>NC_037342.1:71912450-72537450 GCF_002263795.3 Bos taurus | reverse complement strand
CAAATGAAAGGAGGACCCCACCCCCCAGCCCCCGCTCCCCTGCAAGAAGGTAGCATAAATGCTGGTTAGGTACAAGGCTGCAAGTGTCCCCCCAACCTATTTCCGAGGCTTCTTAATAAGAGGGAGGGGACATATGTATACCTATGGCTGATTCATGCTGATGTTTGGCAGAAATCAACAACATTCTGTAAAGCAAGTATCTTTCAATTAAAAATAAATACATTAAAGAAAACTTTTTATTTTGTATTGGAGTATAGCCAATTAATGTTCTGATAGTTTCAGGTGAACGACAAAGGGATTCAGCCATACATTCACATGTATCTATCCTCTCCCATCCAGACTGCCGCATAACATCGAGCGGAGTTTCCTGTGCTACACAAGTCGTCCTTGTTGGCAATCCATTTTAAGTAAAGCAGTGTCTACACGTCAATCCCAAACTCCCTAACTATCCCTTCCTCTCATTCTTCCACCCTGGCAACCAAAGTCCACGCTCTTAAGTCCGTGAGTCTATTTCCGTTTTGTTCATTGGAGAATCCCAGGGACGGGGAGCCTCGTGGGCTGCCATCTATGGGGTCGCACAGAGTCGGACATGACTGAAGCGACTTAGCAGCAGCAGCAGCAGCAGCAGCAGCATTTCTTTTTAGATTCCACGTAAAAGCGATGTCATATGATATTTCTTCTTCTCTGACTTACTCATTCAATACGACAGCCGCTACATCCACCCACATTGCTGCAGATGGCAGTATTTCATTCTTTTTAATGACTGAGTGATATTCCCTCATTTATTTGTACCACATCTTCTTTATCCATTCCTCTATTGAGGTCGGACATTTAGGTTGCTTCCGTGTCTTGGGTATTGCAAATGAACATGGGGGTGCATGTATCCTTTGGACCATGTTTTCATTTCCTAGGCTTTCTGTTCCCAATTCTTATACCTTTTCTGTGATACAAGTAGGTTTTTACTCCTTGTAGTCAGCAGCTCTAACAGCTATAGACATACAGGCAGTCAGTTCACACAATCTGAGACATGAGCTAGAGAGTTATAACTTCTTTGGAATCATATTAAGATGCTTGTGCCCTGCTTTCATCAATAACCTCACCGCCAATTCCCGACTACTGGTTCATGTTTGTGAGGACCAATCAGACTGGCTCATGTTTGTGAGGACCAATCAGATTGCTTCAGGGGGTCCCATTCTAGACAGAATGAAGTACAAGATAGTTGGTAAAAGTAAAAATACCACTGTCACAGGTAAGGATAAGTTATGTATAAATGATAAGCTGTATTGTAACAAGGTAATACGACCTCCAGATTTAATTAGCTTGCAATGTGAGTTATAAATTCTTTGTGAAGGAGGGGATTAATTAAATTCTCTGCAGGAGGGGAAAAAGCAGCCTGAAAAATTTCAACACAAATAGATAATATTTTTTCATATTAATTAAGGACAGTTCTCATTATTTAAACCTTAGGGCCATGATTGCTACTCTTTATTTTTGCAACTGGAGGACAAGGCAAATGGAAAGGGGAACAAGTTAGAAGAAGAAACAACAACAACAACAAAAAATAAGGAAATTCAGAAGAATCAGTCAACTTTAACTTTCTGGTAGTGATAGTTAAAGTCCATTAGTTATTCCATCATAAGTGCCAATGTGGGTGACGAAAAGTAATTTTCTGTCTACCCTTTAGGTTTCTTGGCTGAGAAACCTCATGTAATAAAGGGCAGATTAATAGGAGAAAAACAAACATATTTAATAACATGTACACCTCCCATATACATGGAACAGGCCCAGAAAAATTGAATAACTCTCCAAAATAGCCCAAGCCACCACCTTAAATAACATATTTAGCTAAAGGCAAAAGAAGATGCTGAGGTTGAGGGATCCAGTTATTATGAAGGACTGTTAGGAAAAGTGCAGTTAACAAGGATGTGGTTGTCATGCAGCTTTAACCTGCCTTCTCCACTGATAAGTTTCCAGAAATCTGGTCATCCTCTTCTTTTGGTATGCAGAGGAAGATACGCTTTCAAATGGAGGTTTCTCCTATAAATGTAGATATCTCTTACAAAACGTTAACTTTTACTGGTTTCCCGAGCTGCTTCTAAGTGTGCAATTTCTTTAAAATAACTAGCCCAAATAATCAATATGCCAAAGAAGCACCTTTGGGGTGGCAATTTCTGTTCCCTTCACCAATCAACAAGTTTTCTTGAGAGCTGAGACGGAGAAATGGTAAATCTATAACTCTGAAACTAACTGCATCATTTTACTTATTGAATTAATTGAACGACAGATTTATTTGTTCCCAGGATTGGTGATCAGAATAAATACAATAAATTTATTTACTAAGGACCTACCCATTTGCCCAGACCCATAGAAATTATCATGCCCAGACCCATAGAAGTTACCATGGAATAGTAAAATAGCATGACTTTGAAGCAACATGTCTGACATATTTGCTCTCTGATATTTACATAAGCTTGGGAAACTTTGTTAACCTCTGAGCCTTAATGAAATGATCAGTAAACTAGTGATAATAATTCCTGTAGGTTTATTGGAAAACAAATACAGCACGTGAAATTTCTAATATATACTGGGTAATTGCAAACATTTGTTCAGATTTGCTTATGGTGCCATAGGGAATGCAAAGATATTTAAGACCACAAGAGTAATTTAAGGGCTTCCCAGGTGGCACTAGTGGTAAAGAACCCCCTGCCAATGCAGGTAGACAGAAGACATGCGGGTTCAATCCCTGGGTTAGGAAGTTTGCCTGGAGAAGGTCACGGCAACCCACTCCAGTATTCTTGCCTGGAGAATCCCATGGGTAGAGGAGCCTGGTGGGTTACAGTCCGTGGGGTCACAAAGAGTCAGACATGACTGAAGCGACTTAGCATGCTTGCACAGTAATTTAAATTCTAACTAGAAAGTGAAATAGTAGAAAGACTCAGTCAAACCAGACACACAAACCAGAAATCTTATCTAATATAAAAATTTACGAATAACTTCAGGGACAGAAGGCATCATAATGCAGGAAAACCCAGCAAATTCCTACTATTATAGTTTTCCAGGTTATTATTTGTCATCTCAGAGGCACACTCACCCATATTAACATGAAATTCTGAAACAATATGTGTGGTTTGCATCACTGACTCGGAAGATAGTGTCTCAGACATGAAACATTTCCATATTAGGCTCAGCCAAGTAACTTTTACATGACGTTTTCCACGAAGAATATGCTTTCTTTCACAGCTGTGAAAGAAAACTTGATAAGTTAAAATTCATTAGAATTAAAATCTTCTGCTTTGCAAAAGACACAGCTGAAAGAATGAAAAGGCATGCCACAGACTGGGAAAAAGTACTTTCAAAACATGTATTTGATATAAGACTTGCATCTAAAATATACAAGGAAGTCTTAAAACTTTACACTTCACAAAAGAAGATGTACAGAGGTATCTATGCATATAAAAAGATGTTCAATAGCATATATTATTAGGCAATTGCAAATTAAAACATTTAAGGGATACCACTATATGTCGATTATAGTATCTAAAAGCCAAAACCTTAGAACACCAAATGTTGATCAGGATGTGGATCAGTGGAAGCTCTCAGTTATTGCTGGTGTGAATGCAGAATGATATAGCTACACTGAAAAATATTTGAGAGTTATAACCTAAATATAAACCTAAATACGCATGCATGCTGCATGCTCAATCACATCTGACTCTTTGTGACCCCATGGTCTGTAGCTTACCAGGCTCCTCTGTCCATGGAATTTTCCAGGCAAGAATACTCTAGCGGGTTGCCATTTCCTATTCTAAGTATTCTTCCCAGCCCAGGGATTGAAACTGTGCCTCCTGTACCTCCTGGATTGGCAGGCAGATTCTTTACCACTGTTGAGAGTTCCTTGGACTGCAAGGAGATCAAACCAGTCAATCCTAAAGGAAATCAATCCTGAATATTTGTTGGAAGACTGATGCTGAAACTCCAATATTTGGCCACCTGATATGAAGAGCTGACTCACTGGAAAAGACCTTAATCTACTGGGAAAGATTGGAGGCATAAAAGGGGTAAGTAGAGGATGAGATGGTTGGATGGCATCACTGATTCAATGGACATGAATTTAAGCAAACTCCAGGAGATAATGAAGGACAGTGGAGCCTGGCATGCTGTAGTCCATGGGGTCATAAAGAGTCATACACGACTTAGCAACTGAACAAGTGCCACCTGGGAAAACCCCATCTACCTAAATATATACCTTATAAACCTATATATGTTCTTATTAAATGGGATAGGAGCTGTGCTCCTGGGTGTTTTCACCAACTTGAAAATGTACTTTTAAAAAACTTCATGTGAACATTTATAGCAGCCTTTTATATAATTGCTAAAACCTGGATATAACCAAGATGTTCTTCAATAGTTAATGAATTAACCAACTTTGGTATATCCATTCAGTGGAATGTTATTCAATAATAAGAAGTGAGCTATCAAGCCTAAAATACATGTAGGAGATTAAGCACACATTTCTACAAGAAGGAAGCCAATCTGAAAAGGATGCCTGTTGTATGACTTCAATTATATGATGTTCTGGAAAAGATAAAAGTATGGAGAAAATAAAAAGATCAATGGTTTCCAAGTTCAGGGCAAGGATGACTAGGTGAAGCACAGGAAGTTTTTATGATTCTGAAACTCTTCATCATATATGTAATATGTCATATATCACAATATGTATTTTGAAAATGTACAGAATTTTATAACATGAATAATGTACCATTATGTATGCAAATTTTTAAAAAAGCATTTAGAAGCTCAAGGTATCATAGGCAAGAATGTAGGCTCCCAAGAATGTCCATCTGTATTACAAATGTATGAGACAACCCCACTGAAGAGGGTGAAGAGGTAAAAATGCTGACGTACGTAACTTTGGGAAGCAGTGAACTGTGTGATACTAATGGCCAAAGCAAACAGAACAAAACTGCACAGACTCACTGTGCTGGATTGAGAAGGCTGTTTCCCTTGAGGGTAGGGGTTGACACTTCTGATCCTTCTATACTTGAATGCTGGAATTGAACAATTAAGCAAATAGATGGTGGATGGCTAGAGTCAAGCTTCACTGTTGGGGTGGAAATTTGTGGATAAGCAAGAGGAGGAGGCTAAAATAAACCATGAGGTAATGGCTTAGAGCTGGAGACATCTGTAAGAACCCGTTTAACTTAATATAGATACCTAAAGGCAATGGCACCCCACTCCAGTACTCTTGCCTGGAAAATCCCATGGATGGAGGAGCCTAGAAGGCTGCAGTCCATGTGGTCGCTGAAGGTCGGACACGACTGAGTGACATCACTTTCACTTTTTACTTTCATGCATTGGAGAAGGAAATGGCAACCTACTCCAGTGTTCTTGCCTGGAGAATCCCAGGGATGGGGGAGACTGGTGGGCTGCTGTCTATGGGGTCATACAGAGTCGGACACAACTGAAGCGACTTAGCAGCAGCAGCAGCAGCAGCAGCAATGGTTACATCTAGAAATATTTATAAATATGTGTATATACATGAGTTAATTACATGTGTATTTCTTTTCTCCATCTGCTGAGAGGGCCTGAAAGAAATGGCTCTGCTGTAGCAGAGAGCATACCTACCACCCAGATTTTTATTCTTATACCATTTACTAAAATTCTTCAAGAGATGGGAATACCAGGCCACCTTATCTGCCTCCTGAGAAATCTGTATGCAGGTCAAGAAGCAACAGTTAGAACAGGACATGGAACAACAGACTGGTTTCAAATCGGGAAAGGAGTACGTCAAGGTTGTATATTGTCACCCTGTTTATTTAACTTACATGTAGAGTACATCATGCAAAATGCCAGGCTGAATGAAGCACAAGCTGGAATCAAGATTTCCAGAAGAAATATCAATAACTTCAAATATGCAGATGACACCACCCTTATGGCAGAAAGCGAAGAAGAACTAAAGAAATCTGGATGAAAGTGAAAGAGGAGAGTGAAGAAGTGGGCTTAAAGCTCAACATTCAGAAAACTGAGATCATGGCATCCGGTCCCATCACGTCATGGCAAATAGATGGGGAAACAGTGGAAACAGTGGCTGACTTTATTTTAGGGGGCTCCAAGATCACTGCAGATGGTGACTGAAGCCATGAAATTAAAAGACGCTTACTCTTTGGAAGGAAAGTTATGATCAACCTAGACAGAATATTAAAAAGCAGAGACATTACTTTGCCAACAAAGGTCTGTCTAGTCAAGGCTATGGTTTTTCCAGTACTCATGTATGGATGTGAGAGTTGGACTATAAAGAAAGCTGAGCACCGAAGAATTGATGCTTTTGATCTGCGGTGTTGGGGAAGACTCTTGAGAGTCCCTTGGACTGCAAGGAGATCCAACCAGTCAATCCTAATGGAAATCAGTCCTGAATATTCATTGGAAGGACTGATGCTGAAGCTGAAACTCCAATACTTTGGCTACCTGATGTGAAGAGCTTACTCATTGGAAAAGACCCTGATGCTGGAAAAGGTTGAAGGCAGGAGGAGAAGGGGATGGCAGAGGATGAGATGATTGGATGGCATCACCAACTCTATGGACATGAGTTTGAGCAAGCTCTGGGAGTTGGTGAAGGACATGGAAGCCTGGCATGCTGCAGTCCATGGGGTCATTAAGAGATGAACACGACTGAGCAACCGAACTAAACTGAATCATTTGCTAGAAAAAAGAACCAGGGGTCCCTGGAAAACCAACTGATTGTAGGCCAGATATGAGATGATCCTAGAGCACCCAATAGTGTCAGAAAATATTTGACAATGTTTGGTGAGCAAGTGCTCAAACAAACTACACTGATGGGAGTGTGTCCAGGGGGCACAGGAGCCAAATGAAAGAATTCCTAATGGACGAACCTTGAGAAACAAGAACAAGTGAAGTCATGTTGGATTATAATCCAAAGTATAAATGAATACCCACGAATCCATATAGATGTAAACTAGTAAGTGGTGGAGAAGAGATGCATTTTCTCTGCAGAAGAATTCTAAGTAAATTATGCAGATGCTCTGTCCTCAAAAAGAGGGGACATAAATCTCCAGTCTTTAAGTGTGGGCTGTGCACAGTGACTTCCTTCCAAAGACTACAATATGGAAAACGGGGAAACTAGAGTGATTTTAGAGTGCAGAACTTGACCAATGCTACTTCAGCCAGATGATCAAGGTCAGCATCAGTGGTCATAAAACATGTTGATAGTATGTACCTGTTACATAATGCTGCTGCTGCTGCTGCTAAGTTGCTTCAGTCGTCTCCGACTCTGTGCGACCCCATAGACGGCAGCCCACCAGGCTCCCCCGTCCCTGGGATTCTCCAGGCAAGAACACTGGAGTGGGTTGCCATTTCCTTCTCCAACGCATGAAAGTGAAAATTGAAAGTGAAGTCGCTCAGTCGTGCCTGACTCTTAGTGACCCCATGGACTGCAGCCCACCAGGCTCCTCCGTCCATGGGATTTTCCAGGCAAGAGTACTGGAGTGGGTTGCCATTGCTTTCTCCATGTTATATAATAGGAGTCTATGATGAAAACGTACACAGTTTTTGAGTCTTTTATAGTACTGGAGAGCCAGCAAATTTGCCTTCATCTGTGTACCATAAAATTCTTTCAACATAAGAAAAAAACTTCATCACTTTGGATTAAGTGATTTTTCATTGTTTCATTTTAGTTACATCTTAACACTATACCAACGAAGTCCAGTATTTTTCTGCTTTTTATAAGCATGCATGTGAAAAGTATAAAGTGCAAATGGTCATTTTTGAAGAGTCTTCAGAAGCACAGTTCTAATAACTGTCTTTATATGCCATAAAGAAAATCTTCCTTACCTTCCTCTTTGTTTTCCTTTTAACTAGAAAAATCATCTTTTCAGATTAAGAGGGTAATTTCCTTCTCATTACTAGAAACCAGTTTCTGTCAGGGAATTAATTTCTGTTCTTTTTTGTTGCTGCAGTTTTCCCATCATCTAAAGAGGTATCTGAAAAGAGAAGATACTCCATAAATATTTAATAAATCAGTGTATCATTACATTGTCTGCACTTGCCCTTTGAATACTTCCCTCTGCCTGAGGAATACTGATTCAGGTTAAGGAAGTGGCTGGGATTCTTATCTTAAAATTGATTCTTGGCATATCTCATTTAATTTCATGTTAAATGAGGAAGAAATAGCAACAAAATCGGTGGAGATAATATGAAAGAAATGGAAGAGAACTCAGATGATGCAGTGTCATGGCATCTAGGGGAGGCCAACATTTCAGAAATGAGGTCCTCAGTAATGAATATGTCAGAGAATAATAAAGAGCAAGCTGCTAGATTTGTTGATATGGAAGACAAAGATGAATACTGAGAGAACACATGAATGATGGGAATAAACCACCCAGATCTCAAGATTTAATAAGTAGGAGCCATTAGAAATTGATGGGTTGAGTAAAGAATTTTCTTTTTACTTCATGATTGTGCATATATGTGTAAGGTGATACATACTGTGCATCAAGTATTTCTTAACACACATAAATTTAAGCTTAAAAGTGATGACGTGCACATTGTATATTGTTCAAGTTGTCTTTGTTATCTTTCACAGCCTTAAGCAGTGTTGAATGTGCAACACACTTTTATACATATGATTTATTTCACTCATTATATTAATTATTCTGTATTTCAGTTCTCTTTTTCTTGCCATCCATAGTAGTCCTATTTCTGTTGAAAATAATGGATAAATTATACTTAAAATTTATAGGAATAACAAGTTGATAACTCAATTTAGTAAACAGAAAAACAAGTCACAGATAATTTGAGAATGGTATACAGGAGAAGGCGATGGCAACCCACTCCAGTACTCTTGCCTGGAAAATCCCATGGACTGAGGAGCCTGGAGGGCTGCAGTCCATGGGGTCGCTAAGAGTTGGACACAACTGAGCGACTTCACTTTCACTTTCATGCATTGGAGAAGGAAATGGCAACCCGCTCCAGTGTTCTTGCCTGGAGAATCCCAGGGACGGGGGAGCCTGGTAGGCTGCCGTCTATGGGGTCACACAGAGTCGGACACAACTGAAGCGACTTAGCAGCAGTAGCAATCAAAAACTAATTTGTAAATCCTTGTATAATTTGTAGAGCACCTAAACTTTCATTGTGTTAACAAATTTCATAGCAACCTCATGAGGAAGCAAGTTATAATATTCCTGATTTTCAGAGAAGGTAAATATTAATAAAGTTTTCAATTTGCCTTGAATTTAGATACTTCCATTGTTTTTCACTGTTTGTATGACCTTAGTCATTTCATTTAACTATTTCTAGTTTTTGCACTTGTAAAATAATTATGTCTACCTCCTAGACTTACTGAGACAGTTAAATGAATTAATCAAATGCTCAAAAATCTGACCTTTTCCTATTTTTTCCCTTTGCCATGCTATGCATAAGCAGATATAGCCATAAACCAATTCTGAATTGGTTTAAAGGAAATATGGAAACAAATAGAATATGTAGTTGGTGAATATAGTAGCTGAGATTAAATGTAATCCTTTGGCTGCACAAAAGTTTTTCTTGTGCCTTCAATCACACCATTTGGAAGTGCTAACATTTGGTATATCCTGTATTTATTACATATTGCAATTGATTTTTAGGTTCCTAAATTTATTTAAGAATATTTTAATAATCATTCTGCTGAAAACCTAATGCAAAGTTTAAGTCTCTTTAAAGGTGGATTTCTACTCTCTTAATAATAGCATAGCAAAATTACTTAGAAGTTCCTTTTATTCCACAATATCTCAGAGATTGAGAGCAGATAATGAGAATGTATTCACAGTCTTAATGTAGTAATCCCCAGTGGAGATTTTCACATTTTTTAATTATTTAACGATGTCATTTAAATATTATCTGTCCACTATGAATATTTCATGTTCATCAAAAATTCCCTGTAAAAGTAAAAATAACCTGTACATTTGTTAAAGAAGACAGTATCAATGGTAGCATCCAAATGGCATTTCACTGCCTTTGGCATGGGGAATAGATTTTAATCCAATGGTTCCAATCAATCATCTCAAATTTTTCTAAGAGTATACAGACTGAGGGCATGTTAACAAAAGGAATCTTGGAAATAGGGCTTGAATAATGAAATAGGACTGAAAATAAGCTGTGTCTCAAGACTGGATATTCTTCAAGAACATGTAGAAGAATCCCTACAAGTCAAAGCTGAACCATCTCCATTGACATGACCAGTGTGAACAGTATAGGTATGGACTGAATTATGCTCACCCCAAATTCATATGTTGAAGCCCTAACCCTCAGTTTGACTATATTTGAAGACATGAACTTTGAAGAGGTAATTAAGGTTAAAAGAGAATGAGGTACTAATTCAATGTAAATTGCATGCGTTAAAAAAAATGAGGGAGGGAACTTCAAGAGGGAAGGAACATATGTCTGCCTGCGGTTGATTCATGTTGATATATGGCAGAAACCAACACAATATTGTGAAGCAATTATCCTCCAATTAAAAATAAGTAAAGAAAAACAAAGAAAAGAAAAGAAACACAAGAGACCCCAGGGAAAGGGCCATGTGAGGACACAGCAGAAAGGTGGTCATTTGCAAGCCAAGAAGAAAAGCCTTGAAAGACACCGGCCCTATTAGCACCTTGATCTTGGACTTTCAGCCTCCAGAGTTGTGAGAAAACACATTTATGTTGTTTAAGTTTTCCAGTTTGTGGTATTTTTTATTATGGCATCCCTAGGAAGATAATGGGCTCCTCCTAGGTGGCTCAGTGGGAAAGAATCCACTTGCCGATGCAGGAGAGGTGGGTTCTGTCCCTGAGTCAGGAAGATTCCCTGGAGAAGGAAATGGCAACCCACTCCAGTATTCTTGCCTGGCAAATCCAAGGGACAGAGAAGCCTGGCGGGCTGTAGACCATGGGGTCACAACCTAGCAACTACAGAACAGCAACAAAGCAAACTAATACATGTTCCCATGAGGAGGCACCGTGATCTTTGGAACAGTAAGAGCAGAAGTGTAAAGTCAGACACCTATGAGTGCTGTGCTTAGTTGCTCAGTCATGTCCGAGTCTTTGCAATCCCATGGACTGTAGTCCATCAGGCTCCTCTGTTCATGGGGTTCTCCAGGAAAGGATACTGGAGTGGATTGCCATGCCCTCCTCCAGGCGATCATCCCAACCCAGGGATTGAACCCGGGTCTCCTGCATTGCAGGTGGATTCTTTACCAGCTGAGCAACCAGGGAACAACTCCTGGTACGAGAAGTTTAGTTTGATAGTATGAGTTAACATATATAGAACATCTAGTATGTGTTGAGTAGTTGAGACACATACCTTTTATCTCCAAATCACACCTTTAATGTTGGCATTATTAGTCTCAGGATGAAGATGTGAAAAATGTTAGAGGAATTAAATAACTTCCTCAAACCAGAGAGATGAAAAGTAACTGATAGGAGATTAGAACTTAGTATTTTTCAACTTAAGGTGATGACCTTGCCATTGTGTCATAATTTCACTGTCTATGAGTTTTTCTGTGACTCCGGCTTTGGCGGTATCTTCTTATACTTTGCTCAATCTCTCTCTCTTTCTCCATCCCTCCCACTTTCCATCTTTCTCTCTTGTTGTCTTTCTTCTCTCTGCTGCTCCTGCCTATGCATTGTCTAGGCTTGGGAGAGATAAGAGTCCTACACTAAATATTTCCTTCCAGTTTACAAAGTGAGAAGCCAAGCAGTAGACAATAGAGTTAGGAAGGACTTTGTTGTGCCTCTTTGATTACTCACCGAGGACAATTTGGCATCAGCCCAACTTATAACCTATTTTGCCTGCTTCCGACCATTTTGTTTTCAATTACTATTTTACCTTGGCACCAAAGTCAGAAACTTAAAACGCATTAGTCTCATTGTTAATTTAATTAACATACAGCTTCTCATTACATCAGAAAACAATCAACTGGCTCTCTACTCTCTGAGCAACTAAGAAACAAGTTGGAAACCATTGAAAAGGGAGCTATGGGGAGAGTTTTTGAAAGTTATCTGGAAAGGTAAGGGGTTGGGAAGCTCTGCTTTTGGAATGGAAAGCAGAACAATTAATCCATAGTGGGTGCATTGGCCTTCGTGTTTATTGTGTTCTCTTCCTTGATTTTTACTTCCTTTCTTCTGCTCTCCTCCCTGTCTCCTCCTCCTCGCCCATAAAGTATCCTTTCTCTGCAAACCTGTTTGCTGTGTTTCTAAAGAGCCTCTCATGAATGCATGGAATCAAGCAATCACAGATGTACCATCTTAGTGTTTCCAGCATCTTATGTTGTTTTGACCTAGACAAATTTTGATGTGAATTGTTCCGGATGCTTCCACTCATTGATACAGTGTTTACATTTATTACCTGTTTTACTATTTGTAACAACACCAAAGAATTGTTGCGTGGATTATTCCTGTTTGTTATATATAGAGAATATGTCATGAAAAAGTTAATTTACCTGACAGAGACCACATAGCCTTAAAGGTAAACTTTAGTAGCCTAAATCTATGAATTATTATTGTCATTGCCTTTTTATAGTACATATTTAGTGTCTGTATATTATGCAATTTGTGGGCTCCAAAATCTGCAGATAGTGATTACAGCCATGAAATTAAAAGATGCTTACTCCTTGGAAGAGAAAGTTATGACAAACCTAGATAGCATATTCAAAAGCAGAGACATTACTTTGCCAACAAATGTCCGTCTAGTCAAGGCTATGGTTTTTCCAGTGGTCATGTATGGATGTGAGAGTTGGACTGTGAAGAAAGCTGAGCGCTGAAGAATTGATGCTTTTGAACTGTGGTGTTGGAGAAGACTCTTGAGAGTCCCTTGGACTGCAAGGAGATCCAACCAGTCCATTCTAAAGGAGATCAGTCCTGGGTGTTCTTTGGAAGGAATGATGCTAAAGCTGAAAATCCAGTACTTTGGCCACCTCATGCAAAGAGTTGACTCATTGGAAAAGACTCTGATGCTGGGAGGGATTGGGGGCAGGAGAAGAAGGGGACGACAGAGGATGAGGTGGCTGGATGGCATCGCTGATTCGATGGACGTGAGTTTGAGTGAACTCCGGGAATTGATGATGGACAGGGAGGCCTGGTGTGCTGCAATCCCTGGGGTCACAAAGAGTCGGACTCGACTGAGCGACCAAACTGAACTGAACTGAATACCATTTCAGAAAATGGGAAAGTAAATAATATCCTGCTTAAATAGGCAATAAGTAATATATTTTTATATGTTAAGCTATTGAAAATGGAATTTATCTGTTTGCTTCTTAAAATTTGTATTCCTAACTGCTTAGATATAGATGAATGACTTTCTTACTACATCTGGGTATGTGAGAAAAAATATGAATAGTAGGCTATGAAATATAAGGGGCTTCCCTTGTGGCTCAGAGGGTTAAGTGTCTGCCTGCAATGCAGAAGACCTGGGTTTGATCCCCAGGTCAGGAAGCTAAATGGCAATCCAGTCCAGTACTCTTGCCTGGAAAATTCCACGGACCGAGGAGCCTGGTAGCTTCTAAAAAAGAAAATATGATAAACCTACTCCTCTTATTTGTGTTTGGCCCATATTTTATTGTCAGGTATGTGGGTGCCTAGTGCATCTTCTTTTGAGAGTTGGGAGAGGGAGAGGGAGAGATTGTAGTTAATGGTTAAAAGCATAAGCTCCGGGGTAAAAGGATCTGAGTTGTCAGTAGTAAACACTGTACCTTAGACAGACTACTTATGCATTCAGGTCTCAAGTTCTTAATTTGAAAATGGGGTGAAATATAGTACTTGTGATACTGAATTCTTATGAAATGAAATGATAGGATACATGTAAAATATTTCATACTTGTCACCTGTTAATTACTCATGAATAGCTGGATATTTTTCCTTCCATAGCACTTTAATGCTGGGTTATCTATTCTGGCCAAAGGTGGATAACAAGCTAAGTTCTCGGGGCAATAAAAGATTGTCATGCTTAAAGTATGTGTGTTATTTCCATGCACTAAAAGTAATCTTGGTAGTGTCTTCTGATTATCAGCAATTCATTGCCAAAATGAACAGTTCTTTGCAAAGGGCATTTCTAACCTTGGATATCAATAGGCGAAATATAATAAATTGGGGTTGTTTGTTCTTGAGTTAGAAAGAAAACTACATAATTGTTACATGCAGCATTTCAAAGTGGCTTCTGCTAAAGAAGGTAATAAATATTCCAGCTGAGGATTCATAATATGTCATCTATCGAAGCCTTTCTTCTACATGTCTCCTGACCTGTTACCCCTTTCTTTCTAAGCACACATATATATATCCAGAGTATGTGGAGATGTCAATATTAAAGGCATATTTTCTCTATCTGGCTAAATAACATTTATATTTTCTGATTATGAAAGTTCACTAGCTCCCTAGACTATATGTAATATACAGAAAAAACACAAATAAGAAAAATTATCCATTAACCTACTATTCAAAATTTTCTGTTATGGAGAAAAGAGACCACCTAAATGAGAACAAAGGTTGTTTATTCAGAGCTTGTGATAGCAAGGGAAATGGTCATTGTCACTTGTGTTAATAAAGACTCAAAGACAGACAGAGGGGTGGAAAAGCTTAATAGTTAAACACGGAGAAGGCTTCAAGTATGCCTTGAAGGGGGACTTTTGGCATGGGGAAACTATCTCAGGCTAAGTAGAAGTAGGGTGCTTTATGGGATAGGCTTTTCCCTGGTTGGTCCTAAGTTGGAAGCGGGGGCAAAAATTAGGGACGCTGTCAGTTAATAGTCCCATCTTAGCCATTTTTAAAGCCAATTATGATTGTTACAGGGTTTATTACTTGGCTTCCTGGTTTGTTGTTTTTTTTTTTGTTTGTTTTTTTGCCAGAGATAATCTGACCTTACAACCTGACTTGTAGATAAGGGGTCTGGTTTCCTGGCATGGTTGCTGATTGTGGGCCAGAGTTTCAGTTTTATATATGGTCTGGGCGTTATTCATTTTATACTCAGTCTGTCGCCATATTTAATATAGTGTATTTCAGCCTTCCTCATCCCACTACCAAGACTTATGTCTTATTGTAGAGTGATTAATAAATGTTATAGGTAGAAAGTGTGTATTAATGAATCATATCCAAGTCCCCAAGGAATTATGTCTGTGGTTTCATTCATCACATATGCAGAACACCTATTATGTAGCAGGTTCTGATGGGCCCAATAAGTTAATGAGGGCAAAGTTTCTTACTTCAGAGAACTTAGCATTTTGTAGTAGACATGAAATGGGTCTAGATATCCTCTTTGTTTAGCCATTTTTCGTGAGTGACTTCAGTCAAGCACTTATGGTTGCAGTGCATATATTAATTTACAGTCTTTGACCCACAAAATTATAGAGGTTCATCACACAAATGGAGAAATATCCAAGTTTCAAGTGTGTAGTGCTCAAAGTTAAATAAGTGTTTAAAAATGAAAGCAATTCTGTATTTCAAACTGAAATAATTAGCTCTCTGAAAAGTCTGTAATTAGTATATCATTTGAATTTAGAATTAATATTGCAGATAGCAAATTACTGCTTATTTCAGATGGATTTTAGTTGCTAAATCAAATGCAATTGAATGCATTTAGATGTTCTCAATGTACTATATTGTATTTATTAATGAAAATTTATTTAAACTTGGATTGCATAATTTGCCGTGTAAACAAATTAAATTTATAATTGCTATTAAATGCTAATTCAAGAGACATTTGAATGCAGAATTTAAATGAATTTCATTCATATAACCCCCAACTAAAATTCCTACCTATGTTAAATATGTACAAATATTTCTAGCATTTATGATCTTTATATGGAGATCATTCATATTTATTTTGGATGATTGATGACATTAGTTCCCTGATAATTGATTATTCTAGTATAAAAGTGTTTAGATTAAAAAAAATCAGTGAATCCTGAATTAACTCCTTTGCTTTTTGAGTTATATAATGTTGAAGTGAGTTTTTATCCCATAAGGTATTCTTGAAACTAAAACATACGTGTGTATGTGTGTGCACACTCACACAAATGGTTATATATATATATAGTTTATATTTTATGCTGGTATGATCTTTTATCACTGAGAAGATAGTGTTTATAAACTCTTTGGAAGCCATTCTGGAAAGCAAGATTTTCATTATAAATTCTGTTGGGTTTTCTACCCTTAACAGGAGAAGGCAATGGTACCCCACTCCAGTACTCTTGCCTGGGGAATCCCATGGATGGAGGAGCCTGGTGGGCTGTAGTCCATGGGGTTGCAAAGAGTCGGACACAACTGAGCAACTTCACTTTCACTTTTTACTGTCATGTATTGGAGAAGGAAATGGCAACCCACTCCAGTGTTCTTGCCTGGAGAATCCCAGGGACAGGGGAGCCTGGTGGGCTGCCATCTATGGGGTCGCACAGAGTCGGACATGACTGAAGCGACTTAGCAGCAGCAGCAGCTACCCTTAACAAATTTAAGTGATTCTTTTTTCTATATTGGCTCTCTTGGAAGTATATACATAATTTGTTGAGAAGAATCTAAATCTGTAGAATGAAAACTCATTAAATATTTTGATTATAAATACAGTCTTACTTCTTCAAGTATTATTAAGAAACTGATTCAGATATAACCAGAGTGACCTTAATTGCCGGTATAGCAGTCATTACCCATCAAAATGCATTTTCCTTGAGTGTGGACTCTGATACCTTGCCTGGATTCAACTCCTGGCTCTCTCATTACTGTATTGGAGATATGGGCAGATTATATATGTCCTCTATGTTTCAGTTATAACTTTTGTGAACTGGGAACTTTATATCTTTCTCATATGGCTGTTGTAAAGGTTGTGAATGATTATATTCATATGATCTACAGTAGTACCAGGCACATGGTAATCATTTCAATACATGCTGCTGTTAGAAATCATAATGAAGAAGGAGGAGGAGAAGAGGGGGGAAGGGGAGAGAGGGAGAAGAGGGAGGGAGTAAGAAGGAGAAGGAGAAAATGATGATGACCATCACCATCATCCCAGCACCCATTAGAACGATGTACAGCTGGGCACTCCTGCCTGCTCCTCATGAACAGTAGGATCTATAAATCCTTTAAAACTCTATCTCTAATATCTGGGTGAAAGCAAAGAGAAGTTCACTATCCCAACCCCTTACACAGTAACAGCACTTCAGTTTTTTTACTCATTTCATTGTGCTGTGAAATTGGCCACTATCCATAAGTCTTTGGCTGACTTATTTCTGTTCAACAATCTGGAAGCTAGCTTTGAATCTGAATCCCCCATCTAGTTCATAACAGCTTCTTTTCCAGGGACTCATATCTTGATTACAGTCACCCTCACAAAAATCAGTGTAGTTTGAAAATTCCGATTTTTATTTAATACCGTGCGTTCCTGTTAAAACCCCAGTGTGGCACTCTGCAGAACGTCCAGATTCTACTTAAAACAAGACTCTCTTGAATAGTTCCCTAGACTGAATGTGGTTTTATACTATACATGTCCTACAGTTTGCAATATTTGACTTTAACACAGGTGTATGTCTGCATCTGCTGGATGGGCCAACCTTGTGGTCACAGTTAATTTTTCTCTGCCCTTATTTAGTCCTTTGAGCACAAGATCAGCATCATTAGCAAAGGGTCTAGCTTGTAATAGAATTGGCACTTATTCTTTACCTGAATAGATTTTCCTATATTCTAATATATAATGTATTATATGCATTATAAATGTATGTTGCACTATTATATATAATTTACACATATATGTATAATTTGATACACCTGAATTGCTTGAGCTATTTGGTTGGTGCAAACATAATTGCAATATCAGACAGTGAATTTTAAATTATTATAACTAAGCTGAAACACATCTTTATTAATCAAAATAGGAACCATTACAATCAACATATTTTTGCCAATGAGAAATGTTTGTTTATTCCTGTAGCATAAAAATCCATCTTTGGGATTCAATGAACTCTTAGAAAGCATTTTCTTCCTCCTGCTGGTTGTAGAAGCATTTTCCCTGCAAAAATTTGTCAAGGTACTTGAAGAAGTGGTAGTTGGTTGGCGAGAGGTCAGATGAATATGGTGGATGGGGCAAAACTTCATAGTCCAATTTGCTCAACTTTTGACGCATTGCTTGTAGAGTCAGGCGTTGCCATGGAGAAGAGTTGGGCCCATTCTGTTGACCAACCAGCTGTAGGTGTGGCAGTTTTTGTGCATCTTGTCTGTTTGATGAGCATACTTCTCAGATGTAATGGTTTCACCGAGATTCAGAAAACTGTAGTGGATCACGCTGGCAGCAGGCCACCAAACAGTGACCATGACTTTTTGGGTGCAAGTTTGGCTCTGGGAAGTGCTTTGGAGCTTCTTCTCAGTCCAGCCACCGAGCTGGTCACTGCCAGTTGTCATATAAAATCCACTTGTCATTGCACATCAATTTCTGATTGAAAAATGGTTCCTTATTGTCACATAGAATAAGAGAAGATGACACTTCAAAACAAACATTTTTTTGAGTTTTAATCAGCTCATGAGGCATCCACTGATCAATCCTTCTCAGCTTTCTAATTTGCTTCAAGTGCCAGAAGATGGTAGAATGGTCAACACTGAGTTCTTTGTCAATCTCTCATATAGTTGTAAGAGGATCACCTTCAATGATGCTCTCAATCGGTCACTTTTAACTTCCGATGGCCAGCCACTGCACTCCTCATCTTCAAGGCTCTCTTCTCCTTTACAAAACTTCTTAAACTGCCACTGCACTATATGTTCATTAGCAGTTCCTGGGCCAAATGCCTTGTTGATGTTGCAAGTTGTCTCCACTGCTTTAAGACCCATTTTGAACTCGAATAAGAAAATCACATGAATTTGCTTTTTGTCTAACATTATTTCCATAGTCTAAGATAAATATAAAATACACAGCAAGTCTTAGAAAAAAATAGAGTGAGAAATGCACATTAAAATCATGTATAACATAGCCACATTTATTTAAGAATATATTCCAATATCAAATGGCAAATTTCAACAATGCAAAACTGCAATTACATTTATACTAACCTTAATATCATAAAGGTTCGGCTTTATCATAAAGGTTGGGCATATGATATGGGCTTCCCGGGTGGCGCTAGGGGTAATGAACCTGCCTGCCAATGCAGGATACGTAAGAGACGAGGATTTGATCCCTGGGTCGGGAAGCCCCTGGAGAAGGAGAATACTGGAGAAATCACTTCCGTATTTTTGCTTGAGAATCCCACGGACAGAGGAGCCTGGTGGGCTACAGTCCATGGAGTTGCAGAAAGTCGGACACGACTGAAGCAACTTACTTAGCACAATATCATAAAGCTGTACCTAAGATGGCAGTGAAAATTATAAAGTCGCTATTATTTCTCACATTTTTGTTGTACCTGATCATCTCTCTTTTCTCTGCATTGCTTCAGTCCCCTGGGGGAAATTTGAATGTAGTTAGGAAGTTAAATAGCTCAGGAGTTAAAACAGTGCCTTGCCTTGTGGTTGACTGTTCATAGCATGCTTACTCCTCCTCAACAAAGCTGTTAATGCTCTTTGCCTTGGGGTTAGTTCTCCAAAAGCAGATCCTGAGATGAGGATTTATGAACAGTTGATTTATTAAAGATGTGCACCCAGGAAAAGCCTTTAAGATAGTGGGGGCAGCTGGACAGAAAAGAAGATCTTAAATCCTGACCCCAGGTGTATCCTTAAGTGTGAATTATACTTAAGACTTTCTTCCAACTTCAAGAGAAGGAGCAGAGCTTTCATAGGCTTAGAGCCATTAGTCATTAACTTAGGGTCAACCCATAACATAGCATGAACTCCCAACCACTTTTGGCAAATGACCTTAACAGCACAAGAGCAGACTCTTGTTGCAGAACGTCACAGAGGATAGACCAGTAGTTGCAAAGCACACACAGAAGCCAGGGAAGGGAAATCTATAGGCAGAAAAAGAGGGCTGAGAGAATCTCTGTGGGCTTATGTGTATTTCTCTGCTTGTTCACTTGTAACCAGGGAGTAGGGAACAGGATATGAGAAGGCCCTGATGTGACAGTAGATGAGAGTTTAGCGATAGGAAGGATTCTGGACTCTGGGTTCTTTCATCACGAGATGGCATTACCATCAATTGGTAATGATGAAAGCATTGAGAAACGTAATGTCAGGAAAGAAGAACATTCTTCTGTCTCAGTAGTCAGTAAAAAGGTACTTTTGCTTGACAATCTTCCTGCAAAAATGACTCTTAAATCAGTTCCAGATTGTAATTCACCTGCTTTATGTAGTTTGCACAGGTCTCATTCTTTGTAATAAATGAACAATTTAGGTCTGCCTGCCTATGTGAACACTGACTGTTCTCCAGGGGAATTGGTTAAAGAGGAAAAGTACACTTTGGAGAACGGCTCTCTCTACTCTCCCTCTATGGTTCTCGTTATCTCTTCATTAAGCAAACATTCACTGCTGTGCATTAGTGCCAGGCCCAGTGCTTCAAGCAGTAAATGCTGTGACAAAGAAGTTTATTGGAGGACACAGATATTTCAACAAATAGTTACATCAGGGTTTCCTCACCTGTAATGTGGATTGCATTAATTGCATTTTTAAACTATGAGTTATTTATTTCTGCATGACAGATTGCTTTAAAACTCTCTCCCAGTTTCTGTGGATGGAGAATTAAGGCAGAGCACAGCATGGTTACTTGTCTTCCCTCCAGGGTTTTAGGACCTCAGCTGGAAGACTCAGAGGCTCATATCACCTCAAGGCCTGTTTGTACACATGCCTGGCAGCAATGCTGGTTGCCTGCTGTGGACTTATCTGGAATTGTTGGCTAGAACATTCATGTGCCACATTGCATGTGGCCTGGACTTCCTCACAACATGGTGGCTGGGTTCCAAGAACAAGCATCCCAAGTGAAAGAGAACTGTCTCATAGTGCTATGTGCCACGTGCTAAGTCGTTTTAGTCATGTCCAACTCTTCGTGACCCTGCAGACTGTAGCCCACCAGGCTCCTCCATCCCTGGGATTCTCTGGGTAAGAATACTGGAGTGGTTTGTCATTTCCTTCTCCGGGAAAAGTTTCCCAACCCAGGGATCGAACCCATGTCTTTTATGTCACCTGCATTGGCAGGCAGGTTCTTTATCGCTAGCACCACCTGGACCATAGTGCTACAGTGAGGATTAAATCAATTAACTGATATAGAATGCGAAGATCTTTATCTAGACCTTAGTGCTTTTAGCTCTTATTAGTATTGATAATAATAATAATATTAACAGTAGCTATGAATATAAAGTATATTAGTTATAGTATTTTACATTCAGTGTAATTCATTTCTAATGCATCGAGGTGGGTGGGGGTGCATTTATCACCTTTCTGGTTACTCTTTAAAAAGATCAATTGTTTATTTGGAGGTTGTGCTCTTATTTCTTACTACTGGTCCATGAAATTTTATCTGATATTAAAAAGAGCTGAGCAATGTAAAGAGATTTTAGCTGATATTGAAAGAACTGAGCAGTGTAACCCAAGAGGATTAGGACAAGTTTTGAGTTCCAATGAGAGAAAGCTGCAGGAAGGATGATCAAGAGTACTGCTGGGCTGGTGAAAAAGTAACTGTAGTTTCGGACCATGAATTTTAAATCATTATAACTGGGCTCAAACACAACTTTATTAATAAAAATAGGAGCCATTACAATCAACATATTTTTGCCAATGAGACATAAGTTTGCTTATTCCTGTAGCATAAAAATCTGTGCTTCAGGATTTGACAAATTCTTGGAAAGTATTTTCTGCCTCCTGCATTTTCCCTGCAAAAAGTTGTCAAGATGCTTAAAGAAGTGGTAGTTGGTTGGCAAGAGGTCAGGTGAATATGATGAATGAGACAAAACTTGGTAGCCAGATTCACTCAACTTTCGAAGTTTGGTTGTGCGAAGTGTGGCCAGGCACACCTGGAGAAGAATCGGGTCCATTCTGTTGACCAATGTCGGCTGTGGTCATTGCAGTTTTCTGTGCATCTCAACAATTTGCTGAGCATACTTCTCAGATGTAATGATTTCACCAGGATTCCAAAAACTGTAGTGGATCAGGCCAGCAGCAGACCACCAAACAGTGACCATGACCTTCTTTTAGTGCAAGTTTAACTTGGTTTTGGGAAGTGCTTTGGAGCTTCTCATCCCAACCACTGAGCTGGTCGTCTCTGGTTGTCATATAAAATCCACTTTACATTGCACATCACAATCTGATTGGGAATGATGTATAATAATAAACAATTAAAATGATGTATAATATAACCACATTTATGTAAGAGGGTATTCTGGTGTATGTATGCATGCTATGTCGCTTCAGTCGTGTCCAACTCTTTGTGGCCCTATGGACTGTAGCCTGCCAAACTCCTCCATCCATGGGATTCTCCAGATAAGAAAACTGGAGTGGGTTGACATGCACTCCTCTAGGGCATCTTCCTGACCCAGGGATCAAACCCACATCTCTTACAAATAGCACCACCTGGGAAGCCCCTGTATTCTAATATCATATAACAAAATTCAACAATACAAAACCACAATTACTTCAGCACCAACCTAATACCATTTGGAGAAGGGCATGGCAACCCACTCCAGCATTCTTGACTGGAGAATCTCATGGACAGAAGAACCTGCTCTATGGTCCATAGGGTCACAAACAGTCAGATATGACTGAAGCAACTTAGCATTTAGCAAATGCAATACCATCATCAGAGAAATAAGATAATTTGGGTGCTCTTAGAACTGTGTCTCCAAGTCTCAATGTGGTGATTGAGTTATGCTGCTGTTGCTGCTAAGTCGCTTTGGTCGTGTCCAACTCTGTGCGACCCCATAGATGGCAGCCCACCAGGCTCCCCCGTCCCTGGGATTCTCCAGGCAAGAACACTGGAGTGGGTTGCCATTTCCTTCTCCCATGCATGAAAGTGGAAAGTGAAAGTGAAGTCGCTCAGTCGTGTCTGACTCTTAGCGACCCCATGGACTGCAGCCCACCAAACACTAATGCCTTCACTTGTTAGCAATTTCATTTTCATTTGTAATGATCATTTCATTCAGTTTTGAAATGAAATTTTTTCCAGTGTGTGAGGATATGTAAACAATGATTCTCTTCAGTTAGAAGTTGTGTGTATAGTAGTAAAGAAGAATATGGAAACAGGAACGGAAAATTAGAAAGGACACTGACATGTAACATAAGTTACTTTCATTTAATAAACTCAAGTGCTTATTAGGACTGAATTTGAGTGACCGACCCCTTCCCAGAGAACCCTTAGGGTGACAGCCTATTACTTTCTAAGAAAGATGTGTAAACTGTAGTGATGCTATTTGAATTGACTGATGCTAATCAACTTTTCTGATTCTTCTGCAAAAACTCTAAAGCCATCAGGGTTGTCTTCTTGGTCATTGTTCAGTGAGTTAGGCTTTTCTTCATCTCAGTGATTGTCTTCTTTCAGCCTATAGATTAGCCCAAACTCCTTTTAAAATGTTCACTTCATTCTCTACTATTTCTCATCACCCCTACTTGTCCCTTACACTCAAGCCATATCTGACTTCTGGTAGCCCCTAAATAAGTCACGCAGTTTAATACTTCTCTATTTTATTCTTTTCTACTTTTTATCAGAAGGTTTTATTTTTTATTTTCCACTTTTCAGAATGCATTCACCTTTTTGTTTTGAAAATTTCTTCCTTTCCTTGTCTCTATTCAGAATTTGTGATTTCCTCTTTCTTGTTCCCATATCTTTTTCTAGAGGGCATGTGTCATCTTATTTTTGCTTACTTATAGATAATGCCTTTCCTCTTCCTTAAGTTGTGACTTCCCCTGGAGCAGAAACTATTCAGTACTCATATTTCTCTCATCAGTGTCTGTGACCTGGCCTTTTGTATATTAGATAAAATGCCTAGTGAATGAATTACTTGAATTTATAAACAACTATACATTGCTCTGGTCTGGCATCTACTTCTTCGTCCATAATACAGTCTTTCTTCTAGACTACACTTATGCATGTGTGTGTGTGTGTGTGTGTGTGTGTATTTTCATTTATCTCTTACCATGTAAAGGAGCACCCCAAAACTCTGAGGCTTAAAGCAACATTGGTGATTTCTTCATTAATTTTTCATGATTCTGGGAATTGACCGTGCTCTGCCAAGTGGTTCTTAATCAGTTTTATGTAGTTGGTGACAGGTGAGGAATCAGGCTGGAATGACCATGAATATTTCTTCCTTCACAAACTTAGCAGTTGATGTGGACTGTAAGCTGAGACCTCAGTTAGAACTGTTACTGGAAAACCTACATAGAATTGTTTTTATATATAGTGTAGGGAAGTAATAAAAGCTAGATAGAACTTACTTGTTATTATTGTTGCTTAGTCACTAAATTGTGTCAGAATCATTTGCAACCCCATGGACTTTAGACCAGCAGGTTCCTCTCTCCACAGGAGTTCCCAGGCAAAAATACTGGAGTGGGTTGCCATTTCCTTCTCCAAGGGATCTTCCTGACCCAGGGATCAAACCCCAGTCTCCCACATTGTAGGCAGATTTTTTACCATTTGAGCCACCATGGAAACCCATATATCTATATCTATATATGTATATGTATATGTGTGTATATGTGTATACACACATACACACCCATATATGTGTGTGTATATATATGGTTTTTTTTCTTTTATTTTTTAACTTTACAATATTGTATTGGTATTGCCATATATCAACATAAATCCGCACAGGTATACACGTGTTCCCCATCCTGAACCCTCCTCCCTCCTCCCTCCCTGTACCATCCCTCTGGGTCGTCCCAGTGCACCAGCCCCAAGCATCCAGTATCGTGCATCAAACCTGGACTGGCGACTCGTTTCATATATGATATTATACATGTTTCAATGCCATTCTCCCAAATCATCCCACCCTCTCCCTCTCCCACAGAGTCCAAAAGACTGTTCTATACATCAGTGTCTCTTTTGCTGTCTTGTATACAGGGTTATTGTTACCATCTTTCTAAATTCCATATATATGCGTTAGTATACTGTATTGGTGTTTTTCTTTCTGGCTTACTTCACTCTGTATAATAGGCTCCAGTTTCATCCACCTCATTAGAACTCATTCAAATGTATTCTTTTTAATGGCTGAGTAATACTCCATTGTGTATATGTACCACCGCTTTCTTATCCATTCATCTGCTGATGGACATCTAGGTTGCTTCCATGTCCTGGCTATTATAAACAGTGCTGCGATGAACATTGGGGTACACATGTCTCTTTCCCTTCTGGTTTCCTCAGTGTGTATGCCCAGCAGTGGGATTGCTGGGTCATAAGGCAGTTCTATTTCCAGTTTTTTGAGGAATCTCCACACTGTTCTCCATAGTGGCTGTACTAGTTTGCATTCCCACCAACAGTGTAAGAGCATTCCCTTTTGTCCACACCCTCTCCAGCATTTATTGCTTGTAGACTTTTGGATCGCAGCCATTCTGACTGGCGTGAAATGGTACCTCATAGTGGTTTTGATGTGCATTTCTCTGATAATGAGTGATGTTGAGCATCTTTTCTTGTGTTTGTTAGCCATCTGTATGTCTTCTTTGGAGAAATGTCTATTTAGTTCTTTGGCCCATTTTTTGATTGGGTCATTTATTTTTCTGGAGTTGAGCTGTAGGAGTTGCTTGTATATTTTTGAGATTAGTTATTTGTCAGTTGCTTCATTTGCTATTATTTTCTCCCATTCTGAAGGCTGTCTTTTCACCTTGCTTATAGTTTCCTTTGTTGTGCAGAAGCTTTTAAGTTTAATTAGGTCCCATTTGTTTATTTTTGCTTTTATTTCCAATATTCTGGGAGGTGGGTCATAGAGGATCCTGCTTGATGTATATTGGAGACTGTTTTGCCTATGTTCTCCTCTAGGAGTTTATAGTTTCTGGTCTTACATTTAGATCTTTAATCCATTTTGAGTTTATTTTTGTGTATGGTGTTAGAAAGTGTTCTAGTTTCATTTTTTCACAAGCTGGTTGACCAGTTTTCCCAGCACCACTTGTTAAAGAGATTGTCTTTAATCCATTGTATATTCTTGCCTCCTTTGTCAAAGATAAGATGTCCATAGGTGTGTGGATTTATCTCTGGGCTTTCTATTTTGTTCCATTGATCTATATGTCTGTCTTTGTGCCAGTACTATACTGTCTTGATGACTGTGGCTTTGTAGTAGAGCCTGAAAAGTCAGGCAGTTTGATTCCTCCAGTTCCATTCTTCTTTCTCAAGATTGCTTTGGCTATTCGAGGTTTTTTGTATTTCCATACAAATTGTGAAATTATTTGTTCTAGCTCTGTGAAGAATACCGTTGGTAGCTTGATAGGGATTGCATTGAATCTATAAATTGCTTTGGGTAGTATACTCATTTTCACTATATTGATTCTTCCAACCCATGAACATGGTATATTTCTCCATCTATTAGTGTCCTCTTTGATTTCTTTCACCAGTGTTTTATAGTTTTCTATATATAGGTCTTTAGTTTCTTTAGGTAGATATATGCCTAAGTATTTTATTCTTTTCATTGCAATGGTGAATGGAATTGTTTCCTTAATTTCTCTTTCTATTTTCTCATTATTAGTGTATAGGAATGTGAGGGATTTCTGTGTGCTGATTTTATATCCTGTGACTTTACTATATTCATTGATTAGTTCTAGTAATTTTCTGGTGGAGTCTTTAGGGTTTTCTATGTAGAGGATCATGTCATCTGCAAACGGTGAGAGTTTTACTTCTTCTTTTCCAATTTGGATTCCTTTTATTTCTTTTTCTGCTCTGATTGCTGTGGCCAAAACTTCCAAAATTATGTTGAATAGTAATGATGAAAGTGGGCACCCTTGTCTTGTTCCTGACTTTAGGGGGAATGCTTTCAATTTTTCACCATTGAAGATAATGTTTGCTGTGGGTTTGTCATATACAGCTTTTATTATGTTGAGGTATGTTCCTTCTATTCCTGCTTTCTGGAGAGTTTTTATCATAAATGGATGTTGAGTTTTGTCAAAGGCTATCTCTGCATCTATTGAGATAATCACATGGTTTTTACACCACATTAACTAATTGAAAAATAAAAACCATATGATTATCTCAATAGATGCAGAGAAAGCCTTTGACAAAATATATATGTTTTTTTATATCTAGTATTTTGGTGATCTAATGGGAACAGTCAACTCAGTGGAAAAATCCCTGTTGCTGGGAAAGATTGAGGGTAGAAGGAGGAGAGGGCATCAGAGGATTAGATGGCTGGATGGCATCACAGATGCAATGGACATGAACTTGGGCAAACTTTGGGAGATGGTGAGGGACAAGGAGGCTTGGCATGCTGCAGTCCACGGGGTCCTAAAGAGTCAGATATGACTGGGCAACTGAAGAAAAGCAACAATATATTTATATGATAGCTGTATGACCCCAGGTAGTGAAATATTTGCTTGACTAATTTAAACCAGCTTGTTGGTTTTCTGAATGTAAGACTATGATAGAAAGAGTTGAAACCAAAGCAGATTTGAATCTGTCTGAGCTTTCCTCTGAGATCTGTCAGGTCTCCTCTCTGAAGGTTGGGTGTGAGGGGTCTTGGCATTGCAATGTCTCTGAGATACACAATCTCAGGAGGATGTCAGGTCTACCATCCTAAAGTCTTTTTTTCAGAGGACAGGAACTATAGACCTATCTCTAAGTTGTCTCTTTCTTCACTTCGTCATGCAGGCCATTTGACTAGGAAAATTTTCAAACATTAGCGCATTCACTTTTCCCAGATAAAACAGCTCTATTGAGTGACTGACAACAGAGGTGACAGTTTTTTGGTCCTAAGGTCTTTCCCCTCCAGCTCTGCACTCATAATCCCTTGAACCTTACCAGTGGGGAGCTAGATCAGCTCTGTACCACCAAGTAGATCTGTCAAGCTGCCCTTGACTCTTTTGAAGAGCATGACCATAAGCTGGTTTTGAGAGTGAAGGTGACTTTATTATAAAATTACCCTGGGGCCACAGACAAAACTTGGACTGTTCTAGGCAAACCAGAGTATGTGATTGCCTGGTTATGAGGATATGAATAGTGTCAAGGATCCTATGGGTCAGATTTTATGGGAGACAGTAGTACTGAATTTTGGACTACTCCACTGAGGCAGCATGATCTAGGTTTAAATATTTGAATCCTAAGATTTGATGCAAAAGGCCTCTGATTCCCACTGTGTTGTCAGGAATGTATGCTGGTCTTTAGGTTTGCCATTAGTCAAAATTGGGTGCAAGGCCTAGATTAGTGACAAAAGCCACTGATGCTGATTTTCCTAAGGTACACAAGGGATAAAAAGTGGAAAGTTAATATTTAGATAGTCAGTGAAAAAGCATTACTGATTTGGGAATGACAGGCCAGATATCGAAGGTTAGATTGTATAAAAATAAGTGAATATTCCTCAAAATGACATTCCTAGTCACTGTGGAATATTATTTAGCCAATAAAGTAAATGAATTTGAAATGTGCCTCTTGGATTTGGAGACATTTTTATAAGCTATCACTGAGTGAGACAAACAAAATAAAAGTAAATTGTGTAAAATGTGATTCTCTTTGTATAAAAATGAAAAACTTTATGTGTATGTGCTTAAGTACTATATTTTACTGAACCTGAAGTACTACCGATTGTGAAACACACCATCATTTCATATAATGTAAAGAAAAGAAGTGCTGAGATTAAACTCTGACTGAATACTTTTTTATCACTTAGAAGTTTAACTTTCATTTAAAGAGACCTTTTAGAATTAACTAAATATCAATGCTTGTCTTATATAACTTTGTTATTCATAAAAAGGAGCATGTAAGCAAAGCAAATTGATCAGTTTTATTAAAATGTCACATCCACAGTATAATTTTTCTGAGTCCCTTCCAAAATGCATTCATAGATATTTTGGTTTCAACCAATGTCTTCCTCTGCAATCAAGATTATTAGCATTTTAAAAATAAGAACTCTAGCACTGACTACAGGTTTGTTTTTTTTCTGAGACCCAAATCCTCATTCTTTAGATACATATGTGCCAGTAATAGGTAGAAGCAACTATGTCACCATTTGGGTGTTCTGTAGCAATCATCAAATGTATCTTAATTTCAGAGACATTAAAATATGACAAAGATGCATCTTAGAATTGATGAAATATGTGTATGCTTGTGTTAAGTGATTATATGATGATGGAGAGAGCTACAGTAGAAAACATGTAAGGCTGTTAACATGCGGTATGTGTGGTTGAGCCGGCAGATGACGTGTGCAGAGGAGATTGAAAAAAAGTCCGTCAGTAAGGGAAAAATTACCGTGCTGAAAGCACAGCCAACCAACACAATACTGAAGGGGAAGGACAAAGTTAAGAGGACTGATACTACTTAAATTCAGGACTTACTATAAAGCGATAGCAATCAAGATGGAGTGTCGGCCAAACAATAACCAAATGGATAAATAAAATGGAAGAGAAAGTCCCCAAATAGACTCACATAAATGCAGGCAACTGGTCTTTTATAAAGGAGCAAAGGTAACAGAGTAGAGCAAATACAGCCTTCTCAACCCAGGGCACTGGGCATCTGCGTGCAAGAAGTAAAGACAAGAATCTAGATACAAGGTTTACACCCCTCACAAAAATTAACTCAAAATGGATCACAAAACTCACTGTAAGACAAAAACTGTAAAAATCCTGAAAGGTGATATAGGAGAAAACCTAGATCACCTTGGGTATAGTGATCCCTGTTTACCTACAACACCAAAGCCACAATGCATGTGATAAATAACTGAGAAGTGCGGGTGTGGTCAGTCGCTCAGTAGTGTCTGACTCTTTGTGACCCCATGGACTGTGACCCACCAGGCTTCTCTGTCCATGGAGTTTTCCAGGCAAGAATACTGAAGTATGTTGCCATTTCCTACTCCAGGAGATCTTTCGAACCCAGAGATTGAACCCAGGTCTCCCACACTGCAGGCGGATTCCTTACCATCTGAACCACAGGGAAGTCCCTCTGAGCTACCTGGGGAAGACCTAATTGATAAGTAGGGCTTTATTTGTATTAAAAACATATGCTCTGTGAAAGATAATACCAAAAGAATGATAAGACAAGCCACAGACTGGGAGAAAATATTTGCAAAAGGCACATCTGATAAATCACTCTTAACCAAAATATACAAAGTACAGATAAAATTTAACAATAAGAAAACAAACAAAAAAAGTGTTAAAAATGGTACAAAAACTTTAACAGTCATGTCACCAAGAAAGACAAAGAGGTGGCAAATAACCATAATGAAAAGATGCTTGTGAATGTTTATAGCAACTTTACTTATAATTGGCAAATTATATTTTCTTCTGGAGGTGAATGGATAAATAAACTGTGATACATCCAGATAATGCAATATTATTCAGTATTAAAGAGAAATTAGCTATCAAGCCATGAAAAGACACGGATGACTTTACATACATCTTACTAAGTGAAATAAGCCGATCTGAAATAGCTACATATTGTGTGATTCCAGCTATATGACAGTAAAAGATCAGTGGTTGTCAGAGGTGGGGTGAGGCGAGTGGAAAGGCAAAGAGAGCACACAGGACTTTTAAGGCAGTGAAACTGTGTATTATAATAGGAGACACATGACATTGTATATTTTCCAAACACATAGAATGTGCAATACCAAGAGTAAACCCAATATGAACTAGGACTCTGGGTGATTATCATGTGTCAATGTAGGTTCATCAGTTGCAACGAATGTAGCTCTCTGTTGAGGAATGTGGATAATGGTGGAGGCTATATATATATATATATGGGGTAGGTGTGGGAAATATCTTATCTTCCCCTCAGTTTTGCAGTGACCCTAAAGCTTCTGGGGGAAAAAAATAGTGTGAAAAATATTAATTGATTAAAAGCAGTCATAATACATGTGATTGCACATTTGCATTTCTATACATGTATATTTGTGTACTCACAGATAAAAAGTTTTAAACTTTTTAAATGCAAGGAAAGAAGGTCGTTGAAGGACTTTATGGTCTGCGTGCTCTGTTGCAGTTGCAGGAGTTCAGGAAACATTTGAAAGGACTGAATGAGAAGGCATGTAAGGAAGTTACCTGTGTGTTAAGTCACTTCAGTCATGTCCAACTCTGTGCAACTCTATGGATGGTAGCTTCCCAGGCTCCTCTGTCCATAGCGATTCTCCAGGCAAGAATTCTGGAGTGGGTAGCCATGCTCTCTTCCAGGGGATCTTCCCGACCAAGAGATCGAACCCGTGTCTCTTAGGTTTCCTGTATTGGCAGGTGGGTTCTTTACCAGTAGCGCCATCTGGGAAACCCAGGAGTTATTAAAGTTATTCTATCATTGTGTGTGACAAGCAGAAAATGTTATTTGCTTTTCTTCCCTTTAATTCCTAGGCAGCTTTCCATTTCCACCCTATTTTCCTGAAGAGTGCTGAGAACATTGATGTTTTTCAACACTATTTGCTGATAGAATGATCATTAACAGAAGTTGGCCATAATCAGCATTTCCTGTGGTGAATTTTGTAGAATGTCAGCTATTTAAGATGTTCTGTGGAAAAATGGTTCCATGATTTCAGTCTGAGGAAAACTCCAATAAGGTATCTCCTTCTGTAGATTCACAGTGCTTTGTTGAACTCGTAGGAAAAAAGATTTTATTGTTTTAGTTATTTCCTAAAACTCTTGATGAAAGAATCTCTGTTTAGCATGTATAAAGTTTGTCATTGTCTAGAATTTGTGTTCTATGAAGTAGAGAGAAACTGGCTTATAGAAAGTGGCTAAATTACTCATACGAGCTGGAAAGGTGTGAATGCAGCACTCTGCACATTTGTAGTGCAGACCGCTGTAATTTCTCTTTGTATTTTAGGGCAATGACTTAGGAAAGAATTGGTGTACATTCTTACGAAGCAACTTTTACTACTATATTTCATTGTGAGATAGGGAACATGATAACTGAAAAAAATAATGGTAATGATGTGGATGGTCCCCCCTGGTGGCTCAGTGGTAAGGAATCTGCCTGCCAGTGCAGGAGATGTGAGTTTGATCCCTGGGTTGGGAAGATGCCCTGGAAAAGGACATGACAACCCACTCCAGTATTCTTGGCTGGAAAATCCCATGGACAGAGGAGCCTGGTGGGCTACAGCCCACGGGGTTGCAAAAAGTCTAACACAACTTAGCAACAAGCAACAGCAATGATGAGGATAATAAAGAATATATGTGCTTATAACCAGGTTATAAAGTTCTAGCATTAATTTCTATTTCAGTTTTACTGTTTTTAATAAGACTCAGAGACTCATTTGGTGACCCTAGGAAGAGTGAATTGCATCTGAGACCTTGAATGACCGACTCTCTCAGGAAACAGTATCTTTTGTGTTTTTAAAGTCTTGGCTTTTTTTTTTTTTTTTAAGCTAATCAGACTCTGTTGGCAAGAAAGGAAAGTATAATCGACTTTCTGTGATAAATGATAAACAGTGAAATGTGTCCAGAGAGAGGGTTGAGTAAGGGAGAAGCTGGATACTTTCCACAAATGGGTTGTTTTTGCTCTAGGGTCTTCTGTCCTATTGGAAATTAATCGAACTCTCTTCTCTAAGAAAAGAAGTAGAAGGCTTTTTTTTTTTGCTTTAGCATTGAGGGAAGAATATGGAAACTACATATGATATAACTTCTGTGGAACCAAGCTTAGAGCGAGGCTAAGTTGAGGATTAAAAGAAAAATTGGAACACATAGACATCACTGAGCTCGGCATCAAATTATTGAAGTTGCCTTTCTTTGATGGTCCAGGAGGCCTAATTTTTTTTTTTTTAAACGTACATTCTATGGCAACAATGGATCAGGGAGAGCAACAGAAGCAAAAGCTTTAGTGAATCAACTATAGTCTAGGACTCTCTCTGATTGGTTCTGAAATACAGTCAATTGATTGCATCAGCCTTTGTCTGTCCTCTTGTTTGTTTCAGCAATGGTGGTTGGGAGTCCACTCCTTACTTAGAGAAAAGGGCTGGATTTGCTACTATTTTTGAGGTGGTTGTGAGCTTTCAACAATTCCCTTTTTAGCAATAAAACAGATGAGATTCTACTTCTTACTCCATCTGTAGTGGAGCAGTTCCCATGCTTATTATAGACTGAAATGACTTAGACAAAATGGCTTGAAATTATAGACTTCCCAGTTTCTCCCCTCCCCCCTAGGTTCAATAGAATGGGAATCTATTTTTTAATAAGTTCAGGTGATGGTGAGATGGTTGACCAGAGTACTGAAATTTGGAAAGGATAGTTATGAGCCATTTATTATTTGAAATGGGGATGTAAATGGAACGTGTTCTAGCACCATCATTACTATGGTTAACCTATGGTGATATGGCTAAATTTTGACCTGAAAATTTAGATGGAGTCCTGTGGTTTGTAAAAACACTGTTAGGTTTAATGAGTGATAATCCTTACCATATGTGTTACAATGCATTCAAAATTAAAATCATCATTACTTAGCCAGAGAGTATAAAACTATCTATGAAACCAGTCTGTGTTGGACAAAAAATATTGAGTATATTAATTAATTAGTTCTGTATCATCAATGTACCTGGGGTGGGGGGCAGCCCAGTGTAGGGAGAAGGAATGAATTTTGGAGTCAGAAAGATTTGACTTTAGATTCTGACTCCAACACTTCCTACCTATTATAGACAAGTCACGTCCCTCTCTGAAACTTGGTTTGCACATTTATAAAACAGAGCTAATAAGACCTACCTAAAAAAGGCTGCTGTGAGGACTGCATGGAACTAATGATGCTATAAACTCCAAGACACTGAATGAATCTTTCTTGTTTATGATTGACCTCGCTATCCCTCACCTCCACCCCAAACACCATGTCAGACACATAACAGGGGCTGAAGGCACTAGCCTTTATTAACATGATCATTATATTTAGAGAATATCATACTCACCTGTTAAGGCAGTGCCAGTAACTGTTTTCCTCTTCTCTGGTTTTAATGTGCCATGGGAATGTGGGAATGTGTTTTCAATCCTATATCTACTTTGTTAACCACTCACCCATTCATCCACGGAGCTATAAGCACAGCAAGTAAATGTTAAACAGTGAACCCCTGTGACACAAATGAGAATCATGTCACTCATTTTCTCAGCTCAGCATAAGCCTTTACTTATAGTCAGAAGGGAATTGGAATTAAAATCACCAAAACACACTCCATATAAACCACCCGCAATTAAAATATGTGTATACACATGAATAAATAAATATTTCATGGTAACCTCAAGCTTCAGTGATTGAGATCAGGAAACTAGAGGGGAAAAAGTGAAAAAGCACTGTTTTCCTTACCTTTTCTTTCTTTAGAAACTGACACATGAGCATTATTAAAACACTCAGGAAATCTCAGTGTATGAAGAGAACTGCTGCTGAGTCGCTTCAGTCGTGTCCGACTCTGTGCGACCCCATAGACAGCAGCCCACCAGGCTGCCTCGTCCCTGGGATTCTCCAGGCAAGAATACTGGAGTGGGTTGTCATTTCCTTCTCCAATGAAGAGAACAGGTGGATATAAATGGATACCTAGATCTATGTATATATCTATTACTGTCTATATCTGTATCCATAACATATATCTGTATTTCAAGTTAGAGATTATAATAGACTTGAATAAGAATTGGAGAAGGCAATGGCAACCCACTCCAGTACTCTTGCCTGGAAAATTCCATGGACAGAGGAGCCTGGTAGGCTACAGTCCATGGGGTCGCAGAGAGTCGGACATAACTGAGTGGCTTCACTTTCACTTCTTTAATAAGAACAATACCTCATAAACATACCTAATATTGAATAATATTAAGGACAATCATAAAACCTGAAAATCTATGCAAATCAGTTTTGTGTGTGTTTAAGTATAATACTTATATTTGAAAGTAAGTTTTTCCTAGATTTTTTAACCTTTACTTATGTTAGAGCTTTATGGGTGTTCCCTTTTCACTTTTTCTTCAGCCGCTGACATACGATTAATGCTCTGAAACTAAAATTTTTTCAAAAATATGGAGGAATATAAAGTTAATTGCTATATCTTGCTTGCAATGGGTCTCAAGAAAATTGTTCACCCTGGACTAATGAAGGCACAGATGGCATGAAGGACGTCACAGTTTTATAAGTTCCAAAATAGAAAAGGCAGAATAATCCTCTTCTTTTGGTCCTGGTATAATGGAACTGTATTTCTCTGTGTGTGTCTCTGTCTGTTTCTCACACACAACACACACACACAATTGTAAACATCTGGTGTGTAGAGTATTTTTTAATCACATTAACTCCTATAGTTCAGTGCCTGACACATATTTAAGGATCAATTAAAAATTATCTGTTGATTTTGAGTGAACTATGTTAATGCTAGAATAACACAGAGAGCATTTTTCATATAAATTATAAAAAGATAAGAAAACTGGTTCAAAAGAAATTAGGGGGTTTGATGATTTGCCCACATGACACAGCAAGGGGGAACAATTTGATGTTAGTGTGAATTTACCTTTGAGCTTTTTTGGTGGCTCAGCGGTAAAGAATCTGCCTGCAATGCAGGAGATGTGGGTTCGATCCCTGGGTCAGGAAGATCCCCTGGAGGAAGGCACAACAACCCACTCCAGTATTCTTGCCTGGAGAATCCCATGGACAGAGGAGCCTGGCAGGCTATAGTCCATGGGTTCCCAGAGAGTCGTACAGGACTGAAGCAACAGCATTCAAGCACATGGAATTCACGTACCTTTACCTGGAATTAATGGGAGGGGAGGAGACAGGCACAAACTAAGTTCCCACTTTTCCTCTAGTTAGATGTACAGGCACCAGAAGGACATATACTCGCCCCCTATGTGGCATGCTGACATGGGAGTCTCCTTGAGAAATCTTTCATTTATTCATATTTGGTTTTCAAATAATAATATAATGGCCAGTGAAAAATCTCCATTTGCCACCAAAAGGCGAATGACGTACCAAGGGGTGAAAGATATATACACCCAAAGCTTTGTTATTGTTGTTCAGTCGCTAAGTCGTGTCCCACTCTTGTGACCCCATGGACTGTAGCCCGCCAGGCTCCTCTGTCCATGGGATTCCCCAGGCAAGAGTACTGGAGTGAGTTGCCATCTCCTTCTCCAGGGGATCTTCCCAACCCAGGAATCGAACTTGTGTGTCTTACATTAGTAGGCGTTTTCTTGACTGCAGAGCCACCAGGAAAGGATCCCCAAAACTTACAATGGGGCTCCATAACAGACCTTATTTTCCAAAGCATTGTCACCTTTCTGAACAATCACGCCTTCTACTTAATGTATAATAAACACAGCCTATATTTTGATATGACTTCTTTTTCTAAATTCTTAACATAACAGGAACATACACTTGTTCATGGTACCTTATATATAGCAGTAATAATAGCTGTCACTGATGGAATGTGTCTTATGTTCCAGTAACTGCACAAAAGACTTTACGTTAGTAACGAAGTAGTTACTAACTCTCTTTGGGTGATGAAGCTATAGGTGAAGTTATCGACCCAAGGTTTTATAAGTAACGAATAGAGAAGCAAGAATAAACTGAACATCTCAAACTGAACCTGTTGACCTAGGTGGTGAACCCCCTGAAGGACTCACTCTCAGAATCGAAGCCTTGGTTTACAGAGCAAAGAGCTTGAGTTTTAGAGCCAGTCGACCCTGGGTTCCAAACCTGACCTGCCACCTTTACTCTCTGTAGGATATTGGGGCAGTATCTCATTCAGTTGGATCCCTAGCTTCCCCAACTGGAGAAATGAGGGTAATAATACCTCACAGATTTGTTGGGCAGAGTCAATGAACTAATATATTTATTTTACTGACTATTTTTCTTGAACATCGTAGTAGATATGCAAAAATAAAAGGCATTTCTAAACTTAAAGTTGTTGAGACTTAAATAAACCATTCCATTTACTAACAAATTGTCCTAATTAGGCTCATTGAGAAACTTAAAGCTCTGTGGCTAGAGGCCATCTCCAGATGATAAGCAATTCCTTATTCCCACACCTCTGTGTGATTGTTTTCTTCCAATAATGAGACACTGGGAATCTGAGTCTGTCTGACTGCCTCTGTTTTACTGCTGCTCATGCCCATGATTCCCAAAGTATTTGCCAAGGCATCTGGGGTGCCACACCAAGCTCACAGGGATGTGCTAAGATATTTTTAATCGTTAGGAAAACATAGTGATATTTGGCTTTTGTCAGACACTGTAGGGATGACTCAAAGTAGTTCACATTTTGCACAATTATCACTATAGTTCTTTCAGTGATGTCATATCTTTGAGAAGCTGCGTTTTCAGCAGCTTCTGGATTAAAAAGCAAGCCTCATGTGAAAATCCATGTGAACAGGAAATGAGCGTGGCAGCGTCTGACCTGGTTCCAAGCTTTGAAAAGCTGGGCACGCCCCATCGGTGTACAGCTCCCACTGGCCACCATCGCTTGTGGCAATCTAATGAGGGAGAGAGTTCGTTTTTCTTCCAGTGGTTATGCATCACTTTTCAGAGAGCTACTACCTTGTCAGGACCTAGATGCTTCTTAAGCTGTTTGAATTTATGTGCGTGTTTAGTGACTCAGTTGTATCCTACTCTTTGTGACCCCATGGACTGTAGTCCGTCAGGCTCCTCTGCCCATGGGATTTTTTTTCCAGATGAGAATACTGGAGTGGGTTGCCATTTCCTCCTCCAGGGGCTCTTCCTGACTCAGGGATGGAACCTGTCTCGTCTCCTGTGTCTCCGGCATTGCGGGTGGACCCTTTACCCACTAATTCATCAGGGAAGCCCTGTTTGAATTTAACTGCCTAATAAACAGAACTCTTGGATATTTAGCAATGATCCTTCAAGTATGATTTATGACCCACCTGCACTGGCACGATCTAGGGAAGCTTGTCGTGAATACTCCCATCACAGGATTTCTGGAATCTGCATTTCTAACGAGTTCTCTGGTTAATCCTTATACATACTGGAGTTTAAAAATCTCTCACTCAAATGCACATTTTTCAGATTATCCTTTTTTTTCTTTTTTTGCCTGCTGCTGCCGCTAAGTCGCTTCAGTTGTGTCTGACTCTATGCGACCCCATGGACTGCAGACCACCAGGCTCCTCTATCTGTGGGATTTTCCAGGCAAGAGTACTGGAGTGGGGTGCCATTGCCTTCTACATTTTTTTGCCTACTTTCTTCTTTTTGAAAGATCTGTTTGCATCTTGAAGCCTCCCTACCACCTGTAGCCAAAGAAAACCATCCAGCCCTCTTTCACCTTTCTGTCTTTAAAGTGGCAGGAGCCACCAATACATATCCAAGAGCATTTAGGCTGGAAGCCTGGGTTCTCCCTGTTATCATTGTTTATGGGAATGGCCAGATAGTATTGATTTGTCACCTGGTGATGTTAATTACCAGCCAAGCATTCAGATTGTTTCTTTTTTCTCAGCTCTCAGCTTGATCCCTGAAGTTTCAGCATGGAGTCGGGAAGCATTTAATGGAAAGTTAATCAGCCAAATCCTCCCAGTTCAGAAGTTACTCCCTGGCCCAGGCTCATGCTTGGAACACCAGGGTATCTATGTAATATGGGGAAGCAATTATTTATGGAATGCTTCCCAGAGGGCCTGAAAGAGGTAATGACCCTCTACAGGGGCCTTCTGGAGGGCCTAAAAGCCACTTATATACCGCAGAGAGAACGGCCTGACTCATTATATTTTTAAAGATTTGTTTGTTCTTGTCAAAGGAAGAAGCAAATAAGCAGAGGGGTGCTTGCTTCTGAGATGCCAACAAAGAGGATTTCTTTTTTCTTAGCTTTTTTTTTTCAAGCAGCTGCGTCCTGTCTGTATCAGTGGAAGATGATGTTACCTTTGTTAGAGACATAGGTGATCTAGTTTGATTTGCATGTTAACTTTCCTGCTTTCAATCAATAACTGCTTAACAAAGTCTCTGGCTAAGGATTCCCAATGATTTTCAAAGAGAATATGCATTTTAACATTTAAAGTGTTTTGCACAAAAACTGGTGTTTGGGGGAAGAAACAGAAGGTGGTATGAATGCCATACAAAGAAGACTTGAGTTGTGGATACTGATGGTCTCCATCAGAGACCACAGCTTCAAATGTCTGGGACATCCAGCTTTGGGGTGATGGTGTCCTGTGGTGGAAAGGGTAAAGCTGGGGGTCTGTCTGGTTTTGAGTTCTTCCTCTGCTCTTGGGCAAATGACTTTCCCTGTATCAACCTTAGCATCTTTCACCTATAAGTCAGACATAATGATACCCACCACATGTGATGTCGATTCTCTCTTGAATAACTCAAAATGTAATCACATGTCAACAAATTGCTTCCCATATATACCTACAATGTAGGTTACCAGCTTATATGTGGGGCATTCATTCAATCAACATATGTACAAAATGTTACCATGTACTCGGTACTTTTTCAAACACCAGAGACACAGAAAAAATTAAACACAACCCTTCTTTCACAAAAAAGTACAACTCTTCCTGGTTGATTTTGTCAAGATCTGCGAAGTACCTTTTGGCATTGGAGAAGCTTTCACTGTTAATTATGGCTTGACATTAAAAGATCTACTCTAGAACATATCTACATTGTCAATCATGTCAAATCTTTACAGGGGTCTTTTGGACTGTGTTCTTAATAAATCAATGAGCCTAATCAAAATTGAGCTGAGAAAACATATTATGTTCTGTCAAGAGAGCTGGCCCATCCCTAAAGGACCCATAAAGACTCTATGCATCCCTATGTTAACCTTCGAATCTTTTACCCATAAATCACATGTACCTGAGATGTTGATTCTCTCTGCATATCTCAAAATGTATCCACATTTCCCGTCCCAGCCATCACTTATCCTCTTTAGTCCAGGCTGCTCTCAGCCTTTTCAGGAAGAATGAGGAATGCATTCTTCCTGGTCCTCTCAGTCAGTTCTCTAGTTGTGCTCTGCCCCAGTCCATTTTATAGACTGTAACTGAATTTTTTAAAATTCTTTATGCTTCCAATGATGTAAAACTATGTAATGGTTCCTCTGAGCCTTAGATTTAAGAGCCTATTGCTGGCTCAGCTCCTGCTGTCCCCTAATCTCATCCCTCACACCCCCTTGCCTAAGCCGTGTTCCAGTCCCACCAGTCTTTTCTGGTTTCCTTTGATGTGCCAAGCCCACATTTACAGCACGCCTTCACATTAGCTGTTTCTTTGTGCTGGAAATCTCAACCACTGCTCATTGCCTAGGTATCTGCTTCTGTTACTCATTTTCTAAAATTTCTTTTTATCCATGGAGATTTTACGTGCCATTCTATGTGTTCCTATGTCACCTCATATATAGAATTTCTAGCTAAAACTTCTACACTAAAACCTACCATGCAGTCCCATGATTGTTTTTCTTGTACTTTACAGTCAGCTTCACAAAATCCAGGGCTGGCTCACACTGTGTTTAATAAAAGGTAGATTTTATCAGTATTATTATCTGTAAATAGAGGGTGCTTCTTGATAAGATTGTTGTACAAAGTAAGTGTTAAATGAAAAATATCTTAAACAGATACTCAACAAATCCATTTCCCATATATACTTACAATGTAGGTTACCAGCTTATGTTTGAGTCATTTGTTCATTCAAAATACAGATAAAATGCTATCACTCATTGGGTACTTTTTCAGGCACCAGCAACACAGAAACAATTAAACACAACCCTCTTTCAAAGGTTCAGGTAATCATGGAAGGTGCAGCACAGGTATGAATCTTCATGGTTGATTTTATCGCGTTCTGTGAAGTACCTTTTTGCAACAGAGAAGCTAAGTTTCACCATTAAACATAGCTTGACATTAAAAGATCTACTCTAGAACATATCTGTTCATCAAACATGTTGAATCTTTGCTGAGGTCATTTTGACAGTGTTCTTATCAAACCAATGAGCCTAATCAAAATTGAGCTGAGGGAATGTCATGCTCTATCAGAAGAGCTGGCCCACCCCTAAAGGGCCCATAATGACTGTCTGCATCCCTGTGGGCTCTCTCGTGCTTTGTATATAGTTCAGGAATGCAGAAAAAAGGAAAAAGACAATGAAGAAACTAACACTTTCTTAGAGGGACTATGAGCAATTGTGTGGACCCAGATACTGTTTCTTATTTGCTCTGCAGACATTGTCCTTCCAGCTGAGTAATGTCACTGATTTTTCTTTCCATGTACCACCGCTCAGGGAATGGAAGTCTAATTTAATCCACAAAGGTTTATTCAGTAACTGCTGGGTATAGTCACTGTGCTCAGGGATGGAGGTACTTGGTGAACAAGTCAGTAAGTTTTCCCATCATAAAGCTTTCAGTTCAGTATGGGAAAGTAACAGTTAAAAAAATAACCTGTAAAATATATATTTAACCACAGCTTTTAAAAAAAGTGCACAGATAATTGCAAGGCACTAAGAAAAACAAAACACACACACTTGTGAAATCTCACCTATTCTGTGGATACAGAAAGACAAACGTGCTTATTTGAGAATTGCATTTAAAAAAGGTGAAAGCTAAATGTTGGAAAACATTACCCAGGCGGAAGAAGAGTTGGAGACTGAGAGAGCCTTCTAGACAGTGGAAATACTACAGGTAAATGCTCAGTAATGAGAAAAAGCCTAGAAGGTTTGAGAAACTAAAATAAGGCCAGGGTTTTGGAAGGGCAGAGACAGACTTGGAAACAGGTCCAAAATGATGCTGACAGGAAAGACAGGAGACAGACTACGCTGGCCCATTCTTAAGGCTCTGTGCTAAGTGCTGCATAGATACACTCACTTGGTCATAACACCTTGTACACATTAATAGTTTTCTTTGAATGAACCAACGTTTAGGCAGCTAATGTGACTGGTCTGAGGTCTTTTAGCTAAGAATTAAGAGACTGGGATTCTAATCAAAGACTAACTGATTGTAAATTTCTTCTTCTTCTTCTTCCTCCTCCTCCTCTTCTTTTTCCTCCATCTCTTTATTCTTATTATCCCTTATTCCTATTATTATTAAACTATACTACACTGCCTCTATGCATCTAAGACATTAATAGTTTTCAGTTGTCTTGAACTTCAACTCCCAGGAACCAAGAAAGGAAAATTCTTTCTCCATTCACCTATCTCATGGGATATCTTGTTTCTCTTCCTTTAACTTTGTGTGGCTTATCAGAATGGGGCTGCTCTGGAGAATATATCTATCAGAGAGAGAGAGAGAGAGAGAGAGAGAGAGAGAGAGAGAGAGAGATGTGTCCTCTGCCATGCAGAAAACATCCAGTGCTCCTGGACTCAGGTGTCCAGGGACAGGATGGACCCTTAGCAAGGGCTGCAGTCCCTCCCACCTCCAGAGACTTTGTCACCATCTTGGGATTGTGAATTCACAGGTTATGCCTCCCTGAACTGGAATAACTTTGTGTTTTAACACGTCACTCAGGGCTTCCCAGGTGGCATTAGTGGTAAAGAACCCACCTGCCAGCATAGGAGACCTAAGAGATACGGGTTCCATCCCTGGGTCAGGAAGGTTCCCTGGAGGAGGGCATGGCAACCCACTCCAGTATTCTTGCTTGGAGAATCCCCATGGACAGAGAAGCCAGGCAGGCTACAGTCCATAGGGTCACAAAGAGCTGGACAAGACTGAGCAACTTAGCATACATGCACACAGGACATTTCATCCTCAGCCCTTTTATATATTCAAACAGAGTTTTCTCTTTCAGTGTCTAAAACTCTAGCAGGAAAAAAAAAAAAATCATCTCATTAAGAAAATTGTGCCTTATCGCCACTACTCTATGACATTACCATCTCCCTAGTCACAGTCCCTTCTTTCTTTTCTTCTTGTAAGTACAGGATCCAACATTTACACAAATTATAAAAGCTGTGCCTAGAATAATAATTTCCATAGGCTCAGCCAGGCTATTCTTCACTGCATTTGTGTTTGGAATTGCAGTCAAACTGAGTGAACTTCCTCCTTTTCTCCAACACAGCCGCTGCAGATTGTGAATTATAGCTAAATACCAAAGTGTTATTTAATGCAACCAGGACAGAATGGTGTGAATGATAGCCCATTACCACTTTATACCCAGAGATCAGTCTCCAAGTGCAAGGCTATTCTCTTAGCCACGCCAGAAAAATTACACAGGCTGCTACTAGTTTTTATACCCCCCTGAGGCAATGCTGGAGCGATAAACATGATGGGAGTGAAGTCTTGCCATGTGTATCTAACAGCACCAAAGAGAGCGGCCAGCTCAGTGCTGACACGGCAGTCAGCTTATGTTAAAGGTTTAGCACGTTACCTGGCTCTCTCTTTTGGTATCACATTCTGGGCAGGAGCATACTGTGTCTACCTGGTCACCAGTCTACACCTATATCCTGTTACACAACTGAGCTCCTGCTTTCACTCTAAAAGGGAAGGAAAGCTTTGTGTGAAGCCCCAGCTGCAGAGATGTGGGGCTGAGGACCACGCTCTCTGAGCCAGTAGGTACCCCCGAGAGGCCAAGACTTAAGTACCTGCTAGTCCAAATCGAATACTGCCACCTGACATGAAGAACCGACTCATTGGAAGAGACCCTGATGCTGGGAAAAACCAAAAGCAAAGGGGGAAGAGGGAGGCAGAGGATGAGATGCTTAGAGAGCATCACTGACTCAGTGGACATGAATTTGAGCAAACTCCAGGAAACAGTGGAGGGCACAGGAGCCTGGCGTGCTCTAGTCCATGAAGGTGAAGAGTCAGACACAACTTAGCAAATGCACAACAGCAATGTCCCAAAACTACATTCTTGAAGTTCCCACCTCCAGCTCCTTCCTAATGGTTTTCAATTACGTCTGATGCCCAGCTGGTTCTATGTGACCCCACCATCCACAGCTGAATGGTCCATAAGTGGATTTTTGCCCCAAAGCAAGTCAATTTGCAAGTCTGTGGCGTGAACTTCAATAAAAACTCTGTTGACCAGGTCCAGTGGAGACACACTGAATTCATCAGAGAGCCTTTCTGGAGGAATTATAAAGGTAATTGGAACATTAGTAGAAGGACCAAAAGTAGATATGACAAGCTATCCAGTGGATAGGTTATTTAGGGTAATGACAGCACCAGCTGGGGATTAACTGTAGTTGAAAAAATATGGAAGAGTCAATGAGGTCATAAGATATTTTTTGAATATGGACCATCCTTTTGGTTGCTCAATTGTTTGTTGTTGTTGTTTTAAAACTTTTCACTTTGTATTGGGGTCTAGGTGGCTCAGTGGTAAAGAATCTGCCTGCCAATGTAGGAGATGCCAGAGATGTGGGTTCGATCCCAGGGTCAGGAAAATCCCCTGGAGAAGGGAATTGCAACCCACTCCAGTATTTTTGCTTGGAAAACCCCACGGACAGAGGAATCTGGCAGGCTACAGTCCACGGGGTCACAAAAGAGTCAGACATGACTAAGTGACTGAGCACACAGGCTCTGTGAAAAGTTCATGGCTTCACTGCTGATTAACAAGCAAAGTTGGGATAGTTTCAGGTGAACAGCAAAGGGACTCAGTGTACACATACGTGTTTCTGTTCTCCCCCAAACTCCCCTCCCATCCAGGCTGCCACATAACATTGAGCAGGGTTCCCTGTGCTATACAGTAGGTCCTTGTTGGTTAACTGTTTTAAATATAGCAGTATGTATCAGTACCTTCCAGTATGTATATAATATAGCAGTATGCATGTATCCCTTCCCCATCCTTCAGCTGGGTTTTTATCACTGTAAGGTGTATGACTATATAACTTTTCCTATATTTTTATACTTCTAATTATACACCTTTTCTTGAGATTATGTAAGCTTATAGCAATAGGTTATCTTCAGTTTTTATGAGGCTTAAAGGAACAGCTAAGTTTCTATCTTAATTATTTCTGCTGACTGCATGCAACAGTCTTGCTGTAGCGTATTTGTTACCTTTCAATAAATATCCATTGCTTGAGTGGCTTGAGTAACTGTCAAGTAACCATGTAATTAACCTGACAAAAAAAATATGTGAGAAGATATAGCTGAGAACAACTTATAAACCACAGTGTTCATCCAAAGGGTCTTTAGAGATTCAAGGTGATGTTTGATAACCCGGGACACATTTTTTTTCTTGTAACATCATTTTTGGGGGAATAAGTGTAACAATCTATCTCTATTATGAGATAGTAAATAATCCTGTTGACAAATGGGATTTCTCTACTTTCATATATTTCTGATAAATTGACACACTGGACAAAGCCTGATACTGATAAGGACAGACAGGCATATATTACAGTTCCCCAAGAAACAGAACCTATAGGATACAGATGTACCCTCATCCCTTGGTGTCCATAGGAGGCTGGTTCCAGACCACTGTGGATTCTCAAGTGCCTTATATAAAATGGCATAATATTCATATACAACTTAGGCATATCCTCCTGTATAATTTAAATCATCTAGATATTATAGTATGGTACTAATTGTAAATTCTATAAATAGTTGCTTGCCTGTGGCAAATTCAAGTTTTGCTTTGTGGGGCTTTCTGAAATTTTTTTCTGAGTATTATCATTTTGCTATTAGCTGATTCTGTAGATGCAGAACCCATGATATGGAAGGACAACTGGATATGAGGATATTTATGATGAGAATTGGCTCAAGCAGTTATGGAGGCTGAGAGACCCATGGTCTGCCCTCTTCCAGCTGGCCAACGGGGAAAGTCAGTGGGAGGCTGAAAGCCTAGGACCAGGAAGGCTGCCAGTATAAGACCATGAGTCTGAAGGCCTGAGGACCAGGAGCTTCAATATCCAGGAGCAAAAAAAGATGGATGTCCCAACTCAAGAAGAGATTGGGAGAACCTGAGCTTTCTTTGCCATTTCGATCTGTCTGGGCTCCCAATAGACAGAATGATGGTGGCCCACACTGGTAAGGCTAGGTTTTTTTATCCAGTCTACTGAATCAAATGCTAATCTTTTCTAGAAACTCCTTTCTAAAAGGAAATAATCCAGAAATAATAATGTTTTACCAGCTATATGAGCATCCTTTAGCCCAGTGTAGTTGACACGTAAAATTAATCATCACAGCACACCTGTAAGAAAACAACTATGGACAACTAAAGATCATAGCAGAATAGGCTATGACTCAAATGTAGGATCTGAATGGTGGACAGATTCGTGGTTCTAGAACAGCTGGAATCCTACCCTAATTCTACTGTACATCTCACAGAGTACAAGGCCAGGACTCTAGTATTAAAGGAAGAAGCTCTCTCTGGGTTCAGCAGCTTTTCTGTGGAATGCCTTGTAAGAAAGATGGAGGTGAGAAGCCAAATCATTTCCCTACTAATGGGAAAGGAGAAGAGCTCCAGAGGCCTGGGAGAGATATGGAGTAGTCTGGGGTGGTCAGAGGCCTGGAGATTTTTGTTATATAGTCATGGGCAGAAGAACAGTGGATTGATTTGGGAGGAGAGTGTGGTGCAGAAAACTGTCTCCCAAAGATACCAGGTCCTAACTGCTGGAATCTGTGAATGCTACTTAACAGATAAAAAGTATTTTTGCAGATGTAACTAAACTAAGGATTTTGAGATGGGAATGTTAGCCTGGATTATCTGAGTGACCCTAAAAGGAGTCACAGGCTTCCCAGGTGGCGCTAGTGGTAAAGAATCCACCTGCTGATGCAGGAGATGCAAAAAGACCTGGGTCAGTCCCTGGGTGGGGAAGATCCCCTGGAGATCTTCACTCCAGTATTCTTGCCTGGGAAATTCCAGGGACAGAGGAGCTTGGCAGGCTACAATTCATGGGGTCACAAGAAGTCGGACACAATTGAGCGACTGAGCACAGGAGGAGTCACAGTGTATTTTTAAGTGAGAGGCAGAGAGGGGGATTTGAGCAGGAGACACTGTGGTCTCCAAGGCAGAGATAGAAGTAAGGCAGCCGCCGCCAAGGAATGACAGCGCCCCCTAGAGGCTGAAGGAGGCAAAGACCCAGCTCTCCCCTAGAGACTGAGGGTTCACCGCCCTGCTGGCATCGTGATTTGTCCTGTGAAACTGGTTTTGTTCAGGTACGTTCCTTCGATTCCTGCTTTCTGGAGGGTTTTTTTTTTTTTATCATAAATGGATGTGGAATTTTGTCAAAGGCTTTCTCTACATCTATTGAGATAATCATATGGTTTTTATTTTTCAATTTGTTAATGTGGTATATTATGTTGATTGATTTGCGGATATTGAAGAATCCTTGCATCCCTGGGATAAAGCCCATGGCCTCCATAACTATGAAAGAATACATTTATGCTGTTTTAAGTCACCAAATTTATGGTAATTTGTTACAGCCACCCTAGGAAATTAAGACAGAAGGGAACCACAAGAAAGATGAATTGAAAGTATAATAGACACTGAAGCAAAGGGGTGGCCCATCTGTCCACCCAGTGGACCCCGAGGATAAAAGAGACCTCACCTCTGACAAACAGGCTGGTAACCACCTCCTAACTCTTAAAGAGTATTTGTGCAGGAAATTCTGAGGAAAATCTGGACTTTCTGTTAGACAAATACAGCTTTGAGTATCAATATTTGGGGGATTTCTTTATGCGTTTGCTGGTAAAGTATTTTGAGCAATAGTGGAACTTTGAGCTAATATTAACCCACTATGTCTCCTTTATGGGCTTCCCCAGTGGCTCAGAATGTAAAGAATCCACCTGCAATGCAGGAGACCTGGGTTTGATCCCTGGGTTGGGAAGATCCCCTGGAGAAGGGAACAGCTACCCACTCTAATAGTCTTGCCTGGGGAATCCCATGGACAGAGGAGCCTGGCAGGCTACAGTCCATGGGGTCACAAAGAGGCGGACACAACTGAGCGACTTTCACTTTCATTTTCTTGTCTCCTTTATAGATCTGCTATGGCAGCTATTTTATTTTTCTTTCTTTTTCTTTTCTTGGTAATGAGTTCATAGATACACAAAAGTTTTCTAATTAGAAAGTAGTTGAAAAAAAAAAACAAGGTAATTTTATTAAGGCTTCCTTAGTGGATCTGGTATTTCTCAAACCAGATAAATGAGATTCTAAAGATGGATCCACCACAAATGCACCCAGTCTTTTCATGCCCTGGCTTCTTCCACCCACGTTACTCTTCAGGGCTGCTAGTCTCTCCTCCCTAAGACTGAGACTGAACCTTCAAGCTTCCTGATCTGGCTTAAAACTTGCTTCTTCAGATCGGCCACCCCATTTAAATTCTGTCTCCTCTACTCAACTCTCTCATTGCACCATGTGTCTTAGATTCATAGTGTCTAAGAGTTGGAAGGAGCCTTAGAAATTAGTCAGGAGGTCAAATTAGAAATTAGTCAGGAGGTCAAATTAGAAATTAGTCAAGAGGTCAAAATTATCCTCTTTTGGGTCAAAAGAGGATAAGCAGCCTGAAGAGAAAGAAATTAGTTAACAGTGCGAATAAAACTGGGTCTTCATTCCCTTCATGTAGTGCTAAGATCTTCCTTTTTCCCTTTTTCCTATTCCTTCAGAATATGTAGAGTGGCCAGGCCTTAGGCTTTTGTGGATGGGCTGTTTGCTTGCTACTGATCCTCCCTCTGCTCTGAATGTTTTATGACCCCATCCCTCTCCAGTGCACAGAAACATCACTGATGATGGGAACTCTGTGGTGCTTTGAAATATGTAAAAGAGGGCAAAGGTTTTCATGCACGCAAGTAGGCCTTCACATTTTTATTTATTAGCTTTCAAAATAACATTTATAATTTAACTTATTGCAGAAATAGTTTAGAATGGTTTAGAAGACAGAGACTATCATTTCATTCACCTTATAGGACCTTATCAGATTTCAGTCTTCACTCAGCGCACTGCTGGTTACAGGAGTCAGCTCATGATCCCTAAAACAAGGCCCCTACAGTTTGTCCCTTCAGCTCTCACCCCAGATTAAAACATCCAACAATCTCTGCTTGGCTCCAACATGTAGTGGGGAAAAGCTCTGGTCAATTATATTATCCACAGAAATGTTTCCGGCCCATGATAAAGCTTACTTTCTACATTGTTAAGCAAAGAACTTGAGCATTCTTGGTGCCTAAAATAGTGGCTGGAACCCAGCTAGGAGACCTATAAATGTCTGTAAAAAAATCAGACCTCACATTTGTACAGAACTGGAAAGGACTTCTGAAACTCTTCTTATTGGAACCTTAGAAGAGGTTTCAGTGACCTTTACTCCTTCCTTTGGCTCGTGAAACACTTGTTTTCAACATCACCCGCTCCTGACACTCACCTGGGCTATCTGTGGCCTACTTCTGTTTTCCTGGATGCAGACTGATAACTGGGGTTCCCAAGTGGCAAAGTGGTAATTCGTCTGCCTGCCAATGCAGGAGATGCAAGAGACTCAGGTTCAATCCCTGGGTCAGGAAGATCCCCTGGAGGAGGGTATGGCAACCCACTCCAGGATTCTTGTCTGGAAAATCCCACGAACCGAGTAGCCTGGCATGTTACAGTTCATAGGGTTGCAAAGAGAGGGACACAACTGAGTGACTGAGCCCAGACACACACACACAGCCTGATATTCTAGCTTGTGGAATATGTGTCTTAGATTCATAGTGTCTAAGAGTTGGAAGGAGCCTTAGAAATTAGTCAGGAGGTCAAATTAGAAATTAGCCAAGAGATCAAAATTATCCTCTTTTGGGTCAAAAGAGGATAAGCAGCCTGAAGAGAAAGAAATTAGTTAACAGTGCAAATAAAACTAGATCTTCATTCCCTTCATGTAGTGCTCTCTAAGATCTTCCTTTTTCCCCAGAATAATACGCTATGGCTGTTTGTCAGTAAATATTGCTGAAAGCAATAATGCTTTTTATTCACCTGGGTCTCCGAGCTATAAAGTGATTTTTATTATTCATAACCTTTTTACCTGAATCATGCCATCTCCCCGTCTATTGTCTTAGATGTCTCTACTTGTCTTCTTAGACACTCTTCTCCCTTCAGTAACCTTTGAAAGCTTTGAGGTTGAAATCTTAATTCAAGAATGATTCTCCAGAGAATGTGTCCGGAGAATGAGTCCACAGGGGCAGAGAAGGGCTGGTGAGGGAGGCAAAGGACACAGCCTCGCCAGCATGAACAGAGGCATAAGCTGTGACAGTCACTGACGTGACCAAAGTCACAGTCATATCACTTACATTCTGTCTGTGGTGAAGAGACTTAATTCAAATATATGGATCTATGTTGAGAAATACCTTTCAATTTACAAAATAGATGACTTTCCCTTGTCCTTTTTAAAAGCATGACCCTTTCTACCTGCCTGAACCACAGTGTTCTGAGCTGGAAATCCTTGAGAAAATTTAGCAGGGGTTGCATAAGCCTAGAAAGAAATAAGTAGGATGCTTATTAGGTATCAGGGAGTCACCCTAAGCATAGCTGAGGTAAACAATATTATAGCTTCTTGAGGCCAAAGACTGGGCTCAAAATAAAAGTCAAATAAACTGCTAATTTTGATCTCCCTTTGACTTTGAGTTTATCAATTTATTTGACTTATATGCATTGTTTTTTTATCTGCAAAATGGACTTAGTTATCTTGGAGAGCTCCTATGAGGATCAGCTAGGTGAATAAAGATTGTGGCCTGAAGTATGGAATAAAATGAAGGAAGTTACTCACCTCCCTTCGCCTGCTATATTTCCTTTGCTTCTCTCCTCTCCCTCCTGTGAGTTTATTCAAATGGTCTGGAAAGCAATAATGCATCTGCCTAGGGAGGAATCTCAGCAGGACTGCTAGGATGCAGGAAGAATCAGAATCACCGACCACATGCATAGCAGAGGGAGGGAAAGGCCATGAGGAAGCTGATGCAGGCTTTTGGCCGCTGGTTAAGGTAGCACATTCATCTGTTGCCCAGGAGCTCTGAGGCCAGGAGATAGGAGGATCCACCAGGAAGTGAGGGTCTCCCTGTGCCCACCCTAATTTACTGCCAGCTTCTGATAACCTAGGTTATATATTTCCAGCAGGTAAAGAAAGATTTTCCTCCATTTCAATAACAGAAATAAATGGATATCCAAAATTCATGTGTGAGGAAGACCATTAAAGAAGAAAAGAAATATGGCAACCATAAAAACGTTGTGTCCAGGACTTCCCTGGTGGTCTGGCAGTTAAGAGTCCACCAGCCAATGCAGGGGACACAGGTTCGTTCCTTGGTCCAGGAAGGTCCCACATGCCTCCAGGCAACTAAGCCCATGCGCCCCAACACTGAACCTGAGTGCTCTAGAACCCATGCCCCACGACGAGAGAAGCCGCCGCAATGAGACGGCCCCACAACGAGAAGGCCACACACCGCAGCTAGAGATAGCCCCCGTCACTGCAACTAAAGAAAGCCTGTGAGCAGCAATGAAGACCGAGCACAGCCAAAATAAATCAGAAAATAAAATTCAAAAATGTGATGTCCAGTGAAACAGTAAACAATGAAAATCTTTACATTTAAATAAATTATTTATCCTCAGATTCAAGGGCATGCAAAACAAGAGTAGACTTCTGTGAACAAGAGATGGTTGTTGTTCAGTCACTAAGTCATGCCTGACTCTTTGCGACCCCACAGCCTGCAGCACGCCAGACTTCCCTGTCTTTCAGAGATAGAAGAAAGACTGTAACTAAAGAATAAAATTGTTGTATCTAACTAAGTACCACCATGTAAAATTTACAAAGAACTCTTAAAAGTCAATGATAAATACACAAACAACCTAATTCAAAAACAGCCTAAAGACCTTAACAGATATGTCACCAAAAAGATAAACAAATGGAAAATAAGCATATGAAAAAATGCTCCAAATCTTATGTCATCAGGAAAATGCAAATTCAAACATTTTTTTGGTTTGTTTTAAGGTATAACTACACACATGTTAGAATGGCCAAAATCTGGAAAACTGATAACACCAAATACTAACAATGATGTGGAGAAAAAAGGAACTCTCATTCATTGCTGGTGGGAGTACAGAATGGTACAGCCATGGTGGAAGACAGTTCAAAGATGTTTTTCATAAAACTAAACATACTCTTACCATATACTGCAGCCAAAGCACTCCTTGATATTTACCCAAAGGAGTTGACAAGCTGTGTCCACACAAAACCTGCATATAAGTGTTTATATTGGCTTTATTTATAATTGCCAAAATTTGGAAGCAACCAAGATAACCTTTGGAGAATAAACAAAATTTTGGTTTAAAATAAACAGATTTTGGTCCTTTCAGACAGTGAGATATTGTTTGCCGGGAGTCAGCACGCGAGTCCCCACCCCTGACAAGGCCATGTGGGAGAGTTCTGGTGGGCAAGGCGAGCCAGAACTCGAGGGGTGCCCCTCTGGGCCTGCCTGAGCGTCTACCCCAAAACCAGAATTTGTTTTACTATTTTACGACTTTCACCAACTCTTCTGACATTAATGGGGGGCTATCCCCGACCACTTTTTTTTGTAAGAAAATCAACTTAAAACTCTAGTTAATAAGACTCCTGGACATAAAAGGAGTGTTTCAATTCAAACCCCTCTGATGACTTTCTGGCTTGCCTGACAGGTTTGTTCAGATTCACAGCCTCCCAAGCACGAGAGGCAAGGAAAGCTTAAGATATTCTAACAATGCAGAGCTTCTCAGAGAGTTAAAATTGTTAAATAGAACTAGTAGAGGATTTCTTTGTTGAGCTAATGCTTGCTGCCAAGTTTCGTATCCCTTACCTACTGTGTCCCTGGGAGTGTATTGATTAATATAGTTGGTGTATAGAAGTGTAAGTAGTAGCTTTAATGTTTGTAACCTTAGACCCTTGAGTTAATTCTTTTTTTGTTATAGCCCACCACTTTTTGCCCTATAGGTATGTAACTTTATCTAATGCTTTTGGAGGGTGACGCCTGACTTTAGAATAATCACCTTTAGAGAAAAATAAGTTTTCTGAGGAAAAGGGTCATAAAATGTTAACAGGCCTCCTGGCCAGAAGATGATGTAAATCACCTAAAGCTTTTGCATATGGTAAGTTTGCAGAAAGAAAGCCTGGCTTCTATAGGATCAAGGACTGCTGCCCTTGCATGACTCTACCCCTTCCCCCATTATCGTCTATGTACAACTTAAGGTATAAAAACTACCTTGGAAAATAAAGTGCGGGCCTTGCTCACTGAAGCTTGGTCTCCCCATGTCGTTCTTTCTCTTTCCTTTTCCTTTTCAGGCTGATTCCCTGGGGTGCAGGGACTCTCTGCATTCACTTTCCTGCCTGGGCTTCTTGGACCCACCCGAGAAGGTGCCTAAGGTGGGGCACCTTCTGCGATTCGAGAGGGCGCCTGCGGCCTACGTGAACAGAGCAAGTCCCGTGCTAGGGCTATATTGGCTTTCTGCATAAACCAAGGAATATCAGCCTCTTTTCTCTCCTCTATTTTCTCAACTGCAAAATTCTTTCCCTGTCTCTTTCTCCTTTTATCTATCCTTTCACCAACGCCGTCCTCCGAGGGAATCCCTGGATCCAACCGGGGCTGGACCCCGGTAATTATTCAGTATTAAAAAGAATTTGATATTTGGCAAAACTAGAAAATAAGAAAAAAAAAAAAAAAGCTGTATGTGGGCCCAATAGGAAATAGTGATTTTTTTTTTTTTTAATAAGCTTTTGTCATTATAAAGGTAGTACCTGCAAAGTAGAATGTGGGATCTATTGGGCTGTCTAAAAAGTTCCTTCATTTTTTTTAATTAAAAATAATGTAAATTTAAATTTTTATTTAAAAATAAAAGACACATTTGTCACTTTAAAAAAAAAAAAAAAGAAATGAGCTATCAAATGATGAAAATACAGAGGTAACTTTTATGCATATTACTGAGTGCAAGAAGCCAGTGAAGAAAGGCTACATACTGCATGATTCCAACCATTAATACAGGACATTCTGGAAAAGGCAGAACTATGGAGACAAACAATAACTGTATAGAACCTTATGGTTTGTTTTTATTACTCATGAGCCCACTTCTTATATCACTAGAACAGTGGTTCTCAACTAAGTGAGATTGTGCCTTCACAGTGACATTTGCCAGTGTCTGGAATTTTCTGTTGTCGTAACTGTGGGAATTGGTGCTACTGGAATCTAGTGAGTAGAAACAAGAGATGCCACTAAATGTCTCACAATGCACAGAACACACCTCCACAACAAACAGTTGCATCAGTCGTGCTACACAATAGAGCTCGAATCCCGTTCTGGAGTTAATTCCATCTACAATCTCTGCTATCTAAGTCTGTGTGAGACATAAACACCTCTCACCCTGCTGGGCACTCAGGCTTAACCCACAAAGAAGCTGCTTATGTAATAGAGTTCTTGACAGAAAATTTAATTGGGATAGATAATTTTAATTGGGACAGATGAAATAAAGCCCACCAGGCAATTTGAGAGTGCTTCAAATTAATGTGACTTAAAGCATCCAGATCTGCATTTGAGCTGACTGAATGTAGTTTTCATGTCTACATCCAGATAGTACTTGGCATACTTGTTAAAATAATGTAGGATTGATATGACTCACGGCTAAGGTCCTCCTCCTTTCTTCCCAACTTTTCCTAATAGAAGATTTCAATTTTATCTTGGAAATGCAGCACAGAAAATCCCAATACTGTTCTAGGATGTGAATTCCATCATGTTTATTTGTTGTGGTTGATTATTATATGATTAGATTCTGTAAACTTTTTAAGAATACTAACTAGTTATTGCAAAATGCCTAGGAAGAGGTACTAACATTATCTCTCCAACTGGTTCAAAATTGGTAAAGGAGTACATCAAGGCTGTATATTTTCAGCCTGCTTATTTAACTTATATACAGAGTATATCATATGAAATGCTGGACTGGATGAATCACAAGCTGGAATCAAGATTGCCAGGAGAAATATCAACAACCTCAGATATGCATATGATACCACTCTGATGTCAGAAAGCAAAGAGTAACTAAAGCGCTTCTTGAGGAAGGTGAAAGAGGAGAGTGAAAAAGCTGATTTAAAACTCAACATTCATAAAACTAAGATGATAGTATCTGGTCCCATCACTTCATGGCAAATAGATGGGCTAAAAGTAGAAACAGTGATAGATTTTACTTTTTTGGGCTCCAAAATCACTGTGGATGGTGACTGCAGCCATGAAATTAAAAGATGCTTGTTTCTTGGAAGAAAAGTTACAACAAACCTAAACAGCATATTAAAAAGCAGAGATATCACTTTGCCAACAGAGGTCTATATAGTCAAAGCTATGGTTTTTCCAGTAGTCATATGTGGATGTGAGAGTTGGACCATAAAGAAGGTGGAGCACCAAAGAATTGATGACTTTGAACTGCGGTGCTGGAGAACACTCTTCAGAGTCCCTTGGACTGCAAGGAGATCCAACCAGTCCATACTAAAGGAGATCAGTCCTGAATATTCATTGGAAGGACTGAGGCTGAATCTGAAACCCCAAAACTTTGGCCACCTGATGTGAAGAGGTGACTCATTGGAAAAGATGCTGATGCTGGGAAAGATTGAGGGCAGGAGGAGAAGGGGATGACAGAAGATGAGATGGTTGGATGGCATCACCGACTCAGTGGACATGGGTTTGTGTGAAACTTCAGGAGATAGTGAAGAACAGGGAAGCCTGGCATGCTGCAGCCTACAGGGTCACAAGGAGTCAGATACAACTTAGCAACTGAACAACAACGAGAAACCCAAAATTAAGAGGTTAGGTGGTAGTTTACTTAAGGTCACGAAGCTAGTAGACCATTAAGAAAGTCTGGCTCAAGATTTTTGTACTTCTCTTCACTAGGTCTCTTGTTTTCTTGCTCTAGAAAAAAAATTAAATTGGTAAGATTAAAAATTAAAACCAATCATGAGGGTGTTTAGGATGAGAAATTGTTCGGTTTATTAATTATTTTGGGGGTTATGATTCCTTTTTCATATATGTATTTTTATCATATTCTGACACTCACTTGCAGAAAAAGGTAGCAGGCCCTTTGTGTTCAGGAAAATAAGCAATGTCTTCAAGGGTAAGAGGCTTAAATTTTTAAAAATCTATCCACTTACTTAATTTTTAAATATTATAAATATTCTCTTTTCTGTAGTCATTAAACAGTTCCGTTGCAGAACCAACACTGTAAGTAAAAGCAGTGACAATAAAGCAACTATATTACCATTTTAAAGATGTTACTATGTGTCAGCTGCTATGCCAGCCATATTCTATATTAATACATTCATTTAAAGTGTACGTTTAATTATATATATGAAATACATACCATCATTGTCTCCATTTTAGAGATGAGGAATCTAAGATTATAAGAGGTAAATTGACTGGCCTAAAATTGAGCAGTTTATAAGTGGTGAGACAGGATTTCGTCTTAATGTCCCCACTCTCCCTATAAAACCACTCATGTTTTTCAAGCCTTCATTAATTTTTTTTGGCATTCTAAACATAGTTTGTGACAACTAAAATTAACTTTGCTAAGGTAAAGTTCCCCTCCTCCCCTCACTGGAATCCTTAATTAACCAGAAGAGATGCTTAGAAAGAAGGCAATTCTGAGGGTATTCCCCAAAAGCAATTTAAAGGGACTTGATTAGGTGATGGATTTTTTTTTTAGAGGAAGGCTATTCTGAAAATGTCTTCTGGAGCAATTGCAAGACTTTTATTTATTTCTATACCCATTCCTGGGATTGAATAGAGTCTGTAAAAAAATTCTTAATTTTATGTAATTGTATTTATTAAGCATCCTAGCAAGAGAAAGCCAAATTCATTGCTGAGTATCCACATACCTGTTTAAAAAATAAAGGAAATAAAGGCTAGCGTCTACCCCTAATCTTTGGTGTCGGTCTTACGTGCCTTGTTTTGATTTCTGCTGCCTAGTTTCTGTGAATGCTGTGCTTAGTCGCTCAGTCATGTCCAACGCTTTGAGACCCCAGGGACTGTAGCCCGCCAGGCTCCTTCGTCCATGGGGATTCTCCAGGCAAGAATACTAGAGTGGGTTGTCATTTCCCACTCCAGAGAATCTTCCTGACCAAGGGATCAAACCCATGTCTCTTGCATTGTCTGTGGAATCTACCATCTGAGGCAGTAGGGAAGCCCAGTTTCTGTGAATGATCATTATTAAATAATTAAAAGTAGATAAGCATTCACAGATTTGAATACTAAACTTCTGGGACTTTGGGACTTGCTGAAAGATTTGGTGAGACTAAAAAAAACAAACCTTTGTCAAGATTGTTTTGAAGTATGTACTTACACTGGGCTTCCCTGATACCTCAGTTGTTAAAGAATCTGCCTGCAATGCAGGAGACCTAGGTTCGATCGCTGGGTTGGGAAGATCCCCTGGAGAAGGGAAAGGCTACCCACTCCAGTATTCTGGCCTAGAGAATTCCATGGACTGTATAGTTCATGGGGTAACAGAGAGTCGGACACAACTGAGGGACTTTCATTTTCACATACTTACACTAATTTATATACTTACACTAAGTGATGCATTTCCTTAAATATCTTTATAGAGATTGCTTTTACAAATTATATATGTATAAGAAATACATTAACATGCATGAATATTTCTATAATAATCAGTTCAGTTCAGTCGCTCAGTCATATCTGATTCTTTGTGACCCCATGGACTCCAGCACACCAGGCTTCCCTGCCTATCACCAATTCCCAGAGCTTACTCAAATTCATATCCAGCCGGTGATACCGTAAAACCGTCTCACACTCTGTCATCCTCTTCTCCTCCTGCCTTCAATCTTTCCCAGCATCAGGGTCTCTTCCAATGTGTCAGTTCTTTGCATAAGATGGCCAAAGTATTGGAGTTTTAGCTTCAGCATCAGTCCTTCTGATGCTGATGATGAATGAATATTCAAGACTGATTTCCTTTAGGATAGACTGGTTGGATCTCCTTGCAGTCCAAGGGACTCCCAAGAGTCTTCTCCCACACCACAGTTCTAAAGCATCAATTCTTTGGTGCTCAGCTTTCTTTATAGTTTAACTCTCACATTCATGCATGACTACTGGAAAAACCATAGCTTTGACTAGACTGACTTTTTTGGCAAAGTAATGTCTCTGCTTTTTAATATGCTGTCTAGGTTGATCATAGCTTTTCTTCCAAGAAACAAGCGTCTTTTAATTTCATAGCTGCAGTCACCAGCACAGTGATTTTGGAGCCCAAAATATAGTCTGTCACTGTTTCCATTGTTTCCCCATCTATTTGCCATGAAGTGATGGGACTGGATGCTATCATCTTAGTTTTCAGAATGTTGAGTTTTAAGCCAACTTTTTCACTCTCCTCTTTCACGTTCATCAAGAGACTCTTTAGTTCTTCTTTGCTTTCTGCCATAAGAGTGGTATCATCTGTGTATCTGAGGTTATTGATATTTCTCCCAGCAGTCTTGATTCCAGCTAGTGCTTCATCCAGCCCAGCATTTCTCATGATGTACTCTGAATATAAGTTAAATAAGCAGCGTGAGAATATACAGCCTTGATGTACTCCTTTCCCTATTTGGAGCCAGTCTGTTGTCCCCTGTCCAGTTCTAACTGTTGCTTCTTGACCTGCATACAGATTTTTCAGGAGGCAAGTCAAGTGGTCTGGTATTCCCATCTGTCTAAGAATTTTCCACAGTTTGTTGTGATCCACACAGTCAAAGGTTTTGGCATAGTCAATAAAGCAGAAAAAGGAAAAGGAAAGTGAAGTCGCTCAGTTGTGTCCAACTCTTTGTGACCCCATGGACTGTAGCCTACCAAGCTCCTCCATTCATGGAGTTTTCCAGGCAAGAATACTGGAGTGGGTTGCCATTTCCTTCTCTGGAGGATCTTCCTGACCCAGGGATTGAAGCTGGGTCTCCAGCATTGCAGGCAGATGCTTTACCCTCTAAGCTACCAAGGGCTCCAAAATCACTGAGATGGTGACTGCGGCCATGAAATTAAAAGACACTTGTTCCTTGGAAGAAAACCTGTGACCAACCTAGACAGCATATTAAAAAGCAGAAGTGGATGTTTTTCTGGAAGTCTCTTGCTTTTTTGACGATCCAATGAATGTTGGCAATTTGATCTCTGGTTCCTCTGCCTTTTAAAACCAGCTTGAACATCTGGAAGCTCACGGTTCATGTATTGCTGAAGCCTGGCTTGGAGAATTTTGAGCATTACTTTGCTAGTGCTTGAGATGAGTGCAATTATGCAGTAGTTTGAACATTCTTTGGCATTGCCTTTCTTTGGAATTGGAATGAAAATTGACCTTTTCCAGTCCTGTGGCCACTGCTGAGTTTTCCAAATTTGCTGGCATATTGAGTGCAGCACTTTCAGAGCATCATCTTTCAGGATTTGAAATAGCTCAACTGGAATTCCATCACCTCCACTAGCTTTGTTCGTAGTGATGCTTCCTAGGGCCCACTTATGATATTGTATCTTTATTTACTTCCAGAGGGAAAATTTTCCATTCTATCACAAATATTTCAAGATGAAATAAAATTTTTATGAAATGTTAAAAACAACAACTTCTTTTGAAATTTGTACTGTTTTGCTAGTTTATCTCTGGTTCCCACCGGTGGAAAGTTAAAAAAAAAGTCATAGAGGAGAAGTTGGAGATTCAGATTCAAGCCTTAAGTGAGGCCTTGGAAGTTGGTGGTTGATTGGCTAAAAGGCCAAGTTCAAAGGGTAAGTTAATCTTAGATGGAGTAATGAAAGATTTAGTGAGGAAGAAAGGTGGCTTCAAAATATGAGGACCCATGGTATTTGCCAAGAACAGAGATAGAGTTTGGAAATGTTCTTTGAAAGTTGGGGGTAGGTTTATGACTTGGCTGCATGGCTGAAAAGAACTGCGATAGGTAGTCTTTGAGAGGTCTAGTTTAAGAATAAGATTGTCAAATTCCAGTTCCAATAAAGCACGACCAACCCTAAACCCCAGCACATCCACCACAACCCCTCGTAAAAAGAAAAGTAAAATAACCTCTATAAGAAAGTATTAGCCTTGGAAGGAAGATAATCTTGCAAATGCAAACAACAAAGTTGTTAAATGTAGACAGACTCTAAGCTGCTTACAACAGTATTTGCTCCTTTTATGCATGTCTATTATAAGATGCTCTTTTCTCATTGTCTTTTATGTACTCTATGCTCTTGCAAGAAGCTTAGCTTTGGGTTTTTTTTCATTTTAGTTCCTTAAATATGAAAATATAATTTGTATTAAAGGAGGTTTTTCTTTTAATTAAAGAATGCATTCATTCTAGAACTTGACTACTAATTAAAATCTAACATTTGCTTAATGTGGATGGGTTGATAATTAAAGGGAAATCTTACATATTTTTTTGCACTTCATAATTTAATTGCTGTTTAATTTTGTACTCCTAATATCGTAATTAATAAATGTCACTATATTTGATTTTCTGTTTCATTTTTGAAAGTAAGATGGTAAAAGGTGTTCCAATGCTTACAAGGGAATTTATCTAGCATAACTCTCTTACCCTGTCTGATTATCTAATGGCCGCATCTCAGTTTTGTACCAAATTCATGTTTGTACCTGAATGCCATCTACTCTTTTTGTAAGCTGTTTTGCACCACTGAGATCAGTCAATGTTAAATTTCTTTAATAGGCCTAGATTTATCAAGGTTTTTTTTTTTTTTTTAACTTTGGGCTAAATCATGCAGGTATAGAAATAAAAAAATGCAAAACTATTTTCCTCAGGGAGCTCACTCTCTACTGGGACAGACAGACAAGTAAAATAGGGCTTCAGAAAACCGTGTAATGTATTACAATAAAAGCACAAGCTGTATACTTGAGAAACAGGAGTGGTGGGTTTAGAAATTATCTGAAAAGTTACATCAAATTTGCTCAGTTTGCATCCCACTCCTTCATGTGATTTACTGGCCAACTGCTTTAGATTTATATCAAAATCTTTACTTCATTTTTTATAACTTTGCTTTCACAAACCAGTCAATTTTATAACAAAAGTAATATTGGTTAACACATTATTTACATTTAATTGTATCTAATAACAGAAATAAATATAAAGTAATTTGGCTTATACTAATCCAAAATATTTAAATGCAGCTACTTTGTGCCTATTTGGGGAATCAGGTATAAAGGCAATGTTTGGATGAAGATCAAATAGTCCCCTTCATAGATCATAGCCTTATCATGGCGACGGGGCTTGAGTAACTCAGTGTAGCTATAACCCATGCCATGCAGGGACACCCAAGATAGACAGGTCATAGTGGAGAGTTCTGAAAAAATGTGGTACACTGGAGGAGGGAATGACAAGCCATTCCAGGTTTTTTGCCATGAGAACCCCTTGAACAGTGTGAAAAGGCAAAAAGATATAATACCAGTAGATGAGCTGCCTGCAAGCATGCCGTGTTGTGTGATCAGTACATAAAAGTCTCTCTACTATGAAGAGTGGTTTACTGCAAATGGCATAAAAACATGGGAGTCAGTGAAGTTAAGTTTTTCAGATATTTGTTGAGAGGGTGAACTTTTAGAAACATTAGTTGGAGGGGGTGGTGTCCGACATTTATTCCTTACTTGGCAAATGAGCATACCAATGCACGTGTGAAATGTACTGACTGGAGTAATACCTGCCTTTTACCTTGTCTCTCACCTGATCGAGTAATTTCCTCTCTAGAAGTCAGTCAGGCATATCGGAAAAGCTGTTTGTCTAAAGTTCAGCCTTATAGCAGTGTCTAGAGCATGTTAATGGCCTCTGGGCGTTTTACATGCAAACACAGTTGAACACTTTCCTCAAATATACACAAAAAACAAACCAAACAAAATAAAATGCTCCTTGAGGCAAAAGTTAAGACTTCATCCTTTTTCCACCAAAAGAAAACTTAGATTTAGAAAAATGTGTCGTGTCTACAGGTGAGGTGTGAAGAGTGTGCTTCAAGGGACAAATATGTTCACAACATTATGTCACATATTCACTACGGTATTTGTGTTTATGAATAAAAATGTTCTTGGTAAGGCTGTTATAAGAAATAATGGAAAATATCCTCCAGGCCTAAAAAGAGAATATCGGTGAATTAAACTAACCAATCACTCAACTAACAATTATACAGCTATTTAAACTCATATATTTATAGAAGTATGTTGTTCAAGATACTCTTCCCAGGTGGCTCAGTGATAACAAATCTACCTGCAGTGCAGGAGACACAGGAGATGTGGGTTCAATCCCTGGGCCTGGATGACCCCTTGGAGTAGAAAATGGCAACCCACTCCAGTAGTCTTGCCTGGAAAATTCCATAGACAGAGCAACTTGGTGGGCTACAGTCCATGGGGTTGCAAAGAGTCAGATGGGCTTGAGCACGCATGGATATTATACAGTCGAGTATTAGTTTTTAAGTGGAAAAGGAAGGAAGCAATATTGTTTACATAGTATAATTGGAACTATGTAAAAAAATAAAAATTAAAGGAAAACCATTATTCTGCAGAAAATGTAGCATGAACAAAATGGGCCAAAATATTGACTCGTCCATAAATCATTCATCCTGTTATTCACTTTTCCCCTTATATATGATATTTATAAAGCTATTGCAAATATACATGAAGAATAGGATAAAGGGAATAAGACAAACTGCAGGTATGGAACATACTCTGAGCACATTGTGATTGTGGACTATATGTAAGGTTTTAATACTCTTTCCTCTGAATCTGCTATCTTTTCTATAAAACATGCAAATTTATCTTAAAATGAAAAATCACTAAGGTTAAAACAAAAACCGGATATATTAGCACATAATTATGAAACTTCCTAAACCTGGATTTTTGAGCATGGCTAAATGATACTCTTTAGACGCAGCTGAGTCCCATTAGCATTGGAAGGGATGGTACATTTTGTGGTCAATTAAAATCCCAGAGGAAGCTCTCTTGCAGTACCCAAAGACCTAACCTGAAATGTGTTCAAGGAGATTGCAAATCTATAGCTTAGTTCTTACAAAAAACACATTAGAAATTTAAAAATCCACAATGGTTGTAGTTATTTAGCCACACAGACCACGCTGACCAACTGACATTTATTTTGTCTGAATGATACCAAACCTAAAGCAAAACAAAAGACCTGTTCAGGCAGTGAACATCTAAATGCAGGCTCACCAGTTGGCTCTGCTGAACCTGTATACTTTTCTATCATTGGATGAGTAACATTCACCACCTCTATCATGGGCTTCCCAGGTGGCGCTAGCGGTAAAGAATCCGCCTGCCAATGCAGGAGACAGAAGAGACCGCAGATTGGGAAGATCTGCTGGAGAAGGGCTTCCAACCTACTCCAGTATTCTTGCCTGGAGACTCCCATGCACAGAGGAGCCCAGTGGGCTACAGTCCATGGGCTTGCAAAGAGTCAGACAGGACTGAAGCAAATTAAGCACACGGGCACATCTTTTTTCGTATCATAATCTCTGTCTCAGTCCTGCTGTATTTCCACTGTGATTAATTATAAAGAATGCTCAGTGAATAAGTGAAAGTCGTGCAGTTGTGTCCGACTCTTTGTGACCCTGTGGACTATACAGTCCATGGAATTCTGCAGGCCAGAATACTGGGGTGGGTAGCCGTTCCCTTCTCCAGGCAGGAGATCTTCCCAACCCAGGGATGGAACCCAGATCTCCCACATTGCAGGCGGATTCTTTACCAACTGAGTCACCAGGGAAGCCCAGGCACCTGCTGACTACTTCTATAACTGCTTGTCCAGCTTTCACATAAATATCTCAAGCCTACGAAGACTCAATTGCCTCCTAGAAAACTTCCATTGTCTTTAGCCGGTTTGCCTCAGAGGTTGGGAAACTGCACTTTTCCGTTTCCCCAGCCATAGTAACAAGTATTACCGAGCATCAGCAGGCTCCCTGGGTACCTCCCTGCCATCATCCTTTCTTTATCCCCAGGAACCTGGCATTCCCTCTCTCTTAACCCTGAGGCTTAAACTCAGTTCTCGAGACACTATTATCCTCAGACTACAATCTTAAGTCCCAAATCCTAGCATACATATCTCAAAAAAACATGGGCCAGAGCAGAGTTCCTATCTCCTTTCTACATAGAACTTCTTCATGCATTGCTTCTTTCTTTTTCTGAAACCTCTTGCCTGCTTGAATTTCCAACTTGATAAGTTCTGAAGTTTACATCCTGTGTGTTAAACCAGCTGCCAACTGCCCAGCTCAAATCAAATAAATAAAAACAAAGCCATGGGTTTTTATTCCTTCCCATTAGAATTTGCTTTTTGCTCTGCATTCTGCAATATGGCTAGGGGTAGAATATCTTTCCTACCAAGTGAGCTTTGAGTGAAGTCAAATAATGACAATGCCTTGTAAATGGGGCTCTGCTAGGAAGCCTTGAGATGTATAAAATAGTAATGATGCTTTGAAGCTGAAACTTTTTGAGGTGATCCAAACCCAGTCTGTGCCTGCAAGACTCCTGTTTTTGAGAATGCCATGGAGCTGGGGATAGAGGGATGACATTAGGCCAGATTAGAGTGTCCCAAACCTCCACTGTTCTGACCACAGTTCAGCAGGTTTTTTAAGATAAATGCACTTTAGATTGTTGCAATCTTTTTGTTAATTTCCAGAGTTCTGAAAAAATTGATTTGGACAATTTTGCCAGCATTTTGTTTTTGCTTCTATGGAGAAACAGATTTATAGAGGTTCTTGTTCCACCATTCCCCAAACCCTTCCCTTTAGCTATAAAAGCTTTCTGGTTTCTGAAAACAAACAAACAAAGAAAAACTGAGCTGAAAATTTAAACCTGGTCTGGCAAACCCACAAGTAAATCAGCTTCTTAGATTTTATACTTTTTATTTATACTAAATTGTTTTAAGGTCTCTCAAAGTCTTTTCTTTTATAGATGTTTGATTCCAGGTGAATAATTAAAATGACTGTTTGCAATCAACTCCCAACACTTCATTTACTGCTAGCACCCATGTTATAAGTGCCTTAAAATCTAACCCATCAGAGAACCAATTATGGATTCCCATTGAAGGAGGAAACAGACAGAACAGGCTTCATCTTGAGAACTGGACTCCATCTTGGGCCGGACTGTGGACTTTGAGCTATCTGCCCAGTATCTATGGAAACGACATACCAACTGGAAAACCAGGCCCCCAGAAGGAAGAGCCCCAGGCTCGAACCTAGACTCGCCTTTGCCTAAAAGAATACCCTAATTATCTGTGTAACTGAATAGAATCATAAATTCTATTATGCTTGTTGGGGTTTGACCACAGGCCTATTGATAATTGTCCACTGTTAACTACCTAGGTTTAAGGCATATGAATCACAGGTTAACTTTGATTGTATCTTTCTTTTCTTTTGTTCAGACTAGTTTTAGGGAATCTAGGGGGGTGGAGGTGGGTTTGGGCACATACACTTAGGGTATAAAAGGTTTTCACAAAAACTGGTTGGGGTCCTTGGCTAAGAGGAGACTCTGCCTTGGGCCCGCCGGTGTAATAAACTGCACTCCACTATCTGCATTGTCCTTCTGAGTGAGTTTCCTGGAACACGTGGCTACAACACCATCCTTAAGATTCTGTTCTTCTGGCTCTATTTCTAGGATCAATATGAGTATCTATCAGAAAAACAGAGGTACCATAATGTTATGGGATAAAATATTTTTAAAGGCATTCAGTTCAGTTCAGTTCAGTCGCTCAGTCGTGTCTGACTCTTTGCAACCCCATGAATTGCAGCATGTCAGGCCTCCCTGTCCATCACCAACTCCCGGAGTTCACCCAGACTCACGTCCATCAAGTCAGTGATGCCATCCAGCCATCTCATCCTCTGTCATCCCCTTCTCCTCCTGCCCCCAATCCCTCCCAGCATCAGAGTCTTTTTCAATGAGTCAACTCTTCGCATGAGGTGGCCAAAGTACTGGAGTTTCAGCTTTAGCATCATTCCTTCCAAAGAAATCCCAAGGCTGATCTCCTTCAGAATGCACTGGTTGGATTTCCTTGCAGTCCAAGGGACTCTCAAGAGTCTTGTCCAACACCACAGTTCAAAAGCATCAGTTCTTCAGTGCTCAGCCTTCTTCACAGTCCAACTCTCACATCCATACATGACCACAGGAAAAACCATAGCCTTGACTAGATGGACCTTTGTTGGCAAAATAATGTCTCTGCCTCTGAATATGCTATCTAGGTTGGTCATAACTTTCTTTCCAGGAAGTAAGTGTCTTCTAATTTCATGGCTGCAGTCACCACCTGCAGTGATTTTGGAGCCCCCCAAAAATACAGTCTGACACTGTTTCCACTGTTTCCCCATCTATTTCCTATGAAGTGATGGGACTGGATGCCATGATCTTCATTTTCTGAATGTTGAGCTTTAAGCCAACTTTTTCACTCTCCACTTTCACTTTCATCAAGAGGCTTTTTAGTTCCTCTTCACTTTCTGCCATAAAGGTGGTGTCATCTGCATATCTGAGGTTATTGATATTTCTCCTGGCAATCTTGATTCCAGCTTGCATTTCTTCCAGTCCAGCATTTCTCATGATGTACTCTGCATTAGCAGCATAAATTTAAGGGGTTTGGGGTGAGGGTTGGTCTGGAAATATAAGAAACATCAAGAATTGCCAGAGGAATTATGAACCATGGCAGTCTGGGAACTGGAGATGCTGAAGGGCAAGTGCTATGACCTGAATCCAGAAGGGAGGTGACACGGGACAAAAACTCAGGCTTAAGTTCTCCCTGTCCCCCAGTTTACCTGATTTTGCAGAATCCAGGTAACTGGAAGACAGATTCTGCTAATGTGCTTACGGAGCTATCAATCCAGGAGACGTTTGGCTTAGTTATTGAGCCATTTACTGCCACTCAAATGTGATCTTCTGAAGGTTTAGGGTTGATAGCATATTCAACACTGTTATTTGTTATTTAACACACAGGCTTCCCTGGTGTCTCAGACAGTAAAGAAACTCCCTGCAATGCAGGAGACCTGGGTCGGGACGATCCCCTGGAGAAGGAAACAGCAAACCTCTCCAGTATTCTTGCCTGGAAGATTCCATGGGCAGAGAAGCCTGGCTGGCTAGTCCGTGGGGTCACAACGAGTTGGACATGACCGAGCAACTACTGCACGGCTTTCCAATAGATATCCCCATAGATAGTTACTAAATAGTAACTCCACACATGTGCTATACAGCTCATTTCTCCCCAAGGCAAGGATACTCGAATCACTTGCAAGGCAGTGGCTTTTCGCAGAATCCTGCGCTCTGGCTCTAAGTATCAGGAGACCTTCTCAGTCACAGCCACACATTGCCATGCTGGGCGTGAAGGCTATTTCCCTCTGGTGTCGTGTCAATTCCACTTTATGCACAACTCCAGAGCTAACCCGTCTCGCTTGGACTTTAATTAAATAACCTTCAAGGATGAAGAACCACAGGGGGCAAGGTCGCAGGGATAGCTACAATTATTTCCTGCAGCTATTGATTTTGCACTAATGATCTTAAATGATGCATAGCTCTGGATCTAGCAGTCTCACTCAGAATGGCAGGTGGGGACTAACGCTTTGGTTCTCACAAGGGACCAGAGCAATTTAGACAGATTTAAACATGTTGATGCTATTTTCTAAGAGTGAAGGAGGATGAAAGTCTGAAATCTGGAGGTTATGTGAACATAATGGAGGGTATAATATTAAGATGAGAGACTTTGGAGCCAGAAAGAACTGAGTTCAAATGACAGTTTTTCCAAAATTGCTTGTGGACCTTGAACAAGTAGCTGGACCCCATGGAGCTTTGGTTTTTCTTATCTGTAAAACGAGGATAATAATGGACTTTTTGCATTTTTTTAAAAAAAGTATAGGAGATGGCAATTTTAAACCAGTAAACACTATGCTGCTTTTTTTTTTTTCCCCCACTTAAGGCACTAGATACCTGTTTTCCTCTTAAAGATATTTATCATTTGATTCTTGGTACACCGAAAGCCTTTAAATACCAAGTAAATATACCTCTAATGATGGGATTAGAGACCACATGTTAAGGGAAGGTATTGAAAGAACACTTTCAAGACTTCAAAGAACTGGGTTTGCCACCTGATTCTACCCTACTGTGTGACCTTAAGCAATTTTTTGGCCTCTCTGAGCCTCTTGCACTTTCTGAAAAGGATGGGCACTGAGAGATCCCACACTGTGTTGTTTTAATGATAAAGGGGATTAAACATGTGAAAGCATTTGACTGAAAGATGCAGTCCTGTAAAATACCGTTAGCCATTATCCCACAAGTAAGCCTTAGTGGTCAGAAAATCTGAAGGGCCAGAAATAGAGGCTTTTTAACAGCTTTGCAGAGAGTACTGATTTAAACGCTGCTGATACAGGTTGGGAAATGGTGGACACGTGCAGGAAGGCTTTTATATTTCTCCTTTTCTTTGACTTATGAAGCCTGAGGAGATCAACAATCAAAGGGTTCAAGAAATCTTACCTTAAAGTTAGAAGATTCTACTAAGAGAGTTCTGAAAGCAACCATGAGTCCTGGTACTCTCTCTTTTTCTCCGGAGATCTGTGAAGGTAGTTGTATGCCTTCACTTTTGACAGAGGATCTCTTGACAAAGAAAGCCTTCTATGTCAAACCATATTCTCTCATGGTAAATTGTATCTTCTAATTTTTCAAGACTATTTCCATGCATTGAAATACCCATATTCTGACTCTAATTTACCATCTCTGAAATTCATGTATTCAGTTCAACTTTTTTTTTCATCAAAGATCCATTCTAAATCTTTACCATTATGTAACTACTGTGAGCTATGAGGTATTGGAAGTCCCATCAAACAACTTCAAGTCACTTACAGTTTAAAAGGGAGTCCAATGCATGAAGGAAGAATGACTGAAACAGTGGTGCATAAGCAGGGAAATTAACCTGCACCCAGCATGTCACAGGAGTCATTCAGAGAGAAGTGATGTCTAAGATGAGGACGTGGGGTACGTAAGTCGGACCAGTGGTGCTGGGGATACAATGTGCTTTCAGGGCCAGTTTGAGAATGTGTAAATTATGTCCCATAAAGACCTGGATGCTGGGAAAGATTGAAGGTAGGAGGAGAAGGGAATGACAGAGGATGAGATAATTGGATGGCATCACTGACTCAATGGGCAAGAATTTGAGGAAACTCCAAGAGATGGTGAAGGACAGGGAAGCCTGGTGTGCTGCAGTCCACGGGGTCGCAAAGAGTCAGACACGACTAAATCGACTTAGCAGGCATGCTTGCCACCCAACTTGAGGCTACTTTGAAAGGACCATTCTAGCTTCGAATCTCCCCATGAGGTTGGCTGGTATGTCTCTTGGCCACGCTTCACAGCTCAGCTTCTCCCCCTCTTGCTTCCTTCCCCCTCCCCGTCACCTCTTGCTTCCTTCATCTCCCTTGCAAAGGTTTTGATCTTGAGGACACTGCTTGATAACCCTGTCTCACGATTCACTTCCCAGAGTTTTCAGCCTGCTATGGATGTCATCAAATCTATGGGATTTAGCTCAGTAGACAGGCTAGCAGCCCTCATTTTACAAATAGATAATTCAGACCACCAAATAAAGTAACTTTTCAAATGATTAGTGTTAGTCATGGACTGGATAGGTTCTAAAGTGCAGGTATCTTGATCCTTTGTTCATTCCTCTTTCCCTGTGATGCAAACATTGCCATCTGTTTGCAACTCCTGTGAATTGAAAAGAAAACTTTTTAAGTTGACCACATCTTCCCTCCCATTGTCGTCTCTCCTCACCCTCTGTGCTTTAGCCACAGTAAACTACTATTTTCAGTTCTCCACGTGTGGGTGATGAGTTACTTCATTCCTCATTATTCTTCAGTTAGTGTCTTAGGCACCAGCCCATTGGTTGCCTGGCTACACGTGGGAAGCAAGAATTTATCCATAGAGATGCTTGACTCCCTTGGACAGAATTAGACAAATTTGTCTGCTCCTTTATACCTTAGCAATGTATGTAACTTGTAGAATAATCTCTATGTTTTCCTGCATCTTCCCATTCTGGCTTAAAATTCCTTAAAGCCTTGAAAAACTTTTCCCTCACTCCTGTATCTGTATGACTTAGAACAATGAGGGAAAAAAAAACCAAAGGAAGATATTATAAATTTACAAATTTATAATATATGCTGTATACTTCTGGGCATATAGTCCATAGGATGGCAAAGAGTTGGTCACAACTGAGCAACTAACACTTTCACTTTCACTGGGCATATAAGCTCCTTCAAAATAAATAATGGTTGTGTTGAGAGTAGTTGCAGCAATTGTAGCAATCATGAGTATCTGAAAAACATAACAACTTTAAAGAATTTTAACAAAATATTTTATGCTACTAAGAAATATTATCCAAAATGTGGAAGAGATTTGGAAAAAGATGATTCAATGTCTTTTTAAAATTATATTGGAGTATTGTCTTACAGGTCTGTCTACGAATCATTTAGTTCCCCTCAGTGAATGCACTTCTGACTGACATACTATTCGCTATTTATTAGAACCATGACTCTGTAAAATTGTATGTTTGGAGATGGGTTTTTCTGGTAGACATGCAAATTCCTTCTGTCCGGTAGAAGAGCTATCTATAAAGCTCACGAATTTGATGCCCTGTGGTTCAGTCACCCCAACATCCCCGCTTTCATCCCCGCTTTCAGTGTCTGCATTTACTCTGTTTCTCTATTTCTGCCTTTGAACTGGTTTTAGCACCTGCTGGTGCCCTCATGAATGAGTGAAATATATCTTTGACATGTTTTCATTATATGTTTATATGAGAGGCATATTTTTTCATGTTTTGGAAATTATACTTTCACAGTCCTTAATGAGAGGTGGGAAAAAAGTACCTATCCTAATATTATAGATGAGAAACTAAGGCTTAAAAAGTTTGAATTAACCCAACACAAGGTTTTTGGAGTGCACAGTGATGGCAGGTTTCAAAAGTCTCTTTTTTAAAAAATTGATTTTTATTGAAGTATGGTTGCTTTACGATATTGCGTTAGTTTCGACTCTACAGCAAAGTGAACCAGCTATACCTATACATACATCCCCTCTCTTTTGGACTTCCTTCCCATTTAGGTCACCACAGGGCATTGAGCAGAGTTCTCCAAGCTAGACAGCAGGTTCTCATTACAATAGAGTACCAATGAGATACTCTATTTTATACAGAGTATAAAATACAAATAGTATCTCTAAGTACCAATAGAGATACTCTATTTTATACAGAGTATCAGTAATGTATATATGTCAATAAGTCTAAGTCTCTTGACTTCAGAAACACATGTATGTACAGGAATTTTGGATGTGGCTGAGAATGTGTCAGATGGTAATTCCCAGCAGGGAAGAGTGAGAATGTTGAAAACACACATCATTGAATATGTGATTTTGCCAATTGTTGGCCCTGATAAATAATCTAAGAACTATTTCAGGATCACATTCTTTCCATTGTCTATACATTTTAAGTTCTAGGCCACCACAGTGGCTCAAAAATTCAATTTTTCCTGCACCCATTCTAGCAATGGTCTGGGCATAAATGACTGTTAGTAGGAAGGTAAGAAAAGGAGAGAGAGGGAGAAAAGGAAAGAAAGAGAAGGAAAGAAAGTAAGAAAGAAGGAGATCTATGATCTGCCTTCTTTAATAATATTATATTTCTATTGCTTTGTTTTCCCTCTGGGACGTTTCTATGAATGATACAGACAGTAAGGGATTGTGCTGTAAGTGATATTTGTGGGTGATGGACAGGAGAGAGCAATCCTAAACTAACTAAACATCTCTTTTGTTTGTTTGTTTGTTTTGAGAAATGATGCCTTTGTGGAATTAGCTGTATTACTTGAGAAGAAAAAAAAATCATTGTGAGTTTTTTTCCTTACTCTATCTTTGATCTGACTGAAGAGATTTATGTTTATGAAAATCTATTCCCTAAGGATAAAGAGAGGAAGAAAGAGGTCTAAGATGTTCATGTAATTAATATTAAACAGTATGTGCTTTTAAAATAGAATTTAATTTATTTACTTTTTTGACTATGCTGGGCCTTTGTTACTGTGCAGGCTTTCTCCGGTTGTGGTGAGCGGGGGCTACTCTCTAGCTGAGGTGTGTGGACTTCTCGTTGAGGTGGACTTCTCATTACGGCGGTCTCTCGCTGTAGCTTGGGCTCTAGGGCAGGTGGGCTCAGTAGTTATGGCTCCTGGGCTCTAAAGCACAGGCTCAATAGTTGTGGGGCCTGGGCTTAGTTGCCCCGCAGCATGTGAGATCTTCCCAGACCAGGGATCGAACCCGTGTCTCCTTCATTAGCAGGTGGATTCTTTACCACTGAGCCAGCAGGGAAGCCCCTTAAAGTGCTTTTAGAAATAGTTTTTTGGCCAAGTAGCTCAACATCATTTCACATTTAATTACTATCTGCTGTATAAACGATGCTACATGGAATATCAACTCCATGCCTTGTGCCTCTTGAGGTGCTTGAAACGTGATATTCCACTGAATCTAAAGAGCAATGTCATAAAGTAGTGGGAGACATTCTATTTGATCAGTGAGGGAGCTGAAGCTCAGAGTGTTATCTTACGCAGCCTGTGCATAATTACAAAACCAGAAATGGATTACAGTGACACACATATATCCAGTACCAAGCTTAGGATAGTTCATATCTTCCTTTGCAGGGAGCTCAGAATTGGGAGGGAAACCCGTGGAGAAGTGAAGAAGAAAGATAGCATCCTAACAGGTCATACCAGCCAAAGTGACCTAATGATTCAACAGGGTACAAGGTGTTATGTTCTCCCATCATGATCTGTCTCAGGCCCAAACTGAACTCTTTTTGTATTTAAACAAAGAGTCACATAATGATCATTTCTTTTCTTATCTTGCATAGTTCACATGCACAATATGTGCCAGGCAAGGTGAAATAGCACAAGGGTATAGAATAAATTCTATGAAATCATATGAGAGTAATTTGGTAGGACATACTGAAAACATTATAACCCAAATATGCTGAAAACAAAGATTTGGAGAAAACTATGCCAGGAAAATTATAATCAAAACAAGTGGTACGACAATATTAATAACAATTTAAGGGAAATTTATTTTGTACAAGGAACACTATTTTCTACCATTAAAAAGAATGCATAACCCACAAATGATCATGCGCGTGTACACACTTAACAATGTCAACTAAATATAAAGAAACAGATAATGGACATACAAGGATAAATTTACAGATATAGTTAGGACTAAATACATTGCTTGGGAACCTGGTCAAGCAGAAAATGGTATTATTAAGCATATGCATGATTTGAAGGGCTTCCCCGGTGGCTCAGTGTTAAAAAATTCACCTGCCAATGAAGGAGATGTGGGTTCGATCCCTGGGTTAGGAAGATTGCTTGGGGAAGGAAATGGCAAGCCACTTCAGTATTCTTGCCTGGGAAATCCCATAGACAAAGGATCCTGGTGGGCTACGGTCCATGTGGTTGCAAAAAGTCAGACACAATTTAGCAGCTAAACAACAGCAACATGATTTGAAATACATAAGTAATTTTATAGGACATGTAAAACCTACTCCCAAGCAACAAAAAAATTAAATGACGACACATGCAAACTAAGTCAAGATAGTGTTAATAGAATAATAGATGGGGAGTCCATTAGGCTAGAATAGAAAATCTGTGCATATATGCTGTTTTCTTGCTCTTCATTATGTGTTTTCAATAGGGAGCATCTTCCTGTTCTGCTCTGATCAATAACATAGTAAAATCACACTTCTGAAGACTTCAAGTTTGGTACTTCATTTCATCAGATTCCTATCAGCTATTTATTCTTCCAGCGTTTTTATCGAGTGCTTTATATTTGCAGGATCACAGGGCCAGTGGTAATAGTAGGCACTAAATAGACCCTTTTCTCCTTTGCTTTTCGCTTCTCTTCTTTTCACAGCTATTTGTCAGGCCTCCCCAGACAGCCATTTTGCTTTTTTGCATTTCTTTTCCATGGGGATGGTCTTGATCCCTGTCTCCTGTACAATGTCATGAACCTCAGTCCATAGTTCATCAGGCACTCTATCTATCAGATTTAGTCCCTTAAATCTATTTCTCACTTCCACTGTATAATCATAAGGGATTTGATTTAGGTCATACCTGAATGGTCTAGTGGTTTTCCCTGCTTCCTTCAGTTTAATTTAAAGATATGCAGATATGAAGATGACACCACCCTTATGGCAGAAAGTGAAGAGGAACTAAAAAGCCTCTTGATGAAAGTGAAAGTGGAGAGTGAAAAAGTTGGCTTAAACCTCAACATTCAGAAAACGAAGATCATGGCATCTGGTGCCATCACTTCATGGGAAATAGATGGGGAAAGAGTGGAAACAGTGTCAGACTGTATTTTTTTGGCTCCAAAATCACTGCAGATGCCGATTGTAGCCATGAAATTAAAAGACACTTACTCCTTGGAAGGAAAGTTATGACCAACCTAGATAGCATGTTCAAAAGCAGAGACATTACTTTGCCAACAAAGGTCCGTCTAGTCAAGACTATGGTTTTTCCAGTAGTCATGTATGGATGTTAGAGTTGGACTGTGAAGAAAGCTGAGTGCCGAAGAATTTATGCTTTTGAACTATGGTGATGGAGAAGACTCCTGAGAGTCCCTTGGACTGCAAGGAGCTCCAACAAGTCCATTCTAAAGGAGATCAGCCCTGGGTGTTCTTTGGAAGGAATGATGCTAAAGCTGAAACTCCGGTACTTTGGCCACCTCATGCAAAGAGTTGACTCATTGGAAAAGACTCTGATGCTGGGAGGGATTGGGGGCAGGAGGAGAAGGGGACGACAGAGGATGAGATGGCTGGATGGCATCACCGACTCGATGGATATGAGTTTGGGTGAACTCCGGGAGTTGGTAATGGACAGGGAGGCCTGGTGTGCTGCGATTCATGGGGTTGCAAAGAGTCGGACACAACTGAGCGACTGAACTGAACTGAACTGAAATAGGCCCTTCTGTGTCCGATGCCCTCAATGAGTTAGTAGTAACTCATTTGGGAAGAGATACTGGTTAATAGAAAATAATAATTTCTAAATGTGAACTAGAGAAGAAATACCTAAAACCAGGATGAGCTGGAGATAGGAGAGGTCAGGAAAGCTTTCTTGAGAACTTGCTGCCTCTTTTGGAAGGAAAGGTCCTGATTACTTGGTGGACAGGAATATGAAAGACACTCCGTGGGTATGGTATCTGATAGCCTGCCTTCACCAAAGGGTTAGAAAATCAGCTCAGATAATATTAATCTATGTTTTCCCCCATTAAACCTCTTATCTGTAGCCTGAAATTACCCTTTTAAATTTAAGGTTGGGTCATCATTTCCGACTTAATTCTCTTTTTCCAAAGGGGACCCCACAGACATGGCTGTAGCCCCAAAGTCTGCCTATTCCATTGATTGCCTTTCCAGCACCAGAATGCTCTAGAAGGGATGGGAGGTTAAATTATTCCATACTTATTCATTGGTTTTCCTGGGGAAGAGGGGTTGAAAAGGTTTTAGTTTCTACTTTCAAATCTGTCCAGATCTTTGATCCTCTGATCTCTAAGGAAAACTTGCACTGGAGTTTCCTACTCAAGTCTCAGGTCTGGCCTCGTGCCATCCTGTTTTAGGGTCAACTGAAGATTCATCTGTTCCTGACAGTACTGCAACTTAGTGATATGAGGTCTAGAAAGCAAACATAATGGAAGCTTTTTTTTCAAGCAGTGGAGGATCTCGAAATACCCACTGGTTTTCTCTACAGATATTATTATTGTTATTGTTATTACTATTTTATGGTTGTTGTGCTAATCTACGCTCTCACCAGCAGGAAATATGTGAAAGCGAAAGTCATTCAGTCGTGTCCAAGTCTTTGTGACGCCATGGAATTCTCCAGGCCAGAATACTGGAGTGGGCAGCTGTTCCCTTCTCCAGGGGATCTTCCCAACCCAGGGATCGAACCCAGGTTTCCCGCATTGCAGGCAGGTTCTTTACCAGCTGAGCCACAGGGGAAGCCCATTATTATTGTACATTATTATATAATATACAGCAATAATAGTTTGCACACTAATGTATAATGTACCTAGAGCATACACCTAAGTGATTTCACGTTATGTCTATCACAAACCTGTGAGCAAGTATTTGCTACCCCATTTTCAAATGAGAATGGAGTTTATGTCAAATAATCAATTAGCTCAGTACCAGTCATATAGCAACTTGGTGGTTAACACCTTAAATCTTTAACCCGAATTCCTTTATTCCTCCACAGTCATATATTTCTTTGGATCAATTCATAAAAAAACAAATAATAATCAGGATTTTTATTCCATTTAAAATTTTTTAAAATTTATTTTTCAATTGGTGGAAAATTGCTTTACAGTTGTGTGTTGGTTTCTGCCATATGACAAAGCAAATCAGTCATAATTATACATTTATATCCCTTCCCTCCTGAGCAATAAATGAGGATTTTATTAAACAATTTTAATTTATTCTTAAGAGATATTCAAATGCATTTTAGAAAACATATGATTTTTTTCTCACAATTTCTGTTGTGTAAACATGGCCAATGAGAGCACATCTTCAGTATTTCCAAACAGCTCTTTGGAAGGTATAATCTGTTTTCCTTTATTATTTTAGGATATCTTGTCCCAGCAGCAAGCTCTCGTACAGTTTATATATATATATATATACATACATACATACACACATGTATATATATACACAGTTATATATATATGCACAGTTTATATATATACATATATATATATATCATATAAAAAGAGATGTTATTGTCTGTGCAGCAATACGATTCTCAATGAGAGAGGAAATTTAAAAGCAGAAGTGATAAAAACAAAATGATTACATCTCTCTGGGCATGAACACTGGCAATACCTGATAATCTTGAAAGACATTTAGTTCTGTCCAATAAATATTTGTATCTGTCCGATGGAAACATTTCTTATTATTTTTGAATTAGTCATGACCAGGTTTTACATGTAAGTAAATTTAATGCTTGTTAGGAAAGTGAATTTGAAAGCTCTGGAGGTGTTACACAAAACTCTGTTAATTGGCTTTGCTAAGGCTCTTAAAGCTGTAGGACAGAATGTGGCAGTTTCCCTTTGAAAATGTGGCTGCTGCAACTCTTGACACTGCCCCCTGGCACCCGAAAAGAAGCATGAACAACTTGGCTCCATGTAAAGGAGCCTGTAGACACTGAGAATATGACTTAGTGTGTTTATTTGAATATTGCAGAAATCATAATTATAGGAAGACAACAGGCTAGTGCCTAGGCTCTCTAATTCTCAAAAAAAAAAAAAAAAAAAAAAATCCAAACAATTCTGGTTCCTTATATAGCATACTCCTATTCAACAACCTCTCTGAATGGCAGGGAATCTGGTCTCAGCACCAAACGTTGTCATAACATTTAGATTCTTTTCCTATCTTCTTATATTACATCCCTCCAATAACTGTAATGAAGGAAGAGCATTCTCTTTCTATGGCTCGTCAGCAGGCGATGGTGGAAGTTCACCAAGCAGAAGCAGGGCAATAGGTACAATTTGTTCTTTAAGCAGGGTCTCAGTGATTAAGACCCCTCTCTCCCCTTTGCTGACTGTGGAATAATAAGAGACCTCCTATGTTCCAAATCCTTTTGTATCCTATTTTACTTAATAGTCATAGTAAGGTTGAAATGCAAGTTTGATTGCTCCCTCTTCAATGGTAAGTGCACTGAAGTTCAGAGCTACAGGCTATATGACTGATGTCACCCAGTTAGAGACAGGCTGGACTCTGCTCCAGTCTTGCTGAGTCCATAGGTCTCCCTAAGTCCACAGGTCTCCCTAATGCAAGGAAGAGCTGTGCTGCACCTGTTTGCATTAGGTCCTGTGCGGTGAACCCTTTGGCGCATGTACAGTTTAGTGCCGTTCACGTGGGTCACGTGTGTGTACTTGTATCAGTTGCTTTTGTTCGGGAAGGTGTTGAACCTAATCATTTGACAGTTTGAATGAAATTGATTAGTTCAATCAAGCTGACAGGAAATTCAAGGCTGTCACTAGAGCAAAAAAAAAAACAAGAAGAAGAAGAAGAATGAAAATACCTGAAAGTAATTTGTGTAGCTACATCCTCATTGTACTTTACTTATGTTTATTTTGAAATGGCTTTCTGGATTTCCCACTGTACTTAGAATAACATCTGAACTTCCTGATGCCATTAAACTCCTTGAGGCTTGGCATGTCTACATAATCCCATTCTCCGCCCCTCATACCACTCTTCTTTGTTCTTGTATTCGAAGCTCAGGACCTTCTGGAGATTCTAGAATGTTCAAGATTTACTGACTGCTTGCCTGTATTTCTTTTTTCCTTTTTCTGCTTTTTATTCTCTCCTCCCTTCTTTCCTTTTTTACCTTCTTCCTCCCTCCTTCCTTCCATTTCCCTTGATCATCTTTTAACAAATATTTTTTGAGAACTTTTATGTTCCAGATAAGAGATAATAAAGATTGCAGAATGGACAAAATGGAAAATGCTGACTTTGTATATCTTACAATCTTATACAATGAACAAGAATATTTTTAGTATGTTTAAGGAACATCAGGGAGTCAGAATTACTGGAGCAAAGTAAGAGAAAAGCATGGTAAGAAATAAGATATAAAGGGAGTAAGGGACTGCCAATGGTAAGGATTTTGAATTTTTTTCTAAGTGATGTATAAAGGCAATAGATATTTGGGCCAGAAAATGGATATACACTCACTGGCTGCTTTGCAAGGAATAAAATGTAGGAATTCAAGCATAGATGCAGAAAGCTCAGATAAGACATTTACTCTTATCCACATGAGATATGATGGTGGTGTGGTTTTATAGAGATGGAAAGTATAAGGATTTGGGAAGTATTGTGAAGATAGAGCCAAGATGACTTTTTTCCTTATTTTGCTTAAAAAAGAATGATTCAATCTTTTTGGCTATAACAAGGGGGTGAATTGTAGAATTTTTGCCAATATGAGAGGAGAAACAAATTTTTGGTGAAAATCAAGAATTTGTGAAATTCGAAATTTTTATTAGACATGCAAATGCTAATGTCAATAAGCTATCTAGAATTCACAGTGGCATGAAGGGCCGTACCTGTATATGGGAGTGTGAGAGTAAATCTGATCTTCCCACCTTGAGGCCTTTTACTCTGCCTGGAATTTATTCTGGCTCTTATCTTTTTGGTCCTCTGTCATCCCTCAGATTTTAGCTTAAATTCCACGTTCTTAGAGATGTCTTCCCTTACCAAACCTTCCAAAGTGACCACCTTTTCCTCTTACATAACCTTGTTTACATCTATCTTTCTATTGATTTTTTGGTTGTGTTTTTGCCTTGTAATTGCTGTTGGTTTCTTTTCAGTTTCTTCAAACTTACTGCACACTTTTGGCTTCCTAGTTTATCATCTACCCTCTCACAATGCTAGAAACCCTGTTAGGTCCAGAACATTACTATCTTATTTATTGTTGCATCAGTACTGGCCTAGCTCAGCTCCTGATGTAGCAAACACACACATATATCTGCAATAAATAGATATTGTTTCTATTCTTCTCATGACTTACTCTTTAAGTCTCTCAGTACTGGTTGTGCTCATCAGTTCAGTTCAGTTCAGTTGCTCAGTCGTGTCCGACTCTTTGCGACCCCATGAATCGCAGCACGCCAGGCCTCCCTGTCCATCACCAGCTCCCGGAGTTCACTCAGACTCACATCCATCGAGTCGGTGATGCCATCCAGCCATCTCATCCTCTGTCGTCCCCTTCTCCTCCTGCCCCCAATCCCTCCCAGCATCAGTCTTTTCCAATGAGTCAACTCTTCGCATGAGGTGGCCAAAGTACTGGAGTTTCAGCTTTAGCATCACTCCTTCCAAAGAAATCCCAGGGCTGATCTCCTTCAGAATGGACTGGTTGGATCTCCTTGCAGTCCAAGGGACTCTCAAGAGTCTTCCCCAACACCACAGTTCAAAAGCATCAATTCTTCAGCGCTCAGCCTGGTTGTGCTCATAGCCCGAGCCTATTCTGAAAAGGAGACATAGCATGAACAGCCTGAAACTGACCTGCAGCCACAGTCTGGGATGGTCCATTTACTCTGAGGCTGGTGTCCCTTTGTGGTTGTTTGGGCAGGGCACCTCTGTGTAAATCCTTCCACTTCTCTCTAAAGCCTATTTTCCTAGGCTTTCTTCAGAGAACCTGCAGTCTTTCCGTGAGATAGTCATTAAGTACACAATTACAATAGAATGTGACAATTGCTAAAATTGTGGCATTTCCTCAGAACTCTGTAAGGATAGAGAAGAAAGCACACCTACCTCTAACTTGGGATATAGGCAGCACTTCATAAGACAAGTTAATCCTTTAGCTGAGCCTATGATAATGAGACATTTCATAGGTTAAAGTGGTCTAATATAGCTCAAAATATGTGAGTTCTTTACAGAAAATGTCTAAATTCTAATCCCAGATCTTCCATTTATAACTTATAGCCTAGACCAAGTAACTTGAATATTTTAAGTCTCACTTTCCTCTTCTATAAGACATAGGCAAAAATATATACTCTCTAGGGTTTATTTGGGGAAGGCAATGGCACCCCACTCCAGTATTCTTGCCTGGAAAATCCCATGGATGGAGGAGCCTGGTAGGCTGCAGTCCATGGGGTTGCTAGGAGTCAGATGCGGCTGAGCAACTTCACTTTCACTTTTCACTTTCATGCATTGGAGAAGGAAATGGCAACCCACTCCAGTGTTCTTGCCTGCAGAGTCCCGGGGACAGGGGAGCCTGGTGGGCTGCCGTCTATGGGGTCGCACAGAGTCAGACATGACTGCAGCAACTTAGCAGCAGCAGGGTTTATTTAAGCATTACTATGATAGGTGTATAGGCTCTAACACTTTGTCCAAAGTACATGCACTAAATACAGTATGAGTATAGTTGTCATCAATGGGAAACTATGATGAAAATGGAAGATTATGCAAAGGTACAGAAGGAAGGAAATCATATGTTTAGAAAACTGTGTTCCTCATTCTTTAGTTCTAAGTACAGAATACTAAGAAAATGTGCTTAAGTTACTTTTACATATTTTTAATTATCTAATAAACTGTTAAGTTCCTTAGGGGAGAGAGATGCTTCTTCCTTCTGCTTAGCATATGGAAGCTTTATCTCATCTACTTTGCTTTAGATTTCTAGCTGGTTTTCCAGATTTGCAGAAAGGTCATATTTCATAGAATAGCAAATGCTTTCAAGTAAGGACAAACCATATGTGAACAAAGTATCCATCAGTTCTTTACCTTGAAAAAGATGCTAAGCTTTCTGAACTTCAGATTTGTTACTTGTGACTGGAAATATAATAGTACTTATTTCAGAGGGTGGTTTTATGGAGTTAGACATTATATAGAATTTGCTGCCTATGCTTGGTGGATAATATGATATAGTAGTAGTACAGCAGTAGTGGTAGTAATAGTAGTAGAAGCAGTAGCAACAGCAGCAGTAGTAGCACTGGTAGTAGAAGCAGTAGTAATAGCAGTTGTTGCATTGCACTGAAATGTTTAATATCATTATCTGTACAGCAGGAGATCTGTACAGATGCATCATGGTAGAGATTTCTAGTGCTTATCCAAATCTTGTTCCTTTTCCTCCTGTGCTTCTGGAGTGATATTACACATTCCCAACCTCAGGTGGCTCAGTGGTAAAGAATCCACCTGCAATGCAAGAGATGTGGGTTTGATCTCTGAGTCAGGAGGATCCCCTGGAGAAGGAAATGGCAACCTGCTCCAGCATTCATGCCTGGGAAATCTCATGGACAGAGGAACCTGGTGGGCTACAGTCCATGGGAATGCAAATGAGTCAGACACAAGTTAGCAACTGAACAACAACCCCTTGTGACTAGGCAGGACAAAGTGCTAGTTTTAGCCAATAAACTAGGCACAGAGTCTATGTATTTCATCTTGAGGCAAAAGTACAAAAGAGCCGGCAGGTGACCCTTCAATTCTCTCTTCCCTTAGTGAGGTCCTATTCCAGATGCAACAACTACAATATAATGAAATTTCTGCCAATTTAGGTCCTGAGTGGAATAGAACTCCAGACAACCTAAGTGCATAATATGTAAGAAATAAATACACTTGTAATGTGATAAGCTAGTGAAAATGGGGGCTATTTGTCACTATAGCATTACCTAATTTATAATAACTAGTACATTTAAGAACAATTAATTGTGATTTTCAGAATAAGAACAATTCTAATCAGTTCTTATTTTAGAAGGTCTTTATGGACAATAACTCCCTGGTGACTAACATCAAATTAAGGCAATGATAATACTTTAATAGCAAAGAAAGAAATATTTCTTCTGTGAACCCTGGAAATATGACAGGCAATATCATTGTAAGACGATCTGATAAGGAGTTCAGGTATTTTGAATAGATTATTATGGATAAAACTGTGTTCAGATTGCCTCTTCTCTTACTTGAAAAAAGGCTGATGCTTCTGATTTAAAGGAATTCCTTTGTGTTCATGTGTGTGTGTATGGTGCTTGTTTATTAATGCAGAGACTTAGTTGGCTGTTTTGCATGGTGATCTAAACACAAACAAATAAACAAATAAAAGCCAAAAAAACTCCCCAAACCAACAATCTAGTGGAGATTGGAATTGAAGTTACTTTCTCTTTAACAGACATTTTAATACACAGTGCTGTAGGTGTGATGACCTCCTACCACTCTCCATCTGAAATGGAAACCTCCTACCACATCTCCATTCCTTTGTCACTATCCTCTTGATGGGGGTCATTATAAGACTGCATGGCTACTGCTACTGCTAAGTCACTTCAGTCATGTCCCACTCTGTGCGACCCCATAGACGGCAGCCCACCAGGCTCTGCCATCACTGGAACTCTCCAGGCAAAAACACTGGAGTGGGTTGCCATTTCCTTCTCCAAGGCATGAAAGTGAAAAGTGAAAGTGAAGTCACTACCTAGTGATTAAAAGCCTGAATCTTGGAATCAAACTGCCTAATTAGAATGATATCTCTGCTGTTTGTTAGTTGTGTGACCTTAGGCAATTGACTTTAAAATCTCTATTCTTCTGTTTTCCTACTAGTAAAATGTAGATGTCCATAGTAAATATTCTGTAAGCCAGTTGTGCTAATTAAACATGATAAAACATCTGAAGCACTTATAAAAGTACCAGGCATGTGTATAGTAACGTTTCTGTAACTATTAGCTTTCTGTCTTATTTGTGGCTTTCTGGGACTCTGTTTTATTTTCTATAAAATAAAACAATTGGACTAAATGATCCGCCAAGGTCCTGGTTTTTATCCACCCCCCCCCCCCATAGGAATCAAAGTTCCATAGCCTAAGACTGTATTTGTCCCATTATTTTCCCATAACCTAATTAATTTCAGTACAAAAGACTCTCAGTAAAGTTCCTACATGCATGTATCAATGACTTTATTATAATAGCTACCATTTTTTTTAGGATTTAAAAGTCACACACTGTTCTAGAGTCTATTACCTTAAATTTTCCCAATGAATCAATAAACTCAGTACTATTATTACCTCATATTACAGATAAAGTGATACAAAAAGATGTTAGATATCTATTTCAAGGTCATATAATATAATTACTGGAGACTAGAGAAGGAAATGGCAACCCACTCCAGTGTTCTTGCCTGGAGAGTCCAAGGGATGGGGGAACCTGGTGGGCTGCTGTCTATGGGGTCGCACAGAGTCGGGCACGACTGAAGTGACTTCACAGCAGCAGAAGAAGAATGGACTTCCCAAGTGGCTCAGTGCTAAAAAAATTCTGCAATGCAGGAGATGCAGGCTCAACCCCTGGGGTTGAGAAGATCCCCTGGAGAAGGAAATGGCAACTGACTCCAGAATTCTTGCCTGGGAAGAGGAGCCTGGGCAGAGGAGCCTGGTGGGCTACAGTCTATGGTGTTGCAAAAGAGTCACACACTACTTAGTGACTAAATAACAACAACAAGAAAGTCGAAGAATAAGACTTGGATTTTAACGTATGACTTCTAAGTTCCTAAATGAGACTTGGGTATTTTCATGAAGACAATTCATAATATAACTGGAACTGATAAAGAAAGCTGAAGTCAACTCTTGAAATAAAGTTTCCATTACCCACAGCTCTACCACATGGAGGTCATCTCTGAACTTGTCTGTGCCACTCACAAAGAAATGAGTCATTTTTGAGAACTACGATTGCATTTATCTTGTCCTTACCACAATGCCTGACATGTATAGGTACTCAGTATATGTTGAATGTTCAACATATACTGTTGTATATGCTCAAAAGCAGAGACATTACTTTGCCAACAAAGGTGCGTCTAGTCAAGGCTATGCTTTATCCTGTGGTCATGTATGGATGTGAGAGTTGGACTGTGAAGAAGGCTGAGCGCCGAAGAATTGATGCTTTTGAACTGTGGTGTTGGAGAAGACTCTTGAGAGTCCCTTGGACTGCAAGGAGATCCAACCAGTCCATTTTGAAGGAGATCGGCCCTGGGATTCCTTTGGAAGGAATGATGCTAAAGCTGAAACTCCAGTACTTTGGCCACCTCATGTGAAGAGTTGACTCATTGGAAAAGACTCTGATGCTGGGAGGGATTGGGGGCAGGAGGAGAAGGGGACGACAGAGGATGAGATGGCTGGATGGCATCACTGACTCGATGGATGTGAGTCTCAGTGAAGTCCGGGAGTTGGTGATGGACAGGGAGGCCTGGCGTGCTGTGATTCATGGGGTCACAAAGAGTTGGACATGACTGAGCAACTGATCTGATCTGATCTGATCTGTTGAATGGATGAATATGGAAGGAATGAATGGTAATTAGAAACCTGGTGGTTGCTGAGGAAGACACTGATGGGTTATAGTTCATGTGTTGCTTTACATAGAAATACCAATGTCATGACTCACCTTGACTCTATGTGATGTATCTTATATATTTTATTTGCACAATCATCACAAAAATAGGTAAGATGGGACCTGTTAAGTAATTTTACAGATGAGGGTATTAGTTCAACCAAGATGCTAAGTTTTTTGAATCCTAACTTCTAGTTGTTTCTATCACATCAAGTTAGCAGGCAAAAAAAAAAAAATTTTTTTTTCTAACGGAATTCAGTGCAGCTTTCTTCATTAGGGCAACTTTCTTGAAGGTTGTCCACTTCTTAGGAAGGGGTGGGCACGGAGAACTAAAAGTCAACAATGACCGACATGCAGCTAGCTTCCTATTATTTTTATTTCCATCATTCTGTTGTTGAGCAAGTCTTAGATTAATCATTTCTGAATTTTTTGATTTGAAATGGACATTCAATTCATTGCCTCAATGTGCCAGCTTCTTGAGCCATTAGCATTTTATAGGAAGCAAAGTGTTCCCAGGTCTTTCATAGAGTAATTGACCCTGAATATCTGTGTTGAGAGACTGTAAGCTGTGTGAGGGGGCTTCGGGTGCCTTGCAAAAGCCATTCAGGGTTACCTATCAGGTGAGTGAAGTGATATTTATGAACCAAATATCTGAAATGCCTTCCACATTTTTGCCCCAGCAGTTCAGCTTGGCAGGGTGACAGCTGACAGTCATTCAATATCTCACTGTTATAGACAGGCTGTTCTAAATTGAAGTGATCAATGCTTTGATTAAAGAGTGAAGATGAAACTAGTCAGGATGGTCAAAATGTTTAGTCCTATTAACATTCTTCTGTAAACCACTGAACCGTTTGATCAATAGATCAGACTTATAGATTGGAGAATAATAACTATGGCTGGCCAGTTGGTAATGGGTTCTCTCAACCACCATCCAGGGAACTTGTTGCACTATTTTAAAGCAGCACAGCTGGAAAGCTCCACTCCAGTGCTTCATAAAATCATTCTTGGAGTGTGAGACAATTTGGCTTAACATCAAACAAAATGGCACGTTAATATGGGTCTGTTTTCCGGGCACTAAATGTATTTTGCAGGAAAAAGTGGCAAACTGATTTTGAGAAAAGATTCACAGAACTATGGATGAGTGATGAGAGCTTACTCGCTTTTCCTTTTGCTTTACAAGCAATACATTGAGTAATTAAGAAAGAATATATCTACTGAGTTATATTTTAAAATATGTACACTATCCCTTTCCTCACAATCGACTGAGAAGAAATAACACTTCTAGTCTTTTAGATGTTATGTTTCTAAACAAATCATAAAGCCAGGACTTGGTTTATATATAAAATTGACAAATTTCAGGGCCAAGTCTCAATGATGAAAAATCAGTGTATTGTACGTTTCTGCAGGGATTTTTAGTTTCTTTAATCTTACACTCCTTTTTGGATAAACAGAAAACATTTTCTGAAAACTCGATGCCAGTTTCTTAATATGGTTTTAGAATATCTCAAAGCACAAAAAAACACAAGTATAAAAGAGCCCTCTTCTCTCCTTATCTGGCCATTCAGGAATAGAAAGGTGTTCCTCAGATTCTGGAAGTATGCATTTCTTTATATCAAACCCCTTCCAAGAAGATTTTGAGGCAAAATGGAAAGACATGGGATAAATCATAATTAAATAAGAAGTCAGAGTGCTGAAATAGTAAAGTGAGTTGCAAGAAGGGTTAGAAATTTTTCGTACTGTGATGTAAGGTTTTGAAAAATCATTAGAACTCAGCTAAAATTTTGCTATGAGCTGCTAACAACCAAAGTTAAGTTAGAAGATCCCCAATATGTGTAAAGATGACAACAACCAGAGCTCAGCTGAAGCAAGAAATGTTAAAATTCCAAAATCACCATTTTCCAATAATCAAGGTGATAATTGATTTAGACAAGCATTATCAAATATTGTTAAACTTATTAAGTAAACTACTTTCAGGAATCAGGATATTCACATGGTCTCAAAGTATCTCCCCATAGTTAACCTGCTACTGCTAAGGAATAAATATACCTTTCCATGAAATGATTCACTAAGCATATTAACCAATTTATCAATCTTGGCATCATTAACAAACACCTTACTATATACCCCTCCTTGTGTGGTGCAACAAGTAAGCAACATCTCTATATAGTATTCCTACCAGAACTGTTTAACTTGATTCTAGTGACGAAGAAATATGCAAAATCAGAATGTGAAAAGAACTGATTTCCGAGTTGTAAGTCCCTGTGTTAAGGAGAACACTTTCTATTATGTTCTCCACTCCCCTGTAACAAATGCTTGTGATTCAGTGGTCTTAAACCTGGTCTTCAAGGGTACCTATTACTCTGAATATTAGCTTTATTTTAGATGCTTTTCCCTTCCATAGGCTATACAAGTCACCAATATGAAGCACCAAGAAGGCTATAAGGTGGCAAATTAAATTCCCTTTTCTTAAATAGTTACTTTAACTGGTTCCATTATGACTTCTAGAATTGACATGGGAATCAGCAGGGCCTGGGTAGCATTACTCAAGAAAGATTGCTATGTCTCAGGGCTTAATGGAAATGTGCTTTTAGGTTGTATCCTGAAAGCCTGTCTGCTATAGAAAAGGATAAGTCTTATGAGAGTGGAGGATGTCAACTCTGAGTGTTCCTGGAGCTAAATGGTGTCTCCTGGTGGTTATTCTTATGACCTGACCTTGTTCTCCCCAAATGGGCAATTATTTGCAGTCAGAAATTTTCTAACATTTTTGTGCTTCTATTGCGATAAAAAAGGCAGCTAAATAGTCTTATTGGATTGATGGATCAAAAGAAGATGAGACAATAAAAATGGCTGTGGCATGTACCACAGTTTTTCTGTCGCTGTCTATCGAAAAGTTTCCATGACTTTAATCAGATTTCTTCATTTGGTAGGGATCATTTATGAGAGACACCAAAAAACAAATAAACAAACAAACAAAAACATACTCATTAGATTTCCCCTGGGGAGACAGTTCTGGAAGTTGTAATTTTCTACTCTAAGTATGAACAGCTTCATTGTGAAAAGAAGGCTTCAGATAGATAATGACAATAATGCAGTTTATTTCATAAGACATCCAGCCTAAAGGCCTCCTAAATGGAAAACAGATGTTCTCTGCATCTTCACTTTTTCTTCAGAAATACAGCCAATTTTTAGAGAGCTAAGGAGTCAGATGGAGCTGAAGGAAGAGCCTGTCTAATGACCTTAGCTACAAAATCCAGCAGAGAAAAAATCATGGCAATAATACTCATTGGACACTTGGGATGCACCAAACCTTGGTAGGCAGTTCACGAACACAGCAACACTATGAATCTGGTACTACTGTCATCTTCATGCTATAGTTGAAAAAACTAGGACTCAAGAGAGTTTAAGAGAATCGTCCAAATGTAAAATAGTCATCAGGCAGTCTCATCTAGAAACCATGCCCGTAAGTGGAGGAAAACACCAAACTGTATTTGGGCTTACAGAGATTCCATGGGTTTATTTTCATATTGCTCTAAATTTTTATGACAGCCCTCAAGATAAGTATTGTAAGTAGTGTGGCGACATGGAAATTGAGACTCAGAGAGATGAAATACCTTGCCCACAGTCATTCTTCTGGTAACTGGGTAATGTTTGCACATTCAGTGTCACCACTTCCAAAACAGCATCCTTTAAAGGGCATCATGCTCATGCTATTTCATGGATAAAGGAATTGTGGACCATATATACAATGAAATATTAGTCATAAAAAGGAACACATATGAGTCAGTTGTAGTGAGGTGGTTGAAACTTGAGCCTGTTATACAGAGTAAAGTAAGTCAGAAAGAGAAAAAAAAAAAAACATTGTATATTAAAGCATGTGTATGGAATCTATAAAAATAGTACCTGTGAACCTATTTACAGAGAAGAAATGGAGATGCAAATGTAGAGAAAGGACTGGTGGACACATCGAGAGAAGGAGAGGGTAGGCCAGGTTGAAAAAGTAACATTGCCATACGTGTCCTATCATGTGTGAGATAGCTGAGAAGCTGCTGAATAACACGGGGAGCTCAGCCTAGCACTCTGTGATGACCTGATCCAGAAGGGTGGAATCGGGTGGGGAGGGAGGCTATTGAGAGAGGATATATATATATACAGATATATTAAAAATTATTACTGACCTGAATTGATGTATGACAGAGACCACCACAACATTGTAAAGCAATTATCCTCTAAGTAAAAAAAAAAATAAAGTGTATCGTGCTATCTCTATCTTTTGCTTATTGAGTTTTTCTCTTTTTTTGTATGACTTTCTCTTATGCCTCTGAAGGTGTGAGACTGTTAGTTGCTCTGTTGCATCCGACTCTTTGTGACCCCATGGACTGTAGTCCACCAGGTTCCTCTGCTCATGGAATTTTCCAGGCAAGAATACTGGAGTGGGTTGTCATTCCCTTCTCCAGGGGATCTTCCTGACCCAGAAATGGAACCCAGATCTCCTTCATTGCAGATGGATTCTTTACCAGCTGAACTAGCAGTGAAGTTTCTTATACCTCTAATTTATATTAAATGGTGTGAAATTATATGAAATATTTGGGCTTAAATCTCTATCATAGATAATCCTAGGATGGTCAGAAAATATGGCCAAAGTAAGTAGAATTTATGTCAAGCTTGGGAAAATAATCCCAGGCCCAGTGATAATCACAACAGATTGAGCTAAGCTTAAACTTTTAAATAAGAATGTTACACAAACATCAAAGACCAGGCCTTATTTTCTGTGTAAAATACTACTATAAGCCACTGTGGCAAAGATTAATTTTCTCTCAGTGTACAGTAGCTCCTTCCTTTTTAGTAAGAGAACACCTTAGCCACCACACATGGCTTTGCTCACATGACAGTTCAAGCGACCACTCAGATAAATTCCACATTTCCAAACTCCTCTTGCAAATAATACGATTATGGAAGTCAATTACATGGAACATGAGAGGAAGTGAAGGGTTTAATTCAACACCATGAACTAAATGAAAACTTCTTTCTTTCCATTCCTTCTCTACCCCTTTCTTTGTGTCTAAGGAGAAAGTTGTGCCAGGAAGATAGACTCAACCATGAAGACACGAGACAGCCACCTTAGAGTCACAGAAGGACAAGATGGAAGGCAACTGGCTTCCTGGAAAATCTTGTGGGGCCGAAGTGCCCACCTGCTGCCAATTCTGCCAACTTCTGAACTGAGAGAGGAATATGTATTTACTCTGCTTGAGTTACTGTGTTTGAGGTATCTTTGCTCTAGGAGCTTAGTATAAATCTTATCAGATCAGTGTTTGCTGAAATAAAAATCAAGATCCATATTCTTAATCAAGAAAGTTTTATGAATTACATGTGATTCTATATAATAACCTCTATATTTTCTAGTAGATTCATGGTGATACAGTACATGGCATTATAGGTCAAAATGTATCACCTAAAAATTCATATATTAGAACTTTCTAAAATCGAAAAACAAACAAAAGAAACAAGAGCCATCTATGTACTGTCTACAAGAGACTATCTTTAGGTATAAGCACACATACAGACTGAAAGTGAAGAAATGGAAATGGAAACCAAAAGAAAGCTGGGATAGCTATACTTATATCAGACAAAAAAAAGACTTTTAAATGAAGACTATAATAAAAGACAAAGAAGGTCATTACATAATGACTAAGGGATCAGTTCAACACGGGAATATCACATTTGTACTTATGCATCCAATATAGGCAAGTGAAGAAGCAACACTTAGAAGTGGACATGGAAGAATGGACTGATTCCAAATTGGGAAAGGAGTACGTCAAGGCTGTATATCGTCACCCTGCTTATTTAACTTATATATAGAACACATCATGTGAAATGCCAGGCTAGATGAAGCACAAGCTGAAATCAAGATTGCCAGGAGAAATATCAGTAACCTCAGATATGCAGATGACACCACCCTTATGGCAGAAAGTGAAGAGGAACTAAAGAGCCTCTTGATGAAAGTGAAAGAGGAGAGTGAAAAAGCTGGCTTAAAACTCAACATTCAGAAAACGAAGATCATGGCATCTAGTCCCATCACTTCATGGGAAATAGATGAGGAAACAATGGAAACAGTCACAGACTTTATTTACTTGGACTCCAAAATCACTGCAGATGGTGACTGCAGCCACGAAATTTAAAGACACTTGCTCCTTGGAAGAAAAGCTGTGACAAAAAAAAAAAACTAGACAGCATATTAAAAAGCAGAGACATTACTTTGCTGATAAAGGTTCATATAGTCAAAGCTATGGTTTTTCCAGTAGTCATGTATGGATGTGAGAGTTGGACCATAAAGAAGACTGAACACTGAAGAATTGATGCTTTTGAACTGTGGTGTTGAAGAAGACTCGAGAGTTCCTTGGACTGCAAGGTGATCAAACTAGGGAGTCCTAAATGAAATCCATCCTGAATATTCATTGGAAGGACTGATGCTGAGGCTGAAACTCCAATACTTTGGCCACCTGATGTGAAGAACTGACTCTTTAGAAAAGTCACCTGATGCTGGGAAAGATTGAAGGCAGGAGGAGAAGGGAGTGGCAGAGGACGAGATAGCTGGATGACATCACTGACTCAATGGACATGAGTTTGAGCAAGCTCCAGGAGATGGTGAAGGACAAGGAAGCTTGGCATCCTGCAATCCATGGGGTCACAAAGGGTTGGACACCACTGAGCAACTGAATAACAACAACAACAAAATATAGGATCACCTAAATATATAAAGCAAATATTAACAGACCTAAAGGAAGAAATACAATATACAGATTCAATGAAATCCCTATAAAAATTACAGTGGTATACTTCACAGAAATAGAACAAACTATCCTGAAGGTTAACAGAAACCATGAAAAGACCATAATAGCCAAAGCAGGATTGAGAAAGAAAAAAGCTGGAGGCATCAATCTCCCTGATTTCAAAATAAATTGCATAGCTACAGAAATTAAAATAGTATTTGGCTTTAAAAAGGACATAGACCAACAGAACAGAATGAAAGTGAAAGCAAAGTCGCTCAGTCGTGTCCGACTCTTTGCAACCTCATGGACTGTAGCCTACCACGCTCCTCCATCCATGGGATTTTCCAGACAAAAGTACTGGAGTGGGTTGCCATTGCCTTCTCCAGAGGATCTTCCCAACCCAGGGATCAAACCTGGGTCTCCTGAATTGTAGGCAGATGCTTTACCATTTGAGCCACCAGGGAAGATAGAGTACAGAACAGAATAGAGAGCCCTAAAATAAGCCCACATGTATATAGTCAAAAAATTTATGATAAAGTAGACAAGAATATCCAAAGGGTCAGGGCAGTCTCTTCAACAGTAAATAGTGCTGGGAAAACAGGACAGCCACTTGCAAAGGAATTAAACTGGATCGTTATTTAAACCATGCACAAAAATTAACTCAAAATGAATTAAAAACTCAGATATAAGACCTGAAATCATGAAGCTCCTAGAAAAGAACATAGGCAGTAAGTTCCTTGTTGTAGGTCTTGGTGATACTTTTTCTTAAAAAATCTGACACCGAAAGCAACGGATACAAAAGCCAAGATAAACAAGTGGTACTACCTGGAATTAAAAATCTCTGCACAGCTAAGGCAACAATCAACACAATGCAAAGGCAATATATTGAACGGTAGAAAATATGTGTGAAATATATAACTAGTGTTTTAAAATACATAATATTGTAATGGGCTTCCCTGATAGCTCAGTTGGTAAAGAATCTGCCTGCCATGCTGGAGACCCAAGTTTTGATTCCTGGGTCAGGAAAATCTGCTGGAGAAGGGATAGGCTACCCACTTCAGCATTCTTGGGCTTCCCTTGTACCTCAGCTGGTAAAGAATCTGCATGCAATGCAAGAGACCTGGGTTCGATCCCTGGGTTGGGAAGATCCCCTGGAAAAGGGAAAAGCTATCCACTCCAGTATTTTGGCCTGGAAAATTCCGTGGACTACAGACCATGGAGTTGCAAAGAATTGGACACGACTGAGCGACTTTCACTCTATATTGTAATGTAAATATATAATGATGTGTATTTAATGTTCAAAGTAATAAAGAACTCATACAGTTCAATTGCAAAAACTCACAAACAATTCCATTAAAGATAGGTACATCTGAATAGACCTTTTCACAAAGACGTCATACAGATAGCCAACAGGTACACAAAAAGATGCTCAACATCATTTATCATCAGAGGAATGCAAATTAAAGCTACAATGAGATATCACCCACACCTATTTGTATGGCTATGATCAAACTAAACTGGAAATAGCAAGTATTGGAGAGGGTGTGGAGAAAGGGGAACCCTTGTGCAGTGTTAGTAGAAATGTAAACTGGTACAGCCACTATGGAAAACAGTATGGAGATTCTTGAAAAAAAAAAAAAAAAAAGAACTACCGTATGATGCAGCGATTCCACTTCTGGATATTTATCCAAAGAAAATAAAAACACTAAGTCAAAAAGATATATATGCCCTCATATCTAATGCAGTACTGTTTATAATAGCCAAAGTATGGAAACAACCCAAGTGCCCGCTGATGAATGGATGGATGAAGACATTGTGGTTTATGTGCACAATGGAATATAATTTAGCCATAAAAAGAATGAAATCTTGCCATCTGCCACAACATATATGGATCTTGAATGCTTTATGCTAAGTAGAACAAGTCACTCAGAGAAAGACAAATACCATACGATCTCTTTTATATGTGAAAAAAAAAAAAGAGAGATGGAAACAAGCTCCCAAAGCAACCTCATAGACAAGAAAACAGATTGATGGAGCCAATTGATGAGATCAGAGTTGGGGAGTGAGGGGGCGGGAAATGGGTAAAGACGATATTTAAAGCAAAAAACACCCAATAGTGGCCAGTTAGGAAGGCTGGGGCTTCGACAAAATGTTACTGTTTAGTGACTATGACAAAGCAGCCTACGGGTGGTGGACTGGGGGTCTTGGTCTAGTGGAGGGGAAAAGACTGGAAGCTTTGTGACCCCGTGGACTGTAAGTCGCCAGGCTCCTCTGTCCATGCAATTCTCCAGTCAAGAATACCAGAGTGGGTAACCATTCCCTTATGCAAGGGACCTTCCCAACTCAGGGATTGAACCTGGATCTCCTGCATTGTAGGCGGATTCTTTACTGTCTGAGCCACCAGGGAAACCCAGAGAGTTCCAGTGTCTTAATAACAAATTTAATTTTCCCATAAGACCTTCAGTAATGAAGCTGATTTTTTAATGGTGCTAACTACTTAGCTATGAAAAAGTTGGCACTTTCAATTCTTAATAATTGCTAACTCAAGAGAAAAATGTAACTTTTGTGCTATTGCACTAAAATAACGTGTCTTTATTTGTATAGCTATTTTTCCCGTTGTTGTGGCACATAAACCTCAAATGTGTGTCAAAAGAGAAAAGTCAACCCAAGGCTTTGGAAAGAACCTGATTGGCCTGTTGAAACTTGAGGAAATGTCCCCTGCTTCCCTTTGGGAACTGAGAATGTAGCCCTGATGATTTCTGAATAGACTAATTTCAGGTCATTGTTGTCTGTACAAATTCATAAAGAATTTTGCATGTTTGAAGCAATAGAAACTATGCAAAGTATGTAGCACATGCATGCTGCTTGCTCAGTCATGTCCGACTCTTTGAGACCCCATGGATTGTAACCCCCCAGGCTCCTCTGTCCATGGGATTCCCCAGGCAAGAATACTGGAGTGGGTTGCCATTTCCTTCTCCAGGGGATCTTCCCGACCCAGGGATCGAACCCACATCTCCCGCATTGGCAGGTGGATTCTTTACCACTGCACCAGCTGGGAAGCTGCAATAGAAACTATGATCCATTCCTATACAAGCCAGCAAGTGTGATGGCCTTTCTTCCTTCCACTCTGTCTCCACCCTCTTTAGCCCAGACTGATGGTACTCCTGCTAGACGGACTAGTTAGGTCCATGGTTCATATCTACAACCATCTCCTTATCAAATGCTTGGTCTTGCCACACTCTTATTTTTCTCTCTTGAACAGGTTCTTCTCATCTTTTGGGAATATGAACTGACAGAATTTACAAAATCATTTGTTTCTGGCTCTTTCTTCTTAATAATTTCTTCCCCAATTTATTTCTCCCTCTCATATTTCACTGCAAGTCAGGAAGAACCAAGCCACAGCTTCAATTCTTGGCTTAGAAATCTCAGTTAAACAGCCAGTTTCATTGCTTGTAAGTTCTTTCTTCTACAAAAGCTTAAAATACGAACACAGTTCTTTGCTACCGTATAAAGGCGATTATATTATTCTCATTGGCCTATGATGTGTTCCCCTTTTCCATCTGAGACCTCATCAAAATGGCCTTTACCACCCCTATTTCTACCAATATTCTATTCATGATTATGTATATATCCTCCAATATGGATACTGCCTCTACAGTTTTCTTCTTCTTCTTCTTTTTTTTTTGTTGCTGATCTATCATCAGAATCGCTTTTAAATTTCTACTCATGGTAAACTAGGCTTTTTTTAAACGTGCATCTTGAAACACTTCCAGTCTCTACCTATTGCCTGATTCCAAAGCTGCTTCTGCACATTTAGGTATTTGTCACAGCAGAACACCATTCTTAGCACCATTTTCAGTCTCAATTTGCTCAGACTAAGATTTAGTCTGCCTAGTAACATATACCATAGACTGGTATCTTAAGCAACACACAGTCACTTCCCAGTTATGGAGGCTGGACATCTGAGATCATGGCGTCAGTATATTTTATATCTTTGGTATATTTTGTATCTTATTTTATACTCTTAGTTTACATACCACCACTTTCTTGCTGTGTCCTCACATGGAAGAGAGGTCATTTCTCCCTTGTCTTTTTTTCTTTAGCACATGGATCCTATCATGAAGATAGAATCTTATCTAAACCTAATTACCTTCCAAAGTCCTCAACAATTAATAGTTAGGACTTCAATATATGAAAAGTTGGGGGGAGGGGTATAGGCACAGGGGGAGACACAAACATTCAGTCCCTAGGACCACTCTTATTTTTTGAATCTCAGCTAAATGTTACCACCTCTGGATGCTTCCTTGAATTCAAGGGCAAAACTGAATTGCTGCCTCCCCTGGCATGTCTAGGCATGTGATTGTACCTTTAATATGGCATCTATTGCATTGACAGTATATTTTTTCTGCTCTGGAGTCTCCCCTAACCCCAAATATTAATGAGTTTGTGACTATGTCTAATTTCTCCATATAACCTCTATGCCTGTCAGAGGCTCTGGCATCTAGTGTGTTCTCAGTAAATGTTGATTGAGTGAATAAATACAAGGACTATTTGTATTTATCTAGGTTATACTATTTATATGTTCAAAGATATGTGCACAGTAAAAGAGAGAAAGGACAGGATTAGAAGGAATTCAGATATGACCATAAATGGAAGTGCCCAGGTAGACTTCCGGAGACAATCAGAAAATTTAAAAATTTCTCTGCTCAATTCCAGTTGCCTTTTGTGAAAGGAAACCTTGTGCCAAAATACTTTCTGAAACAGAGGTTTATCCCTGTTTTTTTTTTTTTTTTAAATAATAACATAGTTTCTCTTATTTGTAATATCCCTCATATATCCTTCCAGCGATCATGTAACTAAATATTGTCTACAATAATCTCACCTCTGGCATCTCATTAAGCAAAGCCTGGTTCAGTACTGGAGGGAATAACTCATCAAAGTCAACAAATTGTGCTGAAGGGCAGCTTCAGTTGCCTCTAATGTAAGGAAACAGTCCTTTGGGAATCTGCAGGGAAGAAGCTAAAGTGACATCTTAGACTGATTTGTATGATTCTGAAGCTCACCTTCATATGATAATGAAGAACACAACTCATTAAACACCATGGTTCAGCAAATGTTTAATCAGTAACTAAGGTCTGTCAGGCATTGTGTTGGGCACTGTAGGTTTGATGATGAATGAGACACATTCTTTGCTTTCAGGGGACCCAATAAGTTAAGATGAGACCTATTGTTAAACAAGTATACTATTCTGGCAGAACCATTAGGGCACGAACTGTGTTTGATTTGTTCACTCTTTAAGAGCTTGGGATAGTTCCTGAGACAGTATGACTCTATACATCTTGTTAAGCAAATTAAAAACAATATGGGCTGGTATATATAAAAGCAAGGGTATGTTCAAAGCACCATATTCTAATGCACTTTGTTGTGAAAGAGAGGCTGGGCCTGGAAGAAGACTTCATAGAAGCAGGAAAAGTCTGTTTTGAAGGGTAACTAGATACCTTGTTGGAAGGTGTAAAATGGATAAAAGGGACTGAAAATTGAGAGGATGGAACTTTCCAGGCACAGGAAACAAAGCATGCAAAGGCTTGGCATTGTAAAATAGGACAGAAAGAGACAGCCGAAAAGAACATGTCTTACAGAAAATGGAAGAGAAGGATATAAAAGCAACTTACACTAAGAAGGATGGGAGCCCCATAAAGAGAGTGAAGGAGAAGGACTCTTAGTGCAGAGAACTAGTGAAATTTGACAGCTTCTTCAGGTTAAGTTCAGCTCCAGTTAATACAAAGCCTGATCTTATGTTAAGGGCTTCCAGAACTGTGCCACCACTCTTTGAACTAGGAATTCAAAGACCTGGCGTATCCATATAATAGACAGATCATGTTTAAACACTCTCAAGACCGGAAACAGGTGCATTTAAAAGTGGGAGGTGGACCAAGGACTACTGCTTAGAAGCTTCCTTTGCTCTCGGCCTTTGCTGAATTTCTCTCTGCTGTGTAAATCTGACTTCCCAAGTCTGTAGCTCAGGGAACGTGTCTGAGTTATGTTAGTGCCACTTGTAGAGGTACGTCTCTGCTTTTATCCTCTAGTGAAGCCTTGGACAGGTAGTAGATTCATCCGCTTTACTATGCCAGAGGCTTTAAATACAAACCACAAATCAGAAGTGACATGGTGTGATGGGAAGAGTAAGGCTATTGACGTGAGAAAAACTTGAGGTCAAGGTCTTATTTTCTAGCTTCTACCCCAGTGAGACTTTAGTTTCTCTGAGTCTCAGTTTCCTCATACATATTGCAGGGCTAACACAATTTATCAAAACTACTAATAAGTTAGTCTTCATATAAAATAAAAATTGATATAAAGTCATAGAATAATAATGACCATTTTCTGAGTATTTGTTACATCTTCCCCCTAAGTTTCTCTTGTTATTTCATTTAATCATCTTAGTTATCCCTAATAAATTGATATTTCCTATTTTTCTAATTTGCAAATAGTGAAACTAAATTTCAAATAGATAAACTCAATAACACACACAAATATGAATGCCAGCAATATTTATACTTATTAGTAAATCTTCATTTTTTAGATCATGTTTTTTGGGGGTAGGAATCCTAAAGATGGAGATATTTTGTCTTGCTTAACACTAAACTCTTAAAGTAGATATTAATAACTTCCTTGAATTCCTAGAGTAACGCATGCAGTAATGGTAATATTAGTAGAAGTCAACATTTACTGCGAGTTTTCAATCTGTATAAGACACTGTGTTACCCTTTATATAAGTTATATCTTAGTTCCTCATAATCACACTAAAATGAATATTTTACACATGATATCATTCTACCATGTGAATAACATTATCACCATTTGCAGCATTAGAAAGCTGAGGTTCAGATGAACAAAGAAAATTTCCCAATGTCAAGTAGAAAGTAGAGGTGCCAGAATTCCATACAGTCTAACCTCAGCCTAAGCAGTGTTACACTGACTCAAGATTTTCTATTGTGCATTTTCAACTGAAAATCTAACATTGATAGAGCAACATGACACCAAAATACCATATTCCTCTCAGCCTTCTGTCCTCATGTATACTATCATCCATGCCATAATAAATATCAACCTTTTGTTTTCTATCTGATTTTACATGTCCTCAGTACTGCATCTGGGAGTCGGGTGGGGTGGAATAAAAGTTTACACACAAATATCTTCATCTGGAGATAGGTGGTCTGCCATAATCATTTTGTGGCCCTTTCCCAAGCCATTTCCCAATTCACCACAAACTATGTGCATTAAGAGTAACAGGAGTTTCCAAAATTGGCATCAACAATTGTGTACTTCTGCTATTCAATTTCTTTACTTAATCAGAAAAAAAAAAAAACCTTGACCAACAGACTTTATACCCCCATTAAGTATATTTATATCTACTTCTATTTCTAAAATTTTTATTTTCTTGCACGTTTCAATACTGTACCTAGAAAACATCTGTAACATTTGCAAGACGTCAAGAGAACTTTTCCTAATGGCTTTCCCTCTAGAATCTGAAATTCTAACATTCCTTTTTAGTAAAAAAAAGATGATTACTTTGGGTCAGTTTAATAATATGCCTATTCATTCAGTTGATATTTACTGAGCTCCTACCATGTGTCAGAAGCAGCAGACAATCTGAGGCGAGAGGAAAAAAATAACAAATCAATGCAATAATTTTGAATAAAGATGAATTTTATGAAAGGACCTTATAATGGCATAATGGATTAGAAAATGATAAGGGGGTCATAAGATGGTCTCAGTTAAGAGATGACCTCTGAGCTGAGACCTGAATGGGAGCAAGAAGGACTCAGCCTGTGAACGTGTGGGATGCTGCTGCATCCCACCAGGCTCCGCCTCCCTGGGATTCTCCAGTCAAGACTGGAGTGGGGTGCCATTGCCTTCTCTGATTCCAAGAATATGTGGCAGCAAATGTAAAACCTCTGTGGAGAAAGCAAGCTGAGTGCATTCCAGAAACTTAAGTAGATCGATGAAGCTGCAGTGTATAGAGATAAGGATGTCATGATATGAAATGAGACCATATAGATAGGAAGGAAACAGATACTAGAGATTTCTGGGCCATGTTAAGATCTTCCATCTTGATTCCAAGAGTGTTAACTTTAATAAGCATTCAATGCAAAAACAAGTGAAAGTTGAAAGAATTTTCCAAACATCATATAAGAATGAGGTTATCAAAATATTTTATCAGTGTAAATACTGAGCCAATTATGGCATCCCACTTGTACAGAGATCCCAGAGATAGGAAGGGATATAAAGATGAGCCTGGGGTCTGGGTAAAAAGGAGTAGAATGAGCTACAATAGAGGACAATATAACACTTTTCTAAGGCTCAGTCTTCATGCCAATGAAGTAAATTCATTTCCTGTGAGCATTCTTGCTTTGTGACCGTCAGCATCCACCTTTCCATCTTTTGAAAGTAGCACAGAGAAATCACCGTGGGAATCACTGCACTCACACTTTCAGTCCAAGAACCTCAAATGGTGTTGACTCCTTGTCATGTTCCTGGGACTGTGGAGAGGATGGCATTTGTGATCTTTGCCTGACTACTTATAGCATCTCATTACTCTGGCCACAAAGTTTGATTCAGGTTTGGGGCATGTGCTCCAACTTGGGCTGGTGACCTCTATGTCAGGATTTACCTTCCAATGTCTGAGTAAAAGCAAAACAAAACTGTTTTCCCCAAATTCCAACGTGGAAGACTGTAAGTATAGAATTACTAGCAACTTTCTGGCTACCACATGGAGTCTAAAAATGAACCAAAATTGAGGACTGTGAAGCTGAGAAATAGAGAAAGCATAGGATTTAATAGCATGGTTTGAGTTCCATCTCAAGCAGCCCTTAGCTTATGTCAATCAGGTCCAGGAGAAAGCAGAATTCACTCTAAATGGTTTGTATGAAAGTACTTTAATGAAACAGTTATTTTCAGAGGATTGAGCAAAGTTAAGGGAGGAAAAAAAACACACAAACAAGGAAGGACATGGCACTCAAATCTAGACAAAAATGAACTTCTTGTCACTTCTGGAAGTACAAGAACAAGGAGAAGAAATAGCCTTATTCCAGCTCAGTAGTGGAGAAGTGCTTTATAGGGGATATTAGAAGTGGAGAGATGGAAACTCAGCCCTGAAGGATACAGTGAGAAGAAAAGAAGTGTTCTGATATTTTTCTCACCCGCCTTCTCATCTCTGGCCAGTAACTCCCCGGTCATCACCCAACTGGAAGAGAGCTAGCAAAGTTAGTGAGGCAATTAAGAGAAGTCAGCCTCCGATGTCAAAGAGAAGACTAAAGAAAAGTGGTTAATGCATGGTAAACAGTGCAAAAAGAGAATAATTTGCACAAAGTCAAATTGAATACCCTGTAACTTCTCATATAAATGAGCTAAAACATACATACATCCTCACTCTTTTTTTGAGGCCATCAGAAATTGGTATGCCACCTTTTGTAATTAAAAAGAATCTAACTAATAAATCCTTGGGATCTTGAAAAATTGCAGTAGCCTCTCCCACACAGAAATCTTTTATTATAAAGCATCTTGCTCTGTTGAGAGTCAGAGTGATCTTGAAACATCCAGCTATGCAATTGGTAAGTGAAATGTATGTACACATTGTTCCAGGTCTTTCTGCAAAGACCAGCTGGGAAAGAGAGTCGGAAGAGTCAGTGAGTCTTCCATATCTATTAGACGGAAATATTAATAGAATGAGTAGAGTAGTTGGTATATTTTCATGTCTAGTTTAATGTGGATGGGTAAATATTCATATGATAGCAGTTTCTTTTCACACAGAGCTCAGTGAGAACACTTCTTCAAATTAAATGAGTCCAGTGGGGCATTTAAAGTTGGATAAAGAGAGATAGGAATGTTTCTGCAAGACATAGATGAATGGTTGTGTAATCTCTAGGTCTCTAGACACATAAAAGTACCTCCTCTGATTATTCAAAATGAAATTCTGTATCATAATGTGGAAGTAATGAAAAGGTAGAAAATTAATCCTAAACTTTATCATCTGAAAGGGAGGTCACAAAGTTGATCACCTTCATTTTATGGATGAGAAAAATGCAATCAGAGAGGCGAAGTGACTTGCTGAATGTCACCCAGCTAGTTAGTGGCAGAGCTAGAATTAGACCTTGAATTCTAAATCTTGGCCTTAGGCATTTTGTTCTACCAAGTAATATTATAGAGGTCTGAATGCAGAGATAAGAGATGGGTTTGAATTCTAGTTCCATAGCTTTGGTGTTGAATCTGTTAATGAGGTGCTTACCTTTTCCCTGGTGGCTCAGATGGTAAAGCGTCTGCCTGCAATACGGGAGACCCGGGTTCCATCCCTGGGTCGGGAAGATCTCCTGGAGAAGGAAATGGCAACCCTCTCCAGTACTCTTGCCTGGAAAATTCCATGGACAGGGGAGCCTGGTAGGCTACAGTCCATGGGGTCGCAAAGAGTCAGGCACAACTGAGCGACTTCACTTCACTTCTTCCTACCTTTTCCCTGGTGACTCAGATGGTAAACAATCTGCCTGCAATGTGGGAGACTTAGATTTGATCCCTGGGTTGGGACTATCCCCTGGACAAAAATAACACATTCCAGTATTCTTGCCTGGAGAGTTCCATGGACAATACAGTCCATGGGATCACAAAGATTAGGACACAACTGAGCAACTAACACTTACCCTTTCCACAATGAAATATTCTAGCTTAATGTATAATGCCTATTGGTTTGCAATTATTGTCATTTCTCCAGAGTTCGGCCAGGGTTGTATTGACACATATACATTTTCCTTTTCTAGACTTCATATAATCTTGCTCAACCTAGTCAGTCCTTTTTAAAGTCACAGAAGGATGCTCATTAGGGTACTATTGGTAAGTCAAAGTATTAGAAATCAGAGGTTCCTCTACTATTCAAATTACCATCATGGTTAATATATCACCTCTCTCTGCTATCTAAAAATGTCAGCATATAAAGAGTTAACAAGCTTGACAGTGATGGTGTTTGCTTATCACTGAACTTTTGTGGTTAAGGAAGCTAAACTGTGAATTTTATGGCAGACTCTCAAAGCTTTGTCCAGAGTTGAAAGCAGGCATCGATTTTTCTCTTTGATAATTAACTATGAAGTGTCTTGGGTAATCCAATCCAAAAGCTGGCAGCATGTATGGCCTCCCACTTTTAAGAAGAGCTTGCAGAATGCCTCAGTTCAGCTTTTTTCCCCTCTGTTTCCCCCAAAGAGGCAATAAGGGGTTGACTGCATTTGCCATTTTTAGTGGCTTAGCCTCTCCTGACGTGACAGCAACATTGGGCCAGTAGGTCAGGTTTGATTTACTCTATAATGAGGCTTTAGGGACAGTTTTCTCTACTAATCTCTTACTCCACTTGAGTAGCAGCAACTGTGGCTTATAAATGTTGCCATTCTGTAACTCCCGGAAAGACTTGCTGATCGTGTGAAATGTCAATGTCACTGTTATTTCTTTGAACTTGAGTTATTTTAGTCTTGTACCTCAAGCCCTAAATGAAGTTCCCAAACCATAAATAAATGTAGTAATTGGCCCCAACCACAGTAACACTGGCAAGACTTTGATATATTACTAAACAGTCATATGCTTCTCTTAGAATCATAGCATTTCAGAGTTGGAGGAGGCCTTAGAGGTCATTTGCTCCTACTTCTTATTTTGCCCTCTAGTTATACAGCAACTAGGGTATCAAAGGTTACACAGGACTTTGATATTTAAAGAAAATTGGTTTGAACTACCTTAACCCTCATTCCATAAAAGTAGGCACTCTGCAAAAAAGTTTTGCAAATTTTCCACATGGTTGTATCTACTCATCCCCTCTCATTTCAATGGCCACCTATCTTAATTCTCAGATGGCTCAGTGGTGAAGTATCCACCTGCCAATGAAGGAGGCATGGGTTCGATCCCTGGGTCATGAAGATTCCCTTGGAGAAGAAAATGGCAACCCACTCCAATCCACTGCCTGGAAAATCCCATGGACAGATGAGCTTGGCAGGTTTCAGTCCATAGGTTCGCAACAAGTCGGACATGACTGAACACAGGCATAAAGTTAAAGGAACAGATCCAACGTGGAGTCAAAATTGGCTCTTCCCTGTTACATCCTCAGCATGAGGTATTGTCAGTGTTACAGATTTTGGCCATTTCAACAGATGTGTAATGGCATCTCATTGTTGCTTTAATTTGCATTTTCAACTAAAAGAAGAAAACCCATACAATATAAGCCTTTACTGAGGGTGGTAGCCCCAGGAACAACCTCTCAGTCCCTCTGAGGCGAATTCTCCCTGGAGGTGGGGGAGAAGCTACTGTGTACATGATTTGTGGCTGGGGGATATGAACAGCCAAGCATACATCATGGTAATGCTGGTCCAAGGAACAGATATCTCAGTGAATGATTTTAGTGCTTTCTGTATGGGAAGATACAAGGATCTGTGTTCATTAAAATTTATCCCGAGATACATATCTATCAAATGGTAGTTTTGCCAAAGAACAGAGCACCTCATCCCGGCTTTCATCCTGAATTCCTCTCAGGGTGCACTGTTGGTCAGTGACTCTAGTGGCTGAGAAAGTTAAGCCTTGTAGAACCAGTTAGTGAGCACCGTTCTTTGTTTTACAATATTTTCCTAATGACATATAATGTGGAGCATCTATTCACATGATTACTTGTCAGATGCGTGTCTTTCTGATAAAGTGTTTGTTGAGTACTTTAGCCCATTTTTGAATGGAGTTCTTAGTTTTCTAATGTCTTCTAAAAAATTGGTCACTTCCTAAAAGTAGAGAGTGATTTTATTTGGTGAGGATGTTAAGGACTCCGAGCCCTGGAGACAGCATCTCAGTAGCCCTGAGAAACTGCTCCAAGGAGGCAAGAGTGGGAGTCAGGCTATATACAAGTTTGCAACAAAGTGGGCAGGCAGCCTGAACATCAAAGATTATTGTTAATTAAGGAAAACCAGATATTAAGTTAAGGGATTTAGCCCTCTTCTATGTATTGGAGAATTTCCCTGGTGGCTCAGATGGTAAAGAATCCACCTGCAATGCAAGAGATCTGGATTCAATCTCTGGGTTGAGAAGATCTCCTGGAGAAGGGAAGGCTGTCCACTACAGTGTTCTTGCCTGGAGAATCCCATGGACAGACGAAATTAGTGGGCTATACTCCATGGGGGTCACAAAGAGTCAGACATGACTGAACCACTAACACTGTATTATGTATGGGAAGATGCAAGCCTCGGGGCTCACTGAATTCATTCTTTTCATATACACCTCAGCTGTCTGGGGTCAAAACCTGTTTCTTGATTGTTTACATCCTTAATTCCTTGTTCATCATAAAAGGTGGCAGATGTGGCAGAGGGCTGCTTCTTGGATACCCCCAACTCTTCAGCAATCACCATGAGGGGTAGCGACATCTGCTGGATCGCAGGCATTGTGTTCCCTTTAGGGAGCCCTCATTTGCATTTGGAGGTCAGGAATCACTGATGGCTGTGTCGTTTCTTGCCCATCGATATGGCAGGACGTAAGAACCAACTCGTTGCAAAAGACCCTGATGCTGGGAAAGATTGAGGGCAAGAGGACAAGGGGGCAATGGAGGATGTAATGGTTGGATGGCATCATCGACTCAATGGACACGAGTTTGAGCAAGCTCAGGGACCTAGTGAAGGACAGAGAAGCCTGATGTGCGGCAGTTCATGGGGTTGCAAAGAGTCCGACACGACTTAGCTACTGAACAACAACAAATTGGAATTAAGGGGCTTCTCAGATGGCACTAATGGCAAAGAACCCGCCTGCCAATGCGGGAGACATAAGAGATGTGGGTTTGATCCCTGGGTCGGAGAGAGCCCTTAGAGAAGGCATGGCAACGCACTCCAGTATCCTTGCCTGGAGAATCCCACGGATAGAGAGCCTGGTGGGCTACAGTCCACAGGGTTGCAAAGAGTCTGACACGACTGAAACAGTTTAGCATGCAAGCATACACTGGGATGAAGGGTACCTTGTATATTTTAAGTAACTCTCTTTATCAGATGTGTCTTTTGCAGATATTTTCTCCCAGTCTCTTATTGATCTTCTAATTCTCTTGACACTGTCTTTTACAGAACAGAAATTTCTGATTCTAATTAAGTCTATCTTATCAATTATTTCTTTCATGAATTACGCCTTTGGTTTTGTATTTAAAAAGTTGTCATCATACCCAAGATAATCTAGGTTTTGTTAAAATCTTCCATTACCATTTTCTGAATTTCACATTGAACCACTGAGTCAGGATGTGATTTTGCATGTTATATTAATAAAGCTATATGTAATAAATGTAGAATCTAAAATTAAGAGAAATCTAAAATGTAGATATTTACACTATCTTAATGGTAATGGTAATAGTAATTGATGCTTTTGAACTGTGGTGTTGGAGAAGACTCTTGAGAAACCCTTGGACTGCAAGGAGATTCAACCAGTCCATTCTAAAGAAGATCATCCCTGGGTGTTCTTTGAAAGGAATGATGATAAAGCTGAAACTCCAGTACTTTGGCCACCTCATGTGAAGAGTTGACTCATTGGAACAGACTCTGATGCTGGGAGGGATTGGGGGCAGAAGGAGAAGAGGATGAGATGGCTGGATGGCATCACAGAATCGACGGACATGAGTTTGAGTGAACTCCGGGGGTTGGTGATGGACAGGGAGGCCTGGCATGCTGTGATTCATGGGGTCGCAGAGAGTCAGACACGACTGAGTGACTGAACTGAACTGAACTGAACTGAATGGTAATGGATTTTGGCAAAATAAGAATTAGCACTTTTCCTTAAATTTTTTGGTGGAAAATATTTTTATACCATTTTCTATTACATCTCAGTTTAAAAAAATGCTTCCAGCCACATCTCATGCCACATCAAATCCCCCAATATGCTATAGTTCATATGGGATAAATTTTGTAAAGTAAAAGTTTAAGTTTTTAAGTTTATTTTTAAGCCAATTAAACTTGCAGTGTTTATTAAGGAGTATTCTTTATGTGCTGAATTTAAGTATCATCTTGGCTGAAAAATCAAATGTTTATTTATCAGTCTGTTTCCAAGCTTCCTATTCTGTTCCATTGAATTCTTTGTCTGCTCTTGTATGGACATCACACTGGAGAAGTACTTTAGCTGTATAGTAATTCTTGACATACTATAATTCATCTAGTTTTGTTCTTATCTTGATTGATATAGTTTATTTTTGTTGCCATTTAATTTTTAAAGCAAGTTTGCCAGTTTATACTCAAAGTACTTGAAGGATTCGATTAGTATTACAACACAATTGTCAATAAAATTAGTAAAAAAAATTATTCTTCACAATATTGAACCTTTCAACCCATGCTGTTGTTCAGTTGCCCAGTTGTGTCCGACTCTTTGTGACCCCATGGGCTGCAGCAGGCCAGACCTCCCTGTCCCTCACCATCTCCTGAAGTTGGCCAAGTTCATGTCCATTGCATCAGTGATGCCATCCAGTCATCTTATCCTCTGATGCCCTCTTCTTCTTCTGTCCTCAATGTTTCCCAGCATCAAGGACTTTTCCAAAGAGTAAGTTGTTAACATCAGATGACCAAAATATTGGAGTTTCGGCTTCAGGGTCAGTCCATCCAATGAGTGTTCAGGTTGATTTCCCTTAAGACTGACTAGTTTGATCTCCTTGCAGTCCAAGGGACTTGCAGGAGTCTTCTCCATCACCACAGTTCGAAGGTATCAATTCTTTAGAACTCCACCTTCTTTATGGTCCTGTCTCACAACTGTAAGTGACCACTGGAAAGACCATAACCTTGATTATATGGACCTTTGTCAGTAGAGTAATGTCTCTGCTTTTTAATACACTGTCTAGGTTTGTTGTAGTTTTCCTGCCAAGCAGCAGATGTCTTCTGATTTCATGGGCTGCAGTCACCATGTACAGTGATTTCAGAGCCCAAGAAGAGGAAATCTGTCACTACTTCCACCTTCTCCCCTCTATTTGCCATGAAGTAATGGGACCGGATGCCATGATCTTAGTTTTTTCAATATTTAGTTTTAGTTCAGTTCAGTGGTTTAGTCATGTCTGACTCTTTACAACCCCATGACTGCAGCACACCAGGCTTCCCTGTTCATCACCAACTCCTAGAGCCTACTCAAATTCATGATCATTGAGTTGGTGATGCCATCCAACCATCTCACCTTCTGTCGTCCCCTTCTCCTCCTGTCTTCAAACTTCCAGAATCAGGGTCTTTTCAAAAGAGTCGGTTCTTCACATCAGGTGGCCAAAGTATTGGAGTTTCAGCTTCAGCATCAGTCCTTCCAGTGAATATTCAGGACTGATTTCCTTTAGGATGGACTGGTTGGATCTCCTTTCAGTCCAAGGGACTCTCAAGAGCCTTCTCCAACACCACAGTTCAAAAGCATCAATTCTTCAGTGCTCAGCTTTCTTTATAGTCCAACTCCATCCACAACTACTGGAAAAACCATATATTTGAATAGACGGACCTTTGTTGGCGAAGTAATTTCATTTTAAGCCAACTTAAAGCTCTCCTCCTTCACTCTCATCAAGAGTTTCTTTAGTTTGTTCATTTTCTGCCATTAGAGTGGTATCATCTGCATATCTGTTTCTCCCACCTATCTTGATTCCACCTTGTAACTTATCCAGCCCAGCATTTCTCATAATGTGCTCAGCATATAGATTAAGCAACAGGTGACAGCACACAGCCCTGTCATCCTCCTTCCTCAATCTTGAACCAATCAGTTATTCCATACAGGGTTCTAACTGTTAATTCTTGACCCATATACAGGTTTATCAGGAGACAGGTAAGATGGTATGGTATTCCCATCTCTTTAAGAGTTTTCCACAGTTTATTATGATCCACACAGCCAAAGGCTTGCCATAGATGATGAAACAGAGGTAGATTTTTCCGGAATTCACTAGCTTTCTCTATGATTCAGTGAATGTTGGCAATTTGATCTCTGGTTCCTGTGCCTTTTCTAAATACAGCTTGGACATCTGGAATTTCTTGGTTCACATAATGCTAAAGCCTAGCATGCAAGATTTTAAGCATGACCTTACTTGCGTGGGAGATGAATGCAATTGCTCAATGGTTAGCACATTCTTTAGTCCTACCCTTCTTGGGAAATTGGGATGAGGATTGACCTTTTCCAGTCCTGTGGCCACTGCTGGGTTCCAGATTTGCTGACATATTGAATGCAACACCTTAATGGCATCATCCTTTAGGGTTTTGAATAGTTCTACTGGAATTCTATGGTGTCCACTAACTTTATTAATAGCAGTGCTTCCTAAGGCCCACTTGACTTCGCTTTCTAGACTCTCTGGCTCTGGGTGGCTAACCACACCCATAATAATCTGGTTCATTTGGATCTTTTTTGTACAGTTGTTCCGTGTATGCTTTCCATCTCCTGATCGCTTCAGTGTCTACTAGTCTCTACTGTTTATGTCCTTTATTGTGCCCATCCTTGGGTAAACTGTCCTCTTGACATCTCTAATTTTCCTGAAGAGATCTCTTGTCTTTTCCCTGCTGTTGTTTTCTTCCAGTTTTATACGCTGTTCATTGAAGAAGGCTGTCTTGTCTCTGCGTGCTCTCCTTTGGAATCTGTGTTTAGTTGGATATACCTTTCCCTTTCTCCCTTGCTTTTTGCTTCTCTTCTTTCTTTAGCTAGAGGCCTTTAGCAACGCCTCTTCAGATAACCACTTTGCCTTCTTGCTTTTCTTTTTCTTTAGGATGGTTTGTCCACGGCCTCCTGTAGAGTATTACGGACCTCCACCCATAGTTCTTCAGACATTCTGTTTACAAGTTCTAATCCCTTGAATCGATTTGTTACCACCACTACATATTCATAGGGAATTTGATTTAAATTGTATCTGGTTGGCCTAGTGATTTTCTCCACTTTTTTTAGCTTAAGGGTGAATTTTGCTATGAGAACCTGATGATCTGAGCCACAGTCAGCTTTAGGTCTTGTTTTTGCAGACTGTATACAGTTTCTCCATCTTCAGCTGCAAAGAATGTAATCGATTTGATTCCCATATTGGCCATTTGGTGATGTCCATGTGTAAAGTCAACTTTGTCTACCTCAAATTGGACACCCACTGGGTGGGGGGGTGGGAATCTAATTTTTTGCTTTCCCTCTTTTTAATGTACAAAAGTAGCCTTAATTTGGGCCTGAATCCTAACCTTTCTTATAGATATTAAATCTCAAGGAAAACTAGATTTATATATTTTACTCTTTATACAGAGCCAAAACTAAGTCAATTATTTTCCCCCATCCCTCTTTGAAGGGAAGATTTGCCTTTTTTTGTTTAAATTTTATGTGAGGTTGTAGACTTAACTGGTTCCCAGATTTATGGAGCCCTCCATCTTTTGTAAGTCTATCATTTTGTCTCCTGACTACTGTGAGTAACCTTTTAAACTGGAGCAGCTGGTTACCCTAAAATGGTATATGACCTTAAATTTAGTGCTTGTTTGTGCCTGAAGATAAGTGTCTGCTTTTTAATGTTCTATAAATTTTATTGTTGTATCAAAGACTTTGTTTATACTTTATGTGCCATGTTTTGAATAGTTTGTAACAAGACAATTTCAGAAAACCTGAAATAAAATAAAAAGGCAATGTTTATTTTGTGTTCTGAGCTATCATCCACATTTTGAGGGCTATGTCTAAATCTCACTTTGGGGAAAGCTTTCCCATTGGACCCTTTTCTCTGCCAATTTATATAACTTTTATGTATTTAAAGATAAGATAAATATATTTCTAAGTTTTCACAGAGAAAACTAAAAATTTTAGTAATACTATTTGGTGAAACTACTTTTTAATATTGTGATATACAAATTATGTCAGTTAATAAAAGGGACAAATACAATTTATACTTCAAGAGAATCAAATCTGTGTGTGTGTGTGTGGAATTAGGGTCAGGTTTGTTCAGAATGATGCCATTCAATACTTTTTTTTTTTTTAACTGAGTGCTAGTAATATTTCTGTAACTCTGCTCTCAACTATGTGAATAGATTAAAACAAAAAAATGGGAAAAAGTAATGACGTTGTTCTATAAAAAGTAGAAAACAATGAATATTTTGGGAGAAAATGCAAAAAATAGCCTGAGGAGGTGCTACATATTCCCTTCTGTTAGAGTTTGGAGTATACTAAATATTACATAATTCAATATTTATTTGTACTATATCTTCAACATGCTTTTAATCTACTTGTTTCTTTAAAAATCTACATAAAATTTTGCATGATAATACTAATTTTTACTATTATTTTCACTTCACAAATAAGGAAACTAATATTTACAATGGGTATATGATATGTAAAAAGTATCAGAACAAAGATTGAAACCTGAGTCTTTAATCTGAACTTTTCATGATGTATTATTGGTTTAAAACTCCAGGGAAATAGTCAAATCTCCATAAGCTTCTTAAACTACTCTTTTGTCTTTCAAAGGATGGCGTGGTTTGAAAATACAGGTCTCATCAGTTATCTCTCTTTATCAGTTTTAAGTTCTGTAGGGAGAGGTTGGGCAGATGTCAAATAAAACTTGCTTCGGTAAACAGTATGAGTGTGATATAGCATAATTCAGAGAGAACTGCAAATATGAAAATAGGAAGACTAGACACTCACAGTTGTGTTGCTGATGCCAGTGCTTCTGGCTAACACGTGAACGCAGAGTCGTAGCATTTATTTTGTGATTTTGTGTTATGTGCATTCTTCATTCAGGACACACATCCAAGCTATAGATTTACCAACTTGTCCATGTGGAAGTAACAAACTCTTCATCATGGGATTGATCTCAGAATGCTTTTATAGGACATCTGTCTTTAAGAATGATTCTGGGCAGATTTTTTTCAGTGGTTTGGAGGCCAATGATATGGCTGTTTTCCAATGGAGAAGAGGATCCAAGATTGTGGCTTGATCAGAGATTGAAAAAAAAAAATGTATATATATATATATATTTCAACACTCAATCTCTGAATCAATCAGCATGATTCTCAGCTACAAGAGCAAAATTTGAAAAAGAATGATAGATAAGTCTTTTCATTACACCTACTGGATATTTCCATTACTCCTGTATCTGGGGATTCGTTCATCATCTTTTGGGCGTGAGATCGTGTAGAAAGGAAGATGTGATATAATTCATGGCATCTAGATGAGAGAACAGAGAGAAGTCCCGTTTAAATCTAGTAGCACAATAGGAATGTGAGGAAAGAGTGAGTATTGGGAAAATAGAAAATTGGTCTGCTGTGAAGGTTGTCATGCTCAGGTGCACGTCTGTTCTATAGAATCTGTGATTTGATGATCATCCGTGATGTGACTCTTCCTCCTGCAAATGTCTCATAAAAACTAAGCTGAAGAGAGGAACAAAGTGTCCTTAAGACTTCTGACAAAATATTCATTTAATAGTTTCCACCAGGAAAAAGAACTGTCGAATGATCTATTTTTGCTCCAGGTGATTATTATTTCTGAACACATTTTTATAAAGGATATATGTAGAAAGCATACATATAAAAAGTACAGACATCAGACTTGAATGTATTTTACACAAATTTGAAGATACTTGTATAGTCAGCACCAGTTCAGGAAAGAGAACATTCCTAGCATCCCAGAAGCCCTGTAACGTTCCCATCCAGTAAAATAGTTTCCTTCCAAAAACTGTTTTCCCCAAGAATTAGCAATATCCTGGTGTCTGATATTGAAAGTTTGCTTATTTGTAAACTGTGTAGAAATGGAGTCAGACAGAGCATTTTGTTTTAGTCTGATGCTTTTCACTCTTTATTATTTTGTTTTAGTTCACTCATACTCATTGGCTTATGATAATCATTATAAGAATGTCTGCTAACCAGGTATTTGTTAGAGAAAGACTTTTCAGTCATTTTATTTGACATTTAGTTATTGAGAGCAAAGTGTGCTGGTCAGAGGACAAAATAGAGCAATTAAAGAAATCATGGTCTTTCCTTCAGGGAGATTTCAAGCTATAGGCTGGAGAATTAGTATTAGTATTAGAATTAGTATTATTACTAATTTTAAAAATCTAATAAATAACTTTAAAATAGGCAAATGCTGTGAAAGAAGGGAACAGAGTAAACCATTTGTAAAAGGTAGATCCTGTCTTAAATACTGTGTTAAAAATTGAAAGCCTTTATCTTGGGTAATGCTTAGATAAAGATCTTCAGGCTCTAAAGCATGGAAGCCAAATATTTTCCATATTTACTACTTTTTCAGTGACTAGCAAACAAAGTTAATGATGCCGCCATGAATCCTGTGGATATGGAGGGCAGCTGTACTAGCTCATTTACGGGTGAATTGGGTGCCCATGGATTTTAATATCCCCAGTGCATTCTTGAACCAATCCCCCATGTATCCCCATACCAAAGGACAACTATATATATACATATTAATTACATACACTTAACAATTGTTCTAAATTTGCATAGTGTCCAAAAAGGTCAATACCAACAAATGAGCACTTATTAATTAATGCATCTCTCATTTTTCATCATATTAATACTATAAGGTAGATGGAGACATTATTGTTTCTTTTTTGTAGTACAGAAATCTGAAGGTTAACTTGTCCAAGTTACATGGCTAGTCAATCCAGTTCAGTTCAGTCGCTCAGTCATGTCTGACTCTGTGACCCCATGGACTATAGCACACTAGACTTCCCTGTCCATCACCAATTCCCGGAGCCTCCTCAAACTCATGTCTGTCGAGCCGGTGATGCCATCCATCTGACCATCTCATCCTCTCTTGTCCTGTCCTCTTCTCCTTATGCCTTCAATCTTTCCTAGCATCAGGGTCTTTTCTAATGAGTCAGCTCTTCGCATCAGGTGGCCAAAGTACTGTGGCTTCAGCTTCAGCTTCAGTCCTTCCAGTGAATATTCAGGATTTATTTCCTTTAGGATTGACTGGTTTGATTTCATTGCAAAGTCAATAGCAGATCTGTTACTCAAACTCAGAGCTTTAAAGTCAAATTGAGTGTTCTTTCCAGTACCCAAGAAACAAAGAAGGAATGCAAACAATGTTGAGGGAAAAGGAAAGAAAAATGAGGTAAGAAATTCCAAATTTTAATTTCACCTAGATTCCTGATACTGGAAGCCCTTAAGACTCTAAAGGGACAATTTCCAACTGTGTTTCAGTTTTTTGAAATATCAATAGAATTAGGAAATAAATATACCACTAACAAAAATAGAGATAGATGGTCAAAAGACCATCTATTGACCAATGCTAAAATAATCAAAAGTAAGCAGATTTGTTTGCTGTAGAACATGTGTTTGCCTTTAATATGGTAATGTAGAGGGATGGTTACTAACCATGGAATCCTTTTGCTTTTTCCTGTGAGACATTTCATATAGTCTCACAAAACACATCTAAGAAAATGCATTAATAAATTTTCCAAAATCAGCCCACACACAGATTTACACCGAAACAGTTAAGAAAAACATGTGTTATTTTATCCTGAACAGAATTATACATAATGAACAGAATTATACATAATGAACAGAACAGTTTATTACTTAGTATTCTAATTATAAAGACTATGTACCCATATTCCCAGACAGAAAATCCATTCTATAACCTTATCCTCCATCAAAACTAGGCCTCAGACTTTGAAGGGGGAAACTGCATGATGGGTTGTCTCCTGAACTCTCAGTCTTCATGTGATTAATGTTTGACAAGAAATTGCTATTAGACAACACATAGACATGTTTAGGAAAGCAAAATAAGATCTATTATGAAAAAAAAAAAAAAAAGATTTTTGAATAGTCTTCCAAGACGGTCTCTCCCTTTAAAAGTGAGAGTTCTAAAAATCAGAAGCAGCAGTCACAATCCGTAAAGATACTTGACACATTAGTTTAACCCAAGTCATCCCAAATGGGCCAATAATTTGATTCTTTTTGATCCCAGATAATTAAATAGGTAAAGTTGCTTAATGAAACATGGCACCTATGTTCTGACCTCTCTATGGGTTCACCAACTATTGTTTGAACATAGCATACCATTTGAATTTCTGTGTGCAATAGAATGATGCTTCTGTTCTTTTTTTTTTTTTCCTGTCATAAAAGTTTCTCCTGTGAGAGGTAGGGCTGGCCGACTTCTGTCTTAGGTAATTAATTTTTAGCATGCCAGATCTTTTAATAGCCCCTCTATTGTGAAGTTATTTCTGTTCCTGGGTCATTCCCAGGGGGATTTAATGTAGAAGCAATGTGTAATTTTCCAATGAGTCAACTCTTCGCGTGGGTGGCCAAAGTACTGGAGTTTCAGCTTTAGCATTAGTCCTTCCAAAGAACACCCAGGTCTGATCTCCTTTAGAATGGACTGGTTGGATCTCCTTGCAGTCCAAGGGACTCTCAAGAGTCTTCTCCAACACCATCAATTCTTCTGTGCTCAGCCTTATTCACAGTCCAACTCTCACATCCATACATGACCACTGGAAAAACCAACTGAACTGAATGTGTAGTTTAAGGAGAATTAGAAACAGTGGAATGCTATTTTTGCCCCACCCAGTTCCCTAATATTCCCTCCAACTCTGATGCGGCATCCATCCTCTAGCTGCTGAAAGTTCTTAGACTGAAAGCTCACATCTGCATTCTTTCCTTGGAGATTGTCCTTTAGAGATGAACACTGCCTCACCTAGAGGGTTCTGGGGGCTATGTGGCCCTCTACTTCCCTTGCCTCAAGAGATAGCTTCTGCTGCAGTTTAGACTTCAAATCCCTGAGGGATCATGTTGAATTTAAACTTCATCTGAACCCACATTCTGGCTTTGCCCCTTCAGCATTACTATCCCATTCTTCTCACCCTAACTAATTTCTCTTGAGACATTTCTCACTATAAATCACATGTACACAAATGTCAGCATCAGGCTCTGATTTAAAGAATGTACCTTAATACAGATGTCAAATAGTAACTGGTAAGGAAAGGAGGAACAAAGACGTGCACCCTCAGAACTTGAAGGATCCAAGAACCAAAGAAAATCCAATTCTCTACTTTTGTAGCATACTGATTACAACTAACAAACAAACAAACTGGGGTGAGATTAGTCAGACGCTTGTAAGTCATTAATAAATACATCAGACTGGAGACTAGTTTGAACTATTAACTAGCAGCAGAAGTGGGCGCTCAAGAGAACCATGTGCAAGTCAATAAAGAAAGCTTTATCTCAAGTTATAGTGTAAAAGGATATTAAAACACAAAAATAAACTTTAATAAAAATTATATATGAGACTACTAAAGAATGGTGTGTTAAAAAGAGTCCAGGAAAATTCATTTCAGAAGAAAACATTCTTTCACAAGTGAAGAGAGCGTCCTGGCTCTTTCCTGGGGGGAAATTTCATATTCAGATGTGGTCAAGAGAATGCCTTCTAGAAAATTTGCAGAGTTAAGGGGAGACCCCTAACAGGAGTGAGCTATTGGTAATGGTGGGGAAGGTAAGGAGATTTGAAGTTGAAAGCTCCTAAAAAGTAAAAGCAATCATTTAGCCTTGCAATTCACAATTTCACCCAATGTATCTGAATAAATGACTGTGAAGACAGGACTGAAAAATACAAAAAATATCTGCAGTCTTGAGTACTCTCACTGTGCTTGGAACAAAGTGACCCCTACTGCTGACTCTGAAGGGGAAAGTGTGAACCAACTCTCCTTGGGTCAAATCTAATAAGAGAGATTAGTCACAGGGACTAAAAGGGACCACAGTAACACACTGGTTGGTGGCTGGACTAACCAAAAGTGCGTTTGATTTTATTAAAGCTGAACCTCAGCTGCAGATTAACTTGACACTTTATCTTCGTTGCCAAATATAAAAAAGACCCACCATTTCTGAGAAAAACTGAACAAAACGACAGTATACTTCAAACTCCACCATTATTCTACTTAAAATACCTCCTTGACAATAAAAATGCAAAACATGTAACAAATATTAGAATTAGCAGGCAAGAATTTATAATAATGATTTTAAATATGTTTAAAGACTTAGATGAAAAGATAAAGTGAATAGGTAAATGGATATGGATTCTCCACAAAGAAAAAGAATCTATAAAAATAATTGAGTCAAAATTCTAGAATCAAAAGTACAGTATCTAAAATGAAAAAGAAACAAAAGCAAAGCATAAAAGAAAACAATAAACACTAGATAAACTTAGTAAATGAATGGACACTGCACTTAGAAAAATCAATAAACTTGAAATAGATCAATAAGTATTAACTAATTAAAAATATTTAAAAAACAATATAAATAACCATTTGAAAAATGACAAACAGTCCAATATATATGTAACTGGAGCTCAGGAAGGACAAAAAAGTGTGCCATAGTTTTGCTCATAGCTTCATATTATGAATCTGCAACACTTAATCTTTCAGTTCAGTCCAGCTCAGTCACTCGGTCATGTCTGACTCTTTGTGACTGCAGCATGCCAGGCCTCCCTGTCCATCACCAATTCTTAGAGCTTACTCAAATTCATGTCCATTGAGTCGGTGATGCCATCCAGTCATCTCATCCTCTGTCATCCCCTTCTCCTCCTGCCTTCAATATTTCCCAGCATCAGGGTCTTTTCCAATGAGTCAGTTCTTCCCATCAGGTGGCCAAAGTATTGGAGTTTCAGCTTTAGCATCAGTCCTTCCAACAAATATTCAGGATTGATTTCCTTTATGATGGACTGATTGGATCTCCTTGCAGTCCAAGGGACTCTCAAGAGTCTTGTCCAACACCACAGTTCAAAAGCATCAATTCTTTGGCACTCAGATTTCTTTATAGTCCAACTCTCACATCCATACGTGACTACTGGAAAAATCATAGCTTTAACTAAACGGATCTTTGTTGGCAAAGTAATGTCTCTGCTTTTTAATATGCTGTCTAGGTTGGTCATAACTTTTCTTCTAAGGAGTAAGCATCTTTTAATTTCATGGCTGCAGTCACCATCTGCAGTGATTTTGGAGCCCCCCAAAATAAAGTTTCTCACTGTTTCCACTGTTTCCCCATCTATTTCCCATGAAGTGATGGGACCAGATGCCATGATCTTCGTTTTCTGAATGTTGAGTTTTAAGACAACTTTTTCACTCTCCACTTTCACTTTCATCAAGAGGCTCTTTAGTTCCTCTTCACTTTCTGCCATAAGGGTGGTGTCATCTGCATATCTGAGGTTATTGATATTTCTTCTGGCAATCTTGATTCCAGCTTGTGCTTCATCCAGTCCAGCATTTCTCATGATGTGCTCTGCATATAAGTTAAATAAGCAGGGTGACAATATACATACCTTGATGTACTCCTTTCCCGATTTGGAAACCAGTCTGTTGTTCCATGTCCAGTTCTAACTGTTGCTTCTTGACCTGTTTTAAGCAATCACCCATGAAATAGGCAACTCAAAAGAATTAAAACCTTAGTTTTCATTTCAAAAAGTTTTGAGTTTGTTTTTATTCCTACATTCAGGGAGCAAAAGTCCTGAAAATATTTATTCCTGTAGTTAAGAAAAGGAATTTAAACATTCAAAACTGGCATAAAGGAGAAATAGAAAAATAAGACTAAGGCAACTGTTTTTTTTTTTTTTAAACCAGGACCATTATTGATTCCACACAGTGAAGGAGCAACTCACTGGACTCTGAGTTGGCTCTAGTCCAGGCTTATTCCCTGGTTATTTGGGTGAACTTGGATTAGGGTGATTTTTACCTTCTATACCCCAGTTTCTTCTTCTACAGATGATGTATTTGGAGATGAATCTTCTGGCTCATATACCTCTCAGAGTAATGAAATTGATGCTTAATTCAAGAGTCAGTAAACTATGGCTGAGGGCCAAATCTGCCCCATTGTCCACTGTTATAAATAAAGTTTTATTGAAACCCAGCCATGTTCACTTATGAACATATTGTCTATGGCTTCTTGCAAGCTGAAATGGCAGAGATGAACTGGGACAACAAAGGTCATATGACCTTCAAAAGCCAAATATTTACTATCTGTGTTTATAGGAAAATTTCATCAACTCTTTGGCTTATCTGAATGGAAAGTGAACCTCTGTAACCTATCCCCAGTGTCCAAGTTCTGCACTTACTTGCATGGCCCTGGGGAGTCTCAGCTCTGCTTCATTAATTTGGTTGCTGCTGAGAAGCACTGACTGCCCTTTCCAAGCACTTGAACACCAAATTCCCTCAAGAGACGGCAGTGACACTGAATTGGAGTTAGGAAAAATAAAAGGGATTTTCAAGGAGAAAGTGATGTTTAACCCAGAAAAATAGAGAAAGTATAAGGATATTGTCATCTAGAGAAGATATTTTATATAAAAGGATTTAATTATCACAAGTATGCTTGAAAAGAATTCTGGTTCTCCTATTTCTAAGCATGTAGTAGGATTGTATATTCTATGGAAAATCTCTTTTTTCCATGTAATTTAATACAATTATGGGTGTTATATATGATTATACTTATAGTCCCAGAGATTCACATGGGGTATCTTGGCGGAGGATGCTTAAAAGTCTACTTAAAAGTCTACATAACCCGCTTCTGCCTAACATGCTTAATAACATATGAACTGAGATGATATGTTTTATCTCATGGTGTTAACTTTAAGAGTTATGAAAGATTTTCTGTGAATCTTTTCACAGAAAAGATAAACTAGCAATATTTTATCAGTAAACTAGCAATATTGCACATGGTGTCTCTTCTGTCAGCTTGAATTCCAAACTGAAATGACATAGAATAGAGATTCCAGTCGATCTGTGTCGGACGAGACTAAGAAATGGATCTTTCATTTTCTTATTTGAAGTAAAATGTACATGCAATAAAATTCATTGACATTGAGAGTGAAATGAAATGTATTGATAAAAGTATATATGTGTACATCTGCATAATAAGCTATACCAATCAAGATATAGAGAATTTCCATGATTCCGGAATGTTTTCTACTCATTCCCTTGCAGTCAGTCCTCACTCCCAGAGGCATCCACAGTATCAGCATTATGGGTTTTTTTTCATGTCTTTGGCTATTATAACTAAAACTCTGCACACAATTTCTTATTTTCTTCTAGTAAATACTCAAGAGTGGAAGTGTTACATAATATAGAGTGCATGTTTTTCAAAATGTTTGCATTATTTATACTCCCACCTAGAATGTTTGAGAATTCTAGTTACTCTACATCATCCAAATTTGGTTTTATCAGTTTATAAGAATACACCTTTTTTTTTTTTTTGTATCTTGTATTCTGTCCCATGGCTAAATTCACTTATTAGTTCTAGAAGAATTTCATAGGTCCTTTTCCAGATTTTTCTGGATCCCTTAAAATCTGGAAATTAGAGAATTAATTTTGAGCCTTTCTTCTTTACTAATATCAAGATCTAAAGCTACACACTAGTCTGTAGTCACTGTTTCTATTTCATCCCTTAAATTTTGATATGTCGTAATTTTTTTGTCTTCTAGTTGAGATTTTGGTTTCTGACTTCCCCTTTAGATTTTTTCCTTGACATGAAAATTATATGCAATTGTGTTATTTATTTTTCAAACATTTATGGGCTCTCTGAGTATTGCTCTTAATTTCTAATGTAATTCTATTGTTTTCAGAAATACTCTACAAATTTACTTATATGAAATTTATTGGGACATTTTATCAGCAATCATATAATGTACCTTTGTTACCACTCTGTGCACTTTAAAAATATATACACCAGCTTTTGGTTATAATGCTCTATAGATCAAGTTGATTGATAGTAGTTTTTGAAATATTTCATAACTTTGAATTTTTCTGTAGTTATGCTGCTAATACTTACAAAGAAATGTTAAAATCCTCAATTTAATCACAGATTTGTCAATTTTTGCCTTTAATTTTCTGTCAATTTTTCTTTATATATTTTCAAGTAGTATCATCAGTTGCTTATAACTTTTTCATTATCTTTCTAATGGGCTTTCATCATTATGAAATATATTCATTCTGTCTGGTGATGTTTCTCATCTAACATATCTGTTTCCTCTTTTCTTGTGCTTACTATAGGTATTTTGTATGTGTGTGTGTATTTAACCATATTCTAACTGATCTTTCATTTTTATTTATAATATCTCTATTAAAAAACATAAAATTGCCTTTTATTAAAATCCGATTTGAAAATCTCTACCTTTTATTCATTTTTAAAAATTCATTTATATTCAATGTAATTTTTAGTAGAATGGTTTTGAGTATAGAATCTTGCTATGTATTTTCTAATATCATTTCCCCTACTCTCTTCCTCTTTCCTTGAATTCTTTTGGATTAATCAAGCACTTTTTTAAGAACCCATTTTATTTCGTCTATGGACTATTTCATCTATGACTCTTGTCATTATTTTTTAAATGATTGTTTTAAAAATTAAAATACTCATCTATATATTATCAGTCATTTATTCTTACTATAGTTCCTCTTCATTTGTTTTCTTACTCCTCGTTAGGCTTCTTGGAATTTTCTCTGGTATTCATGCCCTACCTTCCTCTCACCGTAAAAATGTAGACTTCTCAGGTTAAAACAGTCTTCGAGATCAGGTGGTCTGAGGCGCCCTCCTTGTCCTGCCTCTCATTTCCTTTCAAAGCCCCTGTGATACTTCTAGGGACTTCCTGAGACTGCACAGAGTCTTGTTCAAAAGTCACTGCTTTAGACAACACATAAATATCAGAATATGCCTGTTCCAGCAAAGAGAAATAGTTTACGGGCAATTATGAGAAAACTTTTTCTTCATAATGAGTAAGAATCTGTAACTTTCCTGTTTCTAAAAGCTCTGACCTTGTAATTATGAAATTATGAAAGCAGCCTGTATTTATTGCTATTACTAGTTAAAACAATGTGCTAACCACAAACAAAGCAGAATAAAGCAGAAAGGTTATAGGGATGAATTCCCCTAGAAGTTTAAATTGGCATGGCATAAGAAAGGTTCAAAATGTTCTAAATATTATATGATATTTAACCATAGGGATTGTTAAAAAAAAATGATGAACTGGACTTTAGGGAGGTGACATCTTTGTAGAAATTAGAATAAATTGCTTAAGAGGTAGGCACTAGCTGAGAGTTATACATTTAATATATTATAATAAAAGGATATTTTAATTAAGAGCTGGTCTGAAATTCTATACAATCTTGTCACTTACTTATTATGTAATACATCTCAAAATCAGTTTCATATATAAACACTTGGAAAAATATCTATCTTCCAAGATTTTCTTTATGATTAAATGAGGATCTATAAGACCACATCAATTGATAAGTCACATTCTCTAAGTTATTTTTAAACTCTTGATCAACAGAATTTATAAGTATAATACAGTTATTGTTTTATGCCCCAAACTTAATTTGTTGCATTAATACATAGTAATGGAGAAGGAAATGGCAACCCACTCCAGTGTTCTTGCCTGGAGAATCTCAGGGACAGGGGAGCGTGGTGGGCTGCCATCTATGGGGTTGCACAGAGTCAGACATGACTGAAGCGACTTAGCAGCAATAACATAGTAAAAGTAATTAAAATGGACTTCTTATTAATACATACATTTAACCAAGTTAGAATGATTTTCTCCTCTTACTCTACCATTTGTCTCTTTCATTCTTAAATTTTCTCCTCTCTCTCTTCTCTTTCATCCATGTACCATTTATGGTAGATATGTCTCTGTGCTAAGCCACTTTAATTGTGTCCAACTCTTTGTGATCCTATGAACTATAGCCTACCTGGCTCCTGTATTTATGGGATTCTCCAAGCAAGAACACTGGAGTGGGTTGCCATGCCCTCCTCCAGGGGATCTTCCCGATCCAAGGATTGAACCCACATCTCATAACCCTCCTGCATTGGCAGAAGGGTTCTTTACCACCAGTGCTACCTGGGAAGCACTAATCTGGTGGAAAAAAGTCTGAAGATCTCAGTGGTTTACACAATAACAGATGTGGTAACACAATAACAGCTTATCTGTCCTTTCTTTAAAGTCTACAGTAGCTCTGAGAAGCTCTCAGCAGAATTCCAGGCTGTTTTAATCTTATAACCTCTATAAGCACAATGACAATGGATGGAGAAGAAATTAGGGACAACTGAGAAATGGCTTTGAAGTGTCCAGCTTTAACTTGGTTCACAGTTCACTGGTCACGTTAAGTCACAGAGCACACTAATTTTGAGAATGGGTAAGTCAAGTCCTTCTGTGTACCCTGAGGAAGAGGAGGATATGAGATCACTGTGATCACCAGCAACATCTGCCCCATCTAACTTCACTTTCCCTCTTATCCTTTCTCTTTCCCTGCCTCCCTCTTCTCTCTTCAGTACTCCTTCCTATTTTCCCATCCTTCCTTCCTCCCTTCCCCTTCCCCTTACCCTTCTTCCTTCCTCTACTTCTTTGTATTTCTTTGTCCAGATGATATAGATACGCATGCTGCCTATGTAGGCGTATGTATGTGTGGAAGTGTGGGTGTCACTAAGCTATCAGGACTTAGATGATGGGTCAAATCATTTACCATGTTTACAATTTATAGAAAATGGAAAAATGCAACTAAAGAAAACAAATGCATAGCCAGAGGGATCATTTGAATTATAAACCTAGAAATAAGCAAAGAATTTTAGCTAGAAAAGTGATATGAAGTGCTAAACAATGAAACTCTAAACAGGAAGAAAAATCATCCCATAAGAACCCATGACTATCAGAATCTTCTCAGGTAGAGTCTCAAATATCAGTACTTCAGGGATGTGGTCTAAACTTAAAGTCCTGCATAATATGTAAATTTTGGAAATCAGCCTTTATGTGATGTCAACAAAAAGAAAGGATCAAACATTCTGATCAAAAAAATATTTTGGACCAGACACAAGGGATTTTGACGACTAATCTCAGCTTATTGCCAGCAATGTGACTTATTCTTTACCCAATCACCAAAGACTTCTAGACACTCCCATTAAATGACACAAAAATATCATCACCATGATTCATTTAGAGCTGATGTGGTTATTGCAATGTGTTGATAGATTGTAGGTCTTAAGGCCCCTCGTTTGTGCATCTGATGCTGTTTCAATAATTTAGGGTTCAAAACTAAGAAAGAAAAAATATCCCCCTGTATATCTTCCTGACAGATAAAGGTCCTAAGGCTGGAAGGAGGGATGGAAGCTTCCTATTTCTCATTCCTCCTTCCCTTCTAATTTAAGAGTAAATGAAATTGAGATTCTGAGTAAATTTGTCCAGGTCATTAGAATCAGCTTTATGTCAAATATAATTGACTTTTATTCCTTGTTTTCACCCCGGCTCTGCCACCTTCCATCACTCCTACCTTTGTTTTATTTATTCTAGGCCTAAGAAAAATGTAAAGATATATATTAGATATATATTATGCCCCAAGTGAAGTTCCAGTTATGGCTTTTCTTTCTGCCTCTAACTAGAAATAAAGGAACCAATTAACACTGTTCTTGCCTTCCTCCAGTCCTAATCCTAAAGCCTGAAATATATTAACTATTTATTGCCTCATGAATTTCTTGAATAATCTAAACTTCAAGTATGGATGTGCAGTTGTTGACTGAAAAAAAAAAAAAAAAAAACAATAAATGCTGATCATGAGTATAATGCTTTTGGGTCCTATAAAAGATAGCTAAAAATCCTCCCCACAGAAAGCTGATAGTCAAAGATGACACACTTGTTTCATTTCTAACTCTGCTGCTAGCTATTCATATATCATGGCAGGTAACAACTTTCATAGGCCTCAGATATTTTATGACTATATAAAATTGTGTGTGTGTGTGTGTGTTAGTTGCTCAGTCGTGTCCAGCTCTTTGTGACCCCCATGGACCTGTTAGGCTCCTCTGTCCATGGAATTCTCCAGGCAAGAATACTGGAATGGATAGCCAGTTCCATCTCCAGGGGATCTTCCCTGATCCAGGGTTTGAACCCATTGCAGGCAGATTCTTTACCATCTGATCATCAGGGAAGCCCTATGTAAAATTAGGGATTGCATTAAATCAGTGTTTCTCAAACTTAAGTGTCCCTTTTTCTTAATTTTTGCTGTAATTCCAATTCATGTGTTTCCTGCATTGGGAAGTGGATTCTTTACCACTGAGCCACCTGGGAAGCCCTGTAACTCCATGATCTACCTTATTTTCCCATAATATTTTTCTTTAAGTAAACTTGGACGTGTTCTATTGCTCTATAATAAGTTAATATAAATGTACAGCTTAAAACACACATTTCTTATCTCACAGTTTCTGTGGGTCAAGTGTCTGGGTCTGGCTCCAGGTCCCTTGCTGTTATTTAGTCACTAAGTTATGTCCAACTCTATCGTGACCCCGTAGACTGTAGCCCTCCAGACTCCTCAGTCCATGAGATATCCCAGGCAAGATATCTGGAGTGGGTAGTTATTACCTTCTCCAGTGGATCTTCCCCACCCAGGGATCAAACCTGTGTCTCCGGCATAGGCAGGCGGGTTCTTTACCCACTGAGCCACCAGGGAAGTCCAACGTAAGGCAGTAATTAAGGTTGTGTTCAGGACTTGGTTCTAAGCTAGAGGTTCATCTGGCAATGGATCCACTTCTAAAGCCACTCAGATTTTTAACAGAATTCACTTCCTTAGAACTGTAAGACTGAGGGCCCTGGCTTCCTTCTGGATAGTGGCCAGAGGCTGCTCACAGCTTTTAGAAGCCACCTTCAACTCTAGAAGAGAAGCGAAAGGAAAAGGAGAAAAGGAAAGACGTACCCATTTGAATGCAGAATTCCAAAGAATAGCAAGCAGAGATAAGAAAGCCTTCCTCAGTGATCAACACAAAGAAATAGAGGAAAACAACAGAATGGGAAAGACTAGAGATCTCCTCAAGAAAATTAGAGATAGCAAGGGAACATTTCATGCAAAGATGGGCTCGATAAAGGACAGAAATGGTATGGACCTAACAGAAGCAGAAGATATTAAGAAGAGATGGCAAGAATACACAGAAGAACTGTACAAAAAAGATCATGACCCAGATAATCACGATGGTGTGATCACTCACCTAGAGCCAGACATCCTGGAATGTGAAGTCAAGTGGGCCTTAGGAAGCATCACTACGAACAAAGCTAGTGGAGGTGATGGAATTCCAGTTGAGCTATTTCAAATCCTAAAAGATGATGCTGTGAAAGTAATGCACTCAATATGCCAGCAAATTTGGAAAACTCAGCAGTGGCCACAGGACTGGAAAAGGTCAGTTTTCATTCCAATCCCAAAGAAAGGCAATGCCAAAGAATGTTCAAACTACCACACAATTGCACTCATCTCACATGCTAGCAAAGTAATGCTCAAAATTCTCCAAGTCAGGCTTCAACAGTACATGAACTGTGAACTTCCAAATGTTCAAGCTGGATTTAGTAAAGGCAGAGGAACCAGAGATCAAATTGCCCACATCCGTTGGATCATTAAAAAACCAAGAGAGTTCCAGAAAATCATCTACTTCTGCTTTATTGACTATGCCAAAGCCTTTGACTGTGTGGATCACAATAAACTGTGGAAAATTCTTCAAGAGATGGGAATACCAGACCACCTGATCCACGTCATGAGAAATCTGAATGCAGGTCAAGAAGCAATAGTTAGAACTGAACAGAGAACAACAGACTGGTTCCAAATAGGGAAAGGAGTATGTCGAGGGTGTATATTGTCACCCGCTTATTTAACTTATATGCAGAGTACGTCATGAAAAACGCTTGGCTGGAAGAAGCACAAGATGGAATCAAGATTGCGGGGAGAAATATCAATAACCTCAGACAGGCAGATAACACCACCTTTATGGCAGAAAATGAAGAACTAAAGAGCCTTTTGATGAAAGTGAAAGAGGAGAGTGAAAAAGTTGGCTTAAAACTCAACATTCAAAAATCTAAGATCATGGCATCTGGTCCCATCAGATCAGATCATATCAGATCAGTTGCTCAGTCATGTCCGACTCTTTGCGACCTCATGAATCGCAGCACGCCAGGCCTCCCTGTCCACCACCAACTCCCGGAGTTCACTCAGACTCACGTCCATCGAGTCAGTGATGCCATCCAGCCATCTCATCCTCTGTCATCCCCTTCTCCTCTTGCCCCCAATCCCTCCCAGCATCAGAGTCTTTTCCAATGAGTCAACTCTTTGCATGAGGTGGCCAAAGTACTGGTCCCATCACTTCATGGCAAATAGATGGAGAATCAGTGGAAACAGTGACAGACTTTATTTTGGGGGGCTCCAAAATCACTGCAGATGGTGACTGTAGTCATGCAGTTAAAAGACACTTGCTCCTTGGAAGAAAATCTATGACCAACCCAGACAGCATATTAAAAAGCAGAGACATTTCTTTTCCAACAAAGGTCCATCTAGTCAAAGCTTTGGTTTTTCCAGTAGTCATGTATGAATGTGAGAGTTGGACTGTAAAGAAAACTGAGTGCCAAAGAATTGATGCTTTTAAACTGTGGTGTTGGAAGAGGCTCTTGAGAGTCCCTTGGACAGCAAGGAGATCCAACCAGTCCATCCTAAAGGAAATCAGTCCTGAATATTCATTGGAAGGACTGATGCTGAAGCTGAAACTCCAATACTTGGGCCACCTGATGTGAAGAACTGACTCATTTGAAAGGACCCTGATGCTGGGAATGATTGAAGGCAGGAAGAGAAGGGGATGACAGAAGATGAGATGGTTGGATGGCATCACCGACTCGATGGACATGAGTTTGAGTAAGCTCTGGGAGTTGGTGATGGACAGGGAAACCTGGCGTGCTGCAGTCCATGGGGTCGCAAAGAGTCAGACATGACTGAGTGAGTGAAGTGAACTAAACTCAGCCTCTAGAGGACACTGTAGTTCCTTGCAGCATGGCATGGCCCTCCCTGAGGGTCCTTGCCCACTACTGAAGCTTGTTTCTTCCCAACCAGTGAGGGCAAAAGGGAGAATGCCCCTGCTTTTACTGTTTAATCTAGGCAGGAAACCCACTCACTCAGACCATAACTCTCACTGTCCCCTCCAGTCCTCACATATGATTAAGCAATAATATCCTAAATACAGAACAATTTCATAAACTCAATTATTTGCCTGAATCAGTTGATTTTCTTGTACTTAAATAATTTTGACCACTCTGGATAACAAGGTAGTTACCACGTATCTTTACTTAACCAAGCTGTCATTCATAAACCAACTGTCTTCTGATCATTAGAAACATAAGTAAGAAAGTTAGCCATAATGTTAAAAAAAAATCCATCTTAAATGTCTTAAATAGCTTGAATGATGACAAGCTATCGAGGGCATCTTCTCTACCCCTGAGGTTCACACCTGACTGGGCTCAGATTGTAAACAATAAGGACCAAAGACTTTCAGCACATCATTAACAATTTCAAAATGGACTCTCTTTACCACATATCTATAGCATAAGTGGGAAAAACTGAAGTTTCTTTAAATGTCTCTCAGTTTGACTAAAATTCACCCACCAGTAGAGTTCCTGAGTGGAACCCATCCACTCAAGTTCCAAATGGATTCAACAATCCTTTCCTCTTAAGACTCTCACATTCCATTACTTATTCAGTTTCAAAAAAGGGGGGAAAAAAAGAAGAAAAGAAAACAAGCTGAAAAAATCATGAAGTTTGCTTAGCTTTCAGTTACTTTCACTAAAAACTCACATTTTGCCTTGTTCTATGGAGAAGAAAATACAATATATCACTATGAAGTGAAAGAAAAAGTTATAACAGTTAACAACTAAGTTCTGATTAGCCATGTGTTTCTAAAGCTCCCGAGATCTAGGTTTTATAATCAGGAAGACATATACTTTACTAATTTCTTCTATTCCATTTTGTTAATATAATAAATATATTCTTCTAGCTGCTGTTTTTAAATGGGAAATATCAGGTTTTGACATTATTTCAGATATGTCCTTTAGAGCATTTCATTGGTAGAAAATGAATATTAAAGCTTTTACTAGAGATAACCTTTATTGCTGGTTATTTACCAGTAATTTTGCTGCCTGCAGAGATATTTTTAGTATTTCCTCTATATGAGCTGACAGCGACAAACTTTATAAATACTTTCCCCTGCTATTTAAAGTCATTTGCATTTATACATATATAATTATTCGTTTGTCATAAAAATGTGCTTTAGAATTCCAAATTATTGATGCTATCTTTTCGATAGTAATAAGATCCAGATTCCTTATGGCTAATAATCAACGTAGGCATGACACACCTTTTTTAAAAAAAATTCATTCTATTAATGTTTCTATAAAAATGTAAACTTTTAGGAGAAATAATATTTCCTTGGTCACTCCCATTAAAGTTTGTAAAGATGTTACACAAAAAACCATGGGATCAACCTTAATGTCCATCAATGGAGGATTGCTCATGTCAATTACGGTGTGGCCATACAATAAAATATGACACCAAACCATTTAAATTTGGCATTTTGAAAATCAAAAACAATTGAATATCAGCAATTTCATATGATCCAGTTATTGTTATTATTTAGCGGTTTAAAAGAAAGAAGTCTATGTATTTTTAAAGAAAGACATCCTCAAACTATGTTTAATTTAATAGAAAAGCAAATTACAAAAGAATACACCCTATTTGATTTCATTCATTTTATTTCCTATAGAAATAAACATGCTCAAAAATATATGGAAAATTTCAGGATGAGATGAGGAAATAGGGGAAACTCAGGCTAGGGGATGGGGATAACAGGGATCCTAGTTTTTCTATTTACATATTCACGTATTCTTCTACTGTTTGATTCCTCAGTATAAGCACAAATTAATGGTATAACTTGTTTTGTTTTTTTAGTTAAAAAACAATCAGGCTCTCTTTCTTCAGTGTTACTCAAAATACGGTCTATGAGTGATATACCAATTTGTAAAATTTACCAGTCGAATGATAGGTACAGAAATTGAGAGAAGCATTTAGTAATTTTACAGCAATTTGCTGAGTACTTTTATGTTTATTCAATCTAATAATGAAAAACTGGGGCTTGAATTTTGTATGTCCTTTTTCATTTTATTTGCCTACAGATTGATTTTCATTGTATTTTACAAAAGAATACCCATGACCAACTGGAAATAAAATAGAAAAGAAAAGGAGGGGGGAAAAAATGGCCCTGACAGTTTGAGAAGCACACGTTTATCTTTATTTTTTCAGAATCCAGGACAGGTTCTGGCAGAAAGAATTACTGAATAAATGCATGATAAATCAATACATGAATGCAGCTGGCAAATTTGAAAGGCTCTAAGATAATAAAAAAGATAGAATTTGGTGCTGCATTGGGTTGATGTTGAGGGAAAGAAGGAGGTGGAGACAGGGAAAACTCCCAGGTGTTTATATCCAGTTCCTGGGAGATTGCTGATGCCATTCCCTAAAATTGGAGACACCAGAAGAGGAGCAGATTCACAGTGTGTTTACAGATGATTAATTTATTTTTGAACAGTTTGATGTTGAGGTTATCAATAACATATCCAAATGGGGATGTCCAGGAAGCAGTTAGATGTAGGGGTTAGAAACTCAGGAAGCAGTCTGGGCTGGAGGTGTAGCTTTCAGAGTTGCGGCCATTAGAACAGTAGTTCCCAACCTTTTGGGGCTCAGCTGGTAAAGACTCCACCTGCAACGCAGGAGACCTGGGTTTGATCCCTGGGTTGGAAAGGGCCCCTGGAGAAAGGGAAAGACACTCCAGTATTCTGGCCTGGAGAATTCCATAGACTGTATAGTCCATGGGGTTGCAAAGAGTGGGACATGACTGAGTGACTTTCACTTTCACCAATTTCGTGGAAGACAATTTTTCCAAGGACCAGGGGAGGGGAGATGGTTTCAGAATGATTCAAGCATATTGCATTCATTGTGCTCTTTATATCTAACCTAATGCTGCCATTGATCTGACAGGAAGGACTGATTTGGGCCTGGAGGCTGGAGACCCCTGCGTTAGAATGAATAAGATCACCTGGACTGTAGACTGAGACAATGAAAAAGAGGCTGAGGGCAAATCTCTGGGTGCTGACTGCAGTGTCTGGCACTAGGCAGATGAGTAGGAACTGTCTGTCTAATGAAGAAGTAGGTAGATATGAACCTAAGTCTGCTTTATTCCAAGTTCAATCTCTCCTAACTAACCCCATTTGGCTCCTAAACACCACAACATTCTAAAAGACACTGCTTAGGCCTGGGGATGAGGTGAGGGAACAAAGAAAAATCAAAAATGTGACACAAAGAGTGGGTTCAGCTGCGTTGCATTCTGCTAAAAAACCAAGGGAGATGGCAAGAGGAAAAAAAAGTGTTTACCTGATTTGCCAACATGAAGGTCATGATTTGACAGCAAACACTCTTTTCGGGAGAATGATACATTAAGAGCTGTTTGAGGCTCGTTGAAAAGCAAATAAGTGTATATAAATGTAGACCATATGTCCATCCCTTATCAAGAAGCTTAGCTATAAAGATAAATTGATATCTTAGACATTGATAAGTTATTTTGGTGTGGGCATAGAGCCTGATTAATCCACTGGACCTCCAAATAAAATGCTTTATTATATAATCTGGCTTGAACTATTTATCATTGTTTCATGAATACTAGTAACCAAAATAATGCTAGTGAGAAATATGTAATTTATCAAATGATCATCATGCCCTAGGTATCATATCTAAGTAAGTTTACTTCATGTCAACTCAATAGCAAACTTATGAAATAGGTTTTATGTTTATTTTACAGAGGAGGAAATTTGCATTTAAGAGGAAAAATGACTTGTCCAGAGTCACTAGGCATTAAGCAGTTTAACCTAAATTAACTCAAAATTGTCTCATTCCAGAACCATAACCCATGTCTTAATTGATCATCTACCTTAATTTCCTAAATATTAGGAAAAATGCACACGCTATTGTAAAAATATATCCACCTTCAGCAATTCACATATAATCCCTTAATTAGCTCCTGGAAGGCAAGAAGGAATGCAAGTTCATGCTTGCTCAATCATGTCCTCTGAGTCTTTACAACTCCATGGATTATACCCCTCCAGGCTCCTCTGTCCATGGAATTCTCCAGGCAAGAATACTGGAGTGGGTAAACATTTCCTACTCTAAAGGATATTACTGACGCAGGGATCAAACTCACAGTCTCTTGCATCTCCTGCTTTGGCAGGAAGATTCTTTACTGTGGTGTCTTCTGGTAAGCCAAGCAGGAAACATAAATTTTAAAAAGCCTGAATACCTGGTCTAACATTTTCAAAAATCTGCCGAGTTTGCTAGGGTAACTCAATTTCTTATGATATACCTGAATTATATCACTGGAAATTTTGTGTTTTAGGCTAAATAGCTCTTGAAGAAAGGCAATGCCAAAGAATGTTCAAACTACCGCACAGTTGTACTCATCTCACATGCTAGTAAAGTGATGCTCAAAATTCTCCAAGCCAGGCTTCAGCAATATGTGAACTGTGAACTTCCTGATGTTCAAGCTGGTTTTAGAAAAGGCAGAGGAACCAGAGATCAAATTGCAAACATCTGCTGGATCATGGAAAAAGCAAGAGAGTTCCATAAAAGCATCTATTTCTGCTTTATTGACTATGCCAAAGCCTTTAACTGTGTGGATCACAATAAACTGTGGAAAATTCTGAAAGAGATGGGAACACCAGACCACCCGATCTGCCTCTTGAGAAATTTGTATGCAGGTCAGGAAGCAACAGTTAGAACGGACATGAAACAACAGACTGGTTCCAAATAAGAAAAGGAGTTCGTCAAGGCTGTATATTGTCACCCTGTTTATTTAACTTATATGCAGAGTACATCATGAGAAACACTGGGCTAGAAGAAGCACAAGCTGGAATCAAGATTGCCGGGAGAAATATCAATAACCTCAGATATGCAGATGACACCACCCTTATGGCAGAAAGTGAAGAGGAACTCAAAAGCCTCTTGATGAAAGTGAAAGTGGAGACTGAAAAAGTTGGCTTAAAGCTCAACATTCAGAAAACGAAGATCATGGCATCTGGTCCCGTCACTTCATGGGGAATAGATGGGGAAACAGTGGAAACAGTGTCAGACTTTATTTTTCTGGGCTCCAAAATCACTGCAGATGGTGACTGCAGCCATGAAATTAAAAGATACTTACTCCTTGGAAGGAAAGTTATGACCAACCTAGACAGTATATTAAAAAGCAGAGACATTACTTTGCCAACAAAGGTCCGTCTAGTCAAGGCTATGGTTTTTCCAGTGGTTATGTATGGATGTGAGAGTTGGACTGTGAAGAAGGCTGAGCGCCAAAGAATTGATGTTTTTGAACTGTGGTGTTGGAGAAGACTCTTGAGAGTCCCTTGGACTGCAAGGAGATCCAACCAGTCCATTCTGAAGGAGATCAGCCCTGGGGTTTCTTTGGAAGGAATGATGCTAAAGCTGAAACTCCAGTACTTTGGCCACCTCATGTGAAGAGTTGACTCATTGGAAAAGACTCTTATGCTGGGAGGGATTAGGGGCAGGAGGGGAAGGGGACAACAGAGGATGAAATGGCTAGATGGCATCACTGACTCGATGGACGTGAGTCTCAGTGAACTCCGGGAGTTGGTGATGGACAGGGTGGCATGCTGCGATTCATGGGGTCTCAAAGAGTCGGACACGACTGAGCGACTGATCTGATCTGATAATTTTCAGCACTGGTATTCTGTCATTTGTTTCAATATTCTTTCATTTCCCTGTTAATACACTTATATATTAATAAAACTTAAGGAGTCCTACCAGAAACAAGCCTGTTTACATTTATTTACTGAGAGTTTATCAAATTAATTTGAGAACAAGACACTTTCCTAGTGTTGTTTATTAGCAAGACCAAAAGGAATCGTTCAAGGTTGGATGATGAAAACCCACTTCTTGTTGCCATTGTAATTTTCATTATCATCATTATTATTAATTAATTATATTTTTTAAGGTCAGCTTCCTGAGGACTGAAATATTGAGCAGGTATAGTTTAATGGAGAGAAAGCTCAGGAAGAAACTGCTCTCTAATGACAAGCTTGCATGGGATGGAGTAGGTTAAGAGTACTGGAGCACTGGCTGTGTAATAGATACAACCCCCTCCTGCCCGACACTCTTTGCCTACTTGGCATTTGAAATCTTAGATGTTTAAAGCTTCTGTTGTGTCAGTCTTGGTGAGAGAAGCCTGTGTCATGTCCGCCTTAATTTGTTTTCTGGGAATTCCAACAGCTACGGCTCAAGAATACACTTCCGGTTGGCCAGTTTGATGCTTGAGAAGGGTATTTTATGTCTGGACTGAGAACAGATATAAACAGGGGACATTTCTACTTCACATGGTGGGTTGGATACTATATTATTGGACACTTATTCATCATGAACTTATTTTACACTCTGAAACCTGATGGAAAGCAAAAAGCTCCAACCCACAAGGACAAACATTTTTAAAAGGAGAGGAGATGACAGGAATAATGTCTGGTGATTAGTAACTGACTTAGCATACCAGATAACAAGGAACCTTAATCCAGTGTGAGAGAAGTCCCACGGCCAGGGGATTACCACTGTGGAACCACAAAAAATGTATCAAGAATTCAAGGTAGAAAATACCTCTGAAAATAGGCTGAATGTGTAGTTGAAAGCCATAAGATTGCTTGGAGGCCTATGGAAAAATCATTTAGACACTCCTATCTTCTTCCCCACCCAAGAAGAAAACTGGAAAATGATGAGCCAGAGAAACTCTGATCTTAGTGGCACTGGGCACAGCTGAGAGCTGGGCTGTCATAATTAAATTAAGGAAGTTAAGTGAAAAATGAGATTCCTAGCACCCCTCCCTACTCAGCTTCCAGAATACTGGCAGCCAGGCTTAAAATTTTTAGGCAGAAAAACAGATATTTCTTCTCTAGTAAATTGACTAGTTCAAAAGCAAATTCCTAGAGAAATAGATAACTAGGTGTCTTTCCTATGAAACAACTCATTAAGATCATCCTGAAGCCCAGGATACATGGAAAGCATGACTAATCCAGCTTCTCTGTTTCACTCTTAAATAGGAGCAGAGTGCTGAAGGTCACCAAACATTTGAGAGAATCCTGTAACATTAAAGACAAAAACCAAATAAAAACAGAAAGAAAAAAAATAAAGGAAATAGCCAATGCAGAAATCAGGGCAGGGGGATACTTAAAACTGAACCCGTGTAACCCTGTTTTCTCTTTCCAAGTTCCTGAATACAGGAACAGAATCTACTAACTGGTACAGGCTCAGACTCTATCAGCATCTGGGAGAGGTGCTGTAATCTATGGAGTGACAATTAGTATCTCAGGAATGTCAAGGAAGGCGCACGACTGCTAAACTTTCCTACCAAAATAGTACATTTGAAACAGTATCTCACTTCTGAAAATCCTGACAGTTTGTGCCACCACCAAAAACAAAAAAAAGTAAAGATGAGGAAATGATGATTTCTATTTAAAAAAAATAATCCTCTTTAAGTTTCTAGCTTGGGTGCAGAGGATAGATGTTTCTAGGGGGAAAAAAAAAACAAAACAAGAAATTAATGCAGTGCTTCATGTTGCAGATTAAATTCTTTAGGAAGCAGAGGCTGAGATGGAGTTAAGAGTGCTAAAGTTTACTGACTTGTAACATCTGTGAAAAGAAAGGCGTGGGAAGCAGGACTTTGAAAAGGAATCCATAGAGCCATAATACAGATCTGACAAAATCCTTACCAACTCAACAGAAGCTCCAGGGCAAAACCGTCCATTAGAGAAGTTCCATATTGGACAAAAATGGTCCAATTTGCCACCCATCATCTTGGTCAATCATTGACTGGGGCCACCCTGAGAAGGGTAGAATATAATCTCAGCTCAGTGAAAGTGAAACCTGAAGGTGCTACCAGCTGGAAGCACACCGTGAGCAGCTGTGCAGCAAATTTTTTTGAAGGGGTCCCTAACTGGAACATCTCCATAGCTGCCACAATTCTGCAAAGATAACTGATTCTGTTCCAGAGATAATCTTGTTTGAGAAATTCAAACAGCCATTGGCATCTTGATACAGCTATTGATCTGATATTTTCCCTTGATCTTGATAAACTGAAAACACTATTCTGTAGTTATTTGGCTAAAAAGACAGTACGCCTTTGCTAAAATGCATCAGGAGTATGTCATTTTTTGGCTTTGTATTAATATCACACTTTTGTTGTTGTTCAGTCACCAAGTTGTGTCTGACTTTTTGCAACCCCATGGACTGCAGCACACCAGGCTTCCCTGTCCTTCACCATCTCCTGGAGCTTGCTCAGCATCTTATCTATTGAGTCGGTGATGCCATCCAGCCATCTCATCCTCTGTCATTGACTTCTCCTCCTGGCTTTAATTCCCAACATCCGGATCTTTTCCAATGAGTCTGCTCTTCTCTTTAGCCTGCTGATACCTAGAGTGTCTCATCAACCCATACAACACTGCATCGGTTGACTTGAGTGTTGACTTCATGTTGACAGGATCTTAGCAGGAAGTAGCTGGTATCCTAGTTATTTCAGGGTGACATATACACATAATAAGGTTAGAGATAAACTTCACTATAGATATGCATCACCTCAGTGAACTTTCTGTAGGTCTAATAACTGGGACATGTTCAGATGTTGCTTGAAAAGTCTAGAAACCTGTATTAAGAATTATACCCAATGATTAGTTTGCATCTTTCAGTTTTGATACCAAAATACACCACGTTTTGGTATGCTGCTCAGATGTATTTGCCAGATGATCTGAAATGCTTCTAGTTTGGGGATAGAAACCCAGAATGTGGAAAGACATCCCAGTAGGTAAATGAGCAAGCCGCAGCAGTACTGCTTGTTGGCCCTTATGGATAGAGAGGCCCAGGAGTGCTTGCAATGTCTGGGGAAGATGGAAATATACTGTACCTGTGGCATGCTCCAGTAGTGGCTTTCCAGTGGAAGCCTTTATGATTCGGGAACAAAATATTACCATCCTCTAAATTTAACTTCCCGTGATTTAACACAATAACTTTTATCTCCTACAAGAAACTCAAGACAGAATTAAACCTCATTATAACAATGACCATGAAGCTCAAGCTGCCAATCATAAGATGTTTATTATTTGATCCATTGATTCTTCACATTGGTTGTTTTTATTAACCTTTAAAATTCTTGTGAAAATGAGAGCTCCAAATCAAGATGATATTTAAAATACAGGATTGCACATCATCTCTATGGGCTACTCCTGGTTTAGTGCCATTTCTCTTATGTAATTATAGCCTTATGGGGAGTTACCTGTGAATAGTTATTGAAGGAGGAAAAAATCTAGAGCAGTTAGATATAGATCTGCATAATAAATTGGTATCCAGTGGAAATTGACTGCTAATCCATTCTAAGCCTAATCAGATACTGAAAGATAGTGGGAAAGGAAAATACCTCTAGTAATGTATAAATGGTGAGGTAATGATTTGCATAAACAATCAAGGACTTGGAAGAAGCTCAGTTCAGTTCAGTCGCTCAGTCGTGTCCGACTCTTTGCGACCCCATGAACTGTAGCACTCCAGGCCTCCCTGTTCATCACCAACTCCTGGAGTCCACCCAAACCCATGTCCATTGAGTCGGTGATGCCATCCGATCATTCATCCTCTGTTGTCCCCTTCTCCTCCTGCCCTTAATTTTTCCCAGCATCAGGGTCTTTTCAAATGAGTCAGTTCTTCCCATCAGGTGGCCAAAGTATTGGAGTTTCAGACTATTTTAGTGGTGTCCGACTCTGTGTGACCCCATGGTCCGTAGACCCCCAGGCTCCTCTGTCTATGGGATTCTCCAGGCAAGCCTACTGGAGTGAGTTACCATGCCCTTCTCCAGGGGATCTTCCCGACCCAGGGATTGAACCTGGATCTCTTATGTCTCCTGAATTGGCAGGCGGTTCTCTACCACTAGCACCTCCTGGGAAGCCCCCAGAAGAAGCTAGAGTTCATGGCAAAGATACCTGAGGAAGGCTTACCTGGATGGATCTCTTGAAATAGGCCCAGCATATGATAATATCTGTTTTTCAAATAAATGTTTACTAAGTACTCTTCCAGTGAAAAAGGTAATTAAGAAGAGTCTGCTAGATAATAGCTTCCTTCCTCAGCAATTCAGAGATTGCTCAATAGGCTTGTGAGCAAGTAGGCGTGGATTCAATAATATGAGCTTCCCTTCACAAGGCTGATTTCCCTTTTGCTACTGTTCAACTTGTAAGCAATTGCAGTTAAACTTTGGCCCCCAAACATTATGATTTAACAAAGTAAAGAAGCAACACAGCAACAGTTTGATTGTGGTGAACTCCCATTTATCAGGTAGGAAATGTTAATTTATCCTAACTTTAAACATACCTGAATTGATATTGGCTCAGATGGTAAAGCGTCTGCCTGCAGTGTGGGAGACCCGGGTTCAATCCCTGGGTTGGGAAGATTCCCTGGAGAAGAAATGGCAACCCACTCCAGTACTCTTGCCTGGAAAATTCCATGGACCGAGGAGCCTGATAGGTTGCAGTCCATGGGGTCACAAAGAGTCGGACATGACTGAGCGACTTCCCTTTCACTTTCACTTTCTTCTAGCTCATAATTCTTTTTTGCCTGAAATGCCATCTGAAACTTACTGAATGCCTTGTCCTATTTCCCATGCAAAGTGAACTCAATTTTCAGAGAAATAATGAAGCAATGATATCTATAGAAATCACTAATGTTACCATATCCTCATCAGTCAAGGAGATAGACTTTTAGAATGATAGAATAGCAAGGGAATCTCATGTAAGCTCTAGCTTGGAGACAGCACCTTATAATGTGGGGATGGTGTGATATAAGATGTGTAGTGTACATGTATCTAGGAACCAAAGGATATAATTAGATGTTATTCCATGTATCATTAATCCTAACTCCTACTGGTGACATATTAGCTTTTAGAATCTATGACTCTGATTCTTATTAGTGCAGACATCTTAATGCTCAAAGTAAGAATGCTTCTGCCACAGAACCCAACACTGTTCTAGAATGGAACATTCTGTTACATTGGAAAACTTGGTATTCTACTTGGTCCTGTCTAGCTTGTCTTGTCAGTGGGTAAACAGGAAGCACAAGAAGTTGCAAGGCAGGTTGTCTTATCTACCTTATTAAGAGAAAAATGAGATTGCTGTTAAGAAAAGGGATATGATGTCATCTAGAAATGATTAGGTGATCCCTACTGCTGTTACTTTATACTACTCCATTCAATATGAAAAGTTAAGAATGCAGCCAGTATGTATAGAAAGCACCAATGCAGGCTTAGATTCCTCAAAAATTAAGCTGTGGTTCTTCAAGCAGTTAATAAAACATAAATGACTATATTGTTCAGGAATTAGCAACTGCATAAGGTTCCCTGGTTATTTCTTCTCTATTGGGCAATGTGATTAAACAGCATATGTGGCTTTGAACATAAACCGGCCAAGTAGGCACTGTCCTTCTGTGGAATGTTCTTGTTCAGGGCAAATTGCTACTTTGGACAGTCTTGGTCATTCTTAGTTCTTGGAAGCAATAGCAATAGGGTTATTTCTCACCTGCCTACATGACATGATATGCTCCAGAGAGAGAGAAGCAGCCTTTGGCATCAGAGACATACTCTCACCCTTTCTTTTATGTGACTTAACAAAAGGCTAAGGCAAAGTGAAAAATAGACCAGCTAGAAACAAGGTGAAAAATGAGCTTGCAGGTTATGAGTTTCAATTGACTCTGATGATGTCTGGGAGACATTTTCATTACAATAGTTGAATGGGGAATAGTGGGCACCTTTTTCCTTTTGAAAAAATAAATGGCTCAGAATAGTTCTTTTTCTATTTCCTGGCTAAGGATCCAAAGATTTTTCAGTATTAGGCACTTCCTTTGAAACACCTGGGGATTAGTACTCCAGGGAAATAGATCAGAGAGAAGTTCATTTCTTAGGCAGATCGTTTCTGTTCTATGATAGGTCCAGGAGAGAAGAGTCTTAAAGTTCTATTCACAACATTCTATGTTGGGTAAAGCAAGCATTCAGTTATAAATCAGTCTATGCCTTCTACTGGATACCAAACAGCCAGTTCATAAAAATATCCTTCTCTTATTCTACTTATTTGGCTTTCCTGGTGACTTAGTAAAGAATCTGCCTGCAATGCGGGAGACCTAGGTTGGGAAGATCCCGTGGAGGAGGGCATGGCAACCCACTCCAATATTCTTGCTTGGAAAATCCCATGGACAGAGGAGCCTGGCGGGCTACAGTCCATGGGGTTGCAGAGTCAGACATGACTGAGCGACTAAGAACATTGCACTTATTTATCCATCCATTCACCCATCCATCCAGATAGCCATTCAGTGAGCCATATATCCAGCCAGCCAGCCACCTCAATGAAATTCATTTATTGAATAATTGCAAGACATCCAGCATTATATGAACTTCTGTGGAAAATATGAGGGAAAAAAAAGCAAAAAGCAAATAAAAATGTGAGTTGTAAAAAAATAAAAAATCCATCTACTCCAACATTATCTTTGTGAAGGTAAGAAATGAAGGTTCCAAGTAATAGGAACAAACCTTTTTATATAGTTATATGAATTTTCCATGTGACTTTGTGGCAGCCTTGACCAAGTCTCAAAGCAAGCTGGCATCAAAACGAGGGATAAGATCCAGAACACCTGAACCTTGGAGAAGGTGTCTACTCCTTATGAAATTATAATCCAAATGTGAAGGAAGAACCAACAACATGTGAGACAATTCAAAATAATGAAGTGATGCAGTGTAGTTATAATCAGTGTCACATACCATATTGTTTGTTTTGAATTAGTCTCATGTGTGTTGGTATATATGTAAAATAATAGCTAAATTAAATTTACATACAATTGACCTAACATATATATAAATGTGAAATAAATGAGAAATAAATGGTATGATTTTAGACTAGCCAGGAAAGCTCCTGAGAAGGTGTAAGTATGGATATATGTAGCTTGAGGCAGTGGTGTGTAGGATTTAAATAACTGGGAGATGTAGGAGGGATATTAGGTGGAGCATCATGAATAGAATGGCTGTCGTGTTGTGTTGGTGCCGCTATCTTCAGGGTAGATGATTTGACCTTTCTTTCTGCATCAAAAGATAAGAACCAGCAACAGTTGTGCATATGTGTTCATTTTATGACGATAAAGTTTCCAGCTCGCACACTTGGGTAACTATTAGGCGTTTGGTTGGTTGGTTGGTTGGTTGTCTAGTTGCTTTCTTTTGGTTTGAATTGCCCTGTTCTTTCCCTGAGCTGCAGGAAATCAAGCTGTCCTTGCACTAACTCCCCACTTTAGGTTCCTCTGTGAAGAGGGCACGGGGCCGTGCCCCAGGGCAGTGCAGGAAGTGTTCAAACTCAGACTCGGTCGTTCAGGTCTTAGTGTGTGGTGTCTCCCCCTACACCAGTTTGCTCTCCCCTACTCAACTTCCTGCAGTGTGTATCAATAAAGCCCAACAGTTTTTACCCTTGTTGATCTGCATAGCAGACCTCTACTAATTCCTAAACTACAAATTAAATGCTTGGGGCTGAGCAGAGATCAGATTAAAAACTTCACAGTTCACAGAGACCAGCTCAGCAGGAGCAGTTAAGACTCTAAGCCATCTTGAAGGAGTGGAAACAGGCTGTTGTCTGAAGCCCATTAAAGCAGAAGCTAGAGGAGCTATAATGTGATATTAAAGCTAATTTCCTACTGGCTGAGAGGTGCCTTGGACCTAATAAATAATAATAATATTATACTGCCTTGTCAAAACATGCTTTATACACACATTAATATGACTTACTGTATAACAAGAAGAGTTTTGGCTATAATCTCAATGACATCCACTAGAGCTTTATGAAATAGAATTGATATTACAATAGTATCATTTCCTAAGGGGCTTTAATGCAGCAAGAGACTGTTTAAGCCAGAGTATAAATTGTCTTGAGATATAATTACTCATAATGCACTTCTGAGCCATTTGTGTGATACATTTTGTTAATAAAATAATTTCCCTTGAAAATATAAAACAATTGGCAATTGAAAAGTCTAAAAATTTAACTTATTTTGAATTATATTAACTCATTAATTAAGTAATGCATTTGAAACAGAAAGGACTAAAATGTAACTGTTTTAATTTGACTATGTATAGATTTGGGAGTGGCTTGTTTCCCATGCCTCACTGACATACCTAGCAGGTACTGCGATGAGAAGACAAGATAAGATGATGGCTAGAGTGAGATAATGGAGAAGCGACTTCCCTTTCACTTTTCACTTTCATGCACTGGAGAAGGAAATGGCAACCCACTCCAGTGTTCTTGCCTGGAGAATCCCAGGGACAGGGGAGCCTAGTGGGCTGCCGTCTGTGGGGTCACACAGAGTTGGACATGACTGAAGTGACTTAGCAGCAGCAGCAGCAGAGTGAGATAATGTCAAGGAAGAGGAAGATAAAGAAATGGAGATGAGTCAGGGTGTCCTTGGAAAAGTCGACAGGTCTTAGTACAGGACCAAAGATTGGTGATGGAAGCGAAGGAAATCATACAAACTGATAAGATGACTTTGAAATAAAATGGAAAAAGAGAAAAGTAAATTTTGTAAATAACCATGAATGATTTTGATCTATATTTAAGTAGAGAAGGCGAAAACCATAATGATATTAATGAATATCTAGAGAGGCCACAATGAATTGTAAAGTATGTGTTGGCATAAAATTAAAGGAAGAGATTGTTTCAAGTTGATGAGAATTCTCTACACTAATGTGTGTTGATAAGAGGTCAGAAATACAATTTTTAAGACTACCTAAAAAAATTCAATAGTGAGGAGGTTCTTTTTGCCCATGGTACAAACAGTTACTTTCAGTTCAGTTCAGTTCAGTCGCTCAGTTGTGTCCGACTCTTTGTGACCCCATGAATCGCAGCACGCCAGGCCACCCTGTCCATCACCAACTCCTGGAGTTCACTGAGACTCACGTCCATCGAGTCAGTGATGCCATCCAGCCATCTCATCCTCTGTCGTCCCCTTCTCCTCCTGCCCCCAATCCCTCCCAGCATCAGAATCTTTTCCAACGAGTCAACTCTTCGCATGAGGTGGTCAAAGTACTGGAGTTTCAGCTTTAGCATCATTCCTTCCAAAGAAATCCCAGGGCTGATCTCCTTCAGAATGTACTGGACAGTTACTTTAGGGCTAAGAAATTACCAGAAACTCTGGGAGTCGAATCTCTTCTCTGAAAGTATCCACCTATTTTCCACGGCTAGTCACCCTAATTTAAGGGTCCATTGAAGATACTGGATACCAGGACTTCCCTGGTGATCCAGTGGTTAAGAATCCACCTACCAATGCAGGGGATACCAGTTCAATCCCTGGTCTGGAAAGATCCCACATGCTACGAAGCAGCTAAGTCTGGGTGCCACAGTTACTGAGCCCAAGTGCTGCAACTGCTGAAACCTGTGCACCTGGAGCCCAGCAAGAGAAGCCATTGCCAGAATTCCCTGCGTCTCAATAAAGAGTAGTCCCAGATCACCGCAACTAGAGAAAGCCCATATGGAGCAACAGAGACCCAGGGCAGCCAAAAATAAATAAATCAATTCAGAAAAGATGTTATGGTTTGCTGTAGGAGCATGGGGATTGCATATGAAGTAAAAAAAAAAAAAAAAAAAGCTGACGTTTGTTGCTTATAAGTAGACCTGAGAATGAACTAGACATAAGGAGGAATTCAGAGCCCATAGGCCAAGGAGGAGCCACTGGTTTGGAATACCGTGGCAATTCAGATTCAAACTTTTTTTTCCCACAATCAAAAACATCAGTGTAACTTGGAGAATCAGGTAGATGTCTGAAACCATGTGAATTGTTCATTTCATTCTGTATTCTTTTCTTCGATCATCTTATCATCATATATAATTTTAATTACTATATGTGGTTATAAGCTTTAAACACATATATCTAACTGCCTGAAGGGCATCTCCCATTAAATGTTCCACAAACTCCAGAAATTCACTCTGTAAAATTCAAGTTATAATCTACCTTCTTTAGAGCTGCTTCTCATTCTCCTATCTCAATTGATGTTATTTTAATTCATCTCATTGGTCAAATAAGTAACCTAAAGGTCATGTGCCTTCCTCTTGTAATACCAACTTCCAATCATGTACCAAGTCTTGTTGATTTTGTTAAATAAATCCTATTTGACTCCATTTATTTACCTCTTCCTTGACATTATCTCATTTTAGGCCACCGTTATCTATTTTCTGATATTTGCAACGTCTACTTGTCTATCACCAGACCCGATTCTTGACAATTCATCCTGCCTAAGGTAGCAGGATGGTAATTTTAACTTGCATAATTAATTTTGTTTTTCTTCTTATTAAAACTCTTTGAAGCCTTTCCAGTGCTCTTAAAATAAGTTCTGATGTTATTAATCCAATTTGAAGAATTATAATATGGAACTTGCTTATCTCTGCTTTTTTTCTCCACTATTCCTCCCCTTGCTTCTAACTCTAGACTCAGTGTCCTTCTTAGTTTTTCTCAAACTTGCCATGCTCCTTCCTACCTTGGGGTCTTTGAATATAGTCTGCCCTCTCCCTAAAGCATTCTTATCTGTATTTGAACCTTGCTTCTACCTTTTCATTGGTTAACTTCTCTTTATTCTTTTTTTTTCTTTTTCAGAAGTTGCCTAATTCTGGCATGCTTTGCAATGTTTTTCTTGAAGAGCAGGATAAAAGGATTGCCATATAAGTCCTTTAGTAATGTCTTGGTGAGATGTGGCAGGGTTGGGGGGGTGCGGGTGAAGCACACTGTATTCCTATGATTAGGACTCAGTCTTAAAGGGACCTTATGCCTCTGAATAGTGAATTTCACAAGAGTTTCAGTGTTGTTCTCCCCACATGGGTAGAAGAGGATGGCTAGAGCAGCTGGAGTTGGGTATTTCCCTTCCCTTAGGTAAATTAGGCTCTGATAATACCCCAGCAGATTAGTCTCTGGTTAACTAATTTTTCCTTGGAATAAGCCTTGTTAAAAGAACAGAGTCTTTTCTCTGTTCATATTGAATATTGCAAAATCTGTCATTTTCCCTCCTCCTGCCAGAAGCCTGAGGGAATTTTTCTCAGGTATTTACTATGAGAACGTGGTTGAGCTCCTGAAGGGAACTCTCACTACCTCACAGTCCCTGTGCCTGTGTCCTCATGGTTTTTAACTCTCTTAATTGTCCATCACTGAGCATCCACCAGTTCATCAATTTCAATTCTGGTTTCTCATGGTGGTCTCTGCTCTTGAGTCTGTGCTCCAGGAAGCCATGGCTTCCTATAGTCACCTGTGTCCCCAGTTTCAGGGGGCAGATATTTTCCCTGTATCCTTCCCTCTCTTTCACCCTTTTTTTTTTCTGGCCACACCATGCAGCATAAGGGATCTTATTAGTTCCCTGACCAGGGATCAAACTCATGACCCCTTCAGTGAAAGCATGGAGTCTCAATCCTGGACTTCCAGGGAAGTCCCTCCCTCTCTTAAAGATCCCAGAAGAGTTCTGATTTTCAATCTGTTCACCTTTGCACTTGTTAAGATGGAGTGGAGACTTCCAAGCTTTTATATACAACACCACAACTAAGAAGTTACTTATTTAGACATATACTCTTTGTTTCACCCATTTTTATTTACTTGCACACACATTGCCTGTGTTCCTACTGCACCGTAAACTTCCTCTAAGAGGTTCCTCTCAGATTGTATCATAATTAGACTCCCTCGCTTCTCTTCCACAGATATGAAGAATCTAGAGTCATTCTTCAATATAGTCTCAGTACGAAGCACAATAAGCACAGATGTTCTCAATAAATAGTATCGAATAAGTAAGCAACTGAAAGGTAGCAAATGTTGTCTTCAGTTCAGTTCAGTTCAGTTCAGTTGCTCAGTTGTGTCCAACTCTCCACAACCCCATGAACTGTAGCATGCCAGGCCTCTCTGTCCATCACCAACTCCTGGAGTTTACCCAAACTCATGTCCATCAAGTCGGTGATGCCATCCAGCCATCTCATCTTCTGTCGAACCCTGCTCCTCCTGCCCCCAATCCCTCCCAGCATCAGGGTCTTTTCCAATGAGTCAATTCTTCTCATGAGGTAGCCAAAGTACTGGAGTCTCAGCTTCAGCATCAGTCCTTCCAGTGAACACCCAGGACTGATCTCCTTTAGAATGGACTGGTTGAATGTCCTTGCAGTCCAAGGGACTCTCAAGAGTCTTCTCCAACACCACAGTTCAAAAACGTAAATTCTTCGGCCCTCAGCTTTCTTTATAGTCCAACTCTCACATCCATACATGACCACAGGAAAAACCATACCTTTGACCAGACAGACCTTTGTTGGCAAAGTAATGTCTCTGCTTTTTAATATGCTGTCTATTGGTCATAACTTTCCTTCCAAGGAGTAACCGTCTTTGAATTTCATGGCTGCAATCACCATCTGCAGTGATTTTGGAGCCCAGAAAATAAACTCTGACACTGTTTCCACTGTTCCCCCATCTATTTCCCATGAAGTGATGGGACCAGATGCCATGATCTTCATTTTCTGAATGTTGAGCTTCAAGCCAACTTTTTCACTCTCCTCTTTCAATTTCATCAAGAGGCTTTTTAGTTCCTCCTCACTTTCTGCCATAAGGGTGGTGTCATCTGCATATATGAGCTAATTGATATTTCTCCCGGCAATCTTGATTCCAGCTTGTGCTTCTTCCAGCCCAGCGTTTCTCATGATGTACTCTGCATGTAAGTTAAATAAGCAGGGTGACAATATACAGCCTTGACATACTCCTTTTCCTATTTGGAACCAGTCTGTTGTTCCATGTTCAGTTCTAACTGTTTCTTCCTGACCTGCATATAGGTTTCTCAAGAGGCAGGTCAGGTGGTCTGGTATTCCCATCTCTTTCAGAATTTTCCACAGTTTATTGTGATCCACACAGTCAAAGGCTTTGGCATAGTCAATAAAGCAGAAATAGATGTTTTTCTGGAATTCTCTTGCTTTTTTGATGATCCAGCGGATGTTTGCAATTTGATCTCTGGTTCCCCTGCCTTTTCTAAAACCAGCTTGAACATCAGGAAGTTCACGGTTCACGTATCACTGAAGCCTGGCTTGGAGAATTATGAGCATTACTTTACTAGCGTATGAAAAGAAAGTGAAAGTCGCTCAGTCGTGTCTGACTCTTTACGACACCATGGAATGTAGCCTACCAGGCTCCTCCCTCCATGGGATTCTCCAGGCAAGAGTACTGGAGTGGGTTGCCATTTCCTGCTCCAGGTATCTTCCTGACCCAGGGATTGAACCCGGGTCTCCCGCATTCCAGGCAGACACTTTAACCTTTGAGCCACCAGGGAAGCCCACTAGTGTGTGAGATGAGTGCAATTGTGTGGTAGTTTGAGCATTCTTTGGCATTGCTTTTCTTTGGGATTAGAATGAAAACTGACCTTTTCCAGTCCTGTGGCCACTGCTGAGTTTTCCAAATTTGCTGGCATATTGAGTGCAGCACTTTCACAGCATCATCTTTCAGGATTTGAATTACCTCAACTGGAATTCCATCACCTGCACTAGCTTTGTTCGTAGTGATGATTTCTAAGGCCCACATGACTTCACATTCCAGGATGTCTGGTTCTAGGTGAGTGATCACACCATCGTGATTATCTGGGTCATGAAGCTCTTTTTTGTACAGTTGTTCTGTGTATTATTGCCACCTCTTCTTAATATCTTCTGCTTCTGTTAGGTCCATACCTTTTCTGTCTTTTATCGAGCCCATCTTTGCATGAAATGTTCCCTTGGTATCTCTAATTTCTTGAAGAGATCTCTAGTCTTTCCCATTCTGTTGTTTCCTGTATTTCTTTGCATTGATCACTGAGGAAGGCTTTCTTATCTCTTCTTGCTATTCTTTGGAACTCTGCATTCAGATGCTTATATCTTTCCTTTTCTCCTTTGCTTTTCACTTCTCTTCTTTTCACAGCTATTTGTAATACCCCTTTCTTTTTTGCATTTCTTTTCCATGAGGATGGTCTTGATCCCTGTCTCCTGTACAATGTCACAAACCTCTGTCCATAGTTCATCAGGCACTCTATCTATCAGATCTAGTCCCTTAAATCTCTTTCTCACTTCCACTGTATAATCATAAGGGATTTGATTTAGGTCATACCTGAATGGTCTAGTGGTTTTCCCTACTTTCTTCAATTTAAGTCTGAATTTGGTTCATGATCTGAGCCACAGAATGTGGTCTACTGGAGAAGGGAATGGCAAACCACTTCAGTATTCTTGCCTTGAGAACCCCATGAACAGTCTGAAAAGGCAAAATGATAGGATACTGAAAGAGGAACTCCCCAGGTTGGACAGTGCCTAATATGCTACTAGAAATCAGTGGAAAAATAACTCCAGAAAGAATGAAGGGATGGAGCCAAAGCAAAAACAATACCCAGTTGTGGATGTGACTCGTGATAGAAGCAAGGTCCCATGCTGTAAAGAGCAATATTGCATAGGAACCTGGAATGTTAGGTCCATGAATCAAAGCAAATTGGAAGTGGGCAAAGAGGAGATGGCAAGAGTGAATGTCGACATTCTAGGAATCAGCGAACTCAAATGGACTGGAATGGGTGAATTTAACTCAGATGACCATTATATCTACTACTGTGGGCAGGAATCCCTTAGAAGAAATGGAGTAGCCATCACAGTCAACAAAAGAGTCCAAAATGCAGTACTTGGATGCAATCTCAAAAACAACAGAATGATCTCTGTTCATTTCCAAGGCAAACCGGTTATTCAATATCACGGTGATCCAAGCCTATGCCCCAACTAGTAATGCTGAAGAAGCTGAAGTTGAATGGTCCTATGAAGACCTACAAGACCTTTAAGAACTAACACCCCAAAAAAGATGTCCTTTTCATTATAGGGGACTGGAATACAAAAGTAGAAAGTCAAGAAACACCTGGAGTAACAGGCTAATTTGGCCTTGGGGTACGGAATGAAGCAGGGCAAAGGCTAATAGAGTTTTGCCAAGAGAACACACTGGTCATAGTAAACAGCCTCTTCCAACAACACAAGAGAAAACTCTACACATGGACATCACCAGATGGTCAACACTGAAATCAGATTGATTATATTCTTTGCAGCCAAAGATGGAGAAGCTCTATACAGTCAGCAAAAACAAGATCAGGAGCTGACTGTGGCTCAGATCATGAACTCCTTATTGCCAACATTGTCTTAGGTTTAACAAAAGACTAATAATACCTGAATCCATGTTTGGTATTTCACAGCAGGCCTGCCATCATCCATAAATGCCACAACCAATATATATGTCTCTAACCAATGATGCTACTCCTTCATTCTCAATCCATGTAAGACTTTATAATTCTTCTAAACTTGCAGCTACTTCCAACTCCCAGCATTTGCCATTTGGGAAATAATTTATTTTCCTCCCATGTCCTTGATTATACAGACTAAATCAAAGCCGGTGATTTAAAGTTCTTAAACCTCTCCTAGGTTCATGTTTTTTTTTTGTGCTACGTTGTCACATGAATACTACTTTTTTGGAAGTATAAAAAAGCTGCTGCTGAGAACACTGTGTCATTTTAGATTCTAAAAAAGGCCAAGATTTTTTCCAGTGATGGTAAATCTTAGTATTTATGCTTGGTCTTCGTTTCTGAGACCCTTAACAAAAAATGGAATAAAATTGGTCATTAAGAACATTCATTTATCACACACATTCATTCCACAGAGATTTATTAGTTATTTACTGGGTGTTTAAAACTGTGCTGTGGTTACTATGGTGAATCAAGCATTATCCTTGCCACTGAAATCTCACCGCGTATTCAGTGAGGAAGGCAGGTAAGAGCCTAGTTACAGTAACATGTGATGAGGCCTGTACACAAGTAATGCATAAAGTCCTACTATACAAAACAGGGAGAGTCAGTTGACAGTGACAGAAACCAGGAGGAAACCTCCACTGAAGAAGTGATACAGATTCATAGCTGCACAGGGAGATCTTAGTGCTTTTCTGCAGTCCTATTCCATTCCCCAGTCATCCCATCAGACACCTTCTCAAACATTCCTGCATCATCCATAGTCACTCAGTCATGTCCGAGTCTTTGTGGTGCTTGGAATGTAGCCTGCCAGGTTCCTAAGTACCTGGGGTTCTCTAGGCAATGCCCTCCTCCCGGGGAATCTTTCCAACCCAGGAATGGAACTGAATCTCCTGTTTCTCCTCCATTGCAGTCGGATTCTTTACCCTCTGAGCAATCTGGAAAGCTCTTCTTTCTGCCCCTCCACCCCCCACACCAAGACTAGTTTCCTTATTTCTTTTTCTCCCCACTTTCAAATGATGGCTTTAATCCCTATTTCACTGAGAAAATAAAAGAAACTAGAAAAAAACTTCCAGAAGTTCGCGATACCATTTTACCTAGCTACTGATCCACCACTCCTTGATCCCCGTGTGTGCATGTGTGCTAGTCACTTCAGTCATTTCTGACTCTTGGCAACCCATGGACTAAATCCACCAGGCTCCTCTGCCCACGGGATTATCCAGGCAAGAATACTGGAGTGGGTTGCCATGCCCTCCTCCAGGGGATCTTCCCAACCCAGGGATCGAACCCTCATCTATTGTATCTTCTGCACTGGTAGGCAGGTTCTTTATCACCAGCACCACCTGGGAAGCCCTCCTTGATCCCTGTCTGACTTATTCCCTTCTTCTGTCCCTACCAGGGTCACCCCCTGTGCAGCACTCAGCCCTCCTTAGTGTTCCTCCAACCAGCAAGTCTATATTTCTGCCTCAGGGCTTTTGCACTCACTGTTTCCTCTGACTCAGAACTCTTTCCCCAAACCTATGAAGTACTTTTTCTCTCACAACTTTAAGGTCATAGCTGAACCGCTTCCTTATGTCTAAAGTCTACCCTGGCTATCCTGTATAAGCTGTATCTTCTATCCACAGTTTTATATCCCCTCAAATCTGATTTATTTTTCTCTATGCCCTTATCACAGGCTTATATATTCACTCTCCTGTTTGTTTCCATACCCCCACTAAAAAATGAACTCTGTGACGACAGTAATGTGAACAGCCTTGTTCACTGGTATCTTCCTGTTGCTTAGAATAGAGACTCTCATACTTCAAAGTCTAAATTCAAATATTCATTGACTTTAGATACTCAATAAATATTATTGAATGAAAAAATGGATTGAAGGAGTGAGAGCTAGCAAATAAGTTATGGTCAATAAATAATACTGAAAAAATTAATACAGGCAAAGAAATGTTTATACTGGATAACTTCAGATAACATAATTTTATACTGTAGATAACATAACTGCAGGGCTTTCCTGGTGGCTCAGATGGTAAAGAATCTGCCTGCAATGCAGGAGTGAAAAACATGAATTTGCTCAGTCATATCCAACTCTTTGCAACCCCATGGACTGTAGCCTACAAGAACCTGCCTACCAGTGCAGAAGACACAATAGATGAGGGTTCGATCCCTGGGTTGGGAAGATCCCCTGGAGGAGGGCATGGCAACCCACTCCAGTATTCTTGCCTGGAGAATCCCGTGGGCAGAGGAGCCTGGTGGATTTAGTCCATGGGTTCCCAAGAGTCAGAAATGACTGAAGGGACTAGCACACATGCACACACGGGGATCAAGGAGTGGTGGAACAGTAGCTAGGTAAAATGGTATCGCGAACTTCTGGAAGTTTTTTTCTAGATGCTTTTATTTTCTCAGTGAAATAGGGACTAAAGCCATCATTTGAAAGTGGGGAGAAAAAGAAATAAGGAAACCAGTCTTGGTGTGGGCAGTGTGGGGGCGGGGGGGGCAGAAAGAGAAGGGTAATTAAAAAAAAAATGTAACAATGATTATATCTAGATTATGGCACAAAGATGAATCAGCTTATATTTAGTGTGTTTCATCTAAATCAAAGTAAAAACATTATAAAAACCACATTATGGTATAAAAATAGGAGTGGAGGCAGTAGGAAAGAGAAGCCAACAATTAGTGGTCTGGGGTTTAAGATTACCTTTTCACATTGGTGCAGGTCTATGAACCATTTGAACAGTTGGTATTTATGTGTGGGGGACAAGGCTGAGCTGCCATCAGCAGTTTTCAGAATGTCACTTGAACTCCTGTCAAGTAACAGGATATTCATTCATCTTCATCAGCTATAAATTTGGAATCCCAATTTAATTTAAAAATATTTATTGAGCTCTTAATATGTGCCAGGCACTCTGCCAGGCACTGGAGCCAGAAAGGCAAACAACACACAGTTCATGACCTTGGGGCTTTCCATTTAGACAGAAGAGAGACATGTTTAAAAAAAAAAAAAAAAACCAAACAGGCAAACCCACCAAATTCAGTGTGACTATTATAATGAAATCTGTGTGAGGGCAGGGACTAAGTCTGTTGCATCTACTTTTCATCTTCTGTGCACATATGGTGGCCAAAATGCAGGAAGCCATCGATAGCTATTTGTTCAATTCTAATTTAATGAATGAAAAGTGAAACTCTCAAAGTATTCTCAAGGTATGTGGTACTGTGAACCAAAATTCCTCTTTCAGATAAAATACTGATTACTCTTCTTTCTTAGAGGCAATTCCATGAATGTCAGTAATTAGGTCTGGTGTGAGTTGTTCTTAGACTTGAAAAGTTCACTTATTCAGCAAGAATAGGAGACAACTACAGGTGGAAAATTTTCTTTGAAGATTTGCGTATAGCCCAGACATGGCATTCCTTTCAGTCTTATTAATGAAAATTAACTGGAGAGCTAAACACACAGACAACATGTAAAGGGAAAAGAACGTGGATTTGAGTCAGAACAAAGTGGGTTTTCCCTGGTGGCTCAGTGGTAAAGAATCCGCCTGCAATGCAGAAGACACGGATTTGATTGCTGGGTCAGGAAGATCCCCTGGAGGATTAAATGGCAACCCACTCCAGTATTCTTGCCTAGAATATTCCCTGGACAGAAGAGCCTAGTGGGCTACAATCCATGGGGTCACAAAGCTTTGGACATGACTGAGTGACTGAGCATTCAGGCACATACAATGTGGATTTTACCCATAGCTTTTTAATGTCTAGCTGGGTGACTTCAGTAAATTGATTAATCTCTCGGAGTTTGTTTCTTCATCCTTAAAAATGAAGGTTTAGATACATCTCAGGATTATTGTGGAAGTTAGATAAAATAATGTGTGAAAATTTCCGTGAAGATTAGAGATATTGAATATGGTATATTAATCTTCTAGGGCTACCACAGTAATGTACCACAGACTGGGTGGATTACACAGCAGACATTTATTTTCTCACCGTTCTGGAGGTAGAAGTCTAAGATCAAAATGTCAGTAGGGTTGGTTTCTTCTGGGCCCAATCTCTGTGACTTGAGATGGATGTCTTCCCCTGTGTCTCCAAGTGTCTTTCCTCTGTGTTTAGGGCAGGTGTTCTAGTTTTCTCCTCCATATTGGATTAGAACTGACTCTCAAGATCTCTTTTTAAGTTCATTACCTTCTTAAAGATCCTACCTCCAAGTAGAGTGGCATTTGGAGGTACTGGGGAATTAAGACTTCAACTCGTGACATTTGAGAGGACACATTTCATCCCACAACACTTGAGTTCCCTTCCTTATTTCCTCCTTATTTTAACGGGGACAGAATTCTGATACTCTTATCCATTGAAAGCTACTGGTAAATGAAAGACACCCCCACCACCATCATAGAAGTTAAGCAAATTATGGGCATGACTTAGCAGAATGAAGGTTCTTCTTTGGGATCAATGTGTATTCTCAGGTGTAACTTGAGTTTAATGCAGATACCTTATGACATTTTAGACCTGACAGGAAATGGAAAAATTTATAAGCTACTTAAAAACATTGTGTATGTTTATATACAAACTTTTAAATGGAAAGAAATGGGCGCTTACGGGTAGTTTCAGCTCATTTGGCTACTCCTAAAACTTGATTTCCACTAACTACTGTATAAATGAGAAACAGATGTAATAAAACTAAGTATATAGATACTGTCTGTTGCGGGACTCACTGACTGTCCTGGCTGAGCTCAGACAGGTGCAATATTACCAGCATCATATTCTGTGCATAGTAAAATTGATATAAAGAGCAGCTCAATAGAAGAGATACAGTCTGCAGTGAAGAGTTTATAACACTTGTCATAATGGATCTGTCAGAAAAAAAATGTTTACAGTTCATTGCAGAATATAAAATGTTTGCTAAATCAGCAGTAAAAGTCGGAGCTCAGATAAATTTGCAGCAAGGTAGCAACACAACACAGCATAACATAAATACACCCAGCAGGAGAGTAGGAGAGAGAAAAAAAAAAGGCAGCAACAGCTTAGTTCTGAGCAGGATTTGATTTATGTCATACATAAATATAAGGTGTATTAGGAAGATTAGTGCATTAGGATGTTAACACAAATCAAGATGTCCTGTGCCAAGCGGGGCTGCTTGCACAACAATGAACAGTGGCAGTGCCAGGTAAGCTGCTGCAGCTTCTTTCTGAGCTCATCTCAAGCTGAGAAGTTTCTAGTTGTGGGATAGTGGTGTAATTATGAATAGCGTGTTATGATGTTCAGCTGGAACTCAACTGTTTGGACCATTGCCTGACCATTGACGCAGCTCTTCCTAGACAGAAAATTGCTCGTCCTGAATTTTGAAAAGGAAAAGAAAAGGGGTGTGTGTGTGCTATAATGGAAAGGTTAATGATCTTTTAGGAGGCAACTCTTCCGTGGTAGAAAGACGCTGGAAAATATGCTTAAGTGTTTGGTCTCTGTTCATAAGGTAACAGAAGAAGCCCCTGGCAACCACGTTAGTCCTCTGTGACTGCCTCCCGATGACAGCTCTAGAGTGATCACCAAACATAAACTGGACAAATATGACTCTTTCTGCCAGAATTTGGAATTGCTTGTAAATGAATCTGTAATATGCTCGCTCCCATGTGACGCAGCATGCGCTGCAGCCCACCTCTGGGCTGGAACAGCAGTAGATAACCTCTGCTCCCAGCTGCTGTTTCCAGACAACTCTTCCTCCCACCTTTACACACAGCCCTACTACACAGCCTTGTTGTCCTCACCTCCAGTCTCTTGGGTCACTCTTTAACTCTTTGAATACTCTAGCTCTTGGTTCACTGTTTCAGTCTCCAACAATATCTCATCATAACTGTTAGTGATTTTAATGTCCATCAGGATGAATGTTCCATTATGGGGGTGGTGGTTTAGTCGCTAAGTTGTGTCTGACTCTTGTGACCCCATGGACTGTAGTCCTCCAGGCTCCTCTGTCCATGGGATTTTACAGGCAAGAATACTGGAGAGGGGTGCCATTGCCTTCTCCAGGGGATTTTCCTGACCCAGGAATTGAACCCAGGTCTCCTGCATTGCAGGCATTCCATTATATTGGGCTGTAAATTCTTAACTTGCTCTGATTAAATAAACGTGTCCTCCACTACATTAAGCACTTATTGCCAAAGTCATATCCTAGGTCAATGTGTGACCTGTAAAGGCAGTCTCTCTGTAGCCTAAATTGTGGGCATGCCACAAATAGACCATCATCTCTTACAAGTTGCTCCTTGGAGCACTTGACTAAGAAATTTTCTGCTTTACCAGGACCCTCAGTCTTCTGATTTTCATCTCATTTTTAAAGACCTTCATTTCCCCTATCCTCTGTGTCCTTGTTTTGATCCTTGAACAGTTAGGATGTCATGGACCATCGCTGCAATCACTTTGCACACTCTTTCAATTATCTTGCTCATGTCTCACTTTATATATTCACCTGACAAGATTCTAACCTTGATTATCTCTAACTCTCTTCCCATAGCTGGTCTAAACATCACAACTGAACATAGCTGGAGAAAAACACGACCATCCTTCTCTGCCGCACTGTGAACCCACTATCCTCAGTGGACTCCCTCTTCTGCCCAGCAAGCGCAACTACATTTCTCTATCCATTCACTCTCCACGAACCTCGTTCACCTCTTCTCTTCCTTCCATAAACATTCAGCACCTTCTGTTCTCTCCTCCATCTCAGACACCTGCCTTGTGTTCTATTTCACTGAGAAAATAGATCCTGAGAAAATAATTTCCACCCACTAACTGGCATCTTTGCCCATGTATTTCTTCCTGTCCTGTTAATGTGGAAGAACTGTGTGTACTCCTCTCTGGGTCAGCATCGCCACCTGTGCAGCAGTCCCATCCTCTCCAACCCATTTAAGAACATCATCCCAGTAATTCTCCTTCTCTCCTTCACTATGAAATTTCCTTATCTAGCAGATTGTTCTCCCAAGCCTGCAATATCTGTTATCTTAAACAATAGCAGCAACAAGAAAAACCTCATTTGAGGAACTTCCCTGGTGGTCTAGTGGCTAAGACTCCGCTCCCAATGCAGGAGGCCCAGTTTTGATCCCTGGTCAAGAATCTAGATCCTACATGTGGCAACTAAGAGCCAGGGCCACCAAATAAAATAAATAAAAATAACTATTAAAAATTTTTCATTTGATTACTATCTCTCCATCTATTGCTATAATTCTCTGATCCTGCTTATCTCTACCTACTGTTTCTAATTCCTTTTTTCTTTTATTCTCTCTTAAGTCATCTCTAATCAGTTTTTCCACACCACTTCACAAAACTGCATTTGTAAATGTCGGCACTGTCCTTCTTGTGACTAAACCTAAGTCCTGATTCCAGGCATCTGGTTATCAGAATTTGCAGCTGATTGCCATGTGCTTAATTTTTCAATCTTTCCTCCCTTAATTTATAGAGAATGGGAGAGTCTTGATTTCTGTCTTATTTTAGTGAGCTTTTGATCTTAGTGTCGTTTGCTCATCTTCTTTTATTGCCTCAATAAAATATTCAACTCTAAGACTTATCTATATAAATAGATATCTATATAAAGCTCTTTGAATCTCATTGTTCTCTAGACTCATGGCTTTAAATATCCAGGCAAGAATACTGGAGTATGTTGCCATTCCCTTCTCTAGGGGATCTGCATGACCTGGCGATCAAACCTGCGTCTCCTACATTGCACGCAGATTCTTTACCATCTGAGTCACCAAGGGAACTCATTTATCTGGTGTTGACCTCAAATATATATGTTTATCCCAACCTTCTCTTAGGAAATTCAGATTATTGTTTCAAATTTCCTACTCATCTTCTTCACTGGGATATATAAAATACATCTCAAATTTAATGTGTGCAAAACTGAATTCCTAATATTCTTCCTCCTATGCTTTCAAATTTAATGTGTGCAAAACTGAATTCCTAATATTCTTCCTCCTATGCTTTCCAAAGCCACTGTTCCCACAGGATGGTAACACCTTCCTTCTGGGTGCTGAGGTCAAATCATTCATGGGAGGAAAGTGCCAGTGGTTGATTAGTGCCATCTTTTATTCTCAGGGACAATTGATGATTCAAATCTTGATCAGATCTTCCCCCACTACAATAACTCATGAAATGTATGGGGGTATCATAGATCCAAACTGAGTGAGATTCTGGCCAAGGTTATTATATATAGGACCAATCCCATGGACGGAGGAGCCTGGTAGGCTGCAGTCCATGGGGTCGCTAAGAGTCGGACACGACTGAGCGACTTCCCTTTCACTTTTCACTTTCATGCATTGGAGAAGGAAATGGCGGCCCACTCCAGTGTTCTTGCCTGGAGAATCCCAGGGACGGGGGAGCCTGGTGGGCTGCCATCTATGGGGTCACACAGAGTCAGACACGACTGAAGTGACTTAGCCACTTAGCCAAGCACCTGTACTCATTATTGAAACTGTTTATCAAGTAATGACTAACTGATATTTAAGAGATACACCTGCACCAGAAAATGAGCACAAAATATAAAAGCTGGAGGGACCACAGAGCTAATGGTCTCCCTGAGCTGACATCAACCTGTCCCACTCAGCTTCTCTTAAGAACTTGTGCATGCAGAATGCAAAGTGATTTAAAGGTTTCAGAAATTGCTATGTGAGTCAGTAGATCTCTGCAATACCATTGCCATGAATTCTACATTGATTCTTACCCCGCCTCCTTTCTTAAAGCTAAGTAAGCATGATGTTTAATGAAACATTGTATCCAATAAACTTGACCACCAGTCTGAAAACAAGACCAATGCTGCTGATCAATCACTATGAGTGTTGCAGTTTACAATCTTATTCAACTCTTTTTTATTTCCTCTCCATTCCACATATTCAATCTATCAAGTCAGGTTGGCTGTATTTTCCAAATATATTGAGAATGTGGGGAAAAAAACCTCTCTAATCCTGATCCTAGCCATATACCACTCCCTCCTAGATGATGTAATAGCCTTCTGACTGGTGTGTCCGTTCTCTCTCTCCACCCACTTTTCCTAAAACTGCAGGTAAAGTATTCCTTTCAAGATGGGAGGCAGATGATGTCTCTGTGCCTAGAATCCTGCCAATGGTTTTCTACCTCATTCAAAGTAAAGTCAAGTTCTTCCAGTGACCTGTAAGATCCTACTGACCTTGCTACTTCTCTAAGATCCCATCTCATTTACTCTCCCCATTGATCTTTCTATGCCAGTCACCCTGGTATCTTTGTTCTTTCTGTGACTGACCAGCACTCCCACCTTGAGGACTTTGCACCTGCAATTCTTTCTGCTAGAAGATTCTTCCTTAGACTATTTGCCTACTTGTTTACTCACCTCCTCTAGGTAGCTCCTTGTTTCAACATTATCTTCTCGATGAAGCTTTCCTTGACTAAGGATAATCTCAGAATCTAGAACTGCAGCACCCCCTTCTTATTTTTCTCCATATTCCTTAATAACCTGATATATTAAATAAATCATTTACTTGTTTATTACTTGTCTCCCTCTCCTAGAATATTAGGTCTAACAGGACATGATTTTTTGTCTATCACCGACTGAATGGAGATGAATTTGGGTAAACTCCAGGAGTTGGCGATGGACAGGGAGGCCTGGCATGCTGCAGTCCATGGGGTCACAAAGAGTTGGACATGACTGAGCGACTGAACTGAACTGAACTCCTCATTTTCCTCTTTTAATAAATCACTTGAATAAGATGTTCTCATTTCAAACTCTACTTCTAGGGAACACAACCTAAGATCACTGAAAAAAAAGGATGAGAATTTATATTAAAAAATGTAGATCTCTCCTCTCTAATCTTTATTTTATTTTTCAAGGAAAATATAGAAGGCAGTGAAATGGGGAAGATTACTTCTCTGAAACATTTCAATAAGCACCTATTAAAAGTGACATATTAAGCAAGTCCTTGGACTCCTGGCATGTGTGAAGGATAAAATAAAATCTCTCATACTTTCAACTTAGCTCTGGCCTTTATCACATTACTTGGGGATAAGGAAAATTTAACCACTAGCTTCAGAAGAGCTTTAAGATGGTGGCCATTTTTGTGAGACTCTTTGAGTTACATAAAGATAAAGTTCAGAAGGAAAACAAAAGTCCCTAGTTTTCAGAGTTAAAGTAAGAATTATATAAGATCATGTAGGTGAGGAGAAGGCAATGGCACCCCACTCCAGTACTCTTGCCCGGAAAATCCCATGGACGGAGGAGCCTGGTAGGCTGCAGTCCATGAGGTTGCACAGAGTCGGACACGACTGAAGCGACTTAGCAGCAGCAACAGCAGCAGCAGCATGTAGCTGAAATGACTTAATATAGTTCCTTACGTATGATCAATAAATCACCATAGATTCCCATTGGAAGAGTAAGGATGGAGGTAAGACCCTAAAGCAGATTCTCACAACATTTGTCTAAATGTGGGTTTTTTAATTTAATCAAGTAAGTTTTTTGGCTGTGCTGGGTCTTCATTGCTAAGGGGGCTCTTCTCTAGTTGTAGTGAGCGAGGACTATGCTCTAGTTGCGGTATGGGGACTTCCCATTGCAGGGGCTTCTCTTGTTGCTGAGCACAGGTTCTAGGCCATGAGGGCTTCAATAGTTGCAGCATGTGGGCCCAATAGTTGTGGTTCCTGGGTTCTAGAAAACAGGCTCGATAGTTGTGGCACACGGACTTAGCTGCTCCTTGCTATGTGGGCTCTTCTGGGACCAGGGATTTCCTCCATTGGCAGGTGGGTTCTTTATACCTCTGAGCCACCAGGGAAGCTCTAAATGTGTTTTTAAAACTTGGTGCTGGTTGAGTGCCTTGTAAAATAGGTTCTAAGACACTGATTAGCTTGCAGCATGTTTATGAAGGAGTATCCTTAGTTTCAGCACTCACGAAATTGAAAAGAAGTAGGATTGGGCAGAGGGAAAAGGCATTTTGGTATGTAGCTCCAATGGCACCCTTCAGCAAACCTCAAGACCTTTGGAGCTTGAATGGCACCTCAAAATTTTTCCACGTTTGGCTGAGGTGGTCACACCTTAATAGTCCCATGTTAATTCATCATTGCCATGACCCACCTTGGGAAAGGGTATGACCTTGAGCTAAGTAGCTCTTTGCAACTGAGACAGTTCCTGAGGGTGCTGATAATTGAAGGCTGCTGACAATATTTCTGGGAGCTAGGGCAAAAAGTTGAAGGGGAATCCAGGTAGCATATAACATCAGTTCCCAGAAATCCTAATATATTTGAAGAAAATGGAGACCTCTATTCTTTCATTCAATTGCTTACTCAAGAAATATTTGTTGAGCTCTGATTATGCCTATGGCACTATGCTAGGTACTAGAGCTATAATGAGGAATAAGACTTGGTCCATGACCTTGAAAAGGTAATGATCGAATGTTGCAGATGACTTGAATGTAAACTAATAAATGCAAGTTTGTGAGTGCTATTTCAGAAGTAAGAAACAAGTGCAGTGGGAGTACAAAGGACAGAACAAACAACTCAGCATAGGGATTCGGGGAACTCTTCACCTTGGCTTCACCACTCATTTATGTCTAAGTAGCTGAGCTATTTCTACAGAAGACTACAAAGAAACCGCTTGCATAACATATCACTTTCAGTAGGGGCTCACTGAAACGTTTTAAACTGTTGTTTAGAGCAAGAGTTTGTCTCCAGACAAATGTGTGCCCCTGAACTATCCATTTAGCTTATGGCATATATATGGCATAGCAAATCATGCTCTTTCTCCAAAATTACAAAGATTTAGGTCTGTGTGTCAAAGGATATGTATTCTTCAACTCAAGAAAATTTTAAATGGCTGAAGGTAAGTATCCTTAGGGGGAAAAATCATTTAAGGGAAAAAATTAGGAAACTGGGACTATGTACTGTCAAATGGATTCAAGATGGTGGCCAGGCAGAAGTACTCAGCAAATGCTGATTGTTATTCATTAATAAAAATTACTGAGTCACTCAATGATCAAATGCACGCTGAGAGCCTACAGTAATCAGGAATTACTGGAATTATATATTATTATGCTCTTTAAAGGAGAAGAAAATGGCAACCCATTCCATCACTCTTGCCTGGAAAATCCCATGGATGGAGGAGCCTGGTAGGCTGCAGTCCATGTAGTTGCTAAGATTCAGATATGACTGAGTGACTTCACTTTCACTTTTCACTTTCCTGCATTGGAGAAGGAAATGGCAACCCACTCTAGTGTTCTCGCCTGGAGAATCCCAGGGACAGGGGGAGCCTGGTGGGCTGCCATCTTTGGGGTCGCACAGGGTCAGACATGGCTGAAGTGACTTAGAAGCAGCAGCAGCAGCAGCATGCTCTTTAAAAGCATAAGTCAGACACCTACGCTATGAGTCTTGAAAATGGACATTAGTCATTGCCTGGACAATGTATATTTTAATCACTGATGTGAATGTATATTTATGAACTTATGGAGATGCCCTAAAATAAAAACAATATTCCAGCTGAAAGTTCAAAGAAACATACGAACCAGAGCCCGATTTGGGACCTGGCCACAGAAAACTGTGAAGTACCACAAAGCAGGGACTTTTGAATCTCAGGAACCTGTGGCTTTTTTCTTAACCCGAGCTTCAACTTCTTTATCTGTTAGAAAGGGAAAATAATATTCTTCCCCAAAGTTATTATAATATTTAAGTAAGATAATAACTGTTAAGTGCTTGGCTCAGAGTAAGTACTCACAAATGTCAATCTCTTTTCCTTTCCATCCCCTGAAAACACTTTCTAAGAAAATTACAATGAGAGGTTGCAATGTTTAATAGGACCAGCTCCATCAGTGAATGAAAATAGCACTTTCATTTCAGTGTTCAGAAAGGTTAATGTCAATACACATTATAAATAATGATTGCATCAGTAATGACCCATACTGTCATTTACATAAATGGATGAGAGTCAAAGTGCGTTGTATACAAAGAAAACTTTGAGTCTTTATAAAATAGCAGGAAGACCATGGGCTGTTGCACGTAGACTTGAATTTTAATTCCAGCATCCCTGCAAACTAACTTCTTGACCTTGTAGCTCTGATTACTTAACCTCTCTGAGAATCCAACATCAACATAAAATTGGGGATCAAATATTTCAACTCCACTGGGCTTTGGTAAGGATTAAATAAGATAATGTGTATTAAGTGTTGGTTATAGTCATGGTGTTTTAGCCAGTCAGTGAATGAGCATAGCATCTTATGGCACCTCCAAGGATTTCAGATCTGTCCTGCCCTTTTCTTTCCCCTGTTTCACCCCTAATCGCTAACTGTCTAACCCTTTCTTACTTTATGTCATAAAAGTTTTGTAAATAATTTATCAAATGACATCAATCTTCACAGTTGACTGCAAGCCCATCCACTAAATGTTATTGCAGTTTATCAAGCAACACTCAATATTGTGCTTACTAATATAGAGATGGAGTTTCAGGACATAAACATTCATAGGCTTGAGAACTGTTAGAGCGGGAAAGGGGCCTTAGAGATATCTCCTCCTGTCACCTCATTTTCCAGATGAGGAGACTGTGTTGATAAAATGCTTCCATTCCTGAGGCTTAGAATATCACCCAGGCAAGTTCTTGGCCATAAACAAGGTGCAACTGACATTTGGACCTGGTATTTGGAATCACCTTCCACCTATTAGGTAACACTTGCTTTTCCTTTGATTATCAGTTGTTTTAATGTTATAAGAATTTCCTATAATTTGTAACTTCAAATACAACTAACTGCACTTGAATCTAGAAATTTAACTGTGTGATCTTGATCACATTCCTCAATTTTTCTGACCCTCATTGCAAATTGGGAACAACAATGACTATTACCAAATGGCATATAGTGTTCACACTATTAATTAAAGGCATAATCTCTCTCCTTCATTTCTAACAGATGGTAATTTTTTATATCAGACACTATGCTTATGTATCTTGGTGTCCCTGATAAATCTATAAATGTCCATAGATTTAAACCTTTTGAGTTGACAAAAATTTAGTAGCTGATTACCCCAATGATTAGTGAAAAATAACCATCATTTTTTGAGCACAAATGTCTTGTCAAGCACTGGACTTTGTATTTCACATTTACTATCTCTTTTAACTTTATATAAACCTCTGCAATAGGTACTATTATTATGACCATTTTTCATATAAGGAAAGTGAGTCACAGATGTTAATGTGTTAATAATTTGCCAAAATTCACATATGCAATAAGTGGGAACATGAGGGTTTGAACCCAGGCAAGCTAAATACCCTCTGAACTGAGTCAGTGTTTTATTCACAAGACTATTTTTACAAGCTAGGTGTAAAATAATCTGATTGCGTTTTCTTCAATGTTGCTGGTTGTTTTTCTTGCTTCTAATATTTCCTCATGCTTGGATCTCTGTTTTGTATACCATATTATTGGAAACTGCTGCTGCTGCTGCTGCTAAGTCGCTTCAGTCGTGTCCGACTCTGTGCGACCCCATAGTCGGCAGCCCACCAGGCTCCCCTGTCCCTGGGATTCTCCAGGCAAGAATACTGGAGTGGGTTGCCATTTCCTTCTCCTATGCATGAAAGTGAAAAGTGAAAGTGAAGTCGCTCAGTCGTGTCCGACTCTTCAAGACCCCAGGGACTGCAGCCTACCAGGCTCCTCCATCCATGGGATTTTCCAGGCAAGAGTACTGGAGTGGGGTGCCATTGCCTTCTCCTTATTGGAAACTATGGTAGTATAAATAGATCACATCATATGACCTCTATGTGATGTTTGAAGGAAAAAGTCCTGCCCTGAACTAACTAGACATCACAACATTTTACTCAAAGTCCTTCCTGTCCTTGTCAGCAGCAGAATCAGCAGCTGTAGCCAGGAGTGTCAGTAAGGAGGCTTGATTAAATATAAATATGTCTATGGAGTCATACTTAAGGCAAACTTTTTAGGTCACTGCAGCTGGGAATAGAAAATGATTTTGGATTTTGAGTGAGACTAATTTTTAAATAAACAAGGCTGAAATATAGTACATGGCACCTTCAAGCAACTGAGAAAAAATGTTAAATGTTAGTCATTCAGTCATGTCTGACTCTTTGCGGCCTCATGGACTATAGCCTGTTGGTCTCCTCTGTCCGTGGAATTCTCCAGGCAAAAATACTGAAGTGAGTTGCCATTCCCTCCTTCACTTCCCAGGGATCGAACCCAGGTCTCCCTCCTTGCAGGCACATTCTTTCTTATCTGAGCCATCAGGGATGCCCGTTTAAAAAAAAAAAAAAGAATTTACCATGTGAAACATGCTACAGTATCTTTTGTTTCTCTTCCCTAATAAAATAATCACAACTAGGAAGATTGTAGATGAAACATGTATAATAACAGCCACTAGAGGCACCACTTGAAATAGAACTTTTTTCCACCCAACTACCTCTCTAACTATGGAGGAAAACAAATAACACAATTAAAACACATGTTGAGCTCATCAGAACATATGCTTGAAGTTTGCTGTAAGCAATAGGTCTTCAATGATAATTTGAAGGGGTTTCTGGTTCTAGCCAAAATGGAGTAACCCATTCCTTCTGGATCCTCCTCTTTAAAGCTAAACAAAATCCAGACACAACACAACAAACAAGCATAAGAAAGGTGGAAAGCCAGTGGGTTGCCTAGAAAATTGGGAACATGAAAAGTGACGGTGTAGAATTCCCTGTTTTCTTATCTGCTCCCACATATTCCAGACAGAGCATTGTATAGACCCTCAATCCTGAGCATTCAACAGGCTAAAAGAAGAATTGAGAAAGCCTATAATTTTTAGCCAAACGACTGGAGAAGTCATGGCTTAAGACAACAAGAAACCTTTGTGGCAATACTGATCCTAATCAAGGAAGCACTCACAGAAAACCTGCTACCCTCCTCTTCATGGTTCAGGAGGGTCGACTGACTTGTTTGCAGTCCACTCACCCCACCAAACCACAGAAGCAGACATGGTCTGAGCTTCTCCTACCTTATGAGCAGAGTGCCTAAGTAACTTGCGAATCCTTCATTCCAGCTCAGTTCAAGCTAGAGGTGGTCAGTTTCCCCAGCCAGCCAAAGTAGTGGATGTAAGTCTAAGCTGGGTGTTGCTCTTCCATCTTCCACTCAGCAGAAGCAGGCTGTAAGTACAATTTCAGTAGGATCTGTTACCAAACTCAGGTTAGGCTGACCATCTCATACATTAATTAACCTTAGGTTAATTAATTAAATAACCTAGGTTATTGTATAATATATAGGTTATATATATTATCTAGGTTAAATAATTAAATGACCATCTCATAGGTTAATTAATTAAATAACTATAGGTTAATTGACCGTATTGAAAGACAATACTCAAGAGACCAGTGTTGGTAAGAAAGGAAAGTAGGTTTATTTCAGAGGGCAGCAATGTGGGGAGAAGACCATGTCCCAGAGAACTAAATTCCCACTGCCAATCAGAGGGTAAGAGCTTTTAAAGGGGAGTTTCAGGGATATAGAGTCAGAGGGAGGGGGCTACGTTCAGAATAGCAGTCAGATTCAAGACTCATCTTGAAATTGGTCTTGTGGTGGTCTGATCCATGTCATCTTGATTGTTTTAAGTACAGTTGATCTGCAGTTCAAGGGTCAGTTGGTTTCCATTTCCTTGAGGCCAGTTCTTGAAATTGTGTAAGATGCAACAGCCTGTGTCATGCTCCAGTCTGGTCATTGTTCAGCTAACTTTTTCTACCTGGTGGGACTTTTCAGTATCTGCAAACCAGCACAAAGGATGTGGCTCAGAATATTATCTGTAGTCCTTAAGAAGGAACTAAAGATCCTTGACTTTGTTTAATGACTGAGCTATTATTTTGTCTTGTTTGACTGCTTTCCTTTGCTTTTGCATTTTTTTTGCTTCTCTGGTTAAATTTATTCTTTGGCTAAAGTTTTTTTTAATGGACAAGAGGAGGCAGGCAAAGGACATGGTCCTAAAAAGACCCCATAGGGTCCTGCCCAGTTACAAATCCAGTGGCTAGCTGAATCTCCACCTCCATCTGGTAGCAATGAGATTCCACTCAGTGGTGAAAGTCAGAGGAAATCAGCACCCTACTTTCCTTCACCTCTGATGTCAATGGGATCTGATAGAGAGCCAAAAGTCCACAAATCCACCTGGCACCAATGGGAATGACCAAAACAGTGGGAGGCAAGGCCACTTAATACTCCACTTCTTGTTACACATAACTCCCCACCTCTGTATCAGAGGGGTACCATGGGGAGCTGGGCCCCCACCCCATCTACCCCCAATGAAGCAAAGTGAGTTCATTCCCAATGGAGGCTCGTTGAGACACTTGATATCCTCCATTAACTGGATACCCTCTTTTAACTGCATTTTCTTCCCTTTTCCAAATTCTCTACTCCTCTACAGTTGCTTCTTTCACCTCTCAAATAAAATACTTGTATTTAAATCCTTGCCTAAGGCTCACTGTCAAGATAAGAAATATTCAACTAATATTTACTTGAGCATCTTTTTAAGTTCAGAGTACTATTGTAGGAGTTGCTGCATTTGTGAAAAAAGATTTAAAGCAAATCATCTCTATTGTCATGGAGTCAATATTTTGGTGGAGGAAACAAAGATTCATCATGTCAAAAGTAAATTAAAATTGTTTAACTGCTATGAAGAGAAATAAAGATGGAATAAAGAACATCTAAAGTTAATGAAATGTATCAAGTCCCTTGGATTCATCACAATCCCATCTCATAATCCAAGTTTGAATGCAGCTCTGTAAAGAGTCCTTCTTCTTCCTCACTCCAACTCTTTCTAGAAGGCTGGTAGATAGTTGTTAAAGCAATACACATTTATCCATTCATTCCTCTGCCAAATAAAACTTTATCAAGAATTGGATATGGATCAGGCATTGTGGGACACAATTGCCATTTTCCTAGTGCTATAAAGTGTTGAATCAAATAGAACACAACAACCAGCAGAAAATGAAGTGTTGACTTAAATATAAGAGAACAAAGGAAGAGACAAAACTTCTTGGTAGCTAGAGGAATAAGAGGTTTCAGCACTGAGGAAATCACACCCTGTCTTCCTGCTCAAAATTTAGGAAAATATCAAAATGCAAAAATAAGTTGTTCATCTCTCAATTCCAATTGAATAAGTGAAAGTTTCATAGAATTTAAAAAAAATAAAAGCTTTTAAAATGTCCTTGGCAAGTACATTTCAAGTACATTATTTTAGCTCATTATTCTTTATCTATCTCATCTAAGTGGCTCTTTCATAGGATAGAATTGTGAAGCCTTCAGTGGGGACCATGGAAGAAGGAACGGTGCCTTGTTCAGTGATGCAATCCATCCTTTATTCCCATTGTACCTTTGCTTCTGCCCTGTTCTAACCTTCAAGCTTCAGCATCCTGATATTTCTGCTGTGATTAACAAACACCAAATCCATTTAAGACCGATTGCACTAACACCACCAAGTTAAATCATCCCTTGGAGACTGAGTTAGAATAGATTCTGATATTGCTTTTATTGAATTACTTCATTCTATTTAAAAAGAGGGGGGAGTCGAAGTATAAGAAATGGCTGGATACCAATAGTACCATATTCCACACAGGCCTCCCCTTCTTGGGTTTGCTGCCAATGAAAGGTGATCCCCTGGGTTACACCACATCAAATTAAGCATTTTTTGTGGTATTTACTTTACATTCTTGTTTTTCATATATAATGTCACAATGCCGAGATATTATCAATGACATCATAGCTTTGCCCAGCATATGTTTTCAAATACCTCAGAATTTTCCTATGTCAGTTTTAACACATTGACCACAACTATACTGAACTCACTAATTGAATAAATTCTTGTTTAATATTTTTCTTCACTGCTGAAATTTGCTCAGTTTCATAAATTTGGCCCTGTCTTGTTTATCACTGAAAGTCCAGTTTTTAGAAAAGTGTGTAACACAAAGTAAAAACTTGTTGAATGAAGAATGGAATGCTAAGAAAACTGTCTTCATACCAATGCATTTCAAGCTTTAAAATATTCAAAAATTCTGATCTCTCTCCCCTCTCCTAGCTAGACATTTTGATTCACTAAATCGGGACAGAGATTGTAATTTTCCTTTCTAGGAATCCCAAAAATGACGGTGGAGCCACTGGCTTGGGTACCACGATTCGGACAACACTTTGTCCACTTGATTGTATGACCTAACTAAAGAAACCAGTGATCAGACTCCAGGTCTGCCCTTGAACTGTTATGGCCTCCACAATCCATTTGAGATATCAGGCATAGTAATCAGGGATTTCTGGTGTCCCCATATAGAGAATGGCAGTATGTATAAGGTCACTATCTGTTTTTGTACATGGGCCAAGAAAAGACTGAGGTAGCCCAAAGAATTATGAGATTCCCTAGACAGTGTTACCCTGGACCTTACCCATCTACAGCACACACCTCACGACATACCCTGATGCTGAGGGTACCTTCATCAGGATTTTACATTTCCTCCTGCACCAGTTTCAGTCAAGCTACTGACCAACACTGTCTTCCTCTTAGGACTTCCGAGCCACTGATTCATTTCTGAATTGTGGAGAACCATCTCAAAGAACTTGAAGCTCATATGTACCTACCTGTTACTCACCATTTACAGATTGTCAAGTCCCATGGATCAATTCAAATCTAAAAGTGTGTAAAATGCTCTCTTATTGACACTACAGCTGGATTATTTGCCTACTTCCACCTCCCTTGTTGCAATTCTCTATTCATAATGTCCAGTTTCAGAGAAATTTAAATTCAGCTCGGTGATTTACAGCAACGGTTGTGCAGTGATTGACGACGTTTCTGTAACTGTTTGAAACTGAATGAATTGCAGGTTATCTCTGCTCACTAGAGTTTTGAGGAGGACTGATGGTCTCAGGTTTTGAGGGAGAAAAAACAGTGAGTTTAGTCAAGGAAGTGGGAAAAAAAGGTGATAATGCACATACAGAGAGCCTTTGTAACTCCGATGACTTCTGTTCCCATTCTTAGGAGGCAAAGTGGTCTGCAATTCTTTCACTTTGATTATTATAGAATCTCTTCTGTATTCTTACCATAATTCTCCCTTCCCTGGAACTGGACTGTAAATGGATATTGTCCCAGAAATCAAGGCAGACAATGAAATAACTCTCTATTCTCACACTAATCTTCAGCTCTTAGACTTCAGACTGATTTAGAACTTTGCCATCTGCCACTCTTCGACAGGGGACTGGGACCGTCTCATCATGGCCATTCTTCCTAGTCATCAACTCATTATTACATGGTAGAATATGCCTACACTGAGCATATTTCCACCAAAACATCCCCAAATTCATAAGTTTTCTTTAAAAAGAAAGAAAGAAAGAAAAAGGCATACTCTTTAAGCAGCATCATATTCGGTAAATAGACAGTGAGGGAAAGTAGACTTGGATTTTTCCATCCAAGGTTCTAGTCTTCCTGTTGGTATCATACTATTGTCTTAGAAATTACAAATTTCTCAGTCCTCTGATGATAATATAGAAACCTCCATGTATTAAAGACTATTGTGAATCACAAATCCAGCTCACTGGGAATTTATCATCACCAGAGTTTTGAACTGAGTAAGTATTTCCTCTCTTAATTACATGTTGCACTGGACGTGATTATCCCTTCATACTATTTTCCCTAGATCATTTTGTTCTGAATTTCCAGAGTCCTGTCTATCAGTAAATCACATTGGCTCTTTACAGAGACTTCAACAAGTGGGATTTTCCTACATCACTCTTTCTTCACCCCCTACATTAACCCTTTCTTTGTGGACATTGAGGAGTTGTTGTTCCCCCATCCCTTATTTCCTTTAAAGACACACCTCCACTTTTTCTAGTTAAATAGAATGAAGTTATCACTGGCTCCAACCCACAGAACTTAAAAAGCGTGACCTTGACTTCTTGGCAGCTTCGTATGAATAAGCAGATCAGATTTCTGTTTCCTCATGTAATTCACTCTCTCTAATAAAGACTGTAGAAAGTAGGTTAAGAAGAGCAGTAACTACTGCACTTGGTGTCTGTAAAGAGTTCTTGCTTACCAGCATCCTGACTGATGCAAAGCTTTTGAATGTATTTTTCAGTAAATATTTCTTAGCTGAGGTACATAAGTGTTCTTGTTTAGTAAAAGACAGCCCGTGATGCAAGAGAATACAAGTCTTTGGGTGAAAAAGCACTAGAATGGAGAATTTTACGTCTCATATAAATGCTAAAAAAATATTCATTGAATTGGATAGCATAGTAAGTAAGTTAAAATAGTACTGTATATGAAGATCAATGTTTCTCTCCCAAAGTTCCCAATTGTCTATGCATGTAGCAAAGAATATAGTCAATAGAGTAGGCGACTGAAGAGCCTTTATTTCTTTATCCTCACTTTATAAGCAAGGACATCTGCCCTCCCTTGTTTAATACATTTGTCTAATCATTTGGGGAATAATGAAAGAAGAATGTTTCTTGAAGTGGAGGAATGTATCATATTGAACTTTATGGCCACAGTGCCTAGAAATATGTCTGGACTGTAGTAGGTATACGATGGATGCTCGCTGAATGAGAGGGATACTGGAGGGAAAATAAAAAAGCAAAGCCGTGAAAATACTCTCCAGATCACACCCTCTCCATTCAAATATTCATGAACCGATGAGGCGAAGAAATTGTTCTGCTCCATTACAATATCTGTCCCCGTTCCCTCTTCCACACATGTAAGCAGCAAGCACTTACTGTCAGATTGGGACCCTGGGGAAGTCATTCATTTCCACTTGAACCAGCTGTTTCAAATAACGTGTGCATGTTGCGTTTACCAAAGGAAAATTATACCTTTTCTTTCTTTGATTCGCTGAGGGATTTTTATTTGGAAAACATTTACTTGTATCTTTCAGCTGCTGTGATAGGTTTCACAGCAAGCTTCTGACTATGAAAGAGGAACGGCTGCAAACTCCTAACCTTCTTCAAGGTCTCTTGTGGTTCCAGGCGAAGGAGAACGGGAAGGGAGGTGGAAGGCGAGCAGAGTATTCTCAGGGAATCAGAACTCACGCGGGAGCACTTCTGAGCATGTCTGTTGAAAAGCAGTATGTGGGAGGGAATCAGCCTTGGAGCAGTCAGGGCAGGGTTCGAATCTCAGATTCAGAATTTTAAGTGATTGAACCTTTCTATTTCACTTTCATGAGAATAAATAAGATATACCCCTACAGAGTGTATCTAATGTAATGTTTTTAATACATTAGATGTGCTCAAAAATTGTAGCTACTATTTTAGTCATTAAAAGAAAAGATGCCCTTTTAAATAAGGAAAGAATAAAATTTTCACATCACTAGGGACATCGTTAGGGAGAAATTCAGATTGTTTTTCCAATAGAAGTGAAAGAATTACACTAACTGAGACAACAGTGCACGCTCTACATTCTCTAGCTTGGTCCAACTTGTGACAAATAATTACACTTCTAGGGGACAAGTTATTTGTCTCTGGTACCTGCAAATAGTTCTAGCATATAGTAGGTATTCAGTCAGTATGTGTTTAATAATGAACAGTAAGGACCTAACAGAAGCAGAACAGATTAAGAAGAGGTGGCAAGAATACACAGCAGAACTATACAAAAATGGTCTTAATGACCTGGATAACAACAGTGGTGTGGTCACTCACCTAGAGCCGGGCATCCTGGAGTGTGAAGTCAAGTGGGCCTTAGGAAGCGGAAAACTCAGCAGTGGCCACAGGACTGGAAAAGGTCAGTTTTCATTCTAATCCCAAAGAAAGGCAATGCCAAAGAATGTTCAAACTACTGCACAATTGCACTCATTTCACATACTAGCAAGGTTATGCCCAAAATCCTTCAAGCTAGGCTTCAGCAGTACGTGAACTGAGAACATCCAAATGTACAAGCAGGGTTTAGAAAAGGAAGAAGAAGCAGAGATCAAATTGCCAACATTCACTGGTTCATGGAGAAAACAAGGGAGTTCCAGAAAAACATATACTTCTGCTTAACTGACTACACTAAAGCCTTTGACAGTGTGGATCACAACCAGCTGTGGAAAATTCTTGAAGAAATAGGAGTACCAGACCACCTGACCTCTCTCCTGAGAAATCTGAATGCTGGTCAAGAAACAACAGTCAGAATCAGACATAGAAAAACTGATTGGTTCAAAACTGGGAAAGGAGTACATCAAGGCTGTAAATTTTCACTGTGCTTATTTAAATTTATATGCAGAGTAAATCATGCAAAATCCTGGACTGGATGAATCATAAGCTGGAATCAACAACCTCAGATAGGCAGATGATACCACTCTAATGGCAGACCATGAATAGGAACTAAAGAGCCTCTTGATGAGGGTGAAAGAAGAGAGTGAAAAGCAGCGAAACTTGAGAGTAAAATCTTGAAACTCAACATTAAAAAAAAAAAAACAAAACTAAGTTCATGGCATCTGGTCCCATCACTTCATGGGAAACAGAAGGGGGAAAAATGGAAGCAGTGATGGATTTTATTTTCTTGGTCTCCAAAATTACTGCAGACAGTGACTGCAGCCATGAAATTAAAAGATGCTTGCCTCTTGAAAAGAAAGCTTAAGAAACCTAGACAGTGTATTGAAAAGCAGAGATATCACTTTGCTGACAAAGGTCTGTATAGTCAAAGCTATTTAGTCATATGGATGACAGAGTTGGACCATAAAGAAGGCTGAAAATTAAAGTGTTGTAACTCAGTCATGGCTGACTCTTTTCGACCCCATGGACTGCAGCCCATCAGGCTCCTCTGTCCATGGGATTCTCCAGGCAAGAATATTGCAGTGGGTTGCCATTCCCTTCTCCAGGGAGCTTCGTGACCCAGGGATTTAACCTGAGTCTCTCACTCTACAGGCGGATTCTTCACCATCTGAGCCACCAGGGCATCAAAAGTTCCAGTTCTTTGGCCACTGGATGTGAAGGACCAACTTATTGGAAAGGACCCTCATGCTGGCAAAGATTGAAGTCAGAAGGAGAAGAGGGTGGAAGAGGATGAGAAAGTTAAATATCATCACCAACTCAATGGACATGAATTTGAGCAAACTCTGGGAAATAGTGAAGGACAGAGGAGTGCTCAGTCCATGGGGTTGAAAAGAGTCAGACACAACTTAGCAACCACAACAGCAAATATATTAGCACTGTAGACTCTGATGATGATAAGTAACAGGGCAACATTTATTTAGTAAGAACTGGCTACATGCACTGCTTTACATGTTACATGAAAATATAAAAACGAATGATGGAGATGTGGCCTGTGGCCTTTGCCCTCCACTGTGATTTAGTATTCTGGGAATATAGGATATGTTCCAGGAAGAGTGAGTCATTTTATGACTTGTGCATCAGATTTGGGGAGCTTTGAGGTTTAATGTTAAATATATTTGAAAATGTGGAATGGTATGATATTAATGTGATATATGACTTTGAATTCTCAGAAACCGTTAGGGAGATTTGATCCAAAGGAAAGACTGATCAGATGGGGACAATAAGGAGGAAATTAAAATGGTCTGGCTTGCTAGTTTACAACTAAAACTACAAGATACAAAGAAATGACTTGCAGAGTTCAGAGATCCATATCCTTTTTAGACAATAGTCAACCTACTTTTCAGTTCAATGTAGTCACTCAGTCATGTCTGACTGTTTGTGACCCCATGGACTGGAGCACACCAGGCCTCCCTGTCCATCACCTACTCCTGGAGTTTACTCATGTCCATTGAGTCGGTGATGCCATCCAACCATCTCATCCTCTGTTGTTCCCTTCTCCTCCCACCTTCAAACTTTCCCAGAATCAGGGTCTTTTCTAATGAGTCAGTTCCTCCCATCAGGTGGCCAAAGGATTGGAGTTTCATCTTCAGCATCAGTCCTTCCAATGAATGTTCAGGACTGATTTCATTTAGGATGGACTGATTTGATCTCCTTGCAGTCCAAGTGACTCTCAGGAGCCTCCTCCAACACCACAGTTCAAAAGCATCAATTCTTCGATGCTCAGTGTTCTTTATAGTCCAACTCTCACATCCATATGTGACCACTGGAAAAACCATAGCCTTGACTAGATGGACCTTGGTTGGCAGAGTAATGTCTCCACTTTTTAATATGCTGTCTAGGTTGGTCATAGCATTTCTTCCAAGGAGCAAGCGTCTTTTAATTTCATGGCTAGTCACCATCTGCAGTGATTTTGGAGCCCAAGAAAATAAAGTCTGTCACTGTTTCACTGTTTCCCCATCTATTTGCCATGAAGTGATGGGACTAGATGCCATGATCTTAGTTTTCTGAATGCTGAGCTTTAAGCCAACATTTTCACTCTCCTCTTTCACTGTCACCAAGAGGCTCTTTAGTTCTTCTTCACTTTCTTCCATAAGGGTGGTGTCATCTGCGTATCTGAGGTTATTGATATTTCTCCTGGCAATCTTGATTCCATTTTGTGCTTCATCCAGCCCAGCATTTCTCATGATGTACTCTGCATATAAATTAAATAAGCAGGGTGGCAATATACAGCCTTGATGTACTCCTTTTCCCATTTGGAACCAGTCTGTTGTTCCACGTCCAGTTCTAACTGTTGCTTCCTGACTTGCATACAGGTTTCTCAGGAGAAAGGTCAGGTGGTCTGGTATTCCCATCTCTTTCAGAATTTTCCACAGTTTGTTGTGATCTACACAATCAAAGCCTTTTGGCATAGTCAATAAATCAGAAGTAGGCGTTTTTCTGGAACTCTCTTGCTTTTTTGATGATCCAACAGGTGCTGGCAATTTGATCTCTGGTTCCTCTGCCTTTTCTATATCCAGCTTGAACATCTGGAAGTTCATAGTTCATGTACAGTTGAAGCCTGGCTTGGAGAATTTTGAGCATTACTTTTCTAGCATGTGGGATGAGTGCAATTGTGTAGTAGTTTGAGCATTCTTTGGCATTGCCTTTCTTTGGGATTAGAATGAAAACTGACCTTTTCTAGTCCTGTGGCCACTGCTGAGTTTTCCAAATTTGCTGGCATATTGAGTGCAGCACTTTCACAGCATCATCTTTTAGGATTTGGAATAGCTCAACTGGAATTCTATTACCTCCACTAGCTTTGTTCGTAGTGATACTTCCTAAGGCCCACTTGACTTCACATTCCAGGATGTCTGGCTCTAGGTGAGTGATCACACCATCATCATTATCTGGGTCGTGAAGACCTTTTTTGTACAGTTCTTCTGTGTATTCTTGCCACCTCTTCTTAATATCTTCTACTTCTGTTAGGTCCATACCATTTCTTTCCTTTATTGTGCCCATCTTTGCATGATATCTTGGTATCTCTAATTTTCTTGAAGAGATCTCTAGTCTTTCCCATTCTAATATTTCCCTCTATTTCTTTGCATTGATCACTGAGGAAGGCTTTCTTATCTCTCCTTGCTGTTCTTTGGAGCTCTGTATTCAAATGGGTATATCTTTCCTTTTCTCCTTTGCCTTTTGCTTCTCTTCTTTCCACAGCTATTTGTAAGGACTCCTCAGATAACCATTTTTCCTTTTTGCATTTCTTTTTCTCAGGGATGGTCTTGATCCCTGCCTCCTGTACAATGTCACGAACCTCTGACCATAGTTCTTCAGTCACTCTGTCTATCAGATCGAATCCCTTGACTCTGTTTCTCAGAGATCTGTATCTTTATTTTGACTATAGTCAACCTTCTTTAAAATGGGTCATATATGGAAAAATATGTAGTATTAGGAGGAAGGAGGAAGATGACAAACCTCTGACCTAACAAGTCAGAAGGAAAAACAGGTCAAATTTGTCAGTCATTAAACAATTACAGTTCAGAGTTGGGTGAGTAATTTCAAGGCTGATAAAGAAGGAAAATTAAAAGATATTCATAAAATACCTGTGTTGGAATGAAGATGAAATTAACCTAGGGAAAAATGTAAGAGGAACAGCGGCCTTAGATGAAAAATAAAGCATTCTTGATATGGAATAAAGTGAAACCAATTAGAAAACAAGTGACCTCACAAGCAAAATAGTCTAACTCAGAGATGTTCCAAAAGTTGCTCAAGTTGGATAGATCAGAATCAACTTGAGAGATTCAACAATTTCAGATTGTTGTATCTTTCCTTTTGAGATTCTTGTTCAGTAGAGCTGGGCTAAGGCATGGAAAGCCATATACATATATATATATATATATATATATAGTCTCAATTTTTAAAGGGGCAGATGTTTTCTGATGGACAATATTGAAGAGAATCACCAATCAACTCCAGTGTCATGGTATATTCACCTGAATTTAAGTCTAAGAATGTTCAAACTACCACACAATTGCAGTCATCTTACACACTAGAAAAGTAATGCTCAAAATTCTTCAAGCCAGGCTTCAACAATATGGGAACCCTGAACTTCCACATGTTCAGGCTGGTTTTAGAAAAGGTGGAGGAACCAGAGATCAAATTGCAAACATCCGCTGGATAATCAAAAAAGCAAAAGAGTTCCAGAAAAACATCTACTTCTGCTTTTATTGACTATGCCAAAAGCCTTTGACTGTGTGGATCACAATAAACTGTGGAAAATTCTGAAAGAGATGGGAATACCAGACCACCTGTCCTGTCTCCTGAGAAATCTGTATGCAGGTCAGGAAGCAACAGTTAGAACTGGACATGGAACAACAGACTGGTTCCAAATCTGGAAAGGAGTACATCAAGGCTGTATATTGTCACCCTGTTTATTTAACTTATATGCAGAGTACATCATGAGAAATGCTGGACTGGATGAAGCACAAGATGGAATCAAGATTGACTAGAGAAATATCAGTAACCTCAAATATGCAGATGACACCACCCTTATGGCAGAAAGTAAAGAACTAAAGAGCCTCTTGATGAAAGTGAAAGAGGAGAGTGAAAATGTTGGCTTAAAACTCAACATTCAGAAAACTAAGATCATGGCATCTAGTCCCATCACTTCATGGCAAATAGATGGGGAAACAATGGAAACAGTGACAAGACTATTTTCTTGGGCTCCAAAATCACAGCAGATGGTGACCACAGCCATGAAATTAAAAGATGGTTGCTCCTTGGAAGAAAAGTTAGTACCAACCTAGACAGTATATTAAAAATCAGAGACATTACTCTGCCAACAAAGGTCCGTCTAGTCAAAGCTATGGTTTTTCCAGTGGTCATGTATGGATGTGAGAGTTGGACTATAAAGAAAGCTAAGTGCTGAAGAACTGATGCTTTTGAACTGTGGTCTTGGAGAAGGCTCTTGAGAGTTGGACTGCAAGGAGATCCAACCAGTCCATCCTAAAGGAGATCAGTCCTGGGTGTTCATTGGAAGGACTGATGTTGAAGCTGAAACTCCAATACTTTGGCCACCTGATGCGAAAGACTGACTCATTGGAAAAGACCCTGATGTTGGGAAAGATTGAAGGTGGGAAGAGAAGGGGACGACAGAGGATAAGATGGTTGGATGGTATTACTGACTCAATGGACATGAGTTTGGGTAAATTCCAGGAGTTGGTGACAGACAGGGAAGCCTGGCATGCTGCAGTCCATGAGGTCCTAAAGAGTCAGACATGACTGAGCGACTGAACTAAACTGAACTGCAGTGGGGTCTGGGAGTGCAAGGGGCACAAATGACCAAAAGAAAAAAGAAGAAAAGTGATACCACCGGTCACTTTTTTTATCCCACCTCACTTGTGTGTGTGTGTGTGCATGTGTTTATTCCTAATGATAAAAAAAAATAATAAATAAATTTTAGCCCTGTAGAGTCTAAGTTTTATTTTGGTTAATCTGGCCCTTTCGGAGATGAAAGATTTCCTATCTCCTTCACAAAACCTTCCTCTCCTTTACTCCAAAACCTACTAAATCCAAGGTATTAAATTTCCTATAAGATAAGAGGGAAGCTCAAGAGGGAGGGGATAAATGTATACTTATGGCTGATTCACATTGCTGTACAGCAGAACATTGTAAAGCAATTATCCTCCAATTAAAAATAAAGTAAAATATTGTAACAATTAAGTACAATCACACCATTTTAGGGGGCTTCCCTTGTGGCTCATTCAATAAAGAATTCACCTTCAATGCAGGAGACTACCTGCAGGAGACCTGGGTTTGACCCTCGGTCAAGAAGATCTCCTGGAGAAAGAAATGGCAACCCACTCCAGTAATCTTGCTTGGGAAATCCCATGGACAAAGGAGTTTGGCAGGCTACAGTCCACAGAGTCACAAGTCAGACGTGACTTAGCAACTAAAACACCACACCATTTAGTATTTGAGACAGCTTTAAATATCATGTGGTTTAACTATCTCTTTTAAAAGAACTGAATATGTCAAGGGAATTCTCTCTTTGTCCTCTAGGTGTAAAGCTGTTTATGGGCCAGAATAATTTATTATTTACTTTTGTATTCTTGCTATTCCATTTCATATTTTCAGTTTTTCAAAATTGATAAAACTGCATTATAAGTTTAATGTGGTGTGTTGAATTACCGAAGATGTTTGTTGCTTCTCTCTCTCCCACACACATGTGTATACCCACATGCACAGGCATACACGTATATGGATTATGCTCTAGATTTAACTCTAATCAGAATAATGTGAGTGGAACAGATTTAATACCTGCCAAAATGTGGCTTAGCTGGACAGAACAATCATCTGTTTTTTTACTTCACACTTAAAAAAAATTCATAACATAGATGGTGAGGAGTCTTCACTAATTTTTCCATTTTCAGAGAATACTTTCATGTCTTTCTCAATATGGATGGAATGAAAATCTAAGGATATCGAATTTCACATAAGATTGTCTATGAAGTTTCGCTAATGGCTAAATGAAACCCCATAGACTGTCCATGGGGTCGCAAGAGTCAGATGTGACTTAGCAACTAAACCACCACCACCATTTTAAGCTACACTTCAGTAGCTATCAAGATTGTAGCTGAGCAATTTCACACCCCAAGTGAAATTAAAAGGAGAAGATGATACAAGGAGATTTTAAAAAGTAGGAAAGGTTTCAAACTTTCCTTCAAACTTTGACAATATGTGGAGAATTTGATTGTCTGACAGTAACAATATAATCATCCTACTTCCATAAAGAGATTTCCAATTTTCAGAGCACTCTCACAAACATTATCTTCTCACACTCACAATACAAAGTGATGTGATGATTCCAACAGAAACTGGTTTCTTCCATCTGTATATGAGAAAATTGAGAAGGTTGAGTTCCTTTCCTGGTATTTGGGAACTTTGCCGCTTTTTAAAATGCCAGGAAACACTACCTTTGAGAAGGGACCAAGTCATGGTGTTGCAAGCAACACATCGAGCCCTCCTCTCGACATGAATCTGGAAGGGCTCATAGCGGACTTCAGGCAACTCCATTTTGCTTTTGAACTATATTTTCATCTTGGCAGAGATGAAGAACAAAGTGTTTTCAGTCTGCTTTGGCAGCAAGCAGATCCATAATAGCCCAATCTAATTAAAGGTCTATTCACTTCCGCTATTACCATTACACTCGGTTGCTCTACAATGATAAAAGTAAGTTGAGCAGGGCAAATCCCTTCTGAAAATCAACAGTTCTGTCTATTGACTTCATCTTTGTCTGTTGTGGATTTGCTTGGTATTCATTTCCTGGGGCTTTCAGGAGCGACTGTTTGCTCAAGTGAATGGAAGAAAAATTGAACACATTGATGTTTACCTGACCTAAGACTTCCATGGCAAAAGCTAAGACCAAAGGGCAAATTAATGCATACATTGGTCACAAACCATGAAGGCAAATGTTTGGAATGTCTTGAAATTTTAATGCATACTTTATACTCCATCGGGAACATTTAAAAGCTTTGACCTTAGCCTATAGCAATCTGGGAAAAAAAGAAAGGGTGATGAAGTCTGAACTACACATCTAAATTTATGCCTGATAATGTGAAATGTTTATTGAAGTCAGCACAGCATAATGTGATAATCCATGAACTTGAGATAGGGGAGATGAGTTGTAGGTGTTACGGGTAGTTATCAGTGTGCTCATCCTAAATGATTTCAACTCTATAGTTTTGAGATAGAAAAGCCAAGGCAAAAGGACTGTTTTGCAGTCAGAAAAGTCTAGGCTAGGGTTCTAATATCTATTAGGAACCCCTCACCCCAGTGAGTGTAGCTAAACCATGCATAATCCGAGAGATGGATATTATGCCTCTAAGCTAAAATTTAAACCATAAATTTTATTATTAGCCCTTTCTCCTGAGACTTCCCAGACTAAGCTAATTCCTAATTGAGAGATAAGCTTGAACCTTATTTACAATAGAGATTTGAGCAACATGTGAAACCTGGACTATCAGGGAGGCCAGGAAAAGTGCAAATAACAAAAATCCTTCATCATGTTAAAGTTCTAGCCTCAGTACATTCTCTCGTTCCTAATCTTAACCCTCACTCCAGAGCCAAATGAAGAGGGAATAGAGCAGAATGTATGTAATACGGGTTATTGAAACTTTACAAAAATATCTGACAAAGTGCCAGGCATATAAAAACATGAAATGAATTTTAGTTATTGTTATTATTATCATCATTACTATTATCATGATCCTCACTATCAGCAGCAACATCCCCAGCAAAATCATCTTAAAGGCCTTAGGTAGTCCTATGAAATAGTCCCTGAGTTAGCAGCTTTGATTATAGTCTCTATTCTAAAATGACTCAATATGAACTTTGAATTTGTAAGGACATAAATGATAGGTCCAGTAGCTGGAGATTCAGGTGCAAATAATGCTTTCACATAAGACATGCTCCCCCTAAGCAAAATATCTGTCAAAACTGCCAACTACCCGCTCATTCCCATTCCTGTCATTGTCTTTTCTAGAGCACAGATGAACCCTAACCCAGGTGTTGGTATAAACTACAGAGGTTAAACTGCTTTGAACAATTTCCTCAAGAAGAAAAATGAGACTCAATTATTCAAACTGAACTAAGTACCCTCTCTCTCTCTCTAGTCTCTATGTCCAACTCTTGGGACCCCATGGACTGTAGCCCACAAGGCTCCTCTGTCCATGGAATTCTCCAGGCAAGAATGCTGGAGTGGGTTGCCATTTCTTTCTCCAAGGGATTTTCCTGACCCAGGAATTGAACCCTGGTCTCCTGCATTGCAGGCACATTCTTTACCGACTGAGCTATGAGGGAATGCTAGGACCAACAATCAACTGGAAGGCTACTTTGGAGGCACAGCCAACCTGTGCCCTCCAATTCATTGAGAGAGGGAATCAATGGTATAAAACACACCCTTTCCAAGAGGCACCGTATTCCCCCTTGAGTATGCAGATTTTGTGGAAGTCAGACAGTAGCTTGTCTTTCCTGAGAACATGGTGACTGCACTTTAGGGATCAAAAAACCCTTAAGTATTTAAGGAAATAGCACTAGAAGGTCAGATGATTGCAGAGATCTTTTTAAGGTAAGACCCCCTTATTTACTAGAGGACCTTCTTGGAAGGAAAGCCAATTTTAATTTTTGTGTTCTTTGTAGGCAGTTAGTTGTCTTGATGGTACAGGGTCATGCTATCAAAATTTGTCCCCGAAATGCATGTAGATTGGACTCTACTCACTGGCTAGGATTGTTATGGATGATTAGGTTATCCTAGACTTCCTCCTTGCAAGCCATTTAACATAATCACTAAGACATTCTTCTGTACCTGGATTAACGCCATGGACCAAATGGAAAAGTCAATAGAGACTTTTAAGGAGAAAGCTGCCTACTGTCTAAGTTAGACCCTAATAATTTGGAAATTTGTTCAACATGTTGGGTCCAGGGCCCCAAGCATGGTTGTGGTCAACATTGTAGGTTAATCTCCTCCTGCTGCCTGGACTCCTGTTATTAGAAGTCTTTATTCAATGCTATATGAAAAAAATTTACTTGACTAATTTGTTGGATTAATTGGAATGGCAGATGAACTATCATATTCATGAGAACGTTTTCTATAAATCAAGACTGTAGGAGTCAGGGGTAAATCTTCTGGGGAGATCATTCTTCATGTGTCCTTCACATTTCTGCATGTCTTACAAGCAGAAGCACTCTCTCTTTTTCTCCATATTATCATCTCAAGGATATTGGTAAAACAAAAGCCTTGGAAGACAGGGATAATGGCTCCCTCTAGAAAAGTACAGATTAGTTTGCTGAACAATATAATTAATATGATGTCTCCATCTTGGGCAAAGACTAAGTAGTCTCATTGCCTGTTATCAAAGATATGAATTCTCTAAGCTGAGATTCCTCTCCTATAAGCACACACTGCATATGTAGGTATCACATAGCCTTTTTTGTGCTATTCCATGGGATGTGTACAAGGTCACAAACCTCTGTCCATAGTTCTCCAGGCACTCTATCAGATCTAATCCCTTGAATCTATTTGTCACTTCCACTGTCTAATCATAAAGATTTGATTTAGGTCATACCTGTATGGTCTAGTGGTTTTGCCTACTTTTTTCAATTTAAGTCTGCATTTGGCATTAAAGAGGAGAATGAAAAAGTTAGCTTAAAACTCAATATTCAGAAAATTAAGATCATGGCATCCAGTCCCATTACTTCATGGCAAATAGATGGGAAAACAATAGAAACAGTGACAGACTTTATTTTGGGGGGCTCTAAAATCACTGCCAATGGTGACTGCAGCCATGAAATTAAAAGACGCTTGCTCCTTGGAAGAAAATCTATGACCAACCTAGACAGCATATTAAAAAACAGAGACATTACTTTGCCAACAAATTTCTGTCTAGTCAAAGATACGGTTTTTCCAGAAGTCATGTATGGATGTGAGAGTTGGATTATAAAGAAAGCTGAACACTGAAGAACCGATGCTTTTGAACTGTGGTGTTGGAGAAGACTCTTGAGAGTCCCTTGGACAGCAAGGAGATCCAACCAGTCCATCCTAAAGGAAATCAGTCCTGAATATTCATTGGAGGGACTGATGCTGAAGCTGAAGCTCCAATACTTTGGCTACGTGATGCAAAAAACTGACTCATTGGAAAAGACCCTGAAGCTGGGAAAGACTGAAGGCAGGAGGAGAAGGGAACAGCAGAGGATGAGATGGATGGTATCACCAACTTGATGGACATGAGTTTGAGTAAGCTCTGGGAATTGGCAATGGACAAGGAAGCGCATCGTGCTGCAGTCCATGGGGTCACAAAGAGGCGGACATGACTGAGCAGATGGGATATGTGGCTCTGAGAACCAGCACAAATGCTGATACTCTAGATACTGCTGTGGCTGCAGCTGATAATGTATTTTGTCTCTGATCCAGGAGTCTCATGTCTTCTGCCACCTTCCATGGAAAACTACTTAGTTTACAGACAAGGTAAAGTCTCAACCTCTCCAAACTTTTTGACAGAGTATGGGCAAGGTCTAGGAATTATGATAACAAATGTTCTTATCTTCGTATTTTATTTGCATATTATTGCATTTTTTGATGGCCAATGTATCTGTATGATTTTTAACAGTTGCTCTTAAAAGATTCACTCTCTAATGTGGACGCCGACTCAACCAGATATCACCAAGTTCATCTTTTCTTTCTCACTGGGAAAATAATTATATTAGCAAATTGTGACTATTTTCCACTGTTTTAAATAAATTAGATTATAATCATGTGCCACTAACTAAGGACAGATTCATGGTAGAATATGGAATATCTGTGAATACTCTACTAAAACAAGCCTCAAAATTTCAGCAGCACAAACATAAAATGTATTTCTCACTCTCACAAGTCTACTGGCAATGCCCCAGGAAGAACCCCTTGTACGGTGACCTTAGCCATCCGGATTGCTTGATCTTGGCTGCCCATCTCTGCCTACACACCCACCTCAGAAAGGAAACAGATATTGGACTATTGCACAAGGGCTTTTCACTGCCTCAACATGAAAGTGACACATGCTAATTCCACTCATAGTTCATTGGTGAGAATTAGTCAGATCAGATCAGATCAGATCAGTTGCTCAGTCGTGTTCGACTCTTTGCAACCCCATGAATCGTAGCACGCCAGGGCTCCCTGTCCATCACCAACTCCCAGAGTTCACTGAGACTCACGTCCATCGAGTCAGTGATGCCATCCAGCCATCTCATCCTCTGTCGTCCCCTTCTCCTCCTGCCCCCAATCCCTTCCAGCATCAGAGTCTTTTCCAATGAGTCAACTCTTTGCATGAGGTGGCCAAAGTACTGGAGTTTCAGCTTTAGCATCATTCCTTCCAAGGAAATCCCAGGGCTGATCTCCTTCAGAATGGACTTGTTGGAGCTCCTTGTAGTCCAAGGGACTCTCAAGAGTCTTCTCCAACACCACAGTTCAAAAGCATCAATTCTTTGGTGCTCAGCCTTCTTCACAGTCCAACTCTCACATCCATACATGACCACAGGAAAAACCATAGCCTTCACTAGACGGACCTTTGTTGGCAAAGTAAAGTCTCTGCTTTTGAATATGCTATCTAGGTTGGTCATAACTTTCCTTCCAAGGAGTAAGCGTCTTTTAATTTCATGGCTGCAGTCACCATCTGCAGTGATTTTGGAGCCCCCAAAAATAAAATCTGACACTGTTTCCACTGTTTCCCCATCTATTTCCCATGAAGTGGTGGGACCGGATGCCATGATCTTCGTTTTCTGAATGTTGAGCTTTAAGCCAACTTTTTCACTCTCTACTTTCACTTTCATCAAGAGGCTTTTTAGTTCCTCTTAACTTTCTGCCATAAGGGTGGTGTCATCTGTATATCTGAGGTTATTGATATTTCTCCTGGAAATTTTGATTCCAGCTTGTGTTTCTTCCAGTCCAGCGTTTCTCATGATGTACTCTGCATATAAGTTAAATAAACAGGGTGACAATATATAGCCTTAACGAACTCCTTTTCCTATTTGGAACCAGTCTGTTGTTCCATGTCCAGTTCTAACTGTTGCTTCCTAACCTGCATACAAATTTCTCAAGAGGCAGGTCAGGTGGTCTGGTATTCCCATCTCTTTCAGAATTTTCCACAGTTTATTGTGATCCACACATGGCCCCAATCAAATGGAAAAGAAACTGAGAAGTGCAAGTCATATGTTTAAGACACATAGCGCTTTCTAATCACTATGTGAAAATGAGGAAAAAAATACCTTTGAATCCCATTAAAAAAAAAAAAAATTGCAAGTGGGTCGATATTGGTTCCCACTGTCTGCACAGGAAAAATAAACAAACATGGCCAAAAACACCTTCCCCGGAGCTAGAATGGCCACCTGGTCATCTCAGAAGGGGATGTGCTCCAAGCTTTGTATGAAGCTCTCCTTGCATCCCTCTATGAGAGAACAAATAATGCCAATTGTCAGCCTTGGAAATATTAGGATAAATATTCAGAGACAATTTTAAGTATATTTCATGTACATCATTTCATTTAATTCTCACAAAGCCCAAGTAAAGTTCTATTGGTATTCTTTTCTTCAGCTTTTCATTTTATATCGGCGTGTAGTCCATTAACAAAGTTGTGATAGTTTCAGGTAGACAGCAAAGAGACTCATAGACTTAGAGCGCTCTTATTTTAAACATGAGGAAACGTAGTCAGGGAGAGGTCAAATGACTGTGCTCCTGGAAGTATAGCTCTTGAGTCCAGATTCTTCTCCACCTCTACTATCTCCGTGTGACACCCACATATAGCTAAAGAATGCATGTGACAGGAAAGGTTTCTCTGGTGACTCAGTCAGTAAAGAATCTGCCTGCAATGCAGGAGGCATGAATTTGATCTCTGGGTCAGCAAGATTCCCCTGGAGAAGGAAATGGCAACCCGCTCCAATATTCTTGCCTGGGAAATCCCACAGAGAGCCTGGCAGGCTACCACCGAGTGGTTAATATCTCTTAAAGTCCTACAAGGTCAGTCTTATTGTTCAAAAGTGGAGCTAAAGCATGGTCTGGTTCCAAGCCTGTAGACATTGAAGTTTAGCAAAACCTAGAATATGAGGTTAACTAGACTTCCCTGGTGGCTCAGATGGTAAAGCGTCTTCCTACAATGCAGGAGACCAGGGTTCGATCCCTGGGTCGGGAAGATCCCCTGGAGAAGGAAATGGCAACCCACTCCAGTTCTCTTGCCTGGAAAATCCCATGGATGGAGGAGCCTGGTAGGCTACACTCCATGGGGTCGCAAAGAGTTGGACATGACTGAGCAACTTCACTTTCACTTTCCAAGAGTGAAGGAATTTGAAGGCTTTGCAGTTAGCTTTTTTGCTCCATTTTGCCTCATAATTTGCATCATGAAGACTGATGTGACATGTTAGGATCTTAATTATCTGGCTGATATTTGCCTTATTTCCATGGTACATGGAACCCCATCCATATTTTAAAACCTTTTTTTTTTCAGAATATAATTGGGTCAGTTATGATTATATTTGGGGTGGTAATCAAAAACTGGTGAATTATATTGACAACAGTGTTTAAATTTCACTAATACTATATCAAAACTACGTGGTAGTATACTGGCCATATTTTAAACAATGATGATAAGCACATTATATACATATTCAAAGCCATTTTATGCCTATTATCTGATTTAGGATTTTACACACCTGGTTAGCAAGTTAAAGTATGTATTGTTATCACCATAATTGAAAAAACTGTGGCAGAAGTTAAATGACTTTATTTTTAACACAAATTAAACATAAGCTAGGTTGGGTGACACAGTGAAATAACGTATTTCTTAGATGTCAAAGAATATGCAGTCTCCACAAGGTGATGAAACTAAATTGGAATCAAATGTAGTTTTATTCAGGTTCCATTAGGATAATATTTTGTTACTCTGGTTCTTATCTGGTTCAATTAAATATGAACACAAAGAGAAGTTATAATTCAAACTGGTTTGGTTCACGGTTCAATTAATACATAGTGTTTTGAGACAATTAAGTGCATTCATGACTTTCCCCCCCCAGTTCTAGATGCATGATTTGGTTGTAAGCAAGTTGCTAATTAAATTGGAATACATTTAGGAAGGAAACAGAAGGAAATGGTAATTATATTTCGAGAGGTTATTTGCATATCTCTATATCGCTTCATCTTTACTAACTCTGTAAAATACCTGCCATCACCCCCATTTTACAAACAAGAAAACTTAAAATATTATGTTGGCTATGTGTCTTTCCTGTGGTCACCCAATTATAATGTGTGAAATTTAGAATTGCTCTAATTTGTTCACAGGTTTTATGACTTTGAAGCTCCTGTAACATTCTTGGGTGGTGTGTGTCTTCCACATGTATGACAGAGTGGCCATTCTCCACGGGCAACTATTCTTAATTAACTTTCTACTTATTTTCACCTAATGAGAATATTCTCTGTGCAAAACCTTGTGTTGTTTCATCTACCCAATAAGCTGGAGTGAAGGCTTTGTCGAAGAACTTCTTTAGAAACAGTTTAGTTTACAATTTTATGAGCACACTAAGCTATTTTCTGTGACAAGGCTCACATCTGTACATTCTGGTAAATTCTTTCCCATCACATTTGTTTACTGTCATACAAATATAGCCCAGATATTATGGAAGATGCCTAAAGTCCCCAGGGAAAACCTATTCCAATTCATGGAGAAGTGATTTAGAATAAGTGAGGAGGACAGAATTCATAATTCTACATCTGGATCTGGAAAATTACCATTTAGACGTAGTACTGACCCTGACTCAGAGATTTGTCTTGATATTAAGAAAGCTTTTTTGTATTACCATCATCCCTTCAAGCTAGGGTGTTATTGCATCTTTCAAAAAAAATTACAAACTAATAAAGTCTAGAGGAATTTATCAGGTTTCTAGAGTCTGAATTCCACATGTGCAAACTGTCAGCTTTAAGTAAGTCAGGCAAAACTCTTTAAATGAGTCAACCTCTCCCTGAATATGGGAAATGGGAAATGTTATTCAGTATTTAGAATAAAACAGTTTGAATGGTGAGGAATAGATTAAACTTGCTCACAGTCGCTGAGCAGAGATAATAAGAGATGATTTGAAAGTGGAAATTGTCATTTGTGATGGGTCTCCCTGTTAAACACACTCACATGTGTGAAGGCATTAGAGAGTATACGTGAAACCAGTGAGCACGTCCCCATCTCTGTAAATGAAGCATTCATCAGGACTTTCTTCCTGCTAGGATTTCTCATACCTGGCTTGACTTCCATTCCACAGCCAACCCAAACACCATTGAATGCAGATCAGAAAACCCTGTAAAAAAGGTCCTCTGAAGACATCTTCACAGGGTGGTCCCCAGACAGCCAAAATTCATGCAAGAGAATGCTAAGGGCAGGTGGCTTTAAATGTGTGGCTGAAAAGTTCATAGTGAACTTGGGATTAGAGCTGGATTCCAACCCTGCTTCTGTCTTTGTCCATCCTTTATGTTAACCTGATTGGGAAAGTTACATTATCTCTTTGAGCCTTAGTTTCCTCATTTGTGATAAATGAGTGATAATAATGGTGGAGTTTATCTCATAATGGATCAAATTAGGCCATATATGCAAATGCACAGCCTACTACCTGGTCCATAGTGAGCACTCAAGAAATGTTATTTGAAATTCAGGACCAAGAAGAAATCTGTCAAAGTTAAATCCCTTTTGGACTCTTTGAATAAAGAAGCAATATGTTTACCAGCATTCTAAATAGTTTGAAGTGAAATGAAGTCACTAAGTCGTGTCCGACTCTTTGTGACCCCATGGACTGTAGCCTACCAGGCTCCTCTGTCCATGGGATTTTCCAGGCAATAGTCCTGGAGTGGATTGCCATTTCCTTCTCCAGGAGATCTTCCCAACTCAGGGATCGAACCCGGGTCTCCCGCATTGTAGACAGACGCTTTACTGTCTGAGCCACCAGGGAAGCTAAATAGTTTGTTAACCAGTATTAAATTCTTACTGTGCCTCTATTTCTGTCCTTTTGTAATGGAATCCCTGAGTACCCAGACACTGAAGGTAAGACATGCTTCCCTAGAAAACATCTAATTTCCCCCAGTCCATAAAATCCATCAAATGTGCATACCTTGAAGCTTGTATATTTTACCACTTGGAAAATGTGGTGTTCTTCTGACAACTTTCCATGACACAATCCCTCCCTCCCCTTCTGTTTTACTCTGGGGGAAAAACTCACATTGCAATTTCCTTTTTCTGATTCTCCTCACCTCTTTTAGACTAACTTTTAGTGTAAAACGTTTCCTGCGACTGCTAAATCTCTTTGGCTATATGCACTGGTTAATTACTTCCCAGAGCATCTGTTGCTTGTCAGGCAAACATGTTCCATGTGTTTGTTAAAATGGCTTTTCTTTCTAGAAATTACATTGAAGACATTCTGTAATACAAGGAAGAAAATGAAGTCCCTCTCATGTGTTAGGCATCTGTTATCTGTCAGGCACTCCTTTAATGATTTTGTCTAATCCATTCAGTAAACCTATGATATGGGTTAACATTACACTCATTTTACACTGGGAAAAAGAATTGTAGAAATCAAATCACTTGCTATATAAACAAAACTCAAATCCAAGTATTTGTGTTACTCAAAAGTACTTGGGGCAGTTTTCTGATTTGATATTTGGATTGTGGGAATCATGTAATGAAGTCATATTACTTCTCTTTTTTTAAAAACAGCAACAGTAATAGCCATGAGTGTCCACCATCACAGCCACCACCTAAAATCCACAATAATTTTAGGCTACAGAGCATCACTCTCAAGGAAAAAGTTCTGTATCAGTAAGTGCCTAGAGGGCAAAGGGAGTGTGGCAGGCAGATCTCATTTATCTCTAAGATTCCTGCCCCTCCCCACTATATGTTCCCTCTATGACCCTTTCCCCTTGAATGTGAGTGGGATTCAGGAGTACAATGAGTCATTGCACCTGTGATTATGTTACCGTATACATCAAAAGGGATATTTCAGATGTAACTAGGGTCCTTAATCAATTGACATTGAGTTAAAAAGTGAGCTTATCCTGTGTGGGCCTGACCTAATCAGATGAGTCCTTAAAAGAAAGAAAGTGAAAATGTTAGATGCTCAGTTGTGTCTGACTCTTTGCAATCCCGTGGACTGTAGCTGGCTAGTCTCCTATGTCCATGGAATTCTCCAGGCAAGAATACTGGAGTGGGAAGCCATTCCCTACTCCAAGGGATTTTCCTAACCCAGGGATCAAACACTGGTCTCCTGCATTGCAGGGAGATTCTTTACCATCTAAGCCACCAGGGAAACCCTTAAAGAAATCAGATAGATTCAAAATAAGAGATTGCTTCTGCTTGCATTGAAGAAGAAAACCATGTTGTGAACTAACATGGAGAGAGTTACATGGCAAGGACACAAGGTTCAGCCTCTTGGTGCTGAGCGCATCCCCTGGCTAATAGCCAGTAAGAAAATGGGGACTTTATTCCAATAACTGCAAGGAACTCAATTCAGCCAATAGCCAGTTACCTTAGAAGAGGACCCTGAGACTTAGGTGAGATCATGGCCTGGGTTAGCATTCTGATTTCAGCCTGGTGAAACCCTGAGCAGGAGACCCTGTTAAGTCATGCCCATTGACAATATATCTATATCTATGCTGTGCTTAGTCACTCAGTTGTGTCTGACTCTTTGTGACCCTGTGGACTCTTTGGACCCTGCCAGGCTCCCCTGCCCATGGAGATTCTCCAGGCAAGAATACTGGAGTGGGCTGCCCTGCCCTCCTCCAGGTTCAGTTCAGTTCAGTCACTCAGTCGTGTCCAACTCTTTGCGACCCCATGAACCATAGCACAGGCCTCCCTGTCCATCATCCACTCCTGAAGGCTACCCAAACCCATGTCCATTGAGTCGGTGATGCTATCCAACCATCTCATCCTCCTCGTCCCCTTCTCCTCCTGCCCTTAATCTTTCCCAGCATCAGGGTCTTTGCAAATGAGTCAGCTCTTCGCATCAGGTGGCCAAAGTATTGGAGTTTCAGCTTCAACATCAGTCCTTCCAATGAACACCCAGGACTGATCTCCTTTAGGATGGACTGGTTGGATCTCCTGGCAGCCCAAGGGACTCTTAAGCATCTCTCCCAAACCAGAGATCGAACCCAGGTCCCCCACATTGTAGGCAGATTCTTTACCATATGAGCCACCAGGGAAGTCCAAGGATACTGGAGTGACTAGCCTATTCCTTCTCCAGGGGGTCTTCCTGACATAGTGATTGGATCACAGTCTCCTGCATTGCAGGTGGATTCTTTACGAGCTGGGCTGCCAGGGAAGCCCATCTATATCTGTATCTATATATATATCTATATCTATCATCTATGTCTATCATCTATATCTATCATCTATATCTATATCTAATCTGTAGTTCAAATGGCTCAGACAGTCAGTAACCTGCCTGCAATGCAGGAGACCCAGGTTCAATCCCTGGGTTGGGAAAATCCCCTGGAAAAGGAAATGGCAACTGACACTGGTATTCTGCCTGGGAAACCCCGTGGACAGAGGACCTCGTGCACTACAGCCCATGGTATAGGGCTCGCCAGGGTCGGACAGAACTTGGCAACTAAACAAGAACAAACAGAAAGTGTGGGGGCAGGGATATGGGACCTCTCTGTACTTTCGTCTTAATTTTTATGAGCCTAAAACTTCTATAAAAATTAAGTCTATTAAGAAAAGAAAAACAGAAGGGAAGCAAGATAATATACTGGAAATTTGTAAAAGGATTCAAGTGAATCTGGGTGATGTACCAGCAATATCTATTACAATTATGTACCATTGAAAAGATTATAATTAACAGCTTAATAACGGTGGAGTCCTTCTCCTAAAAATTAAAAAACAGTAAATTGATTAAGAAAATGTTCCTTTTAACACTATTAGGACTGCCACTCGTTAAATGACTGTTATGTCCCAGACACCGTTTCATTTAAAAATTACCGTAACCCTGTGACATTAGTTTTACTACAACCTCGTTTTACACGTGATGAAATCTTTGTTACAAGAGATAAAATAATTTGGCCAAGTGAATGTGTCCTATAGATAGGTGAGCATAGATCTGAATTATCTGAGTCCAATTGTGTGTCCACGCCTCTCCAGTGAACTACCACTTTTTTAGGTAGGTTTAAGCTAAGATGTTGGCAAACTGCTTCAGATAATAACCATAAAAAGCGTTTACTATGTGCCAGGATCTTCTAAGCACTTTATATAGATTAACTCAGCACTTCAGAAGAGTACACTTTTTTATCTTTTTTTTTTTTTTTTTGAAAGAGGTGTGTTATTTACTATGGTCAACCAGTATATAACAATGACAGATGCTTTAATACCTTGAAAACTTTGTGCTCATAGTTTTTTTTGTTTTTTTTTTTTTTATCTCCCTCCCATTCTCTTTTCCTTTCTTTTCTCATCTTTCCTTTCTGTCTTCATTTAATCTTTAATTTACATTGGATACCACATTTTCAGCAAAAACCATGATGATATTGCTGCTGCTGCTGCTAAGTCGCTTCAGTCGTGTCCGACTCTGTGCGAACCCATAGACGGCAGCCCACCAGGCTCCCCCGTCCCTAGGATTCTCCAGGCAAGAACACTGGAGTGGGTTGCCGTTTCCTTCTCCAATGTGTGAAAGTGAAAAGTGAAAGTGAAGTCGCTCAGTTGTGTCCAACTCTTAGCGACCCCATGGACTGCAGCCCACCAGGCTCCTCCACCCATGGGATTTTCCAGGCAAGAGTACTGGAGTGGGGTGCCATTGCCTTCTCTGCTGATAATATTAGAGAGTTACAAAAGATCAAATATGAAGCCTGCCTTTCAAGACCTTACAGTTTATTACAAAAATTAGATGAATTCATAAATGTCTATAGCATAAACTGAAAAGGGGGTTCAGAAAGACTATGAATAGATATTCAAAGAAGGAAGAAATTGAAGTTGACTGTTGAACAAAACAGTTTTGAACTGCACAGGTCCGCTTATAAGTGGATTTTTTTTCCCCAAAAAAACACTATAGTGCTATATGAGTCACAATTGGTTGAATCCACCAACACAGAACTGTGCACACGGAGGGACAGCCATGGGACTTGAGCATCTGAGGATTTGAGTAGATGGGGCAGGTCCTAGAACCATTCTCCAAGCATTGTTCAAGGTCAGCTGTATTTGAAAAAGTTGACAGCTAAAATAGACTTTGAAGGAAAAATGGGATCTAGATTTATTGCCATGCAAGGACAAGTCATCATAGGTGGAAGGAAGAACATGAACCCATTTATGAAGAGAGGAAGGAGCTGCTCTTCTGGTATCCAGGTTAGTACTTCAATTTGTAGCACAGAAAGGGTTAAGGGCTAAATGATCTACTCTAAATGCCAAGTTAAGAAGGTTAGGCTTCAATTTTAACTCAAAGTTCTGATTTCGAAGCCCCACTGGGATGAGGAAACTACCAGATTTTGGACAACAGTTGAGCATGTATTTTTACTCAAGGTAATTGTCTGTCTCTTGATGCAAAACCAAAGGGATATTTTAAGACTTTTTTTTTTTTTTTTTTTGCTGTTTCAGTATACACCAGAGAAGAGGATAATATTGACTTGAAGTTCCTCTAAAATAATGTCTTATGACCAATGAACATCTGCCATGAGATTGTGTTTCTTTTTGATGTCTTTTTAATCAGCTTACCAATTTGCAGTTAGAAAACAAAGCAACTAAAGCCGCGTTAAGTCAGGAAGCACGGTAATCCTCACCTCCCTCTCAGATCAACATTGCTTCTCTTGAGCACACTTATTTGTTTTTGTCTCTATTCAAGAAGGGGGATAAAAACCTTATTTATGAAGCTTTCATCAGTGACCTGAAATACCACCACAGAGACAACGGTTTTTCCTGGTGTTTATTTGGACAATCAGTTATTCACTTACAATGTAGGTATGTGCAATTGAGCACAGAAAATAATGGACAAGAACTTACTAACAATTTCATTGTGAGCCAGTAAAATTTCAAATTGCATCTCACCATATCAAACTACAAAGCACCCAGAAAGGATGGATTTTTGACTGCCTTCCAAGACTTCAGTTAAATAACCCAAAGTAAAGTTCATTTGTTGAGAAGTTCTAACCACGGATGTTACCTACTCTATGACTGAGTGCCTATATGTGGGAGGAACATGCAATTTATTATCCAAAGAGGGATGGTTTTGACAGGAAAAAAAAGGAGATAGTAATAATTATAGCAAGACCACCAGGATCTATGTGAACTGTCCCAGACAAACTTTTCATTGGAACTCAAACTCAAAGATCATATGCTATTATTTGAAGGGGGGTAAAAAAAGGAATTCTATAAATTGCCTATCTTGAACACTTCATTTAAAAACTATGTTGATTTTGACTCTAAATATATGTCCATGGAGTTTTCTAGGCCAGAATACTGGAGTGGGTAGCTGTTCCCTTCGCCAGAGGTTCTTCCCAACCCAGGGAGTGAACCCAGGTCTCTTGCATTGCAGGCAGATTCTTTACCATCTGAGCTACCTGAGAAGCCCATAAGAACTATGTGATTTTGACTCTAAATACAGAAACGACTCATTTCAACTCCCTTTTCATGGTAGCTACATGATTTCTGAGAAATATGTCTTTAATAATGTAGAGGAAAGATATTTTCCAGGACTTGCATCAATGTTGCTCTCTTTTAGCATTTAGAATCTCAGGAAAGAAGCATAGAGTAATGCAAAGATACTGGTGGGTAGGCAAATGATACGTCAGTTCATGCTTTGCACTTCCTAGTTGAGTGATTCTTAAGCTATCTGGACCTTAACTTCTTCATCACCTAATAATACTCCCTATGAATCAAGCATTTTGCTAAGCACTTTACACTGATTATCCCATTCTAACTGTCACAACAACACTTTGAGGTAGGTATTTTTAGTATGTGTGCTGCCAAAGTGAGCACAGAGGTAGGTATTTTTAATATCCGATTTTCAGATGATAATCTCCATCCTTGCTTTATTTTCTGCTTATAGTATCTTCATTTATATACTTATATTTCCAACTAGTTTGTATTTTTCAAGGGACAGAAATTGTGCCATTTTTGAGGACTGCAGGCACACAATTTGATGCTTAAAAAAATGCAAGTGAAAGAAAGGAAGGAAGAAGAAACTTCTTACGTTGCTAAAAGTGATACATCTATTCCGGATTTGAATTAGGAGGTAAACCCCAGTCATCTGAACCCACAGGCTTCACTACTCCCTAACTTACAATGCCATTGTGAAAATTAAATGAGAAACATCCTGAGTATGAGTTCAGTGGATATGTGTTCACTCTCTTTTCTTCCTCTCAGATCTGTGACTTTTGGATCACTTGGGGATCGTGCTAGAAAATAGAGAAACATTGCTTTCCTCTACACTTAAGGGACTCATTCATATTGGAGAGCTCATTTGATGATTTACAGTGGATGAATATCTCTTTCCTTGGCAGGAAATCTATTTAAAGAAAACAAAGTAAGATCAGTGACTTGATGCATTTATGGGGACTGATCCAGGGAAATCCATAAAGAAATTACTTTGTCAGACTGAGTATTTTTCAACAATCTAAGCTACTTTTTAAAATATTCCTGATTAGAGTAAATTTTTGATGTACATTGATGTGTTATTATTGTTATTATTAATGAAAATAATATTCTTCAAAGATGTACAAATGATTAACAATGTATAGTTTGTAATATTTTCAAAGTGTGAATTTGCACCTTGCATGACAGAAAACTGGTATTCATGGTAAGACTTGTAGCTATCAAAAAGTGAGCAACTTGAGGATATGGAAAAACTGGAACCCTTGTACATTTCTGGTAAGAATATAAAATGATGAAACTGCTTCAAAAAGCTAAATGCAAAAATTACCATATGATCCAACAATTCTAATCCTAGGTATGTAACAAAATAACGAAAGCAGAAACTCCAACAGATAATTACAAGCCAGTATTGACTGAAGAGTTATTCATAGTAGCCAAAAGCTGGATACAACCCAAGTACTCATCAGCAGATTTAAAGGATAAACAAAATGCATATATGTATAATGAAATATTGGGCTTCCCTGGTGGCCGGACGGTAAAGAATCTGCCTGCAATGTGGAAGACCTGGGTTTGATCCCTGGGATGAGAAGATCCCCTGAGGAGGGCATGGCAGCCCATTCCAGTATTCTTGCCTGGAGAATCCCTATGAACACAGGAGCCTGGTGGGCTCCAGTCCATGGGGTTGCAAAGAATCAGACATGACTGAGTGACTAAGCACAGCACAATGAAATGTTATTCATCCACAAAGAGGAATAAAATTCTAACACATGCTATAGCAATGATGAACCTTAAAAATCATGCTAAATAAAATAAAACAGGTACAAAAGAGTAAATATTATACAATTCCACTTGCATGAAATATATAGAAATAGCAGAATCTGGGAGACAAAGTTGATCAGAGTTTATCAGCAGAAAGAGAGAATTGAGGTGTTATCAAGTAATGGTTACTGAATTTCTGTTTGGGGCGATGAAAATTTTTGAAAATAGATAATGACAATGTTGCATGATACTGTCATTGCAATTAATATCATTGAATTGTTTATTTAAAAATGTTTGAAGTGGAAAATTTTGTATATACATGCCATCTCTAGAATTTTTAAAAAGTATACAGTAATGTGACGTTCCCTTATCTTCTCAGGCTAAATACAGTAAGTCTCTTAATAGAATATAAAACTTTTTGTTAAAAAAGAAAAGGATATTTCTTGAAAAATGGGACTCTGTATGAACTTGAAGGGGGAGTGCTGGATTGTGGCAAAGAAAATAGATGACTATCCATGGGGATGTAATAGATGAGAAACTTGATGAGGCCAAATTTAAGGATTTGCAGACTTTTCAGGAGATATTTCTGGTGAATGTTGTGGTTCCATTGTGCCACAAAAATTCCCAAAGTTGTACTTATATCTCCATAATGGCATTTTTCAGCATGAAAAGAGGCCTCAAAGTCAACGATTTGGGTAATTTGGAGTTATATTATAGTGGCATCTTTATTGCAGTAGCACTGACGTTATTTAATATTTTAGTGCACACTGAAGGGTACCAACAAGAAGATACTGTCTTCAGCAGTTTCCAGACTCAATTTGCCATAGAATTTATTACACCCATCATCAATAAGACAAATATGTATCCCAAACTGCCGTCTCGTTGAGGCTGCCACTCACTGTATCTGCTCTCTCACAAGTGGGGGGTCAAGGGTGACAGATTTTATTCTTGACAAAAGATGTTTGTGTTCCTCCTTGAATAAAGATTTCTCTTACCCATGCTAGGGGTGTCAGCCTTGCTCATGGGATTTTCTTTGGTCAGTGAAATGTGAATGGAATTTCCTGAGAACTTTTAAGAGCCAGTGTGTGGTATTCTTCCCTCTTCCATGAGAAATGTTCCATGTAGAAGCTGCTCTATCAGCCAGATTAGTGATAGACATGTTCTGAACATGGGAAAGGAAGAAGGGTGAATATTTGTGATCAGGGAAGTCAGCCATGGTAAACAGTACTATTGCCTAGAAGTATCTTCTGCTTTCCCCTGTAGAAGGGTTATGCAGTGTCAGGCTTGGCTATGAGACTCATGTGGCAGTGACATGTGAGCAGAAGTAATGTGCATCCTGTCTAGTGAGCCAGAATATGGTGTTTCTATTCATGACATTGTAAATATTCCACATAGATGGACTATTCAGTCAGTTTGTATTCTGGATTGAAGATGACCTATGGTTGTCCTATAATTAACTATTGTATGAGTTAGAAATAAATTATTATTTCAAGCCACTGAAATTTGGAGTTGTTTGTTACCTCCAAACCCAGCCTAGCTGAACTAATAGATTAGGAAGCCCAAGATATACTAGTTAATTATCCCATCTTCTTGAGATACTATGAATGGTCCAGAAATGGGCTCATTGGTCAAATCAGGCAAATTAATATTCTCTTCTAAAATTCTAATTTGAACAGTTGGCTTAAAGGCAATAAATATATATTTAATCCCATTTTAGTAATGGAAGAATTTTGTCTTGTAGTTGACAGGAATACAGTCACTGACCACAGTGAGAACTAGTCACTGGGTTGTAGCTTTTAAAACTATTGATGCTGCAGGTTGGTATTAAAACAGAATTTTCAGTGTTTTAGAAATAGTCCTTTGAATTTTAAGAAATAAATCTTAACAATTTTATGGTGCTGTTGTTTAGTTTTCTCTTGTCATTAAATTGTAACTGTGACTTGATGCAACACATGTTGTAGATTAGAAAATGTTGTGCGTTACTTTATGACGGGTCTTGTCAGACCTTTTCTATATACTAATATGTCCTATGTTTCTTTGGGAGGAGCTGTATCATACATAATTATCCCCTAACATTTTTATTATAGAATCCCCCTCCAGAGATTAATAATTTACAGGATTTATCTTGAAAAACTCTGCTCTATAAGTAGCTTGTGGCTTCTGAGTATTTTCCATCATGGAAGGTGGAAGTCCAGCTCCCTGTAACCCAAATAAGCTTTGTGTTAATGATTCAAAATACTAAACAGAGATATGTTCCAATCACTATTATTGAGTTCATGGGGACATAATTTGCCCCATGGGGACAAACTATTCATTATCATTACTTTCCGGAGAAATCATGGAGAAATTTTATAGGTATATCTGAGATTAGTGAACAAAAGGCTGAGTATACAGACCTCAGCTCCAGAAGAAGATCTCATCTACTTACTCTTACATCCATGTAAAGAATCTGGTGTTTTCAAGAAGGTGTGCATTCTAATTGCACAACTTTATTACTGTATCTAGCAGACATCTTTTAGAATATGCATCCATAACCCACCCACCAATTCTCTGAAATCTTTGGGCCAGTTTACATTTCCTTGGAAATTGTGATTGGAATTAAGAAGCTGCTTCTGCAACGTAACTAGAAATGTAACATACACACTTAGGAGAGAGGCACAAACATTTTCTACTCTATGAATGACAAAAATAATTTAGAAAAATTAAAATTGAAGTCTAGAGAAGCAGAGAAGATGGAGCAGATGCCCCAGGAAGAGCTAAATTTCAGATGACTTTACACTTTCAAATTTTGTAAAGGAGAAGTATTGAGGTTAGTATTTGTATCACAAAATTATACTGAAGCTTAAATGAATTGATACTTGCAAAGTGTTTAGGCAGATATCAGGAAGAAATGTTCAATTTGTGTATTACTTATTTTCTGCAGTTATATAGAAAACTCTGAAATGGTTTTGGTTTTATTCTCGGGTTGCCACTAAAATTTTATCTTTATCAATGCATTTAGGCAATTTTATTATGATATGGCTTGCTGTTTTTCTGTGTGTGCATATGTGTGTATGTGTTTGCATGCATACACATATGAGTGAATGCTTAAGGATTATCCATCTTATGATTTGTTAAGATATTTCACTCCATGAGTTTAAAATTGTATCAGATTGGGGAAATTTGGGAGCCATTACAACTTCAAATACACCATTTACTCAGTACACTTTTTTTCTTTGAGATGTTATTACAAACATGCCAATTGTTTGATATTTTCCCACAGATACCAGTTAGTTTTATATTTTTCATTTTCTTTCTCTTTGTATTTAGTTTTGACAGTTTCTATATTTTAGGTCATTAATCTTTTCTTTTGCAGACTCTGATTTGAGGTTAATCTCATTCAATAAATTTTTCATTTCAGATATTGCATTTTTCTTTCTAGAATTTCTCTTTGATTCTTTCACCTTTATATTCATGATGTCCTGTAAATTATTTAACATATTGTTGTAGTTGTTGTGATTTCCTAGTCTCCCAATTTCTTCATCTTTAACATGTCTGGATCTGTTTTTATTTTCTAATGTTTCTTCTGGATTGGGTCAGTTTCCTGATTCTTGGAATGTTTAGTGAATTTTTTATGAAATGCTGGAATCATCATATATTACATTGTTGGATGTCCCATTTCTTTGTATTGTTCTAGAGAATATTGAGTCTTGTTCTCTCAGGTAGTTAAGTTACTTGCTACTGGATCAATCCTTCTTAGAGTTACTTTTAAGTTTTTTAAAGTCTTTCTAGTGAAGCCTTTAACTTTAGAGATAGTTCAGCCATAGCCCTAAGGCATGACACTTCTGGGTTCTCTCCTGAATGCCTCTGGTATTCAAGAAAGACTGGCAATTTTGACAGGTTGAAAATCAAATATTTTCAAGCTCTGTGTGAGCTCTCAGAATAGTTTGGTTTGTGATTCTTTGCTCTTTGCTGAGCCTCATGAAGCTTCACAGTCAAAGCTCAAGGGTTGTTTTCTGCATAGCTTCTCCTTTCCTGGAAATCTTTTAAAATAAAGTCCAGCTCCCTCATTTTCTCTGAACTCTTATCTCTGTCTCTTCAACCCTATGGGACTGCCATTTTCTACCTATGACCTCTCTCACTACATCACTGTTCAAAAATTGCTTCCAGCCAAAAATCTGTGGCAAATTTAAGGATCATCTCATTTGCTTTCTTATACTCAGATATCACAATCTTGTGCTGTCATCCACTCTGTCTGAAAATAGCTTTTACAAACATATAGTATCTTTTTGGTTTGTTTTAAAAATATCTTTGCAGAAGAAGAGTAAGTCAATTCAACTTATTCCATCCCTGCTGGGGATGAAATTTCCAACACTATTATTACTGCTTTTAGAATTGACAAGAGTGCGAATGCATTTTGTTCCCATAACTTTAATAGTTAACCTCATCAATATTGTTTCTGATACTCTTTTGCTGCTACTACTGCTCTTGGAAGACAAGTATTTTTGTAATGCCATTACCTTTTTTGGGCAAAAATTGCATTTGTTAATAAAATAATTTAGTCATAATATATTAAATCAGAAACATTTGCATGCTAGTTAAATTTTCATTTGTTGGGTTTATATATTTAGCTACTTTATTGAGTGTCTCCTATGTGTAATATTTAGTATAAATGATTTCTAATTTACCTGATACACTATATATAAAAAGTAGTGTTCTTTTTTCACTATTAAGATGGATTTTTTATTTTAAACTTTTAATTAATTTACCAGCTAATAAAGTAAAGGGCTACAATTTGAACAAAAGTGTTTCAAGTGCAAGAAAAAGAAAAGCCAAGTTAGAAACAAAAAGTTACAGTCATGTGTCTTCCAGTGACACATACTAAACTTATGGGGTGCAAAGTGCTCCCTGTTCTCCACAAAAAGATAATAATTTTGCTTCAAATGTAGATAAATTGAATCGCTAAGCAGAGTGTTAAATTCCTACTGAAGATATTCAGAACACAACTTTTTTAATGAAAGAAGCAGTGAAGTATATTTTCTTTAACGTTCTGTTGCAAGCTGCTTATGTCATCATAAATTACTAACAAAGAGGTCCACACTTGCAGTAACGTTGTCTTACACTCTCTGGCTTCATAGCAGGGATGACCTGTGTCATTTTTCTGGACCTCAAAAAATAAAGAAATGTGACAAAAGTTAATTTGAGTATCTCTTCTGCTCCTGGCATCATTTAATGGAGATAAATTATTTAGAAAAAGTCATACATAATATTGACAGGATGAAGTAAACATATTTTAAAAGGCCTTCATTTTTCACATTAAGGCGCTGAGAAATATCTGAAAAGAAATTAAAATTTTCCTATGGATAGTTGAAGCATTGGAAAGCTGACTGTCTAGACGGTATGGTATTTAAACACAGGCTTTGTTGCCAGATTAACCTCCATTAACCTTCTCTTTGGCATTTACCATCTGTGTCATTCGGTCACTCAGTCATGTCCTACTCTTTGTTACTCTATGGGCTGCAGCATGCCAGGCTTCCTTGTTCTTTACCATCTCCCAGAGTTTGCTCTAACTCATATCCATTGAGTTGGTGATGTCACCCAACCACCTCATCCTCTGTCGTCCCCTTCTCCTCCTGCCTTCAACCTTCCCCAGCATCAGGGTCTTTTCCAATGGGTGGGCTCTTCGCATCAGGTGGCCAGAGTATTGGGGTTTCAGTTTCAGCATCAGTCCTTCCAACGAATATTCAGGGTTGATTTCCTTTAGGATGGACTGGTTTGATCTCCCTGAAGTCCAAGTGACTCAGGGTGTTGAGCAATTTCTTTAAAAGTTTTAGTTTCAATTAATTGAGAATTGAATATATGAATGCTCAGGTCACAGAATTGTTATGACTATTAAATAGTCCATGAATTTTTTAGGAAATAGCCAGGGCCTGATATAGTGTAACTGATTAACAAATTATATTGATTGTTAAATTATCTGCTTGTGTATTCTTCTGCAATCATATAGCCCTTTTACTTTACTTATCTTATATGGCTCATATATCCTCACTTTATATGTAATTTATTTGTTTAATTTATCCCCCTAATTACACTATAAACTCCCTCAAAGAAGATACTATGGCTTAAGATAAAATATGCAAATAGTTCATGTACAATCATATGACTGAATAAACAGATAAATTAATTAACACCTTAATTTACACCAAATACTATGTTTTGCTGAGCTATGCAATAAATAATGTAACTTTCAAAGGTAATTGCTTATCACCTAAGCACAGCACAGTGCCTTGGAGGATAATTTGAATGCTCAAAAGCTTCAGTTTTCTTTAATATATATTTTTTCTGCCCATATTAGCTTTCTAGGGCTGCCATACTAATAAAATATCATAGACTGGATGTCTTAAAAAGCAGAAATGTATTTTCTCACAGCTTTGGAGGCTAGAAGTCTCAGGTCAAGTTGTTGGCAGATTTGGTTTCTTCTGAAGCCTCTCTTTGATTTGCAGATGGCTTAAATTTTCCAGGTGGTTTTTCCTCTGTGCATGAGTCCTTGGTGTCTCATGTCAAAATATTTTCAGATTAGATTAAGGACCACTCTAAAAGCCTCATTTTAACTTAACCACTTTTTCAGACTGTATCTCCAAATATAGAGTCTAAGGTAGTGGGGGTTCAGAAATCAACATATGAATGGGGGCATGGCACATACCAACCCCAAACACTGCCCTTTCCCTCCTCCTCTTGAATAAACTTGTTAATTAATGGTAGAGACTTGAAGGAGTAACTTGCTGACCACACCTGTTTGTGTGATCTTGTGTGTGTCTGTGTGGATGACAGACAGACACCTAAGCACCTAAGGACACATGATGCTCCAAAAGGAAAAGAAAGAAAGCCACACAAGAATGTTTCATTTGCATCAAATCTCTAGTGTATTTCTTGGACTTCTGACAACTACATACATGACTTAGGAAGGCCCGGGTAGCTCAGTGGTAAAGAATCTGCCTGTCAGTATAGGAGAGGCAGGTAACACGGGTTTGATCCCTGGGTTGGGAAGATTCTCTGGAGGAGAAAATGGCAACCTACACCAGTATTCTAGACTGGGAAATTCCATGGACAGACGAGCCTGGCAGGCTACAGTCCACGTGGTCACAAAGAGCTGAACTTGACTCAGCATGTACATGCACGCCATAAATACAGTATTCTACATGGGATAGTTAAAAGCTTCAGGATATTATGCATTTGACACTGGAAAATTTATGTCAGGAAATTCTGTTTTTCTCCAGGGAGAAAGTCTCCAGTGGGAATCATATTGTAGGAAAGGGGACACTTTCCAGGGCCCGAGAGTGGGCTCTTGTCTAGCACTTGGAAATGAACTGTCCAAGGAGACACACATGCTAACAGATCAAGAGACTTTATTGGGAAAGGGCACCTGGGCAGAGAGCAACAGGGTAAGGGAACCCAGGAGAAATGCTTGGCCATGTGGCTGGCGGTCTTGGGTTCTATGGTAATGAGGTTAGTTTCTGGGTTGTCTCTGGCCAATCATTCTGACTCAGGGTCCTTCATGGTGGCACATGCATTGCTCAGCCAGGATGGATTCCAGTGAGAAGGATTCTGGGAGATTGGTAGGAAATATGGACCGGGGTTTCCTTTCTCCTTTTGAATCTTTCCGAATTCTTCTGGTTTGTGGTAACTTGTTAGTTCAGCATTACTTACAAGAACCTCCTATTCTAAGATAACTCACTCAAGTGGTTACTATCAGGCCTGGCCAAGGTGGGTGGTTTCAGTCAGTGGTTCCCCTAACAGTTAGTGTTTGAGTACCTTTAACCCTTATTTTTTTTTTTTTTTGCCTTGAGGGTAGACTGTGTTTCCAGCTGACAGAACTTTATGTCCCTTCTTTGGAATTGCATTTCACACAACACCCTGAAACACCACAGAAAATTACCATGATCAATCAATGAAGACTGGAGAAATGAAAGCATAACCACTTATCCGTGGTCAGTTTCCTTTGATGCAATACATATACTAGTGAGCTAGAGATTTATGAGTTTGAAAGCTAAATTCGATTAGAAACTGAACTTTTATTTTTATAAGGAGCTGTTTTATCTTTGTGTGTAGATCTCTGCTCACATAGAAGTGTGTTAAAAGTACATGGCAAAGAACTAATTAGAATTAATCATAGCACTATAAAAATTTAGCTTTAGAGAGATGTACAGTATTAGTATACACACATTATTTTATGGAGTTTTTAATGAGCGTGTTAGTGAACCAAACGTGGGTCTGCTAGTCTATGTGCCATAAAGTCAATCTACTGACACTGGGCTGTGTTGAAGTGCAACATTTATTGTGAGGCACCAATGCTCAAAACAACAACAACAAAAACACTGTGTTTCAAGGAAGCAATTTTTAAAGGCAAGGTGAGGGAGCTGATTCATGAGGTAAGTGACTGACTCAATTCTCTACTTAGTTGATGGTGAAGTAACAGGGTCATACTTAACATTATCTGTCCTCAGGTTCCTGTAGTTCTGGGGGCTCTGCATTCATGGTCATCCAGTAGATAACTTCTTCCATTTGGTGGGGGTTTTAGCATCTGGGCTTCCCTGGTGGCTGAGATGGTAAAGCGTCTGCCCGCAGTGTGGGAAACCCAGGTTCAATCCCTGGGTTGGGAAGATCCCCGGAGAAGGAAATGGCAACCCACTCCAGTATTCTGGCCTGGAGAAGTCCATGGACAGAGGAGCCTGGTAGACTACAGTCCACGGGGTCGCAAAGAGTTGGACACAACTGAGTACTTCACTTTTTTTAGCATCTGTAAAACAACTCAGAAAGGTGCATCAAATACTATTTTCTAGGTACTTCAGAGAGGAAACGAAGATTCTGCGGCAGCCATATAGCTGACTTACTGTTTAAATTGTTACCAGTCCTCCTGGTCCAACTGCTGCTTTTGCCACAGTATGTTTCACATCCTTCCTGTCCTTTATGCTTGTGCCAGGTTTTGTGTCTCAGGGGAGGCCTGGGAGACCACAGTTTCTCTACAAAGAAGAGGCAGGCAGAAGGACACGAGGAGAGTGGTCTGTCCTGGAAAGTCCTGCAGGTGTCCTGCTCAGTTGCAAGTGAGAGTATACCACCCTTTGGAACCAGAATAAGCCACCTGAAAATAAGCCTCTTTGGCATATGGATTTGAGCTAAAAGCCATTGAGAACAGGCAGATGCAGGAAGAGCTCTAAGAACTGGGCACGTGTTTGTTTTTCTTTTGTAAAGAAAATTTACATTTTAAAAAAGAAATTTACATTTGTAAAGATGTCTCCTCTCATACCAGGAAGAGGCCTCTTAATAACTCATCAATGGAGAAGGCATCAGTTTAAATCTGCATCACAAATCTTACTAAATAACCCTTTTCCACCATCCTTTGCTGGTCCTGTGGTGCATGCTGTCTCAAGTCCCGTCCGACTCTTTGCAACGCTATAGACTGTTGCCTACCTCGCTCCTCTGTCTATGGGATTCTCCAGGCAAGAGTCCTGAAATGGATTGCCATGCCTTCCTCCAGGGGATCTTCCCAACCCAGGGATCAAGCCTCTGTCTGCATTGCAGGCAGATTCTTTACTGCTGAGCCACCAGGAAAGCCCCACTTCCTGTTCACCTTCCGACTATAAGCCCAAAAAGAAACCTTTTTTCCTTTGTTTAAACCTAAGGCATTAGGCATATAAGCCCAAATCAGTGATTGTGGTGTGGTGGTTTAGTCACTAAATTGTACTCGACTCTTGTAACCCCATGGACTGAAGCCCACCAGGCTCTTCTGTCTATGAGATTTCCCAGACAATAATACTGGAGTGGGTTGCCGTTCTTTCTACAGGTGATCTTCCCAACCTAGGGATCTAACATGGGTCTCCTGCATTGCAGGCAGACACTTTATTGCTGAGCCACAAGGGAAGCCTCATTTCTGGATGTACATACTCAATACACATGTTAATAAACGTATGTTTGTTTTTATCTTGTTAATCTATATTTGTCATTGTAATTCACAGCACCCCAACTGTAAAACCTAAGATGAGTGGAGGAAAAATATTTTTTTTCCCTCCCTTACAATGTTATAACGATCTGAGTGACAGAAGTTCAACTGCTGGTGATTTGAGATTTTAGCAAATGAAAACAGAAGACTTACTCACTTCTGAAATGTTCAAACATATTTTTCATCCCAGTAAATATGACCTTTGTTAGAGTTGTACTTAAAATTACTTTTCTAAATTCCACATGTTGACTTATAAAGTGATACACAACTTAATAGTTGCGAGTTAAGTTTTATTTGGGGCAAAATGAGGACTGCAGCCCAGGAGGCAGCACCTCAGATAGCTCTGAGACTGCTCCAAAGCGGCAGGGGGGCGGGGAATGTCAATATATACGGTTTTGGTGAAGGGGGAGTTCAGTACCATTAAGCACTCATTTTACAAAAGGTGTTTTGTTAGTCATGAGGATCCGATGTCACCATGATGGGATTTAGTGCTTCTCTAGAAATGCAAGGATTGAGATAATAAAATCTGTTTCTAAAAACATCCAGCTATCCAACCACCACCAGATTCCCTGGAGCACAGAGTGCCTTACTCCACCCTGAACTCCCTTAGCGGCTGTTGAAGTCAAAAGCTATAGCAGCATGGGGTTCAATCTCCATAGAGACAGATGGCAAATGCCTTTGTTGTTCAGTCATTGGCAATGCTGTTGGCAAGTGCCAATTTGTAGTTGACACCCAGAATGACTAGAACTGTCAGCGATCTTAGGAGAGGGAGAGAGAACTCAGCAATACCATTGTACACAAGTTATGTTTTTCAGTTACAGTTAATGGTGTTGCGTTGTTTACTTATTTGTGATAGCATTTTATGATAGCTGCTGACTGTCTGCAGATGCCATCTGGGTCACTCCAGGTACATAGTAGCAGTAGCTTAATAGAGCTGTCGACTAAAAAGATGCGCAATGTGAAAGTTGCTAGTTAAGTTTTATTTCGGCTAAAATGAAGGCCACAGCCTGGGAGAAAGCATCTCAGATGCTCCTCCGAAGATGTGTTCCAAAAAGGTAGTGGTAGAAGATCCATATATAAGATTTTGGTAAACCAGAGATCAAATTGCCAACATCAGTTGCATCATTGAAAAGGCAAGAGAGTTCCAGAAAAACATCCGCTTCTGTTTTATTGATTATGCCAAAGCCTTTGACTGTGTGGATCACAACAAACTGTGGAAAATTCTTCAAGAGATGGGAATACCAGACCACCTGACCTGCCTCTTGGGAAATCTATATGCAGGTCAGGAAGAAGCAGTTAGAACTCGGCATGGAACAACAGCTGCTGCTGCTGCTGCTAAGTCACTTCAGTCGTGTCCAACTCTGTGTGACCCCATAGATGGAAGCCCACCAGGCTCCCCCGTCCCTGGGATTCTCCAGGCAAGAGCACTGGAGTGGGTTGCCATTTCCTTCTCCAATGCACGAAAGTGAAAAGTGAAAGTGAAGTCGCTCAGTCGTGTCCGACTCCTAGTGACCCCATGGACTACACCCTTCCAGGCTCCTCCATCCATGGGATTTTCCAGGCAAGAGTACTGGAGTGGGGTGCCATTGTCTTCTCCATGGAACAACAGACTGGTTCCAAATAGGAAAAGGAGTACCTCAAGGCTGTATATTGTCACCCTGCTTATTTAACGTATATGCAGAGTACATCATGAGAAATGCTGGGCTGAATGAAGCACAAGATGGAATCAAATTGTCAGGAGAAGTATCAATAACCTCAGATATGCAGATGACAACACCCTTATGTAAGAAAGCGAAGAAGATCTAAAGAGCCTCTTGACGAAAGTGAAAGAAGAGAGTGAAAAAGTTGGCTTAAAGCTCATCATTCAGAAAACTAAGATCATGGCAACTAGTCTCATCACTTCATGCAAATAGATGGGGAAACAGTAAAAACAGTGACAGACTTTATCTTTTGGGGCTCCAACATCACTGCAGATGGTGAGCGCAGCCATTAAAATTAAAAGACGCTTACTCCTTGGAAGAAAAGCTATGACCAACCTAGACAGCATATTAAAAAGCAGAGATGCAGGGATTGAACCCAGATCCCCTGCATTGCAGGCAGATTCTTTACCATATGTGCCACCAGGGAAGCCCAATCTCTGCAGAGGCAAATGCCCTTGCTGATGTTCAGTCACTGGCAAATACTCTTGGCAAGTGTGAATTCATAACTGACAGGCCAGTGCCAGCATGAAGTTGACAGGCAAGTGCCAATTTGTAGTTGACAAAGCACTTAACAGAGTTTTATTAATAGATTTTCATGAAATTCAAAAAAATTTTTTAAATCTTTTCACTTCATCAGAGGTGTCCTAATATTACCAAGTTTAAGTTTAACTTGAACTATAAAATATTTGATCCTTCATTGGGATCTAATGTTCTTCCATCCTTATGCTTCAAGACCATGTCCTCCACTAATTTCTTGAATTGTGATACATTGCAATTCTGTAAAAACACTGAAATAGGAATTTCCCCCTTTTTATTGAGTGAGAAACCATTTTAAGAATCCTAAAAAGCTATGAAATTCTTCTCTAGGGAAATGCATATGGGAATTTATATGCATACTTTATTACACGTCATTATTTTAGTGTTTATTTTTTTTAATTGCATCATCATAAATTAATTAGAGCCTATGAATTTTATGGTATGATTTCTTAGGTTTGGTTTGTGTAACTCCAGGAGAAAATTTCTGTTTAGTTAAAAAAAAATCATTATACTTACCCATAAGAATAGACAAACTAATCTACATTTTAAGTCTAGTACAAAGTATTTTCATTTGGAATCATTGATATAAAAGCCCTACAGAATTTCCTCCTGGCCCAATAGTTAGATTAATGATTTCCCTGCCAACGGCCAGTTCAGTCTCTGACTGGGAAACTAAGATCTTGCAAGTCTCACAGCTCTGCCAAACAAACAAATAAACAAACAAAAAGCCTTTAGACATAGGTCAGTATCTAGTATAAATAAAGACATTTATTGTAAAAATAATTATATGAAAAACTGAATATTGTCATAATGCACTTCAGAATAAAAGTATATGGCTTCCCACTTAGATTTTTATATTCTGGGAAATTGTGATCTAGAGATTGATATGATTTATGATATGACATTAATGGTCACCAGATGATTTTATATTGCTGTATATCGAATGCTGTTTTATGCTAAAGACTGATTCAGTAACTGCCGAAAGTAGATATGTGTTTGACATGATAGAAGGATTTATGAGTGTCAAAGAAAAAACTCACGTTAAGAGTTGTGAGTTTGAGTTTTATTCAGTCTTACAGAGGACTATAGTTTAGTAGGCAGACTCTCAGGAGTTCTAAGAAACTGCTCCAGAGAGGTAAGGGAGGAAGCTATTTTATATAGGATTTTTAGCTGTGGAACACATGCAGTCAAGCATACATCTTTGTAAAAGGTTGCTGCTGGGCCCAAAGAACAGATATCCCAAGTTAATGATTTTAATGCTTTTCTGTTTACGAAAAGATTCAAGAACTTCGATTCATTAAAATTCCTCCTGAGATATACCTCTAACTATCTATGGAGACTATTTTTGCATTGACTAGTGTTCCATTCTGTTTTTCACCCTGATCCCTCTCAGGGTGCAGCAGGTCACAATTTCATCCTTATAGAACTTGGTGGCGAGCGACACTGTTCTTTGTTTACATGGGTATTATGGTTAAGATAAAATCAACATATGAACCAATTAGGGAATAATTATATAATGCATATCATGTTGTGCAGTAGTTAGAAACATCTTTTTCAAAAGGAAAGTCATAGAGTTTTTTGATATAGATCAAATTGGATGGTAGAAAGAAGAAAGAAGCGTTTCCTGGTCTGAGCTGTAGCAATATCTCGCTGGAAGAGGTAAGGGTATTAATTAAGAGTTAATCCTTCAGAACTACTGTGTCTGTGCCCCCGGCTCCTGCTGCCTCATTTACATGAATGTGGCATGTATCTTCCTTGAACCTTACTGTCTTTCAAGTCCTATCTCCAAATATAGCCACCCTGTGATTTAGGGCTTCAAGGTATGAGTTTTGTGGGGGACACAAACATTTAGTCTATAAAGCAACTTTTATGCCAAAAAAAAAAGAAAGAAAAAGAAGAGCAAGCTGGAGAGACAAAAACTACACAAAACTTTCAAAGATATAGAGAATAGCAAATGTGTCAAACTTTTGTTTTTCCAAAAATAGAGAAGCAAAAATGCAAATTGGAGGGAGATAATTTTTGAATAATATCTGAGAATATCCCTGATTTTTTTTTTAAGTAAAAACTCAAATTTAAACAGTTTTAAGGAATGTCATTCAGAGAAGACTAAAAACACACTAAGAATAGAAACAGATAAATTAAAGTGAAAACTAAAAACATGAAAAATAAGTGAAGATTTGAAAAAGCTCAAGAAAAAAGAAGCAGATGACGTACCTGGAAACAAAAATCAGGTTAACATCAGCATTTACCATCAACTGCACAATTACAAGAAGACAATGAAGTACGATTTTTAAACTGTTAAGGAAAGAACTATGAAATTTGAACATAGAATTATATATCCACCTAAATTATCATTTGAATGTGAAAGTAAAATAAAGACATTGTAAAAAATATAAGGCCTTCAAAATTTTACCACACAGAAAATTTCTTTGGAATTATTCTCAGATGAAGAAGTTCAGGCACCTAAAAATATTTTCTATAAAGTCTGTCAACCCGCAAATTGGCACTTGCTACAACAAAGGTCCGTCTACTCAAGGCTATGGTTTTTCCTGTGGTCATGTATGGATGTGAGAGTTGGACTGTGAAGAAAGCTGAGTGCCGAAGAATTGATGCTTTTGAAGTGTGGTGTTGGAGAAGACTCTTGAGAGTCCCTTGGACTGCAAGGAGCTCCAACAAGTCCATTCTAAAGGACATCAACCCTGGGTGTTCTTTGGAAGGAATGATGCTAAAGCTGAAACTCCAGTACTTTGGCCACCTCATGCAAAAAGTTGACTCATTGGAAAAGACTCCGATGCTGGGAGGGATTGGGGGCAGGAGGAAAAGGGGATGACAGAAGATGAGATGGCTGGATGGCATCACTGACTTGATGGACGTGAGTCTGAGTGAACTCCGGGAGTTGGTGATGGACAGGGAGGCCTGGCATGCTGTGATTCATGGGGTCACAAAGAGTCGGACACGACTGAGCGACTGGACTGAACTGAACTGAACAAGTGCTTGCCATCTACCTCTACAAGGATTAAATCATATCCTGCTGTGTCTGCTGGACTTCAGCACCCCTCTGAAGAAGCTCAGGTCGGAGAGCAGAAATGCGGCAACTCTGTTCTCCCAGAAAACTGGCAGGACAGTTCTTCAGATAGTTAGATACGTTCAGGAGCTGATTTTATGAGTCCAGTTCTTATATCTCCTTATATCTAAGAAAACACTAAAATCCTTCCTAGTGATAACTGTTTCTCATGACTAGCAGAAGCTTCACAAGACCAGCAGAAACATCCCAAAAAATAAATGTGCCTGATTGCATGTACTCCCCCTTCAGCAAAACCGCGTATTTATTGACCTTCGCCTCTACCTCCCTGCAGCAATTTCTCAGAGCTATCTGAGGCTCAGTCTCCTGAGCTGCAGTCCTCATGTTGCCCCAAATAAAACTTAACTTACAACTCTCATGTTGTGCATTTTTTTTAAGTTGGCAGGTCCAAGATATTAGATATTTTAGACTTTGCAGGCCATATAAAGTTTCCATTGTTTGTTTCTTTGTTCATTTGGTTTTTTACAATACTTTAAAAATATAGGAACTTCTCCTATATTTGATGAAATGGTTAACACTTCATCTTCTAATGCAGGGAGTACAGGTTTGATCCTTTGGCGGGGAGCTAAGATTCCACATGCCAAAAAACTAAAACAGAAGTAATATTGTATCAATAACAAATTCAATAAAGACTTTAAAAATGAGGTCCACATCAAAAAACTTAAAGAAAAAAATCTAAGTATGGATATATACCAAAGCAGACTGCAAACAAGTTTGACCCAAGCAGATGGTATAGCATGAAAATTCTTGAAGGTATTGAATAAAAAGAAAAAAAAATCTAGGAAATATAAAAAGTAAAGAGGATCAAATAGTGAATAAAAAAATTGCTGTAAAGATTTTGACCAGAATTAAAGTGACCGAAATTTTTTCACATTATGGCACATGTTAAAGATTATAATAATGAAATGATGCACACGGATAAATGAATGAATATTAATAGACTACCCCAAATCACCAGAACAATAAAAAATTGAATATATAACTTTTGAAACATTAAGTTAAAATTTTATAAAGAAACATAGGAAGAGATGAAGAAGAAACTGTGGTAAAGAGAAAATATGAAATAATGCCCTGATATTATACAGTTGTGATTTTAAAAGTTCAAGAAGATAATTACCATACATAGTATAACAATAGAATCTTCTAATCTCTATGACAATAACTAATAAAATTGGGATGGAGTAAGAAATGAAAATAGATGAACCTTTTAGTAAACTACTTTAGCACAATTCTTTCATAAACTGATAAAGCAGAGAGAAAATCAAGTCCAGGCTATTTGAATAATGTGATTAATAAAATTTCCTTTTCTTTTTTACCAAATAATCTTCAAATTCTCTCTTAAAACATGGAACAGAATCAATACAATAACACTACCATCTCTGACTACAATGAAATAAAATTTGAAGTTGAGAAAAAAAAAGTAGTTAAATATATACCTGGAAAAGCTAAAAATCTGGGATCAAGTAACTTATGTATTAAGGAAGATATCATAAAGCAAATATGAAATATTAGAGCAGAAAGGAATTTAAAATAGTAATCAACAACATTCAACTTAAACTATGTTATAACTTTATGCTTATATAATAAATTAAACAGAAAATTGTAAATGTTAGCAAGAACATAGGTAAATAAACGAACATTAATTGGTACAAAAATTCTGTAGATCAATTGGGTGGAATTTAATACACCCAATGACATAGAAATTAGTACCTCTGAATATATAGCCATGGCTGTGATATAGATTTCAAATAAAATATAAAAGGTAGGGTATCTTGGTATGTTTTGTTTTGTTTTATTAATGGTAGGACATTAAGAACCTGAGATATCCTTCATAAAGGGGATAGATAAGCAAATTGGTATAGATACATGCCGTAAGGTAGTATGTCATAGTTAGAAGCAATAAATCAGATATACATTAACCAAAGTGAATATATCATTAAGACATGAGATACATAACATAGTGTATTTTACATAAATCGAAAACATGTACATAAATGAAACAATAATTATATTTATAAAGATACATATTAAACACATTATAATGAATGCTTGTGAGTAGGGGGAGAAATAACATATGAAAGAAAAAGAAAAAATAGAAAAACAAAAGAAGGAAGCAATGATGTTGGTTTGCCATAAACATACCAACATAATGCATTCAGCTTCCTAAATTTTATGTCTAAGAATTAAAAAACAATAAAATTGTAACACCAAAAACACTTTGTATTAGGGTATAGCCAATTAACAATATTGTGATAATTTCAGGTGAACACAAAGGGACTCAGTCATACATACACATGTATCCATTCTCCCCCAAGCCCCCTGACCACAAAAATTAATTTTAGAAGAGTTAAATTTGCTTTCTGAGACAAATGAAAATTTTGAAGATTACCTAAAGGGATAGTGAATTAGGGAGGTGAAAAGGTAGATATCTTAGAAAGTACCCACTTTTTAAGTTGAGGTTTGCCTTAGATTTGCTTCTGAGAGTAAATTTTGGTAAACCAGGAAGAATTGGGATTTTTAGAAGGGACAAATTATGAGTGCAAAATATATCCAATGCTATAGTTTATTTGAACACAAAGAATGTGTAATTAGTTAGATATATATGATTTTTGTGAGTTTCTCCAGTACTAACAGGAACAGAAAAAGCAAGGAGGTGAAATAATTTAGAGTCATAGATAAGATTTATAAAATACTTGGAAGGCAAAATTTCCTTGGTCCTAGATATATAAGTCATGGGTGAGAAGGAAGGCTAGTACTGCAAGAAAGTAGATTAAAAGTTGTAGAGTTATAGAAAGGGGAAAATGATATAAAGATTTGGTAATACTTCCAATGAAACAGGTTGAAAATATCTTTAGAAAAAAATATTTCTAAAAATATCAAATATTTCAAGTGTGATTTGTGCTGATATTAGTCAGTTTTTTCTTTTTTTTTTAAACTTGCAGCAGTAACAATTTTAAAATCTCATTGATTTACGAAGACAACAGTCTATTTCTCATTCTTGTTACATGGTGATGCCTCCAGGTCAGCTGTTGCTCTTCTCTGTTGAATGTATTGTCTTTTCTCCAAGATCCAGACTGAATAAGAAACCCCTATTTGAGACATGGATTTTTGTGGCAGAGGGAAAAGGCAAGATGGCTGCCTTTAAATCTTCAATGGTTCTTAAAGCTTGTGTTCAGTTAGGCCTCTGTTGCATCCAGTCACATCCTGTGGCTAAAGTAAGTCCCATAGATCAAGACCAGCATCAGTAGGGTGGGAGAATGTATATTTCTCCAAGTGGAGGTCCAATATATCTCATGGCAGCAGGGGAAAATTCTTCAAGCCCAGAGTCATCTCTTACAGAGAAGGGGTGGGAAGATAAAGCAAGACTCTTGACGAAACTTTTTATTAAAAAGTAGGCTCTGGCTTCAGTGTAATGAAGTCCACCTGTGCCTTATGAACCCTCGCTCCTTTACCCTCCGGGAACCTATTAAAATCCAGGAACGGCAGCAGACCGAGTAGCACCATATTGGTATGTTCATAAATTATTTTTGAGTGAATAAAGCCAAGCAGAGCAAACAGAAAGGTGAGAAGTAAGGGGGTGAATGGTTATTGCAAAGGTACAGAAATAAAAGGAGTCTGGCGTGATCTTTCCTGGTGGCCGTATCAGCCCTGTCAAGCAAGACAGCAACCTCACTGAATCCATGAAGGACTCTTCACTCAGTTCTGGAAGTTGATATGACCTTTTTTTTTTTTTTTTCCCAATTTAAAATTGGCATCTAGAACATTATGTGTTACCAAGACTTTTCACTTTGTCTTAATGCTATGATGATAATAACACTATTAACAATAAAGTCACTAGCGCTGATGTAGCATCTTACTATTTATAAACACTCTGCTATAGTTCAAATGTGTTCTCAAATCAACCCCATGTAGTAGGATCACTGGTTAGTCTCATATTGCTCTCCTATCTCACCCTTTCTATGTTCTGCTTTGTGTCCTGGGTAGGATGCAGGAGGCTGATCCATGAAGACCTGGACTCCACAGTCTCTGATTTATAGTTGATCTTGGCTGAAGAGAGACAGTAGCTAAGAGGGCACAAAGAGAGGAGGTCACATGATCGTGGAAAGAAGTTTGAGCTTTATCAAGAAAGATTTTTTTTTTTAATTCTAAGGGCGTCGTAACAGATGGGCATAGTACTTTTCTGTATGTCACAATGACTGCCTCAATATAATCAACCTCCTTCTTCAGCAAAACAGGACAATAATTATAGGAATAAATAAGAAACATTCTTCTGCCTCTGCTCTTTGGATATTATGCATTCTCTTCTGGGAATGAAAGACATCTAAGCAAAGTATTTTATGAGGGCTGAGATGATAAAATCTTTATTCCTAGTTGCTTTGGGTAAGATTTTCCCCTACATCCTTGCTGGTACAATCGCCATCACTACCATCATCAAAGCCATTGATGAATGTTGTGCTGTGTAAAAGGATGTTGTGAATTGCGTTTATTGCAACATGAGAATTTGCAAATCTGAAGCCTCAACCTATAGGTGGTATTCGCAGTAGTTATGCCTGACTCTCTGGATATATAGAACATTGCATGGCAACTCAAACCTCAGCACACCCAAGCTGCCATCTAGCCATCTTAGATACCTATGTCATGGTCAGCAGAGTGGACCTGTTCAGGTCAGCCAAGGTCTACCTGGATCATTGCTAGACTTTAAGTTAATATCCTAATGGAACCCTTGCTGCACAATTTGTAGCAACCCATTGGGAGAGCTGGGGAAAGGGGTTACTTCCAAAAGCCTTCTTCTCTTTCCTGCCAACCAAAGCATTGCAGTATAAATTCATTCCTCCAAACTGCTTACTCTCTGTAATTAACTCTGCTCTAGGAATAGCTGTTTTATAACTGTTGCAAATCAAAGGACTATGCCACTGAAGTATTCGCTTGCCAGGAGACTGTGACATCTCATCCATTAAAGGAATGATGTTTAAGAACAGCCTCTTCTCCTTTTCTTTTTGAAAGATTGCTTCACTGAATGGACATTGCCTTGAGTTGTATCGAGGGAAATGGGAGTTGAATCAGCAGCACTTGTACAATGCCTAACTGCTATTACTCTGCTCCCAGGAGCTTTGAATTTGCATGGCTTAGCAGACTGCTGGCTGTAACGATAGAACTCAGAGTGGGTTGACAGCACTGGAATGTCTAAGGATGTACTATGCTCGTATCTTCATTTTTCAGAATTCACCTCTTAAGAGGCAGACAGGGCTTTTGAGGATGAGGCTAATAGTCCCTAATTCCTTGGGTGTTCATTGTGGAATGCTTTTACCCATGCTAAGGTAATTTGCTATTAATATGGATGTAATACACAATGCTACTAAAATTTCCACTGTAGTGTACCCTTCATGAGTGTCTATTACCTGTTCAACAGCTCCTGATTCTATAGTTTGAATTAACCTCTTTGGCAATGAGCGAACATTCTGCACAGCACAACAGTGTATAGTTGCAAATGGAGTAGAAGCTGAGAGAGCATTAGTTACTCACATAGACCATGCTTTCATCACATGGCCTGTGGTCCATGCCCCAGACAGTGTGAGTCCCATAAAATATGTCTCTTAATTATCAGAAACTCAATAGCAGAATAAAACATGTGTCTCTGTGTCATATTTTAGATTCCACATCTAAGTGATATCGTATGGTATTTGTCTTCCTCTTTCTGAGTTAGCAGAAATTAACAAAATGTTGCAAATCAACTATCCTTGAATAAAATAAATTTTAAAAATAAAATTAAAAAATACTATACAGGCTAAAAAGAAAACCAACTTGCTCATTTTTTACTTCAATTTTGCAGAGATGCAGGTTTGATCCCTGGGGCAGGAAGATACCCTCCAGGAGGTAATGGCAACCCACTCCAGTATTCTTGCCTGGGAAATCCATGGCTAAAGGAGTAAAACAGGCGGTGCTAGCAGTAAAGAATCCACCTGCCAATGCAGGAGACCCAGGAGATGCGGGTTGGATCCCTGGGAATATCCCCTGGAGGAGGGCATGGCAACCCAACCCAGTATTCATGCCTGGAAAATTCCAGGGACAGAGGAGCCTGGTGGGCTATGGTCCATGGGGTCACAAAGAGTCTGACATGACTGAGCACACACATGTACTTCAATTAACTGCTATCATATAATATGTTAAGTAAATCTGATTAAATGTTCCTGTCTTCCATGTTTCTGATAACAATAGAATTATTTTGTCCCATCAATTATAATCAGGAGTCATAATCAGGATTTAAGAAATTTTCTGTGCTTGAGACATAAGATCAAGTTGATTACAAATTAATGTTAACAAAATTGAGGGGTTTTAACATAGGGATTTGGAAGAAAAGGTTTAATCTTAGGGGAAAAAAGCAATTTCAAAATGCAGATAACTGAGGGACTTCTCTAGTAAGCCAGTGGTTAAGACTCTGCACTTTCAATTCAGGGGACACGGGTTCCATTTCTGGTCAGGGAACTAAGAACTCCTTCCCCCACAAAATGTGGAGAATTGAAATTTTACCTTTGATTTTGCAAATAGATTTGAAAAAAGCTGAGACCCATGAAAATAGCAGTAAATCTGGGCAAATGGCTTTTTTCTATATTTTACTTGTTGGAATCTCGTTCTTCATATTCATCTGTGTAGTTAATATTTGTTCTTTTTATATGTTCAGGAGTATATCTCATCTCCTTTATTGGACTGTGAATTTGAGGTAAGACAGTTAAGTGTCATTTGCCTAAATACCCCTTCCAGTACATAACATGCTATTTTGCACAGAGTATTTAAAAGCTCTTTGTAATGGAAATATTACATTTTAAGCAAGCTCCAGGAGATTGTGAAGGACAGGGAAGCCTGGCATGCTGCAGTCCATGGGGACACAAAGAGTCAGACACATCTGAACTACTGAACAACTACAAAATGGATATATGATTTAAACAGTGGTAATTTGTATTGATTCAATATAATTCAGCCTTAAAACAAACAGGTGAATATATACTGAATTTCTTAAACAGATCCCCTACTCTATTTATTAATATACTTCTGTAACCTCATGCCATGCCATGCTCAGTTCTGTCCGACTCTTTGCAGCCCCTGGACTGTAGCCCTCTAGGCTCCTCTGTCCATGGAATTTTCCAGGCAAGAATACTGGAGTGGGTTTCCATTTCCTACTCCAGAGGATCTTCCCAACCCAGGGATCGAACCTAAATCTCCTGTGTCTGTTGCATTGGCAGGCGGTTTCTTTACCACTGAGCCACCTGGGGAGCTTGTTCATATCTAGGGTGGTGCGTGCGTGCATGCTAAGTTGCTTCAGTTGTGTCTGACTCTGTGACCCCACAGACGGCAGCCCACCAGGCTCCTCTGTCCACGGGGTTCTCCAGGCAAGAATACTGGAGTGGGTTGCCATTTTCTTCTCCCAGGGGATCTTCCTGACCCAGGGGTCAAACCCAAGTCTCTTAGGTCTCCTGCATTAGCAGGCAGGATTTTTACCACTAGCGCCACAAACCATTTTCACTTGGTCATATTAGGCCTCTCCTAATTTCCTGAAAGTGTACTTTCACTAATATGGATTATTGCCCATATTAGGTGGTGTGGTTTTTCTTGCCCTTATACTTATCATTCAAAGAAGGTCGACCAAAATTTCCTGTGTCAAGCCTGCAAGTGGATCATAGTGTTAGTCACTCAGCCGTGTCTGTCTCTTTTCGACTCCATGGACTGTAGCGCACCAGGCTTCTCTGTCCATGGAATTCTCCAGGACAGAATACTAGAGTGAGTTTCCATGCCCTTCTCCAGGGGATCTTCCCAGGGATCAAACCCAGATCTTCTACATTGCCGGCAGATTCTTTACCGTTTGAGCTACCCAGGAAGCCCCATTGGTTAATAAAAAAGATGAAGCTTTGCACACATAAATCCAATGTACCAGTGTTATCCAGTTTTCAATATTCAATATGCATCCATTTTTTGGAAAAAAAAGTTCTTGACCTAAAAAGCAATGCAAACAGATGTCCTAAATTTGCAAATATTTGCTTGGTACTAACACTAGATTTATTTAATGCCAGGACTGAAACATATTTTAATAGATTTCTAAAATAAAAAAGACAATGAGAGAGTTCAGCCTGTTCAAATAAAATGATAAATAAATATAGCCACTAATAATAGGAAGAAATATGACATAAATAATGGTAAGCTGGAAAATAATTGTAAAAGTTTATGGTTATTGGGCTGGATCTAATATGATATTAAATTTCTACTGACATTTCAAGAGCTGTCCTAATTAATCAATTGGTAATTGCAGCTATGATTACCAGCCGTGATTATGATTAATTGCCAATTGTGATTGATCCTCCAAAAATTCTGGCAGGTTCTTCAATATAGAATCTCTGCTGCCTTAAGTAGGATTTGGGAGGCAGAGTTATTAAAGGGAAATAATCAAACCCTTCACTCTCATTATGGATCTGTCCTCAGGGGACAAGATTTGTGATGTTGGAATCAAGGATGGATTCACAGTAGGGGAAAGCCAAGAGAGGACAACATCACGCCAGAGATTATTTTAGTAAAATAGACTCATTGTGGAGATGGAGCGTACATTTTCTAATGATTCATTTACTTTAGGCTTACATTCATTACACCCCCTACCAGTTGAGCCGCCTTTCATTATAACAGTATGATCTTCTTAGGTAGCCCAATCACTACATTTTTCAGTTCTATGCACAGTGAAAATAGATACCTCTGTGCTTTTCCAACTGTCATGTAGCAAAATGGTTCATTATTTAGTTCTTAGGTGAGTACCATGAACCTAAGGTCACAAGCAGAGGGAAATATTTCCGGGACTACGTTGTAAATGAGGAATCTTCTGAGTCATTTTCTGGAATACGTCATTAGCCTGGTGCCAGGTGGAGCTGCACAGCTGTGGTATCAGAGCGGTGGCACTTCTGCTGCCTAACGTGGCCTGTCACCATGAGGGCTCCCCAAGCCACAGAAGAAGCTCCTCTTCAAAAAGCCTCATACTGCAGGCTAGTGCAGTGATTTCAGGAAGGTGAGCTTTTTCAGAAAATACCAAAAACCAGACTAATTTTCAGTGAATAAGGAAAGAACCAGAATATATGCACCGCAGGGGCAGAGTATATGTCTTTTATGCTCTGCTGCAGCCTGAGTACTTTTAGAGTCCCTACACCAGGATGGAGAGCCAATATACAACAAATGAATGAAAGACGGAATGAATGAACACTTGCACGCACTCCCGAAGGTTGAGACTTGACATGTATTGAAAATTTATATAGTTAAATCCATATAATTAGTAATTGACAGTTGAACAACTTATGCTAAGCTCGCTATAACTCCAAAGCTCATGCTTAACTATTACGATATTCACCTTGGGGAAGTGAATACAGAGACAATAAAGACAGGGTGAAGGGAAATACAACAAACAGCGACTTGAAACAACACAGATCTATTAACTTACAGTTTAGATGTCTTAAGTTCAAGATCAGTCTTATTGGGCTAATGCAAAGACGTCAACAGGACTGTAGGGGAGAATCTGTTTCCTTGACTTGGCAGCTTCTAGAGGGCAAGTGCATTCCTTGGCTTGTGGCCCTTTACCCCGCCTTCAAAGCCAGCAGCATCGAATTGTCACATTTTCTTCATTGACTACTTATGTGTTCACATCACAGCCTCTGACTCTATAACTCCCCTGGTTCCTTCATAAGAAGGCTTGTGATTGCGTTGAACTCAAATAGAAAATCCAGGTAGTCTTTGCATGTCAGGATTCTTAATCTTGATTCTTAATTTCATCTTCAAAGTTCCTTTTGTCATGTAAGGTGCTATAAAGTCTGGGCATTTGAACATAAGACATCTTTGGGGAGCTATTATTCAGTTACTATAGAGTTGTGTGGGCTTCCCTGGTGGCTCACATGATAAAGAATCTGCCTGCAATATGGGAGACCTGGCTCGATCCCTGAGTTGGGAAGATTCCTGGAGGAGGGTAAGACAACCCACTCCAATATTCTTGCCTGGAGAATACCCATGGACAGAGGATTCTGGCAGGCTATGGTCCATGGGGTTGCAAAGAGTCGGACACGACTGAGCAAATAGAATCGTGTATGGTATCATCTGGAATGCTTTTGTTTTCCCCTGGTTCTTTCCCTTCAGTTTACCTAAATCACACCCATCCTCCCACTCCTAGGATTGGATTAACCATATATTCATAATCTGTAAGAGAAAAGGACTTTTCTCATGACTGAGCACACATGCCAAGAGAAAATGAACTGCAGTTCAGATGTTTTTCATTACCATATTGTTTATGCCTGACAAATCTTGGAAGTTACATCAATATCACTTAATTAGAAACTATGAAAATTTTTGAAATAATAAGAAAATAATGATGGAAGATGAAGACTTGCTTGTATTTTAAGTAAAAGAAGCAGCATAGAATATAGTGCCAGCTTTGTAATATTTATGCATTTGAAGAAGTTTAGAAGAAAATATAGGCATATAATTACCAAGAAGTTATGAGCACATTCATTTAACTTTCTGCAGCATCGTTTTCTTGTTTTCTGGCTTCCGTCTCCTCCATGTGACATCCACTAAACATCAGCTTCCGCCGATATTCTCTAAATTACGCTTCAGAGAGTATGTGCTTAGTTGCTCAGCTGTGTCCAGCTCTTTCAGACCCTTTAGACCGTAGCTCGCCAGGCTCCTCTGTCCATGGGATTTTTCAGGCCAGAATACTGGAGTGGGTATGTATCTGAAAATTTAGCTCACTCACAGAACTGCATGCACGAATCATTTCTACCTAACTTGATTGTATATTTTGGATTCATAAATCACTTAGCATGTAACTGAACATTCAAAAAAAGGTCTATAATTATATCAAAGTTTTTAAAAATTTGTGAAATATGTAGTATGCAACATTAGCAGTTGTTCTTTGCATGGACTAGAACAATTTATGTCTGTCATTCTGTGGGAATTACTGGGTACCTCTTTCAAGCACAAAAGTATCCTGATTTGAATGATAAATTATGTAGTTCCCCTAAATATGTATCACCTATCATTGATTAGTCTTGGTAATAATAGTAACCCATGGTTTCTAATCTCAACAAAAGAGCACTAGAAAGTTTGAGGTTTTGTGGCAGGCAAAATAATGGTTCCCCACCCCTCATCTCACATGCCCACATCTTAATCCTGTGAGCCTGTGAATACTTACACTATACAGCTAGAGGAATTAAGGTTGCAGATGGGATTAGGTTGCTAATCAGTTGATCTTAAGAGGATTATCCCGGATAACCTGGGTGTGCTCAACATAACCAGGAGGGTCCATAAATTGGGAGTAAAGTAAAAAGTCGCTCAGTCGTGTCCGACTCTTTGTGACCCCGTGGACTGTAGCCTACCAGGCTCCTCCATCCATGGGATTCTCCAGGCAAGGATGGTGGAGTGGGTTGCCACTTCCTTCTCCAGATGGGAAGAGAGGTAGAAAGGAATAAGAGGGACGTATGACTCTGGAAGAGAGAGGCAACCTCACTGACTCTGAAGATGAAGGAAGGGCCCCCAGAAACAAGGAATATACTTCTCTAGAAGTGGACAAGATGAGGGAACATATTTTCCCCCCAGTCCCCACCCAGAACCTCTGGAGGAAATGCGGCTCTGCCAACATTTTGCTTTTAGCTCAGTGATACCTATGAAAAATGTCTGATCTCTAGACTGCAATATAGCATGTTCGTGCTGTTTTGAGCCACAACATTTGTCATAATCTGTTATAGCAGCAATAGAAAATTGGTACAGACTTACAGTTCTGCCTGGCCTGGAGTATAAGACAGGACTGCAGAAGTGCAATAGTCTTAGGAAGAGGAGCAGCCTGCATTGAGTAGTGAACTTGTGACAGCTCCGGATGCCCTAAGGGGAGCCTGGAGCCCAGATGATGGAGCCGTAGAGCTCAGCAGGATGGTGCGTGCAGACGGGGTCAATGTGCCAGGTTCAACAATCAGAGGGTTCAGTTCAGTTCAGTCACTCAGTTGTGTCCAGCTCTTTGCGACCCCATGAACCAAAGCACACCAGGCCTCCCTGTCCATCACCAACTGCTGGAGGCCACCTAAACCCATGTCCATTGACTCGGTGATGCCATCCAACCATCTCATCCTCTGTTGTCCCCTTCTCCTCCTGCCCTCAATCTTTCCCAGCATCAGTGTCTTTTCAAATGAGTCAGCTCTTCGCCATCAGGTGGCCAAAGTATTGAAGTTTCAACTTCAACATTAGTCCTTCCAGTGAACACCCAGGACTGATCTGCTTTAGGCCTCTTTTTGTTTATTTTGTTTTTGCTTTTTGGGCCACACCGCGGGGGCGTGAGGGATCTTAGTTCCTCATTCAGGAATTTTCATTGGAAGGACTGAAGCTGAAGCTCCAATACTTTGGCCACCTGATGCAAAGTCAGTTTATTAGAAATGACCCTGATGCTGAGAAAGATTGAAGGCAGGAGGAGAAGGGGACAACAGAGGATGAGATGGTTGGATGGCATCATTGACTCGATGGACCTGAGTTTGAGCAAGCTCCAGGAGTTGGTGATGGACAGGGAGGCCTGGCATGCTGCAGTCCATGGGGTCGCAAAGAGTCGGACACGACTGAGAGACTGACTGAACTGAACCAGGGATCAAACTCACACCCCCTGCAGTGGAAGCAGAGAGTTTTAATCAGTAGACTGCTGAGGAAGTCTCTAGATATCTCTTTTCTTTGCCTACTCATTCATCATTTTAGAATTAAAAAAAACAGTCAATTAAAAAAAAAAAAAAAACAGACAACTCTCTTTTCTCAACAAGATGACTGGCTATAATGATGACAGGCTCTGGTTTTCTCCTTAGGACTAAGGAGTTCCCTTAAATAAGGGATTTTCAGGTTCCTGGGAAACTGGAATCTTTGTTCACCTTACATATAGCATCATATTTCATTTACTCCAAAAAAGACCTCTAGGTAAGAATGTTTGGAGTAAAAAAGAATTTTTTAGAAAAGTGGAAAAGATCAAAAACAGTCTTCAATTATTAAAGCTTGAAAACTTCGGTTCACAATATTAGAGTATGTAGTGAGACACTCTTCGGCCTTCCCATAAAGACGGAAGCAATATAAGCTCAATTTTGAGAAATAATGTCATATTCAAAAATGTTGTGGATTGCCTTAATCTTTTAGAGAAACCAAAGAAGAAATGAGCCAAATTAGCTTGTTTGTTTGTTTTTCTAACTCATGAAACCACAGAATTATATAATTGAAAGGACTTTAGATTTGTAAAAGTGTGCTTTTGAGAGGACCTAGTGCCTGTGAGATGCCTGAGACATAGGAGCCAGAAAGGGGCTGAGTGAGGTCTTTAACCTCCACTCCCGTTAGGACTGGAGCAATCTACAGAACTTACTTATTTTCATTTGCAAAAGGGTTCTTTGGTTGAAATATTGGGTTGACCAAAAAGTTCATTTGAGTTTTCCATAATGGTTTATGGAGACCAGTGTTTATTAATAGAGACCACTATTTTTATCCAAACCCATTATGTTGCAAATGAGGAAACAAAGTACCAGAGACAGAAAAGATTTGTTCAAAGTCACCCAAAGTTCACACCTAAGACTCTAGACCACACCCCGTTTCCTTTCTACATACACCCAGAATTATTGCCTTAGGAATATATGGAAATTAAGGCTGTCTTGTCTGACATCTGACTAGTAAGACAAATACCAACCACCCAACGATCCAGAAGGTTGGACGTCCCACAATATTTATTATTTCATGAAATCATAGTATCATTGAATGTTAGCGCCAGAAGGGATCATTTTCTAATTCTCTCATTTTATAATTAGAAGCTATGGAGGTTAAGTGAGATTTTCGGAGGTCACTCAGCTAATTAATGGCAATCCTGTTATTCCAAGGGAATTTCATTACACCACACTCCTGCCCTTTGGTGTCAGCTGTTGCTTTTTGGTTTTATGCCATTATTTAAGTCTGGCCTCTTTTTTGCACAATAACTATAGTAAATATTGACAGGATACAATATTCAAGTAGTAAAGCTTTAATTGCTGGACATTAAGAGCTGATAAAAGGGAAGGTACGATCTGGATTTTTTACCAAACTCAGATCATGGCATCTAGATCCAACACTTCATGGCAAATAGAAGGAGAAAAAGTTGAGACCATGACAGATTTTATTTTCTCAGGCTCCAAAGTCACTGCAGATGGTGACTGCAGCCATGAAATTAAAAGATGCTTGGAAGAAAAGCTCCTTGGAAGAAAAGAAAGCTTGGAAGAAAAGCTATGACAAATTTAGACAGTGTATTAAAAAGCAGGGACGTTGTTTTGCCGACAAAGGTCTGTACAGTCAAAGCTATGATTTTTCCCAGTAGTCATGTATGGATGTGAGAGCTGGACAATAAAGAAGTGCAAAGTTTAACAGCATAATGAAACCTCTCAGATACTTCATTTACTCATTTCTACATGGGGAAAATAGTGCTCAAATAAGCACTTCTTCACATTGGCTAGATCAGTAGCCCTCCTCTCTCTTGCATCTAGCAGAACTTCTCTTTCCTTGTGGAACTGCTCCTCCCTAACTCACCATGATCCCCACGGGCCTGTCCATTCCAGTGCTCTCCTAGGCCTTTGCGAAACATGGTAGATGAGAATCAGAGCCCAGCTTTATATCATTCTAAAGTCTGTACTCTTTCTGCTGTAGAACCTGGGCCACTGCAATATTCATAGACACTTGAAAGGAATCGTTTTTCTTAAACTTAGTTAGTTTCATAACAGAACTAAAAGTTGCACTGTGGAGTTGCAGAGATGATCATTTGGGAAATATATTAATAAAATGTCTGTTTCTCTGGAAATTGTTTAGCAAGGAGCATGGCTTTCATTGTATCTTAAGATATTTTAAAAGACATATCATAATCTTTTAAGGCCTTTAGAAGAGTCTTTTAGTGGCTTAAAATTGTTTTTCACATGGTTTGAAGATTTTTCTCACCTATGTAGTTGAGAAAAATCTTTACTGTTCAAATGGGATAAGACAAAGCTTTCCTTCCTGTATGATGCTAATAGGGTTTCATATTGGTCCACCTTTCTGGATGGGGGAAATTTCCCAGAGGAATAAAAATCCTAAAAAAAAAAAATTTATAATCAGACAAGTTCATAAGTTTGGTTTCACAGGATTATTTTAGGTTTTAGAAATAATAGAGGGCATAGCAAACATTCCAGACATTAAGTTTTAGATGCTTGGCTCAATAAATTATCACAATGATAACATCTAGTATTCATTGAACCCAAGCAATGTGCTAAATATTGTGCATACTATTCAAGGCACTTTGAAAAAAAAAATCTCATTTCATTCTCACAATCAACAGCCTACAAATTAGATATTATTATTACATCCATTATCTTCCTTTGAGAAAAAAAATAGAACAAACCATGATTTGGAGGGGAATCAGCTAAATGTCAAGAATACTTGTCTCCTAGTTAGTAGAGCCTGGACTCATATCTAGGTTGATCTGACTCCATAACTCATGTTCTTAACCACTATGCAATATTTTATGTATCTATTCAATGGATAAGTATTCTGGGATTTAAAAAATAAAAAATACAGACCTATATAAACACTATGAAGAATTTATGAAAGTTATTAAGTTAAAAAATGCAGGTACTCACTGATAATGCATATTCAGAGACTCATTTTCTTTTTTAATTTGCTAGTATGAATTTATATACACCAACTTCAGCATTGCTATCTTTATGTAATGAATACAGGCAATTTTTACATTTTACATCCCTGATTTTATTATTCTGTTATGAAGTAATTATTTATCATAAACATGAAATACCTTTTTATATTATGCAAGTAAATAATTTATTTCCATTTTGGAAAAGGAAAGAAATAAGTATTTTGTCCATCATTTCTCAACTCAGTCTGTCTACCTTGATATTCATATTAGATACTTTAATCTTTGGGATTTAAAGCATTTACTATTTGTACCCAAACCTTTGTACCCAAAGCATTTACTATTTGTACCCAAAACCCAACAGGAAAGTTCTGGTATGTAGAATCCTAGGTACCTAGTTAACAATATAACAAAATAGAATTCCTGAAGTGGAAGATTCAGGCTTATAACTTAATCTTAATGCTTCTCTTTGGGAAACATCAGCAAGAGCTAAAAATAATTTTTCAAAAATGAGTTAATCAAATATTTTTCAACCTCCAGAAAGATTCAGGATTCATTCAACTCTGACAAATTATTAGCCTTTCTGCTTAATCCCCTGCTGAATTCATATCTTGCTAATCCTGTGCTGTTCCATAAATGATTACAAAGCTCTGACTCACTAATGCTCCAAGATTAAAAATAATAATTATTATCCCTTTGAATAAGAGTACTTTTGAAAAAATTATAACATATTCCTCTACATGTTTAAAAGGGAGGGAAAACTATAAAACTAAAATTATTTTAAAATTAAAAAATGCTTTGAAATGGATCACTTTCTAAATCATGAGATAGTTTTGAAGAGTTTTCTGACTTTTCTGTATCTGAAATTATAGGGAAGTTCTGAGTTGTTCCCAGCCTCCTTCTTCTAACTGAAGCAGTACTAGGAAGACCAAACAAGGGTCGAAATAGCATCCAGATTTAACACTTTTCATTGACAGTCAACTAATGGATAGGAAACATGTTTTTTTCATGAAATAAGAAAGCTTTCAAACAAGATGTCTAAATGGAATAGGGTCTTGGATTTTACAGTGACACGCCACAACACCCATCTTCTAGGATTTCAGTCCATTTTTCTCCCTGATATTGCAAGTCCACAGGGATTCTTACCCCAAATCCTTGAATAACAAAATAGCTTTTAAAATGCTCTTGAAGTTTTTGGCCTAGTTGTTAAATCTGCTGCCATCCTTTGGTGACAAGTGAAGAAGACAACAAGGGCGTTCATAGCTCTTAAAGCTCAAATCCTAATTATATTTATAAAGGGGCTGAAAAATCCCCTCTGCTGTTTCTTTAACCCCAGTGCAATTCCCCAGTACCAATGTACATAATACATATATTTTTTTTATTGGAGGAAAATTGCTTTAAGATGTTGTATTGGTTTCTGCCATATAACAAGGTGAATCAGCCCTAATCATATAAAAATTCTCTTCCTCTTGAGCCTCCCTCTCCTCCTCACACGCCCCACTCCAGGTTATCACAGAGCGCCAGGTTGGACTCCCTGAGTTATATAACAATTTCCCTCTAGCTACCTATAATATTGTACACATGATAGTGTGTATACATTAATGATCCTTTCTCCATTCGTCCCACTCTCTCCTTCCCCTACAGTGTCCACAGTCCATTCTCTACATCTGCATTCCTTGCAAAATAGGTTCATCAGCATATCATTTGTTTTACAGAAATGTGAGTGCTCCACCAGAAAACCGACAGAATGAAGCTTATTTTACTTTGAGATTCATGGTCAAACTTGAGATATGTTGATGTAAGAAAAGGAATGTACAACAGACTGAGTCAACAAGTTCTGGTGCGATGGAAGTAAGAATAGATGTGAGAATCAAGAGATTACAGCTTTCAAACCTGAAAAGTCTGTAAGCACTTTCTCCACTTTGTGATTTCCTGTCCCTCATAGTTCTTCCCAAGGCTTAAATGTCCTACCATAGACATTTCTTTACTATTTAGAAATTTCCTAACCTTACTTGTGGATCACTGGGAAAACAGTTCCATTGTGTCAAAGGTATTTGTAACAGAACTAGAGCATAATCAAATTGCTGAATGAAATGTCTGAAAAGGAACTTTGGTGCTTACCAAATTTTGGAGATGTCAAAACCTGTAAATACAACTATTTCTCTCAATCTTTGATAAATTCAGGACTAAAACCAACATCTCCTAGTCTTCAACCCCGCAACCCTCGTTTTATCTCCTGCTTGTCCAGCTGATACATAACATGATAATAGTCAATATAATGATACATATTATATATCGGCTTATCAATTTGGAAATCCTAACTACAAGTCCATAAAGTCCACTCTTTGTGCAGAGTCAGGTTGAAGGAAGAGCAATCCAGTAGATAACTATGGCTGAAAAGATTCTAATGTTTACCTGCTCTTTGGAGAAAATGGAAAAACAAGTTGATAACTGAGGGGATGTGGGTTCGGGGTGGTAATGGGCAGGGAAAGGGGGGATAGACATTTTTAAGCAGTGGCTCTCCATTGTGGAAAATCTTCCCCCTCAGCAAATATGTGGCAGTAACTGTAAACATTTTTGTTGTTATGAATGGAGGGCTGCTACTGGCATGTTTCTGAGTATCTTTACAATATGACAGACCCCCACAGCAAAGGATCATCAGTCCAAAATGTTAACAATGCCAAATTTAGGAAACCCTGTTCTTAAGTATATTTTTACTTATTTGTTTTTAAGTAGATTCATAGATGGGGAAACAGTAGAAACGGTGTCAGACTTTATTTTTGGGGGCTCCAAAATCACTGCAGATGGTGACTGCAGTCAAGAAATTAAAAGATGCTTGCTCCTTGGAAGAAAAGGTATGACCAACCTAGACAGTATATTAAAAAGCAGAGACAATACTTTGCCAACAAAGATTTATCTAGTCAAGGCTATGGTTTTTCTAGTAGTCATGTACAGATGTGAGAGTTGGACTCTAAAGAAAACTGAGCACTGAAGAATTGATGCTTTTGAACTGTGGTGTTGGAGAAGGCTCTTGAGAGTCCCTTGGACTGCAAGGAGATCCAACCAGTCAATCCTAAAGGAAATCAGTCCTGAATATTCATTGGAAGGACTGATGCTGAAGCTGAAGCTCCAATACTTTGGCCACCTGAGGAGAAGAATTGACTCATTGGAAAAGACCCTGATGCTGGGAAACATTGAAGGCAGGAGAAGGGGATGGCAGAGGATGAGATGGTTGGATGGCATCACTGACTCAATGGACATGAGTTTGAGTAAACTCCGAGTTGGTGATGGGCAGGGAAGCCTGGCGTGCTGCAGTCCATGGGATCGCAAAGAGTCAGACACAACTGAGCGACCGAACTGAACTTAACTGATTTTATTAAAAATCTTCATGATCTGCTGTTTGCACAAAATCCAAGAGTCTCACAGAAGTGTCTCCGCTTCTCCAGCATCTGCTTTACTTTCTGATCTTTCAGGCTGGTTTGATCTCCTGGAACAGGCACTAATTCTGCTTTGAGCTTTGGAGTCTCTCGGCCAGCAACGAAAGCAGAGGGAGACCTGGAGGTAAAATGAAGTTGAAGGCAGATGTAGCATCAAAGCGTAGAATGAGGAGAAGAGTTGAGTGTGCTTTAGGCTGTGGGCAAGGAGCTCCAGGAAATGGGGAGTTTAAAGCTGTAGAGGGAAGGGGGAAAATTGCATTCATTTTCTGTTGGTGCAATAATGCTAGGCGATGAAAAACCACATGATTTTAATAGCACAAACAAGAATCACCCAGGTAGCCCTGTGCAGTTAAGCTCTTGTAGGCAGGGCTTGCTCCTAATACTGAAGTCTGGTGGGGCAGCTTCGATAATGTTGGCTGTGCTGACTCCCATGTCTAGGGGTCAACTGGCTGCTGGCTGGTACACCAAGACCTTGCCTCGTTGACTGGGCAACTCAATTCAACTTCTCATGGCTCAACTTCGGGCAGGCCAGCCGCATGTGACCTCATATGGCCAGAGCAGAAAGAGCAGCAGGGAAAGCCCAGCCACTCCAGCCACCACCTGCATCACACTTGCTGTCATCCCATGGGCAAAGCAAATCTCAGGACCCAACAGGGTAGGGGGTTGCGCACTGCTGAGTTACATGGTCAAAGAGATGATGCAGAAGAAGGGAGGATTGCAGAGATTACTGCAATCATTAGAAGATGCCTGTAGAAAAGCAAGAGCCACCTGCACAGGATGGGAGGGGGTGGCTGAGCTGTAACACACGGGAAGCTTGACTGCCCTGAAGTCTTTCTCTGGGACTCAGAGACAGAAGGGCAGTGCCCGTGTTTCATTCTGAGTGTCGCTGAGTGCCCTTGGTCAAAGTTTATTGACCATATATACTGTCGGTTTTTATGTATTTGGGGGTTCCACATTCTCTCTCTCTCTTTTTTTTTTTGATATGTGTACACTATTATGTATAAAACAGATAAATAATGAGAATGTACTGTGTAGCACAGGGAACTCTACTCAATGCTCTGTGATGACCTAAATGGGAAGAAACTCCAAAAAAGAGAAGATGTATGTGTACGTAGAGCTGATTCACTTTGCTGCACAGCAGAAACTAACACACCATTGGAAAGCTACTATATTCCAAAACAAATTCTATAAAAATAAATTATAGAGATTAGTGTAGGTGGTGGAGAAGGAAACGGCAACCCACTCCAGTATTCTTGCCTAGAGAATCCTGTGGACAGAGGAGCCTGGTGGGCTGCTGTCCATAGGGTCGCACAGAGTCAGACACAACTGAAGTGACTTAGCATGAATGCATGCATTGGAGGAGGCAATGGCAACCGAATCCAATATGCTTGCCTGGAGAATCCCAGGGATGGACGAGCCTGGTGGGCTGCTCTCTGTGGGGTCACACAGAGTCAGATACAACCGAAGCGACTTAGCAGCAGCAGCAGCAGCAGCAGCAGTGTAGGTGGGCCTGACCTAATCAAGTGAACCCTTAAAAGAAGTCAGAGAGATTCAAGCAGAAGAGACTCTTGCTTACTTTGAATTAGCAAATAGCCATGAGAGAGCTTTCTGTGGCAAGGACCTGAGGCCAGCCAGCCTGCCTCTGGGACCTAAGAACAGACCCTGTAATAACCCAAAAGAAAATGAGGACTTCAGACTTATGTCCACAGGAAACTGAATCCCACCAACAACCAGTGAACTTGGAAGAAGACCCCAGCCATCAGGTGAGATCACAGTAGTTATCAACACCTTGATTTCAGCTGATGAGACCCTGCTCGATACCCAGACACCTGACCCTCAGCAACTGTAAGATAATGAATTTGTGTTCTCCTAAGCATGTTTTAAAAACACCTTCTCTCCCTGTTTCTCTTCATATCCACCACTGAGCATCTACAAATTTTCTTTTCTTCACTTTCAATTCCAATCACCAATCACCAATTGGAATCCAATCTTTTAACACTAAAAAGGACACTTTTCTCTTATCCTTCTTTCCTTCAGCTTTCTATGTATCTTGATTTGAATCTTTATTGTCACATTCCATTTCTGTTATTTCTAATTTCCACATTAGAAAGTCACCTAAACCATGGTACAAAGCCAAAATCCGCTTAGAAAGAAAAGATATGATTATCTTCAGTAGGTAAAAGGGAGGGGAGAGAAAGTTGTGAACATTAACACATTCATCAGATTTATCACTTTATTATGTCAGTAAGTTTATAGACTTATACACATCTTAAAAGACCTAAAATGAGACATCTCATGTTTTCATATCTCACCTCCTAAACATGGCATGAAAATTGCACACTTATTCCAGAATTTCCAATCATATAGAAGAAAGGAGTTTTCTTTATGTATGTGACAGAGATCAGAAAGTGAAAAGAAAGCAAGTGAGGGAGGCAGGATCTTGGGCATTTCAGACTAAACATAAAATGAGATGTCCAAGACTGTGAACTGCGTTGACTTCTCATTGGTTTCTGAGATAACTTGTCACTGAGTTAGTGCCCTTCCTAGCCCCACAGGGATTAGGATCAAAAGTCATTAGGAACAATAAAGTCCTTGATCCCATTATCATGTTAATGTGAAAACAGATAAAGATTGAAAACGTATAAATATATATCTCTGTATAATATTTATTTGTATGGCTGTGCCAGGTTTGGCTACAGCGTGCGATATCTTTGGCTGTGGCATGTGAGCTCCTGGTTGGGGCTCGTGGGATCTAGTTCCTTGACCAGGGATCAAACCCAAACCCCTTGCATTGAAAGCATGAATTCTTAGCCACTAGATCACCAGGAAAATCTCAAGAATGAAACTTTATAGATGCAAATGGATAATTGAAGGGAGAAATAAAACTTTATTTCTAAAAGATAAGTTTGAGTTCTTTGCTGTTACCAGTTGCAATACAAAAACCTATGAAACAAAGACCTTAAAATATCTATGAATCTTATGAGCCTACCATTAGATGAGCATTTCATCTGGCCATTTTAATATTCCATGGAAAACTTACTATAGAAAGCTGAACTTAGTTGATCCAGTTTAAGCTTGCTAACCTTTCGATATATAAAAGATTCCAAAGTATACATTTATATTATACTGATATAAATCTAGATGTCAGGGTTTCTCTTTGTTCTCTTATATTCTTAATAGAAATTTTGAAATCAGTCATTCTTGAATAAATTATGGATTATTGAAATGTGAGTATATAAGGACAGAAATTTATTTTTGAAAAGCCCTTAATGAACAAATATTAGATTATAGTGGATTATTTAATAAACCATTATACATTTAATTGATTACTTTGCAGACCTTAAAAAAAAAATCACATTTTTTTGAAGTGTTTTAAATAACATGGGAAAAAGAAGCATACCAAAATTATCTGATTGTAATTTTATTAGAAACAAATATTTATACTTTTAGAAAGAGAACTTTTATAAAAATTCTAAAATAGTGATTTGACAGTTATTTGTATGATATGAATAATTTTCACTTTTTCTTTATATCTATATTTCCAAAATTTTTCTGCAGCAAAATGACTTTACTGATAAATAAGGGGGGGGAGGGTGGAAATGAATGCAATTTTTAAATGGGTCCTATAGAGAAATTTTTCTTTTTCTTTAATGCATTGCTGAAAGCATTTCCACATCAATTCCAGCCACTCTATCTTGGAAAACAGGGAGGAAAATGCATCTGTAATAAATGAAGGCAGCAAACAACAAAATGTGGCCAAATCCATAAATCCTTTTGCTTAGCAAAGCAATTTTTTTTTGCTGCGAGAGTTGGAATCAATTACTGTAGACTTTCCTATTGCAATGTCGGCAGAGCCTCACCTTCTGAGGTTGGAACTTGGGAACAAGTCACTGGCACTGGGCAGAGGGTGTCAGAAGAAAAGACCCATTTGATCAGAAATGGCTTCATTTCAGGAATCATTATGCTATCACCCTGTCCTTGAAGATAAGCAGTTTAGGTGGGGTCATGCTTCAGAGGTCTCTTGAAACACTGCTGTCTAATTAGCGTGGCTCTCAAAAACTTAAGCTCTGCTTGGTCCTCATTGGGCCTATAGGAAAGGAAGAAGTGTTTTTTTCTACCGTCAGCATTCTGATAGTTTCTCTAGTCCTATGCTATATACCCTGGTACAAATGGGAATTTATTTTTGACTCAGAAACCTCAGTGGGTTGGAATTTGGCCAAGGTGATGATAACTCCCAAAGAGTCAAGAACAGCACAGCTTTCTAATGCTCAGGATCCAGAGACAAATCATCTCTGGTGTTTTACTTCTGCTGAACTTTATTTTCATGGCTATTGCAAAGCAGTGTACACAGCTTGTCATCAAGGTCTTAGCAAAATCTTTTCATTGTAAAGGTCATCTGGTTATTTGAATTTTAAGAACTGTTCCTTCTAATAGTGGCTGTCTTTCTTTGAACCTAGGAAAACACTTAGGTTAGGAAAAGCCTACAAAGAACTGCTTATAATGAAGCAACCTACACAGGTAATAAAGACAGTAATGGAGACGTCTTGTGTAACCTACAAACTCTTACAACTTATGGCCTGCTAGAAATCTCTACGTCTCTACTTGAATGCTTCATAGACAAGTCAAATTAACAGGCTGAGCATTGAAATCTTTTTTTTTTTTTCCTTCTTTTTAAAAAATATTATTGTGGTGAGAACACCTAACATGAGATCTATTCTCTTAACAAAAATTTAAGCTCACAATGCAGTATTGTTAACTACAGGCACACCGTTGTACAGATCTCTAGAACTTACCCACCTTGCATAACTGAACTCCTATGACACTGATTAGCAATTCCCCATTGAACTTTTGATCCCTTATCCTGGTATTCTACCCATTCCAGTGAAAGTTCTTTATTACCACTCAAGCAAGAGACTTTGAAATTCTTGACAACTTCCCTTTTATAGGCACCTGCAATCTACATCTCATTTATCAGCAAGGCTTTTATTTTTTCTTGGTTTTCTATTTTATTTTACAACTTTTTTGTTGTTGTTGTTAGAGTAAAATTGTTTTTTAATGTGTTAATTTCTGCTGTACAACAAAGTGAATCAGCTTTGTATACATATATCCCCTCCCTCTTGAACTTCCCTCCCACCCCAACCCCATCCCACCCTTCTAGGTCATCACAGAGAACTGGGCTAAGCTCCCTGTGCTTTATAGTAGGTTCCCACTTGTTCAGTCACTAAGTCATGTTCGACACTGCGACACCATAGACTGCAGCATGCCAGGACCCCCTGTCCTTCACTATCTCCCAGAGTTTGCTTAAATTAGTGTCCATTGAGTAAGTGATGCTATCAAACCAAACTCTGCAGCCCCCTCCTTTTGCCTTCAATCTTTCCCAGCATCAAAGACCTTTCCCAATGAGTCAGCTCTTTGCACAAAGTATTGGAGCTTCAGCATCAGTCCTTCCAATGAATATTCAGGGTTGATTTCCTTTTGACTGGTTTAATCTCCTTGCTGTCCGAGTGACTGAAGCATCTTCTCCAGCACCACAATTCAACATCAATTCCTTGGCACTCAGCCTCCTTTATGTCCAGCTTTCACATCTGTACATGGTTACTGAAAAAGTCACAGCTTTGACTATCTATTTCACACACGATAGTGTTGCTATGTCAATCCTGATCTCCTGATTCATCCCACCCTCCCAAGTCCATTCTCTACATCTGTTTCTCTATTCCCTCCCTGGAAATAGGTTCTTCGGTACATTTGTCTAGATTCCACATATATACTCTCTTTCTGACTTAGCTTCACTCTGTATATCAGATTCAAGGTCCAGCCACATCTCTACAAATGATCCAATTTCATTCCTTTTTTTGATTGAGTATCAGCAAGACTCTGCGACTACCACCAGAACAGAGCTAGAGGCTGTCTACTTTTCTCCATCTACATTTTCATCCTCTAGGTTCATGCCACCACGCATGCTTGCTAAATCACTTCAGTTGTGTCCGAATCTTAGCCACCCTATGGATTATAGCTCACCAGCCTCCTCTGTCCAAGGGATTCTCCAGGCAAGAATACTGGAGTTGGTTGCAATGCCCTCCTCCGAGGGATCTTCCTGATTGAATGAGGGATTAAACCTGAGTCTCTTACATCTCCTGCACTGGCACATGGGTTCTTTGCCACTGGCATTTCCTGTCACCATAGTAGCCTCTTTAGCTATATTGTTGGTCATGCGTTCTTTGTCCACTCGGATCATTTCCCGTACAACAGCCAAAAGGCTTCTTATAAATCACGGTTTACACATTCAATCACTCCCTTGGCCACAATCTATCAATGTCTCCTCATTGCTTGTAGATTAAGATCCAGATTCTTTGCTCTATGGCCCATTACATCTTGATCTTTATCTCCTTTTAAAATTCCCCGTTGCCACCCTCGCAGTCACCTTCAAACACAGCAATGTTTTTCCAGCCTTAAGGCTCCTCTTTATGCAAATTTATGCACTAAGTTTTTCCTGGCTAAACATTTTCCTGTACTTGAGATCACATCCAAGATGTTACTTTCTAGACACAGCCGCTACTAAGAGACTACTTCTCCAAGTTGCAGATTGGAGGGCAAACTTGGCATGGAGCTGTAGAGGAGGTTCCGTTTAGACTTGCATGAGCAAAATCAGGAGCTGAAACACAGACAGGAAGCCTCTCTGGAATCCCTGCATTAGCTAACCCAGTTTCCAATACTCCAACACCAGAGCTAGGGCTTTGTTAAGTGCTTGGACTCATTATCCTACCAGGATAGTTCAAATGTGACTTCTCTTGGTGTTCATAATGATTTATAACTCTTTTATTCCATAAATCAAATTTGGTGGCTTAAAAGAAGTATAAACTTTGGATACAAAGCATGGTTATTTTTATAGGGTTCTTATTTTTCAAAAGTGGAGCGAGTGTTGTTTTAATGGCTCAGGTACTACATTTAAGGACAGGAATAAATATAGATTGTGCTTTAGCACCTGCTGAAATTCAAGCCTTGATGTTATCTAATATTTGATTCACTGTCATAAGTCACGCACATTGAAGAAGCTCTGAGTTATACAATCTGCAGAGACTCAGGCAAGCAATGCCTATAGACACAAACATATTTTTATAGTGTGTTTCCCTTCTGTATTATTTCAACTCCTACACTACTTACATATTTATAGAAGCCTCTGGTGATTCTTAATGATGTTGTTCAGTTTAGTTTCTTAATAATTTCCTTGGTTTTATGCTAACATTCCTGGTGTTGATTGTTCTCCTATTTTAATTATGCCTTATTCTAAGCAGCACTTCTGGAAGTGGGCTAAAGTTTTCACTGCAGTATATTATGGGTGAAAATAATTTTTAAAATTTCATTTGTGTGAAATGTTTACCATTTGCACTTTGGCAAGGGTAGGTGGATAGGGCCTTATCTATACTGGAAAAGTTACATTTCTTAGATATAGGGGTTTATGGCCGACTGTAGCGAGTTAGCAAGTAAAAATGATGATGGGGATGGTGGTGGTTTTGTCACAAATTTGTGTCCGACTCTTGCAACCCCATGGACTGTAGCCTGCTAGGCTCCTCTGTCCATGGGATTTCCCAGGCAAGAATACTGGATTGGGTTGCTGTTCCTTCTCCAGTGGAACTTCACAACCCAGGGATCAAACTTCCCGTGTCCTGTACTACAGGTGGTTTCTTTACTGACTGAGCCACCATGGAAGCCCTAAAAAGAGGGTAGCTAACTAGATGGGAGACAAAATGCATGCAGAAGCTTAGTTAGGTGCTTTATGTTCATTGTTTCATTTAGTTCTCCCCACAGCCCTCTGAAGCCCATGTTATTAATGTGTCCATTGGACATACATGGAAACAGAAGCCTAGGGAATCTCAGTATTGTGCCCAAAGACATGCATAGCTAAGCAATGGTAAGAAAGGAGGCAGCCTCTGACCCCACAGCTCATGCTTTTAACCACTCTGCGATGCTTTTTGTCAAGTTAAAGGAAATTTTAATCCATCATAAAAGTAGAAAGAGAGAAATACACCTGTTATTCCAATCTCTCTCTCTTTTTGCTGATAACCACCAGAGATTAAAAAAAAAAAATTTTAGTGTTTAGGGATTAAACATTTAAGAAGAGAAAATGTTGTGACATTCAAGACTAAAGAGAATTCAAATCATTCTTACTCAAACCTGGATGAAATGTTATGTTCAAAAGAGCATAATTTGAAATCACAGAGTACTGATTTTGAATGTTGTGTTCCTATATATTAGTACTTTTGATGATTCTTTGGATTGCAATTCCTACCACTGTAGGTGGAAATAATAGTGATAATTAGATAGAAAGATAAATATATAATAGGTAGATCAGTTCAGCTCAGTCGCTCAGTCGTGTCTGACTCTTTGCAACACAATGGACTGCAGCATGCCAGGCCTTCCTGAAAGATAACACCAAATGATTACACACAGATGATGCTCACAGAGTCATGTATTTGCCTAATCAATATTAGTGTTCACTATTCTCTATTTCTGTTTTTATCTGTAAAGCAATAAGCAAATAATTCCATAGTTTTTTTCTCTTTTAGACGTCACCCAGGACCAATGTAGGAGGTAGTGGAGATGATAGAATTCCAGCTGATCTATTTCAAATCCTAAAAGATGCTGTGAAAGCTGCACTCAATATGCCAGCAAACTTGGAAAAATCAGCAGTGGCCACAGGACTGAAAAATGTCAGTTTTCATTCCAATCCCAAAGAAAGGCAATGCCAAAGAATGTTCAAACTACCACACAATAGAACTCATCTCACACGATAGGAAAGTAATGCTCAAAATTCTCCAAGACAGGCTTTAATAGTTCATGAACAATGAACTTCCAGATGTTCAAGCTGGATTTAGAAAAGGCAGAGGAACCAGCGATCAAATTGCCAACATCTTTGGATCATTGAAAAAGCAAGAGAGTTCCAGAAAAACATCTGCTTCTGTTTTATTGACTATGCCAAAGCCTTTGATTGTGTGGATCAGAACAAACTGTGGAAAATTCCACAGCAAGGAGATCCAACCAGTCCATCCTAAAGGAAATCAGTCCTGAATATTCATTGGAAGGACTGATGCTGAAGCTGAAACTCCAGTACTTTGGCCATCTGATGGGAAGAACTGACTCGTTGGAAAAGACCCTGATGCTGGGAAAGATTGAAGGCGGGAGGAGAAGGGGATGACAGAGGATGAGATGATTGGATGGCATCACTGACTCAATGGACTTGAGTTTGAGTAAACTCCAGGAGTTGGTGATGGACAGGGAGGCCTGGAGTGCTGCAGTCCATGGGGTTGCAAAGAGTCAGACACGACTGAATGGCTGAACTGAAGTGATATTGTTCTTGATTGAATCTCTTAAAATATTATAACACTTTTTATATATGTATTCATTTCTCCTCCTTACCTATAAATTCCTTGAAGAGAGAAGTTTTTTCCCAGTTCTTCTGTCTATGCCTTAACATCTAGCATGTGATCTGACAAATAGTCAGCACTCAATATAGTGTATTTTATTGATCATCATCTTCATATTTTTATGAAACTCTTCCTGATTAGGAAAATAACTTCATAATTTGAAATGATTTTTTTTTGTCATTGTGCAGAATTCTACTGTGTTAAAAATAGAGACTTGGAAAAAAATGCCAAAGTTCTCAAAAGTGGGATTTAGAAAGCTCCATCTCTAGACCTGATCATGCTGTGATCAATTCAATTTGGAAGGAATCACCCAACTTATCTGCAGAGCACAGTGGTCTAGAGCATATAATCTAAATTTCAGTTTCTTTTCCTGTTATGAATGGATGATAAAATAGTGTTATCTTGAGGAGAATGTAAGATAATCTCTGCAGAGTGCTTGATAGGTGTCAACTACATCTTACCTTTTTGGTGTGTGCTTACCTTTTTCAGCCTCTATTTCTTCCATTAAAGGGCATATATTGACCTAAATGTTGCTCCAGACATCTCTTGAAGTAGTATTTTTCTAACCACTTTAACACACAAAGAAGGCCTTAAAAATATGCTCTCTAAGGAAGTAAAGCATAGAAGTGGGCATGTTCATAACAACGCAGCATGAAGTTGTAGAACCTGAACATGAACCAGTATAATCAGGAACATGACATGTAATAGGCCTCCAAAGCTATAGCCAAAGTCTGGAACATGCCAAGATGAGATGAGGAAGGAGATGAGTACACATGGAGAGAAATTTGAGGGAAAACAAATAATATTGCCCAGAGGTTTGTACTCATGTAAAGTTTTAATCCTTTGGGCATCAACATCACAGAAGGATCCAGGTAAACATGCTGCATTCTATAGGGGTATTTGCAGTTTTATATGAACAATTTTTTCATGATGTCACAGAGAAATGTTAACAAATTTCCTTTTTAATTAGTTTCCAGGTATAGAAGAATTAAAAGTAATTATATTTAGATCTTATTTAATTAAAATGGATAAACTATATTTCAAGTGCATAATATAGATAATCTCACTAGGTTCTCCTCCTGGCTAGCCTACGGATTTAATTAATAGGAAGAGTGGCAGCATATTAATGAGAAGAAAATAGAAACCATTGCCTTCTCCCTTTATTGTGATTGCAAGCCATTCTAGGCTCTGGATAAGTGGATAGTTGATATTGAAGGCAGGAAATGTTTATTATTCCATGCAGTATGCTGCAGTGACATTTCTCATCATTTCAGCATAACTGTGCCAGAGGGTCTGTAAATAGTATTTGCCAAAGGCAATTTCACACATTCATAATATTCTTTGATGTCTGGACTGGACTCAACTGACAGAGCCCCCAAGGCCATCTTTCTGCTTCTCCTGCAGGCTGATAAACCAGTGTGAGGGTGTACAGAGAAACAAAACAAACTTAAGGAATTTCACTTAGTAATTTCTGAATTAAATACACCTTAAGGAAGAAAAACCTAGCAGATAGTGGCCATTTAATAAATATTTACTGAGTGAAGGGGAGGGCAACTCAACATCAAAGAGAGGGACAATAATCTCAAGAGGGAAATTTTACAATTAGGAACAGTTCTGGGCAGTTGTGACTTAATGCTTCTTCTGCTTAGCATAGAGGAGATGGGGAAATGAAACCCTCACTCTCAGGAATAAGAAAAATATTTAATAAATAATTAGCATTTATTGAATTCTTACTCTGCTTAAAGAAAATTTTGTGCATTTACTCATCCAGTTATGGTGGGTGCGTGCCTGCTCAGTCGTGTCTGACTCTGTGACCCCCATGGACTATAGCCAGCCAGGCTCCTCTGTAATGGAATTTTCCAGGCAAGAATACTGGAGTGGGTTGCCATTTCCTTTTCTAGGGGATTTTCCCAACCCAGGGATCAAACCTGCGTCTCTTGCATCTCCTGCATTGGCAGGTGGAGTCTTTAACCACTGACACTATCTGGGAAGCACCCAGTTATGGTAACAGATCTATAAAGTAGATGAGAAAACTGGGCCACAGACAGATGAACCAAGGGCACATAGCTAGTAAGTGGGGGGAGCATTAAGAAAAATAGAGCACTGTAAAAATAGAGTCCTATCATTTATCAACATACTGTGTTCTGCCCCAAATTATCCTATCTCACCTCCCCAACCCAGTATCTGTCCATAAACGTACCCTGTACATCTTCCTAAAATACACAACTTTTGAAATTATTATATTTTTGTATTCATGACTTTTACTTGTTTATGTTTATTATTTGTTTCTGTACAGCAGAATATAAGTTTCAAGACAATATGAATTTGTCTTATTCTTGCTTTCTCAGTAACACCAGGAATACTTCCTGAAGAAGATTAGGCAGTCAGTAAATATTTATTAAGTCCATTAATTAATAGCATAAAAGTTGCAGAAAGTGTTTAGAGGCAAGACGAGTGCTCTATCCTTTCCTAAAGATAAAAGAGTGACATAGAATAAAAACTTAATTCCCCAAATAGTGTCAAAATCTGAAAACTGCCTTGTGTTCCAAGTCAGTGCCAACATTTTAGTTTCTTACTTTCTGAGCACTCTAGGGGGAAAATCACCTTACAGATAGATTTTTTTTAACATCCTGACAACACAGCCTGGTGATAAAAAAAAAAAAAAAAGACACTTTAGAGGCAGATGTGGGGTTGATTCCCAGTTCCATTACTTCTTTGTTCTGCAACTTTGGAAAAGTTTCATTACATTACTTTGTTGAATCTTAGTTTCTTTTTATGTGGTATGAAATTTCAGAAACTCCACCTTCTTGCCAACTTAAGAACTCAGTGATTTCCTGTCTTATCTTCTACATTTTATTGTCTATCCCTCCACCAGGTTAGTTTTATAAAAGCCCCACTTTTATCGTATGACCATCCATATTGAGTTGCTTATTTTATTTTTCATAAATTTATTTTGAATTGCATTTTATTTTCCATTTTATATTGAATAATGACCAGCCTGGCATTCAAGTCATTCTGTCATCTGATACCCACTTTATCTATTCAAATTGGTCTCCCTCAGCTGTGAGACAAGCATCGTTTTTGTTTCTCTTACAGATCACTCTACCGCCTACTTGTATTGTCCCAGGACTGCCTAACCATCTCTTTTCTGTACGAAGTCCTAAAACCCGACTGTTTTACCCTAATTCTGTTTTTAAAGGATATTTATCCTTTAAAATATCTGGCTCTCATTCCTGCTAATTTCAGTAATATTTGTCACCATCTTCTCCAAACATCTTTTCCTCAGCTATAACTTTGTAATGTCCTGCCCTGAACTTTGGTTTTGCTACAGGAATAAATTTGTGTTTCAAACAAAATATCCTGTACTGATTGGATTTTCTTCCCACTGTATTTTTGCAGGGTTGGGCACAGAGTTTATTATGAGTAAATACTAGACAGATAGCTACCTATACTATTTGGTACAAGTCTTCACTATTTAGCCAAAAGTGTTTTTCCCTGTTAGATGAAGGATGCTGGGTTGTTATGCTATCTCTTCAAGAATGATAAACTTACTCTCCCAGTTGCTGAAGCTGAGAGCCCATTTCAGAGATTGCCTCTAATGAAGAGAGCCACTTTGGCCAAGGTGGTATGCCCCTTCCTCCCTGGGCTTTTAGCATCCATGACTGGTTTACATGGGAGTGTAAAAGCCCAACACCGCGGATCCACTCAGAAGAGCTCTGAAAAGTCATCCACACTTCAGAGCTCCTGTGAATGAAAAATATTGCCTTCCAGTGTCAGGAAACAAAGGATGTTGTAGCCATCAAGCTATCATATTACAGTTGCCCTGGTGATGAGCCCTGAGGGAACTCAGGATGGAAACAGGATGTCCACCATCAAGCCCAGCCCTGGAGTCTTGTATTCTGTAGGGAAGGACTATGTGGGAAAGGAGTACATCAAGGATGTATATTGCCACCCTGCTTATTTAACTTGTATGCAAAGTACTTCATGAGAAATGCGGGGCAGGATGAAGCACAACCTGGAATCAAGATTGCCAGGAAAATATAAATAAACCTAGACATGCAGATTACACCACCCTAATAGCAGAAAGTGAAGAGGAACTGAAGAGCCTCTTGATGAAGGTGAATGAGGAGAGTGAAAAAATTGGCTTAAAACTCATATTCAAAAATCTAAGATCATAGCATCCAGTCTTATCACTTCTTGACAAACAGATGGGGAAACAATGGAAACAATGACAGACTTTATTTTCTTGGGGTCCAAAATCACTGAGGATGGTGGCTGCAGCCATGAAATTAAAAGACACTTGCTCCTTGGAAGAAAAGCAATGACAAACCTAGATAGCATATTAAAAAGCAGAGATACCTGGATGCTTGGGGCTGGTGCACTGGGACGGCCCAGAGGGATGGTATGGGGAGGGAGGAGGGAGGAGGGTTCGGGATGGGGAACACATGTATACCTGTGGCAGATTCATTTTGATATTTGGTAAAACTAATACAATTATGTAAAGTTTAAAAATAAAATAAAATTAGAAAAAAAAAAAAAAAAGCATAGATATCACTTTGCCAACAAAAGTCTGTATAGTCAAAGCTACGGTTTTTCCAGTAGTCATGTATAGATGTGAGAGTTGTACCATAAAGAAGGCTGAGCAGTGAAGAATTGATACTTTTGAACTGTGGTGTTGAAGAGGACTCTTGAGAGTCCCTTGAACTGAAAGGAGATCAAACCAGTCAATCCTAAAAGAAATCAGTCCTGAATGTTCATTGGAAGAACTGATGCTGCAGCTGAGGCTCCAATCCTTTGGCCACGTGATGCATTAGAAAAGACCCTGATGCTGGGAAAGATTGAAGGCAGGAGGAGACGGGGATGACAGAGGATGAGAAGGTTGGATGGCATCACTGACTCAATGGACATGAGTTTGAATCGACTCCAGGAGACAGTGAAGGACCAGGGAAACCTGTCCTTGTGCTGCAGTCCATGGGATCACAAAAAGTCAGACTGAGAGACTGAAAAACAACAATAACCATCAAGCCATAAGCCACTGCAGTCATTCATTCCCCCTAGGGTGCACCCCGAGGAGACTCAGGACGGGAGAACATGGGATACTGGCCCCAGATAGCTGAGGTGCATATGAAAGGGCTGATTTCACTGAGCTCAAGCGTTTGCATCTTTCTATACACGACTGAGCGACTTCCCTTTCACTTTTCACTTTCATGTATTGGAGAAGGAAATGGCAACCCATTCCAGTGTTCTTGCCTGGAGAATCCCAGGGACGGGGGAGCCTGGTGGGCTTCCGTCTATGGGGTCGCACAGAGTCGGACACGACTGAAGCGACTTAGCAGCAGCAGCAGCATACATAGAAAAGCACTAAATTCATTAACTTGAGAAGTCCAGTCTTCTTTAACCAACAGTAATCTTTTGTTGTCCCAACTACTTGTTGGGAAAATTCTGAAAAAAAGTTGTTACCAAACTCCTATGTATCTTGGCTCCTCCCTTACCTCTTGGAAGTAGTCCCTTAGAGTGATCTGAGAGGCTGTCTCCCAGGCTTGAAGTCCTCTGTTGCTGTTGTTCTTGTTCAGTCACTAAGTTGTGCTTGACTCTCTGTGACCCTATGCCCTCAGCATGCGAGGCTCCTCTGTCCTCCACTATCCCCAGAGTTTCCCCAAAGCCATGTCCATTGAGTCGGTGATGCTATCTAACCATCTCATACTCTGCTGCCCCCTTACACCACCTGCCAAATAAAATGTAACTCTCAACTTTTAGGCTATTCTTTTTTTTCTTTTTTTTTTTTCAGTCCACCCCCCCCGCCCCCCCGCCCCACCACAGACTTACCAGCAGCATCCACTGAGATTGCATGAGATTGCAACTAGTTTCCCAGTTATTTCTCCACCCAACTCTGCTCTGTTCCCTTCTCTGCAGAGAATCCTAAACCCTGAAGAACCTCCCTAAAGATTCTAAATTCCTCAGAGCCTAGTCCCTGAGAACCAACTGGTGACACTCACTAATTATCCATTTCATGATCACATACTTTTTTTTCCCCCCAATCATAAGGAAAACAGGATATGGATGACATGTAGTAAGAAGAGGGACAATGAAAAGTGGTGATCAGGGGAGTCAGTGAACCATATCTTTACATATCATGGGAAATGTTTATTTTGCTTTGCTTATTTGTTGAATTATCTGCATAGACCAATTTCTTCTGCTTTTTTAAAACAAAATAGTATTGTCCCTATAAATATAGCTGGTGGCCATCATTGTCTTTGAAAATGCTAGCTAGGGAAATGTGTGAGGAAGAAAATTAAAATGAGAATTACAGATAAATTGTACAGTCACATGCTAGGCCTTTTCTTGTTATACAAAATCATCTCTGGCCTCTAGGAAAGCAGATCCTGTTATTTATTTTATCCAAGAAAAAGTAGGGAACATGTCAGAATCACCTAAAAATGATCTCGTATGTGTTTTTATAACTCCAAACATGAACACCCAAAATGTCCTGAGATAGAGAATCTATCACCACCTTTATCTGAGATTTAACTATCGAGAGTTTAAGAAACTCCAGCAGCAAACATCATTGTATGTTTGTCCCTTCAGTGAAATCAACTGTGTGCAGTGACTTTAGCAGCACCAACTAATTGGCTCAGTTCTGCCAATAAGTGCATTTGCCAGTGATGCCACTCTTTAGTTTTGTAAACATTCAAAAATATTCCCTCAAATCATCCAACTCCCTAGCAACCATCTTTGTAAAGACGAACACCTTTGGTGGTGAGAAGCATTTCAACCCCTGGAAATAATAGCAGAGGGTTTTTTTTTTTTTTTCCTACTCTGTCCCCTGTGAATATTAAGCCTCTTTTTCATGAAAAGAAGGAACAAACCGAGCACAGAATTCTCATTTCTCAACTTCATGTTCGTGGCAATGGCAGGTTGGAAAGTGTCTTTGGGGGCAGCTTTGATGCTTGTTTTTCTTTTTGAGAAAAACTGCATTAGACCAAAAAAATGCCCCTGAGATTTAATTATCTTTCTATATTACTTTTCCCTACAAAGACACTTACTCTTTTATTATGTTGCTCTGTTGAAAAAAAATTTAGCAGATGTATTTTTTTTCTAATGGTAAAGGCAGTATAACTTCAAAGATGAAACACTCTGCCTCTGTGTCTTTGACAAAAGGGGTTGAGTGCTTTGGATAATTTCAAGGTGACATAAATGTTTATGGTTAGATAGGTATGGAAAAAGGCTGGAATATGGAAATTGGGGTTTTGCTCCTTCAGATGTCTCATACTGCTTTTTGTTTTTGTTGTCTTTAGTTCTATTTTGATGGCTGGTAACACAAGCTGTATGCATTTCGGTTATCCAAAAGAGAGTTCTCTCTCTCTCTCTCTCTCTCTCTTTTTAATAGAAGCTGTTTTCACAGACCTAAAGGACAGGGATGAAAATGGACATTAGGAACAGAGTGAGGCCAAGGGCTGTAAAATGAGAAGGACCCCAAGAAGTGTGCTTTTTGATCTTCTATCTCTGTTTCTCTTTGCACATCTGTTGCTATTGTTTCAGGTTTTCTCTCTCCTTCCGGGTTTCCCAGTGCACTTGGTGGGATATGAACACCATCAAACTTGACTCTGTCCACTTCAACAAAATAGTAGCAACCTAGAAGATGAGAGTTATGTTTTATTTGGTGAAAACTTTTAGGACTTCAAGCCTGGGAGGCAACATCTCAAGTAACCCTGAAAGAACTATTCCGAGGAGGTGGGGTGGAGGGGTGGGAGCCAGGTTACATAGAAGTTTGCAAGAAGGGGCAGGTAGGCAGAACATCAAAAGACTTTTGTTATTTAAGAAAAACCAGATATCTCAAGTTGAGGAATTTAGTGGCTTTATGTATGTAAAGATGCAAGAGTCTGGGCTCACTGAAATCGTTCCTTTCATATGCATCTCAGCTATCTGGGGCCAGCCAGCATCCTGTGATTTGATTTTTCACATCCTTAGTTCCTCGCTCACTGTAGGGAGTGGGGGCAGTCTGAGAGCTACTGCATGGCAGGTATTCTTCTTCCTGGTTGCCCTGAAAGGCTGGAATCTAGGATGACTGTGACACCCTTGTTTATTGATATGGCAGGAAATACTCCATTTCTCAGCTCAGTTTATGACTTCATCACTCAGCCAAACTGAGACTCTCATATTCCCTCAATTTTTAATTTTCAGGGATGACTTTCGATTAATCCAGTCTGGAGTGTCTATTGTCTGTCTGTTGTCTATAAATCGCATCCAGGAGTCAGAGTCCAGCCAGAAAAAATACGACTGTTCCCTTTTTAATCATATGGATAAGATGAAGGGGATATGTGAAGAAAAATGATCAGGACACCTTACCTGAAAACTAGGAGTTGGGAAGGAAAGGAGGCAGATGCAAAACAAAAAGTATACTTGTTACTACTCGTTGCACGATTGGCAACTATTAATCTGAAAATAAGAAAAACACAGGGAGGAATACTTTAGGCTTAATGGTAAGATTTTTATTTTTTTTATTTTGAGTAATAAAATATTACTTGAATCTGACATTAGCCTATCAGGGGAAGCTATTGGATACTTAGTCAATTGTTAATTCATTTCACAATTCTCCTTGTTCATTCATTCATCTATCCATTCATTCACAATGAAAGTCTTTTGGTTTGTTTACTGAAAGGATACAGAATTAGAAGCACATAGTATTCTTTCTTAGAGAATCTCATAGATAGAAGAGCCTGGCAGGCTATGGACTATATGGAGTCACAAAGAGTCAGACACGACTGAAGTGACTTAGCATGCACACAGGAACATTTAGACAAGAAATTTTTTCTTGGGCTCCAAAATCACTGTGGATGACGGCTGCAGCCATGACAGAGGAACATGGCAGGCTACAGCCCACGGGGTTGCAAAGAGTCTAACACAACTTAGGGACCTTTTGACAACAACAGCAACAGGGAAGAGATGCATCCAGAAGAAATCTCTGGGATAGTAGATGTGTTAGGCAGGGTATGGTAGCTACTAACACACACACTGGGGCTCATATCATAAAGAATCTGTCTGAAATACAGGAGACCTGGGTTCAATCTCTGGGTGGAAAAGATTCCCTGGAGAAGGAAACAGCAACCCACTCCAGGAATCTGGCCTGGAGAGCTCCTTGACAGAGGAGCATGGTGGGTTATAATCTATGGGATGGCAAAGAGTCAGACAGGACTGAGCGACTAACACTTTCACTTTCACCTTACACACACACAATTACAATGACTCAACACAAAAACTCTCTATCTGAGATGGGGAGGAATTCTGCTTTATGCTGAGATTCAGGGATTCAGAATCCAAGATTCTGGCAAGAATGCATGGAAGAACTATACAAAAAAGATCTTCATGACCCAAATAATCACGATGATGTGATCACTCACCTAGAGCCAGACATCCTGGAATTCAAAGTCATGTGGGCCTTAGGAAGCATCACTACAAACAGAGCTAATGGAGGTGATAATTAAGGTGGAGGTGAATTCCAGTTGAGCTATTTCATATCCTAAAAAATGATGCTATAAAAGTGCTGTATGCAATATGTAAGCAAATTTGGAAAACTAAGCAGTGGCCACAGGACTGGAAAAGGTCAGTTTTCATTCCAATCCCAAAGAAAGGCAATGCCAAAGAATGCTCAAACTACCTCACAATTGTACTCATCTCAGACACTAGCGAAGTAATGCTCCAAATTCTCCAAGCCAGGCTTCAGCAATATGTGAACTGCAAACTTCCAGATGTTCAAGCCGGATTTAGAAAAGGCAGAGGAACCAGAGATCAAATTGTCACATCTGTTGGATCACTGAAAAAGAGAGTTCCAGAAAATCATCTACTTCTGCTTTATTGACTATGCCAAAGCCTTAGATTGTGTGAATCACAACAAACTGTGGAAAATTCTTCAAGCGATGGGAATACCAGACCACCTGACCTTCCTTTTGAGAAATCTGTATGCAGGTCAGGAAGAAGCAGTTAGAACTGGACATGGAACAACAGACTGGTTCCAAAGAGGGAAAGGAGTACGTCAAGCCTGTATATTGTCACCTTGCTTATTTAACTTCTATGCAGAGTACATCATAAGAAATGCTGGACTGGATGAAGCACAAGCTGGAAACAAGACTGCTGGGAGAAATATCAATAATCTCAAATATGCAGATGACACCACCCTTATGGCAGAAAGTGCAGAAGAATTAAAGAGCCTCTTGATGAAAGTGAAAGAGGAGTGTGAAAAAGTTGGCTTAAAATTCAACATTCAGAAAACTAAGATCATGGCATCTGGTCCCATCACTTCATGGCAAATAGAAGGGGAAACAATGGAAACAGTGTCAGACTTTATTTTTCTGGGCTCCAAAATCACTGCAGATGGTGACAGCAGCCATGAAATTAAAAGATGCTTCCTCCTTGGAAGAAATGCTATGACCAACCTAGACAGCATATTAAAAAGCAGAGACATTACTTTGCCAACAAAGGTCTGTCTAGTCAAAGCTATGGTTTTTCCAGTATATGACCTGGTAGTCAGGTATGGATGTGAAAGTTGGACTATAAAGAAAGCTGAGCACCGAAGAATTGATGCTTTTGAACTGTGGTGTTGGAGAAGACTCTTGAGAGTCCCTTGGACTTCAAGGAGACCCAACCAGTCAATCCTAAAGGAAATCAGTCCTAAATATGAATTGGAAGGACTGATCCTGAAGCTGAAACTCCAATATGTGGGCCACCTGATGCAAACTGACTCATTTGAAATGAACCTGACACTGGGGAGAAGGGGACGACAGAGGATGAGATGGTTGGATGGTCACCAACTCAATGGGCATGAGTTTGAGTAGGCTCCAGGAGTTGGTGGTGGACAGGAAGGCCTGGCATGATGCGTCCATGGGGTCACAAAGAGTCAGACATGACTGAGCGACTGAACTGAACTGAACTGAAGGATCCAGGCTCTTTCCAGCTAATGACTCTGCCATACCCTGGAACCCCCAGAATGTTTTTTTAGATCCTTTGCCTCTGGCTAGTTGATGAATGAAGAGAGAATGGGAACATCTTGTGAAAAGTTTTAAAGAACAGATCTAGAAATTGTCTGCTTCACCTCTTCCCACATTTCATTGCTCAGAACGCCTTCATATAAAATTGGCATTGCTTTCAGACCCTGAGCAAGAGAGGCATCTGCCCTGGGCATGATTTTTCTGACAGATCCTCTCAGTATTTCTTCTGGCTGTACCACTCCCTATAGGAAATGAGACTTCAAGGCCAAGGTCCATATTCTATGGAAAAACATGTCCTTGTAGTTATTTCCAGGAGTGGCTTGGTGCTTTTCTCTTGGTTCATCTTCCCAAAGGTTGATGGGATCTCCTATGCAATATCCTTAGGTCTCAGGGATAGCCAAGGGCTGGCCCTTGGTGACAAAGCTTGCGTGATCAGACCAGGTGCTTGTGGTGCACATCATGGTGAAGGACGGAGTCCAGGTGGACCAGAAAAGAGGGGTGCATGGTAGAGGGGTGGGTGCCTGGGCACAGGTTTCCTCATGCTGCCATGTTCTAGCATAGAACTCTGAGGAGTTCAAGAATCCTAAATTCAAGCCTGGTTGTTCATATGGTTATGAATGTATTTGATAATGTAGGAAGCTAGAATATATTTTATTTAGCAGGTTGTCAGCTTAGTTTATAATCATTAAACACTGAGATGAGTTGTATGTGGGGTTCTGCCTATACTCTTGCCTGGGGCTCTGAAAATATTAGGGATGCTTCTTGTGTGGGTTCCTGCAGTCTCTGACAAAGCACAGCCAGTGGAATTTTATGCTCCACCCTACGTGCTTCTAAATAGAATGAAAAACTTAAAATAGCTCACTCCTGCAATACAAAAATCAAAGTTGAATTGCTGCATTTCACTAAGCCTTATTCAGTGGACCATTTCTACTTCTATTGCTCTAAGTGTTAACAAACTCTAAAAAGCAACTAATAAACACTTTGCTTCCATTTAATAATAGCTACCTTTGGAAAAAACGCTATGGGCTGGACACCATGCTAACAAATTACATGCATTATCCCATTTAATTCTAACATCTGTGTTAAGTATTATCCCTGTTTGACAGAATGGGAAACATAAGCTGAGGCAGGAAGTAGCAGATTGAGAATTCAAATTCAAGTTGAACTTTATCAAAAGTTTGCATTCTTTCCATCAATGGTACACTATTGTGTTAGACTGGAATGGATCTTAGATATGAGAAAGTCAGTGCCTTTTCCTCTTTTTTCATCCCTGAATAATGTTTCACAGTCCAGCCACGTAGTTGATCTGTCTGCACGTAGACTTTCTCCAACGACAGGTTCCTTTGTGTATTAATATACTGAGAACATTAGCACACTAAAGCAGCAATTTTAAACTTATGCATTGTGATGCATTTATGTGTTTTTAGAGTAAGGAAAACATGGGGACACTGCAGCCAAGGAACTAGAACTTGTATATATATCACTGTCTATCCTATTCGTTGTTTATTGTTGCTTAGTCTCTAACTCGTGTCCGACTCTTTTGTGACCCCACCTGGTGGACTGGAGCCCACCAGGCTCCTCTGCCCTTGGGATTTCCCAGGCAAGAATATTGGAGTGGAATCCAGGGATGAAACTTGCATCGTCTGCATTGCAGGTGGATTCTTCACCACTGAGCCACTTGAGAAGACCCCATCTTATTAATATTTGTCAGTTCAGTTCAGTCGCTCAATCGTGTCCGACTCTTTGTGACCCCATGAATCTCAGCACGCCAGGCCTCGCTGTCCATCACCAATTCCCGGAGTTCACTGAGACTCACGTCCATCGAGTCAGTGATGCCATCCAGTCATCTCATCCTCTGTTGTCCCTTTCTCCTCCTGCCCCCAATCCCTTCCAGCATCAGTCTTTTCCAATGAGTCAACGCTTCGCATGAGGTGGCCAAAGTACTGGAGTTTCAGCTTTAGCATCATTCCTTCCAAAGAAATCCCAGGGCTGATCTCCTTCAGAATGGACTGGTTGGATCTCCTTGCAGTCCAAGGGACTCTCAAGAGTCTTCTCCAACACCACAGTTCAAAAGCATCAATTCTTTGGCACTCAGCCTTCTTCACAGTCCAACTCTCACATCCATACATGACCACAGGAAAAATCATAGCCTTGACTAGATGGACCTTTGTTGGCAAAGTAATGTCTCTGCTTTTGAATATGCTATCTAGTTTGGACATAACTTTCCTTCCAAGGAGTAAGTGTCTCTTAATTTCATGGCTGAAGTCACCATCTGCAGTGATTTTGGAGCCCAAAAAAGTAAAGTCTGACACTGTTTCCACTGTTTCCCCATCTATTTCCCATGAAGTGATGGGACCAGATGTCATGATCTTTGTTTTCTGAATGTTGAGCTTTAAGCCAACTTTTCCACTCTCCACTTTCATTTTCATCAAGAGGCTTTTTAGTTCCTCCTCACTTTCTGCCATAAGGGTGGTGTCATCTGCATATTTGAGGTTATTGATATTTCTCCCGGCAATCTTGATTCCAGCTTGTGTTTCTTCCGGTCCAGCGTTTCTCATGATGTACTCTGCATATAAGTTAAATAAACAGGGTGACAATATACAGCCTTGACGTACTTCTTTTCCTATTTGGAACCAGTCTGTTGTTCCATGTCCAGTTCTAACTGTTGCTTCCTGACCTGCATACAGGTTTCTCAAGAGGCAGATCAGGTGGTCTGATATTCCCATCTCTTTCAGAATTTCCCACAGTTTATTGTGATCCACACAGTCAAAGGCTTTGGCATAGTCAATAAAGCAGAAATAGATGTTTTTCTGGAACTCTCTTGTTTTTTCCATGATCCAGCGGATGTTGGCAATTTGATCTCTGGTTCCTTTGCCTTTTCTAAAACCAGCTTGAACATCAGGAAGTTCACGGTTAACGTATTGCTGAAGCCTGGCTTGGAGAACTTTGAGCATTACTTTACTAGCATGTGCTGCTGCTGCTGCTAAGTCATTTCAGTCATGTCCGACTCTTTGTGACCCCATAGACGGCAGCCCACCAAGCTCCCCCGTCCCTGAGATTCTCCAGGCAAGAACACTGGAGTGGGTTGCCATTTCCTTCTCCAACGCATGAAAGTGAAAAGTGAAAGTGAAGTCGCTCAGTTGTGTCCAAATCTAGCAACCCCATGGACTGCAGCCCACCAGGCTCCTCTGTCCATGGGATTTTCCAGGCAAGAGTACTGGGGTGGGGTGCCATTGCCTTCTCCTTACTAGCATGTGAGATGAGTGCAATTGCGTGGTAGTTTGAGCATTCTTTGGCATTGCCTTTCTTTGGGATTGGAATGAAAACTGACCTTTTCCAGTCCTGTGGCCACTGCTGAGTTTTCCAAATTTGCTGGCATATTGAGTGCAGCACTTTCATAGCATCATCTTTCAGGATTTGAAATAGCTCCACTGGAATTCCATCACCTCCACTAGCTTTGTTCATAGTGATGCTTTCTAAGGCTCACTTGACTTCACATTCCAGGATGTCTGGCTCTAGGTCAGTGATCACACCATCGTGATTATCTGGGTCGTGAAGATCTTTTTTGTACAGTTCTTCTGTGTATTCTTGCCACCTCTTCTTGATATCTTCTGCTTCTGTTAGGTCCATACCATTTCTGTCCTTTATTGAGCCCATCTTTGCATGAAATGTTCCCTTGGTATCTTTAATTTTCTTGAAGAGATCTCTAGTCTTTCCCATTCTGTTGTTTTGCTCTATTTCTTTGCATTGATCACTGAGGAAGTCTTTCTTATCTCTCCTTGCTATTCTTTGGAACCCTGCATTCAGATGCTTATATCTTTCTTTTTCTCCTTTGCTTTTCACTTCTCTTCTTTTCACAGCTATTTTTAAGGCCTCCCCAGACAGCTATTTTGCTTTTTTGCATTTCTTTTCCATGGGGATGGCCTTGATCCCTGTCTCCTGTACAATGTCACGAACCTCATTCCATAGTTCATCAGGCACTCTATCAGATCTAGTCCCTTAAATCTATTTCTCACTTCCACTGTATAATCATAAGGGATTTGATTTAGGTCATACCTGAATGGTCTAGTGGTTTTCCCTGCTTTCTTCAATTTAAGTCTGAATTTGGCAATAAAGAGTTCATGATCTGAGCCACAGTCAGCTCCTGGTCTTGTTTTTGTTGACTGTATAGAGCTTCTCCATCTTTGGCTGCAAAGAATATAATCTGATTTAAGTGTTGACCATCTGGTGATGTCCATGTGTAGAGTCTTCTCTTGTGTTGTTGGAAGAGGGTGTTTGCTATGACCGGTGCATTTTCTTGGCAAAATCCTATTAGACTTTGCCCTGCTTCATTCCGTATACCAAGGCCAAATTTGCCTGTTACTCCAGGTGTTTCTCGACTTCCTACTTCTGCATTCCAGTCCCCTATAATGAAAATGATACACCCAGGTCTCCTCCATTGCAGACAGATTCTTTACCATCTGAGCACACTTTGGAGTCTTCAAAACTTCCTAGTGGTTAAGTCAGAACTCTTTTGCTAAGAACACGAAGATAATTTTTACCTATTTTAACTGGGTTGATTTTTTTTTTTTTTAATGACAGTGCCAAAAGTTGTGGGTACTTTAACATAAATCAGTTGAGTGATATTAAGACCCTGTTAGTTACCGGCACATTACAGCGTGGGCGGCTGCGACCGGTGCACTACAGCGTGACCTAGAGGAGCTACCCCATGTCCGAGGTCAGGGGCAGAAGCCAGGAGGACCCCATGCTCGAAGGGCGGCGGCCAAGAGGAGTTACCCCATGTCTGAGGTCAGGGGCAGCAGCCGAGAGTGCCAGGTTGCGATGGCGCAGGAAGGGCCGAGAGGAGCTACCCAAGTCTGAGGTCAGGGGCGACAGCCGAGAGGAGCTACCCCACACCCAAGGCCAGGGGCAGCGGCCGGGAGGACCAATCCCACATCCAAGGAGTGGTGGCTTCTCGGGCACAGGAGGGCCTAGAGGAGCTATCCCACGTTGAAGGTCAGGAAGAGCGGCAGTGAGGAGATACTCCTCATCCAAGGTAGGGAGCAATGGCTGCACTTTGCTGGAGCAGCCCTGAAGAGATACCCCACGCCCAAGGTAAGAAAAACCCAAGCAAGACAGTAGGTGTTGCAAGAGGGCATCAGAGGGCAGACACATTGAAACCATACTCACAGAAAACTAGTCAATCTAATCACACTAGGACCACAGCCTTGTCTAATTCAATGAAACTAAGCCATGCCCGTGGGGCAACCCAAGACGGGTGGGTCATGGTGGAGAGATCTGACAGAATGTGGTCCACTGGAGAAGGGAATGGCAAACCACTTCAGTATTCTTGCCTTGAGAACACCATGAACAGTATGAAAAGGCAAAATGATAGGATACTGAAAGAGGAACACCCCAGGTCAGTAGGTGCCCAATATGCTACTGGAGATCAGTGGAGAAATAACTCCAGAAAGAATGAAGGGATGGAGCCAAAGCAAAAACAATATGCAGCTGTGGATGTGACTGGTGATAGAAGCAAGATCCGATGCTGTAAAGAGCAATATTGCATAGGAACCTGAAATTTCAGGTCCATGAATCGAGGCAAATTGGAAGTGGTCAAACAGGAGATGGCAAGAGTGAATGTCAACATTCTAGGAATCAGCAAACTCAAGTGGGCTGGAATGGGTGAATTTAACTCAGATGACCATTATATCTACTACTGTGGGCAGGAATCCCTCAGAAGAAATGGAGTAGCCATCATGGTCAACAAGAGACTCCGAAATGCAGTACTTGGATGCAATCTCCAAAACGACAGAATGATCTCTGTTTGTTTCTAAGGCAAACATTCAGTATCACAGTAATCCAAGTCTATGCCCTAACCAGTAACGCTGAAGAAGCTGAAGTTGAACGGTTCTATGAAGACCTACAAGACCCTTTAGAACTAACACCGCCCCCCCCCAAAAAAAGATGTCCTTTTCATTAATATTTGTAGTATATGCTAAACACTTGAATATTCCAATGTTAGTATGCCACATGCATGAATTATTACTTTGGGAAAATAACTTCATTTAAAATTTAAAGATCCAAATTTACTGAGTTGTCTTCATGTTTATTTTGTTTTTCTGTTGGTTATTCAAATAGAGGGATTAGGGAGAAGCTTGAACAGAACAGGAAGATTTTTTTTCTCACTTTTGGCTTAAGTCCAGTTCTCCCTGGAGGGATATGTTTGTGTGTGTGTGTGTTGGGGGGTTGGGGGGTGGGGGGGTGTTACTATAAGTAGCACAATCCTCTAATTTATTATCCGGACTGAGACACTTTTGAGAATGAAATGATGCCATTTATAATTCTGCATAAAGTAAAACAATCCCAGGAAACTGGATCCATGTTCACTTTAGCTATAAATAAAAACAAAAAAACCAGCACACATATTTATGACACATGCAAAAAGGTAAAATATAGGGACAGATATAGGTTAGTAGTTAGCAGAGGCTGAAAGTGAGGTGAAGATTTGACAAGAAAGGTGCAAAGAGAATTTTTGGAGGTGATGGTACTGCTCTATACCTTGATTATGGTGAGGGCTACATGACTGTGAACACTTGTCATAGAAACTGTGCACAAGAAATGTAAATTTTACTCTATGTAAATTACATCTTAATTTTTTTTTTTTTTAAATCGCTGTTAACAGATCCTATGAGTAGAATGTCAGAAATATGATAAAAGGAACATACACCTTTTCAGGAAGAAACCAAACAAAATGAAACATCGAGCCCTTTCATTACAAAGTTTAAGAGTCAAAACCACTCTGGAATCACTCTAAAGCAGTAAAATCTGAAAAAAGGGAGTTTTATTCTCCCATTGCCACATACCATATGGCAGCTTAGGGACATTATGGGTGGCAGAATTATCTGTCTGCTTGGTAGAAGGCAGAAAGCAAGTGCTAGTAAGATATGATTGAGTATCTGACTCAGGGGGCGAACCCTAGCAGGTGGCTATGGTAAAACCCACGAATAACTACTTGGGAGGCATGCGCAATGAACTACTCTGATAATGCAATTCTGTGCCTGAGAATATTTGAGATATCTCCTTGAGTAACAGCATGAATATTCAGGTGAAGAGATTGTTTTCACACATGACTAAGAAGAAGAGGAGCTTAAAAATGGACTCTTCATAGTAACATGTCTACCTGCATAACCACAGGTTGGTGAGGTCAGCAAAGCTCGAGTTATCTAAGCTTAAAGCACATTTATTCGGGGCATTGCAATTGTAGGACATCTTCCTAATGATGCGTTATCATTTTTGTATTGACAATATCATTACTATTCAATTTAAATAACAGTAAGCTCCCCCAGATCCTTCAAAAAGGCTTGTGTATAATTAGCATTAGTTCAATTGTGACCCACAATTATTTTACCTTATATCTTGTCCTATTTTTTCACTTCAAAAGAACTATGTCATTCATTTTCCCAGGGTACCGTGAAACCTCTAAGGCCCGTTACAGCTTTAAAACTCAAGGATTCTACAGCTAAATTTGTATTTAAAAGGCCAGACCAACTTGCTGCCATTATTGATGTTATTGGAAGGCAGTGTACATAATTTTCAAATTCTAGCTCTACCCCTCACTATGGGAACTTTAGCACCATTTCCATAAGTGCTAAAGAAAGAGGAAATTCAAAGGACTCCCTTATAGGTATAGAGATACTATAGAGATAAAATGTAGAGAGAAAACAAGAAATCCATTTTAAGCTCTTAGACCAGCATTAAGTACACAGTAAGCAATCACCTGGTGTCAACTGTAATAGAGACTCAGTATTAAATTCTGCCTTGCCATTTGGAACCAGGAGAACCTCAAATGACTCCACCACCTGCTCCCCCCCGCTCCAATTCTACTCCCACGGGAAGGTCCTCTAGCGAACAACTCTGTGTCATGAAGAGAAGGCAGAGTGCCTGCTTATCCCTGAGTGGCATGTTTAACTCTCTGCCATGCCATAGAATTATTCAAACAATCCAATCATATCCTCTTGTGTGACTCAGGGTCATCTCACCCTCTTGTTACTATGAAGCCTGCCTCCTCGGGAGCTGCTGGCTCACTCTCTTCCCAGGTGCAGCTCCCTGGGTGTGGCCCCACACGTCCTCCTGCCCTGGGCTGTGAGTATGGGTGGCTATTACGCTGCCGTCCATCTGATTTCATCTCTTCAGCTTCAGGTGCTGGGTGTGGTCTTCCCTAGAAAAGGGTAAAGAAGAGGTGACCGGAAAAGCTTTTGCTAAAAGTGACTAATGTTGCAACACTGGCAGTACTAGGTAATATAACTGTCACTCTCCATGTGAATACTCTAAATTCTTAATGGAGACAGAAGTAACCACACAGAGTGCGGCATGAGACTGGGCAGCATATTTCCGGGGGACTTATGCTTCAGAGCGTCATGATGCCAGGGTTCTGATTTCCACCCAAGAGAGAAACAGAATATTGTAGTTTACACAGAACCGTCAATAGCAAAGGAACAAATGAACAGATTCATTGCAGAATTTGTTAGTCTTCTCCAAAGGCTGTTTGGGGAATGGGGAAAGCCTGACATAATGCTGCAGTCCCTCCCTAAATCTTGAGGACTTAGGAAATGTATGAAGATTTTGGTGAGTATATATAACTTATTTAGGGATATTTGCACACCCACTACTTAAACTAAGCAGAATGGATACTGCAATGAAAATAGAGAAGTTTGGAGAGGTAGGTGGGGAAGACGGTTCCATCCCCAGTGACTGTATACACAATCCACATGTCCCCAGGGTACATCAGTTATGGGTGTTTAATGACATCACATAGCCACATGTGTAAATCACATTACACTAATGTGGCCGCTTTTGATTAACTCAAGTTTACAAAATTCCCAGTGAAGTGACTTAAGGATTCTCAGGGGTTATTTTACAGGATTTTATTCTTCTCTGGTCTTTTCATGACTTTCCTTGGCCATTTAATATCTTATTACTGCCATTGCTATTTCTGTCACCTTTTACCTCACTCATGTACATTTCAAGGCTATTAACTCTTGACATTTCCAGCTCTTAATTGTATGGTGCTAAAATAGCCCTATTTTCACTGCAGTCTTCCTCTGGTGAAATCATGCTAACTTCCACAGAAAAACAAGGTTTTTTTAAAAAAATTCCTTGTCCTGACTTTTTGCTTGTGCCCATCCTGCAAACAACTTCAGCTGCTCTTTGAGCCCCCTCTGCCTCCGGCCCAGGTATCGTTCTGCTCTGACCCTCACTGTTTCTCCTTTCTAGGAAAGACCCAACAGCACTTTCTTCTCACGTTGACAAATGTATGCTACATACATCACATTCTAAATGTGTGTTGATTCTTTTTACTAGATGTGTTTGAAATTTTGTGTATGAAATTTCACATGTTTGAAATTTCAATTGATCTCAGGCCAAGATCCCTAATATATAAGACCCGGAGGCAAGGGTAGGCAGAAAATTCTGCAGCCCATATGTTTCAAATAGTTACTCAATCATTCATTCACTCATTCATCTGAGAAATGATATATTCCCTGCCATATCAGTAAACAAGGATGTCACGGTCACCAGCAATTGTAGTCCTCCAGTGTGAGCTGGTGATCCCTAAGGGCACTCAGGAAGAAGAAGAATACCTGTGATCTTGCAGCCATCAGATTCCTGCTACTTCTTTTAATGCGATCCGAGGAAGCTCAGGATATTAGAAACACAGGATACTGGCCCTGGGTAGGTGAGGTGCATATGAAAGAAATGATTTCAGTGAGCCCAGACTCTTACATCTTCCCTAATTCCTTAACTTGGGATTTCTAGTTTTCTTTAATTAGCAATACTCTTTTGATGTTCAGACTACCTGCCCTTTGTTGCAAAATTTCTATATAACCTGGCTCCTCTCCTCGTTTCCTGGGAGCAGTTTTATCAGGGTTACTTGAGATACTGTATCCCAGGCTTGAAGTCCTAAAAATTCCCACAGAATAAAGCATAACTCAACTTTTAGGTTATGAATATTTTTTAGGTCGGCATATCCATTCATTCATCTTATCAGTAAACATATATTAAGCCCTTTTTTTTGTAAGAAGCACTTTGTTAGACAATGGAACATAGTGGTAAACAAATACACTTAATATTTGTGCTGCGTGCTAAGTCACATCAATCGTGTCAGACTGTTTGCGACCCTATGGACTGTTGCCCTCCAGGCTCCTCTGTCCATGGGATTCTCCAGGCAAGACTGCTGCAGTGGGTTGCCATGCCCTCCTCCAAGGGATCTTCCCAACCCAGGGATCAAACCCGAGTCTCCAGCAGCTCCTGCATTGCAGGAAGATTCTTTACTGCTGAGCCACCAGGGAAGCCACACTTGATGCTTACCTGTATGCAATTTAGAATCTAAAGCAGCGATTCTGTGAATTGCGGCATCAGGACTAAGTAAAACGTTTCTCAAAAGTACAGAATCCTGGACCCACACCTGTCTTACTGATTAAAATCTGTCTGGTAGAGGAAGGACATGATCTGAGAAGCTGGATTACCTTATTGAAGAGAAGGGGCTAATAGGAAAATACCAAAATGAGAAATGTGTTGACTTTAAAAGTATTCACAACCTAAAAGTTGAGAGTTATATGCCTTATTCAGCAGGAATTTTAGGACTTCGAGCCCAGGAGACAGCATCGCGAGTAATCCTGAGAGAACTACTCTGAGGAGACAAAGCAAGGGAGCCAGGTGATACAGAAGGTTTACAACAAAGGACAGGTAGTTTGAACGTCAAAAATTTTTTGTTAAAGAAAACCAGATATCCCAAGTTAAGGAATTTAGCACTTTTCTAAGTATGGGAAGATTCAGGAGTTTGGGCTCAGTGAAATCTTTCTTTTGATATGTTCCTCAGCTATCTGGGGCCAGTGTCCTGTGCTTTCCCATCCTGAGCGTCCTCAGGGCTCACCATAGGGAGTGGCTGCAGCCTGGTGATTGCTAGATGGCAGATAGTCTTTCCTTCCGGTGTTTCCTCAGAACTCACCAGCTTACATTGGAGAGCTGCAATTGCTGACGACTGTGACATCCTTTGTATACTGATATGGCAGGCAATATTCCATTTGTCAATATTGAGTCCTTGGCCAGAAAAACCAAGAATATAAGAGTAAGCACAGAAATGAGTTATTTAAAGAGGAGATTTGGATCAGTCAATGGTGTAAGCCATAGGAAGTTAATGAATGGGGAACAGTTTAAACATTTCCCAAGATCTTTATCTGAGATCCACCTTGATCTCAAGGCAGAGCAGGACTTGTAGAGACTTGGCAATTTTATTCCAATTATCTGGTGCCTGCATCCTAAGAGGAAGCATTGGAAAGATGACTTGAAGTCAAACTGGTCAGAGCCCAGAGCATCAGTGCATTGTCTACTACAGTGACTCTCAGATCCTCTAGGCTGGATGGTCTGTGCCCTTCCTGCTTTGGCCATGGGAAGGAATAGAAGCCCTCAGGGATGTACTCTGAGCACCATCTCATGCTTCTCCCTTCACCAGCTGCCTCTCAGGCAAGACATCTGACTGATTTTTCTGTCACTCTTTAATCCCTACCTTCTCAGTTAAAATATTTCAGCAACTCCCTTAGGCCAGATAAACCCAAGTAAGTTTAAATTAGATGACTGAGCAATATCAGTCATTGCAAAAACCTTTCAGGTAGAGCCAGCCACACCATCTCCCTCATTATAGACAAAGGGTCTTAAACGAAGCCCCTTAGCTAGTCTTCTCCATGGCTCTGGGGCAGAGTGGGATCCATTTGTACTACACCTCAGTCAGAATTTTTTCACAACCCTTAGGAAGGATGCATTTTACATTAACATGAAGCCTCCACATTTCTCAACACAGCTGTAAAATTCCGCTTTTAGCAGAATGCTGTTAGTAACGCAGACATCTGATCGTGTCACTCCTCTGCTAAAACACTTTCAAGGACTCTCACCACCTACTGAATGGTGCCCTCCCTCCTCTTGCTAGAAGAGTCTCCTCTAACTTAGTCAGACACTCCTTTGCCAGTCTCACCTCCACTTCGCACCCCGGGCACTTTTACACCTCCAGGCAAACAGCTCCATGCACTGAACGCTGCTGCCGGGACAGTCTTTCCTGAGTCCTCCTCCACGCCTGGGCTCAAGTCTGCCTTTCTGTCAAGACTGCCTTCTGTGCTTCCAATTTTGTTTACCCAGCCTTCAGACCCTTTTCAAATACCACCTCCTTCAATATGTCCTTTCATACTTGAATCTGAGTAAGACTACCTACAACCTAAGAATTCTCATAGTGTCTTTTACTTTCAGTATATAACTATGAGTATATAAATTGTAGCTCAGCAAAACCTTTCATCCTGGTCCTTGCCACATTCTCACATTCACGGTTGCATTGGGCACTATGTTGAGAGCAATACATGATGCATAGTAGCTTCTTGATAATACACATCACATTTCATTGGATATGCCCTATTTCCTCTCTCTTTCTGTGACCCTAACCCCACCCCACCACCACCCTTTCTTTCTTTCTTTTTTTTTTTTCATATGCTGACTGTCAAATCCACTCTAAGTCCGATGGGGAAATGATATTCAAACAAATTCCAAACCCTATGATAAACTTCATAAGGGATTTGATTTAGGTCATACCTGATGGTCTCATGGTTTTCCCTACTTTCTTCAATTTAAGTTTGAATCTGGCAATAAGGAGTTCATGATCTGAGCCACAGTCAGCTCCTGGTCTTATTTTTGCTGACTATATAGAACTATATAAAAAAGATCTTCATGACCCAGATAACCCCAGTGGTATGATCTCTCACCTACAGCCAGACTTCCTGGAATGCGAAGTCAAGTGGGCCTTACGAAGCATCACTACGAACAAAGCAAGTGGAAGTGATGGAATTCCACTTGAGCTATTTCATATCCTAAAAGATGATGCTGTAAAAGTGCTGCACTCAACATGCCAGCAAATTTGGAAAACTCAGCAGTGGCCCCAGGAATGGAAAAGGTCAGTTTTCATTCCAATCCCAAAGAAAGGCCATGTCAAAGAATGTTCAAACTATCACACAATTGCACTCATCTCACATGCTAGCAAAGTAATGCTCAAAATTCTCCAAGTGAGGCTTCAGCAGTATGTGAACTTCCACATGTTTAAGCTGGATTTGGAAAAGGTAGAGGAACCAGATATCAAATTGCCAATGTCTGTTGGATCATCGAAAAAGAAAGAGAGTTCCAGAAAAAATCTACTTCTACTTTATTTACTATGCCAAAACCTTTGACTATGTGGATCACAACAAACTGTGGAAAATTCTTCAAGAGATGGGAATACCAGACCACCTGACCTGCCTTTTGAGAAATCTGTATGCAGGTCAAGAAGCAGCAGTTAGAACTGGACATGGAACAACAGACTGGTTCCAAATCAGGAAAGGAGTGGGTCAAGGCTGTATACTATCACCCTGCTTATTTAATTTTTATGCAGAGTACATTATGTGAAAATGCCAGGCTGGATGAAGCACCAACTGGAATAAAGATTGCCAGGAGAAATATCAATAACCTCAGATATACAGATGACACCTCCCTCATGGCAGAAAGTGAAGAACTAAAGAGCCTCTTGATGAAAGTGAAAGAGGAGAGTGAAAAAATTGGCTTAAAATTCAGCATTTGAAAAACTAAGATCATGGCATCTGGTCCCATCACTTCATGGCAAATAGATGAGGAAATAATGGAAACAGTGAGAGACTTTATTTTTCTGGGCTCCAAAATCACTGCATATTGTAACAGCAGCCATGAAATTAAAAGACACTTGTTCCTTGGAAGAAATGTTATGACCAACCTTGACAGCATATTAAAAAGCAGAGACATTACTTTGCCAACAAAGGTCTGTCTAGTCAAAGTTATTGTTTTTCCAGTAATGTATGGATGTGAGAGTTGGACTATAAAGAAAGCTGAGCACCGAAGAATTGATGCTTTTGAACTGTGGTGTTGGAGAAGACTCTTGAGAGTTCCTTGAAATGCAAGGAGACCCAACCAGTCCATCCTAAAGGAAATCAGTCCTGAATATTCACTGGAAGGACTGATGCTGAAGCTGAAACTCCAATACTTTGGCCACTTGATGTAAAGAAGTGACTCATTAGAAAAGACCCTGGTACTGGGAAAGATTGAAGGCAGGAGAAGGGGATGACAGAGGATGAGATGGTTGGATGCCATCACTGACTCAATGGATATGGATCTGAGCAACCTCTGGGAGTTGGTGATGGACAGAGAATCCTGGCATGCTGCAGTCCATGGGGTTGCAAAGAGTCAGACACGACTGAGAGGCTGAACTAAACTATAAACTTCAGGGGAATAAAGTATGCTTTTAGCTGGGAGGATTGGAGAATGTTTTTAAAGCACTTTGGAAGAAAAAAAAAAATCTCTCTGCTTTAATGATTAGTGATTTCCATTCATGTAGTCTCAGAGTATTAACACCAACAAGAGAGTCTGTATGGCACACTCAGAAGCTTAGTTGGTAGAAACTGGTGATGCAATTTTAAATGACAAAGTCTCCTTGGGTTCCAAGGCTAAACCTAAAAATAATAAGTTTTCTTTGTAGAAATCTGGCCAAAAGGGCAGTGGTAGCTGCCTTGAGAGAGAAAAATTGTATCACTAGCCTATGCATGGCCTCAGATTTTGCTTACTTTCACAAAAATTGAAGCAATTCATTAATTTTTACATAAGTGGGTTTTCTTTCTCGGTGTTTACCCCTCTTTCAGTGCTTGGCAGAATATGTATATATATATATATATTTTTGTTTTTCTTTCTAAAGTCAATTTTTTGAAATGCATGGTGATAAATGCATGATGCTGAAGTCCAATTCCATCTTGAGACCTTTTTATAACTCTCCACAGGAGGCTGTTTTCTGAAATTGTGGGGCGAGTGTCAATTTGCAAACTTCATAGCTTCCCAAGTACTTCCTAGGGAGTCGCTGCTGAAACTGGGTTGAAAGCTCTTATGTATCCTCTGCAAAGACGGTTAAACAGTAGGCATCGAGATGAAGGAAATGTGACTGAAGGAAAACGCGCTTTCAGTTCTTTCAATCTCCCCAACTCAAGAGATTTAGACAGTTGAAAACATCACAGTCATCTTTCTCAAAATATGCTAATTCCTGTCAGCATCTATTTTGCAGAAACTTAAGAGCATAAACAAGTGAAAACAATACTTTGGGGACAACCAGAATCCAAACTATAAAAGAATTATAAAGAAATTAAATTTTATTTTTTTCTAAGTACACACAGTTTTATAATTTGCCTGCATACAAAATAGGTCTGATTCCAAACTGAACAGTGATTGACAACTAAATAGAGGGGTTTCATTTGTAATTGGGCTTCCCTGGTGGCTCAGTGGTAAAGCATCTGCCTGCCAATGTAGGAGATATGGGTTCGATTCCTGGGTCAGGAATATCCCCTGGAGAAGGGAATGCAACCCATTCCAGTATTGTTGTATTGTATTGTATTCCATAAAAAGTGGAATACAAGTGAAATAGCAACCAATAGCACTTATAATTAGGACTTTTCCTTTTGATAGTAATATCTCTAAAACACTAGGCAATTATTTATCATCTGAAGCACGATTTCACCCCTCCCCATCTTTTGTGTGCTTAGTGGCTCAATTGTGTCCAACTCTCTGCGACCTCATGGACCGTAACCTGCCAGGCTCCTCTGTCCATGGGGATTCTCCAGGCAAGAATACTGGAGTGGGTTTCCCTGTTCTTCTCCAGGGGATCTGCCCAACCCAGAGAGAAAGCCCAGGTCTCTTGCATTGCAGGCGAATTCATTACCATGTGAGTCACCAGGGAAGCCCTATCTTTTAAAACAAAATAATTAGAGTATGTTGTACTTGAAGTAGAAAAATAATCGGACCACAAACCATTCAAACAAATGCATTTCACATTTATAGCTTAATCTAAGTTCATATATTAACTTGCATATTTAATTATATTAATTAATTGATTTATATACTCTAAGTAATGCACTGGATGCTCTTGGCAAAAGAAAAAAAGTATTATATTCTGCAGAGGGGCTCAGTCTAACTCTAATCTTAAACCTAATCCTTTCTCTATACACATCTTATCTCACATAAGCTATAAATCATAAGTCACCATGTTAAGGAGGAACGAGGAACAAGTACAAAATGACTCAAAGGGATGGATAGGAAAGAGTTTCTATTTTTCCAATAAAACAATGGTTTCCAAAGTGTTGCCTAAAACTGGACCTCTGGACACCAGTGCTGGATAGAAATGCAGAGACAGAGCTTTGGAGGAGTAGAAAAGAGTAAGTAGCTGTATCACTTTGCCAGACAAAGGAGGCCACAGCAAGCTAAGGTCCTCAAGACTGTGCCCCTCTTCCTGGGAAATAGGAAGGGGCCGTTTAGTTTCACAGTGAAAAATAGGGCTGTAGACAAGGATTGGGGGCTGCTGTAGACTTGCATTCTGCCTTCCTCTTGGAGACACTGAAATCATCAGGGCTGGCCTCAGGCAGCTCTGGAACAGATGCTGTAATCCTCTAGGTTATCATCACCTGACCTTTCTAGAACAAATGATGTTCACAAAGGAAAGGAGTGTTTCCTTGGAGAGAGAAACACCAGGAGCCTAACACAACTTTATCTAGAAGGCAATCACTTTCAGAGTACAATTAAGCAAGAAAGAGACGGGGAGAAAACAATCTACCGGGGACTAATTGAAAGGGCCGAAAGAATAAGGGCTGAATAAGGGCTCGCATGAGCTTCCAGGGGTAAAGAATCCGCTTGCCATTGCAGGAGATGCAGGGGACATGGGTTCAATCCCTGGAGAAGGAAATGACTACCGACTCCAGTAGTCTTGCCTGGAGAATTACAAAGACAGAGGAGCCTGGCGGGCTATAGTCCATGGCTTTGCAAAGAATTGGATACAGCCGAGCAACTGAAAAGAGCCCACAGCAAGGGCTCATATAATGGGGGTTCTCAACTAGTTTCTGCTGCAGCAAAAGTGGAGTGACTCAGCCTCTCAGACACAGCATACTGGAAGAAAACAGAGATCACCTAATTACATTTACTTTTATCTCATCATATATTTGCTGTGTGTGGTTTCTGATGTTCACATTACATGTAATATAGAGATATATAACTTATAAATAAATAATAGATGTTCTGAGAGTGCTTGTTCTTTTTGGTTTTGACTTATAGCATACACAGTATGAAATTGTAGACTACTTACCTTAACATTGGCAAGCTACTGGGTGATTTTAAGGTGGCAAGGGTATAACCTGATTTATATTTTGGCAAGATAATTTGCAACAATGTGGAGGGTAAATGAAAGGTAGTGGAAACTGATGCAGATGTGAGTGAGTGAAAGATGATGCATTTCCAAACTAAAGAATGAACAATATAAGAATAATTTGACGTAGAAGGGGGATGAATACATAAAAGTTAATGTGAGGCATGAGGGGAAAGGATACCTAGAGAGAATCTACCTCCCAGATTGTAGGCTTGGTGATAGAATAAATGATATATCATTAACTGATATATTTACTGCAAGAAAGGCCTAGGGATGATTTTAAATAAAGGAGAAAATGAGGTCAGTTTACCATTTGATAGTACACAAGGTGCTAAAACTTTGTGCATGGATAGAATACATAATCTCTTCCAAAGTATTACTTCTTCAGCTCAGTTGCTCAGTTGTGTCCAACTCTTTGCGACCCCATGGACTGCAGCATGCCAGGCTTCCCTGTCCATCACCAACTCCTGAAGCTTGCTCAAACTCATGTCCATCCAGTTGCTGATGCCATCCAACCATATCACACTCTATCATCCCCCTCTCCTCCTGCCTTCACTCTTTCCCAGCATCAGGGTCTTTTTCAATGAGTCAGTTCTTAGCATCAGGTGGCCAAAGTATTGGAGTTTCAGCTTCAGCATCAGTCCTCCCAATGAATATTCAAGACTGATTTCCTTTAGGATTGACTGGTTTGATCTCCTTGAAATCCAAGGGACTCTCAAGAGTCTTCTCCAACACCACAGTTGAAAAGCATCAATTCTTCAGTGCTCAGCATTAGTGCTAGAAAATTCTTCCTGAAAAAATTATTTACTTCACAGGCCTACATTTGCAGTCCCAAAGGTAGGAATCTTGGAGTACCCACATTTAACAGAATGAACAAGACTGGCCTAATCATTAGGATGACTGCAAAGATCAAAAGAGGGTCAAATGTAATTACAAGACTGCAGCAAAGGGCTTAGGACAGAATTATGAAGGGTCTGAATTGAACTGGGGTCATGATAAAGATTTAGAGCCAGTACTGATGAACCTATTTGCAGGGAAAGAATGGAGACATAGACACAAAGAATGGACCTGTGGACACAGTAGGGGAAAGAAAGGCTGGAATGAATTGAGAAATTAGTATTGACATACTTACACTATCATATGTAAAATAGATAGCTAGTAAGAAGCTTCTGTATAACACAGGGAGACAAGTCTGGTGCCTGTGATGATCTAGAGGGGTAGGACAGAAGAGGGTAGGGAGGCTTAAGAGTGAGGGGATACATATATACAGACTGGAAAAGGTCAATTTTCATTCCAATCCCAAAGAAAGGCAATGCCAAAGAATGCTCAAACTACTGCACAATTGCACTCATCTCACATGCTAGCAAAGTAATGTCAAAATTCTCCAAGCCACGCTTCAACAGTTCATGAACCATGAGCTTCCAGATGTTCAAGCTGGATTTAGAAAAGGCAGAGAAACCAGAGACCAAATTGCCAGCGTCCGTTGGATCATCAGCAAAGCAAGAGGGTACCAGAAAAATTTCTATTTCTGCTTTGTTGACTATGCCAAAGCCTTTGACTATATGGATCAGAACAAACTGTGGAAAATTCTTCAGGAGATGGGGATACCAGATCACCTGACCTGCCTCCTGAGAAATCTGTATGCAGGTCAAGAAGCAACAGTGAGAACTGGACATGGAACAACAGACTGGTTTCAAATCAGGAAAGGAGTATGTCAAGGGTATATATTGACACCCTGCTTGTTTAACATATATTCAGAGTACATCATGGGAAATGCTGGGCTGGATGAAGCACAGCTGGAATCAATATTGCAGGGAGAAATATTAATAACCTCAGATATGCAGATGACATCACCCTTATGGCAGAAAGTGAAGATGAACTAAAGAGCCTCTTGATGAAAGTGAAAGAGTGAAAAAGTTGGCTTAAAACTCAGCATTCAGAAAACTAAGATCATGGGATCCAGTCCCATCACTTCATAGCAAATAGATGGGAAACAATGGAAACAGTGAGAGACTTTATTTTGGGGGGCTCCAAAATCACTGCAGATGGTGACTTCAGCCAAGAAATTCAAAGATGCTTGCTCCTTGGAAGAAAAGTTATGACCAACCTAGATAGTATATTAAAAAGCAGAGACATTACTCTGACAACAAAGGTCCGTTTAGTCAAAGCTATGGTTTTTCCAGCAGTCATGTATGAATGTGAGAGTTGGACTATAAAGAAAGCTGAGTGCCAAAGAATTGATGGTTTTGAATTGTGGTGTTGGAGAAGATTCTTGAGAGTCCCTTGGACTGCAAGGAGATCAAACTGGTCCATCCTAAAGGAAATCAGTCCTGAATATTCATTGGAAGGACTGATGCTAAAGCTGAAGCTCCAATCCTTTGGCCACCTGATGCAAAGAATTGACTCACTGGAAAGACCCTGATGCTGGGAAAGATTGAAGGCAGGAAGAGAAGGAGATGTCAGAGGATGAGATGGTTAGATGGTATCGCTGACTCGATGAACATGAATTTGAGTCAGCTCCGGGAGTTGGTGATGGACAGGGAAGCCTGGCTTACTACAGTCCATGGGGTCTCATAGAGTCGGACATGACTGAGCAACTGAACTGAACTTCACCAGTTATCAAATACATGCATGTTTACAAATTATAGAAATTTTGATGAGTACGCTAAAGTGTGTAAAGAACAAAAAATCATGTATTAAGAAAATAATGGCTTCCCTGGTGGCTCAGGAGGTAAGGAATCTTCCTGCAATGCAAGAGACCCAGGTTCTATCCCTGGATCGAGAAGCTTTCCTAGAGAAGGACATTAAAGTTGATGTGCTTATTCCTCTTTTTCTATGTTTATTTTATGTGTTATATATTACACACACACACACATATATATATATATATAATTTTTATCCAGCATTTTCCTTAAAGTTTGTAGGAATTTTTCCCATGTTGCTATAAATTTTTTGTATTCATAGTAGTCCAAGTTTCATTAATATTTAATTCTAAAACACTCTAAAGGTGAGGGTTTTTTTAACCCAACATAAATATTGCTTTGATTAATATCTTTTTACAAAATTAGGTGTCTACTTTTCTTATAATTGCAATAGCCCTACATCCCAGAAGGGAACTTCTGAAACTAAAGGATATCAGATTAAAAGAAATCAGGCTTTCATTCTGAGAATTTTCAGATATGTAATAAAAGATCAAACAGAATAGCCTGTTAATCCTCATCAATCCCTTATTTATACACAACAGTTGTCAATAATTTGTCCTCTTGATTTGATCTATTTCTTTCCTAAATCATTTATTTTTTAAGCTGTTTTGCAGTGTTTTATCTAATATATTATTATTTTTAACTACTAAATTTTTCAGTATACATTTCTTTTATAAAAAGAATATGAACACTTTACATAATGCCTAATTATTACATATAAAAATTAAATTCTAGAAATTTAGAATTCTAAATTCTAAAAATTAATAGTAGTTGCTTTCTATCATCAAGTGCTCAGTTCGTATTCAAACTAAAGAAAAAAGAAAAAAAGTCCTGTCATCCAGTTAGTCAGTTGGAATCAGAATCTACCATTTTCACCCACTGCATTTAGTTGTCCTCTATTTCTTAAATCTCTATTTTGTGTCCACCTTTCCATTTTATTTTTCCTGTGCCATCAACTGGTTTCAGGAAACAAGTCAGTTTCTCAGTAGAACTTACACAGTCAGGTTTCATTTGATTACTTTTTCATGACATAATTTAGCTTGTCCCCATATCTTTTGTTCTTTTTGTAAAGTCTAAAGTCTTGGCAAGTCTACTTTCTAGGTGCTGTTTTGTCCTTCATATTATTGGTCATCAGGAATCACACAGTGTCATGCATTATGGGAAGACGATTGATTTCCCAGTGTCAGCCTGATTCCTCTGTTGTAAAGGTGCATGTTTCATTATGTGATCAGCAAGGCATTTATGGAATAATATTGTACTTTCTGGAATAAGTTCTCTGTTTACTTTTCCTCTAGAGGTTTTGGCAATCATTGATGAACATTGTTTAAATCAATTATTTCATTAGGGATTACAAAAATAGAAATAAAAGCTATTTTATACTTGTTAAGTAACACACGTAAGCAATGAAGTAAGTGCTCACCTGAAAGATTTCATCAAATTAAACACTCATATATCAATATATGGGCTTCCCAGGCAGCTCAGTGGTAAAGAATCTGTTTGCAATGTGGGAGCCATGGGTTTGATCTCTGGGTCAGGAAGATCCCCTGGAGGAGGGCATGGCAACCTACTCTAGTATTCTTGCCTGAAGAATCCCACAGACAGAAGAGTCTGGCAGACTATAGTCGATAGGGTTGCAAAGAATCGGACACGACTGAAGTGACTTAGCATACATGTAGGCATATCAATATATATAATTGTATCTTTACCAATATGCCCTTGCCACAGTGAATACTGTTTAGAAAAAAATGTTTATTTAGACATATATATATGTTATATGAAATTTTACACATATTATATCAAAATTTAATCTGGAGAAGGAAATGGCAACCACTCTGGTATTCTTGCCTAGGAAATCCCATGGACAGGAGCCTGGTGGGCTACAGTCCATGGGGTTGCAAAGAGTCGGACACAACTGAGCATGCATGCAAGCCTTCACAGTCATAATCTAATAAATTTAAACTGGAGTAATAGACAAAGCTTATGAAAAAATTTTATTTTTACACTATGCAACTTAAATCCCAACGTTTCTTCCCTCGAAATGCTAAAAGTAGTTTTAATTATTGTGCTTCTCGAAAAAATAAGTGTTAGCACAGAATAATATGTTTTATGATCAAATAAGTTAGGAAACTTAATAGATGGTTATTTGCATGCTTTTGTTCTATTCAGAGGTCAGCAAACTTTTCATGTAAATATTAAGTACTTTTTCACATTCTATTTTTTAGAATCACAATCCCGTCCACAGTCAAGAGGAGGTGATTATAAAAGGGTATGACTAACAGGGATTTGGAATTATGGGGGCACCCTAGGTTCTAATGTGTCTTGAACTTTAGACTTAATTATAAGTACCATGAATTGATTGGGCTTTTTGAGACTATGTCTTGAGTCTATTTTTTTCTGAGCCAACTTGTCCAAACGAGAGGATTTTCTGGGGCCCAATTTCATCTCTTTAGAAAATGTAACCGAGTACTTTATGGACATGCTATTGATTTGCTCTCTGCCCTGAGGTTGTGACTTATTGTTATTCCATTTTGTCAGCTGTAACTTGGCGATGAGAAATTGTTACAACTTCCTACTCCTCCAGTGCAAGAATTTCTGTATAACTCTTTTACCAATAATATTTTCTTGCAAACCGGCAAAGTCTTTTCTGAGTCATCTCCATCTTAGCACCATGTCAAGTACACTTGATAACAATTAAGGCAAGCTCGTAAAATTCAGGTGTGCTGTTCCTTTGCCTAAAGCCATACGCTATGATATTTGTATTCCAAATTATCTCAAGCAATAGTAATATCAAATATTTTTTCCCTGAATAACACTCTTAGTTGAAGAGAGAAATAAACACAGGTCCACAGAAGTCATTTTTCCAATCTCCACGAATAGGTCTCTCACTGCTCTCTTCCTAAGCCTAAAGTAACGTCACATATTCTGGGTGCTATTTTATTTATTTATTTATTGTTTTTGCAAGAAGTAAAGTTCTTGCTCCAAGAATTTCCAGATGTCCAAGCTGGATTTAGAAAAGGAAGAGGAATCAGAGATCAAACTGCCAACATTCTCTGGATCATAGAGAAAACTAGCAAATTCCAGAAAAACATCTACCTCTGTTTCATAGACTACGCCAAAGCCTTTGACTATGTGGACGATAATAAACTGTGGAAAGCCCTTAAAAAGATAGGAATGCCAGACCGTCTTACCTGTCTCCTGAGACACCTGTATATGAGTCAAGAAGCAACAGTTAGAACTCTGTATAGAAAGATGGATGGGGAAAAAGAAGGATGGAAGGAAGAGAAAGAAAGGGAAAAAAAGACCAAAAGAAAGAAAGAAAAAGGAGAGGAAGGGAGGGACAGAGGAAGGAAGGAAGGGAAAGGAAATGAAAGAAAGAAAGAGAGGAGGAAGGAAAGAGGAAGGAAGGAAGAGAAGGGCGGATGAAGGAAGGAAAGAATAAAAAAGGAAAACAAAAAAGAAAGCAGAAGAAGAAGAGTATTTTTAGGGAAGCCCGCTTTCCCCCAGACTTAGGAGCTGAATGGTAGGCAGGGGTTGAATCAAACTTTTTTTTTTTTTTTTTCAGTTTCTTATGGCCATTTGGGCTATTCTGGCTCAGGAAAAAATACTATATATGGACTTAAAAATATTCTTCTCAATCTGTCTTCACTAATGATGTTGTTAGTGATTTCCCTCACACATTGCTTTAGATCTTATTTTTCATTTATAGTCTGGTTGTTAACTTTTTGCCCCTTTTTATATTTTTGTGCATATTTTAAAGGAAATTTATTGGAAGGCGTATTGAAAATTATTAGTGTTCTTTAATAGTAAAAGCTAGATTTATTTTCCAATATTTGGGGGGCTGCTGTTCCCCCCCTTTATTACTGGGAATTGCATGTGTTCACTAATGTGGTTTGCTTACTTAGAAAAAGAACTAACCGATTGGAAATAAGGAGGTATGAGTTCAGATAGATTGTGGGTGGCTGTAATCATCCCTCTTGATTGTCAGTCTGATTTGGAAACTTAAAGGGAAAGACTCGTTTGGGGAGGCGGGATGGAAGCTCCGGTGTTGTGACTTTTCCTTTCTCTCTCCAACACGTGTTCCGCGCATGGCAGGGAGGTTCGCTATGTTCCCTGAGCCTTCTCTCCCACCAGGAGACAGTTATCATACTGCATGTCAGGGAAGATTTATAGCCTGTTGAATTCACCGGTTTGTTTGTTTTTTCTTCTCCAAGAGCGAATGTGAGCAGTAAAGAACACAAGCCCACGAAAAGACGTAACTCTTTTTGCCAGGTGTGTCACTACGATTCAATACATTCACCAACAATAAAACTGTAGCGTCTGCTACAGAGTCGCAGTCGTACCAGCTCTCACCCTTCACGCCCCTCCTCCCATCTTGCCAGAGAAATAAAAGGAAAAATAGTCACTGGGTCATATAGAAATTTTACCACAATGGGAGACACATTAGCTGAGAAGCTAAATCTCTCACAAAATCCAACACTGTCATTAACTGATTTATAGTTTTATTTCAGCATCAGGCTCTTTTTCTGCAGGTTGGGGGAAAAAAGCTGAACTAGCATTTTTGTAATTCACTTCTTTCTTTTTAATTTGTTTATATTTACAACTCATAACAAATGGTGATTTCAATAGATGAAGAAAGAAAATATAAATTATGATTATTATTTTTCTCCAGCAGATGCCTAGATAAATCACTTATTCATCAGGAGGAGAGGTGCATTTATTGCCTCCTTCTTCTGACTTTTTTCTAACTACTGCTATAATAGCTGTTTGGGTGAGTATTTTCCCCTCATTGGTAGTGCAGGAAATATGACAATAACATTCATAGAGAAAGAATGGCACAATAAATGGCATTTATAGAGAAAGAACTGCACGATCTGTCCAATGTTGAAAAAATTTCTTCTCTGCAAAAGTCGTTAAGTTTCTGTACATAAGATTTTATGGTGACATAGTTAAAATTAAATTTTAGAAATCATAGTTAAAATTAAAATTTATAAATCATAAAATAAATATATTTTGGGTTTTTTCCTTAATGTCCCCTAGAATAAAGTCAGGAGGTCAACTGTCAACTATTAATCATTGTAAAGACTGACCTTGGAAAATTCACAGAAATATTACATACTAATGATAAAGAAGAGAAAGGAGAAAGAGAAGAAGAACCTGCACAGAAAGGAAACTGAAAAAAAATTTCTGGTATTTAAATAAGTATTTATAAAGCTCATAGTATAGAATAGGGCACAGAGTAAATGATCTTTCGGTTCAGTTCAGTTCACTTTAGTCGCTCAGTCATGTTTGCGACCCCATGAATCACAGCATGCCAGGCCTCCCTGTCCATCACCAACTCCCGGAGTTCACTTAGACTCACATCCATCGAGTCAGTGATGCCACCCAGTCATCTCATCCTCTGTCGTCCCCTTCTCCTCCTGCCCCAATCCCTCCCAGCATCAGAGTCTTTTCCAATGAGTCAACTCTTCACATGAGGTGGCCAAAGTACTGGAGTTTCAGCTTTAGCATCATTCCTTCCAAAGAAATCCCAGGGCTGATCTCCTTCAGAATGGACTGGTTGGATCTCCTTGCAGTCCAAGGGACCCTCAAGAGTCTTCTCCAACACCACAGTTCAAAAGCATCAATTCTTCAGCATTCAGCCTTCTTCACAGTCCAACTCTCACATCCATACATGACCACTGGAAAAACCATAGCCTTGACTAGACGGACCTTTGTTGGCAAAGTAATGTCTCTGCTTTTTTTTTTTTTTTTCCTCTACATTCCTTTTTTTTTTTTTCTTAAATTTTATTTTATTTAACTTTACAATATTGTATGTGGTTTGCCATATATCAAAATGAATCTGCCACAGGTATACATGTGTTCCCCATCCTGAACCCTCCCCCCTCCCCATACCATCCCTCTGGGTCGTCCCAGTGCACCAGCCCCAAGCATCCAGTATCGTGCATCGAACCTGGACTGGCGACTCATTTCATATATGATATTATACATATTTCAATGCCATTCTCCCAAATCATCCCATCCTCTCCATCTCCCACAAAGTCCAAAAGACTGTTGAATATGCTATCTAGGTTGGTCATAACTTTCCTTCCAAGGAGTAAGCGTCTTTTAATTTCATGGCTGCACTCACCATCTGCAGTGGGTGTGTGCTAAATACATATGTGAAAACTGTCCTCTCGACCTCTGAACTGAGTAGTTACCAAAATTAAATTAAATAGCAAAACATAATTGATAGTGGAAGAGCTGCGCTCCCGTTCAGTCTCAGACAGCGGTATCATTAGCACAATGGAAAGAGTTTCTAATTTTTTCCCCTTTTCATTTCATCTTGGCAGGTCCTGTTGATGATGATGAATCATTTGTGCATCTGTTTCTTTTTTGCACCCTCAATGCATGCTGACACTGGCACATTTTTTGCTGCCTTTTTTCTCTGGTAGCAGTGAGTGATGCCCTTGGTGTTTGTACAGTTGTTTCAGTTTCGAAATACCAAATAGGATAATGAGACCCCAAGAGTCACTGATGGAGAGGAGAGTCGATCAGATGGGGTGATGGCTTTGTCTCAAGAGGTTCCCCGTAGTTAAAAACCTGCTTAAATGCTCATCCATGATAAGTCTCTTATTTCCCTGGGTTTAAATTATGAATGAGCAAGTTTGGCACTTTGTAAAGGTTTACTAAAAGGCAGGGGATAAGTTTACGGTGGGAGAAACTAACTTGATCTCTGTAAATGGAGACTGACCAACAATAGGGCTCTGGTAAGATGACAAGAATCTAAGAGAAATGTGCAGCTTTGCCAGAGTAGAAAAAAACAGTCAAGATATTGACATGCAATTAGGTCTCTTACCTGCCACTAAAATTAGGTGCCTTTTCAAAACTCTAGACCATGGCATAAGTGGCTAAATACCCTGTATAGCTGTCAATCTGTCATATTAGAGTCTTCATTCAGAGCCTTCTATGCTCAGTTAATTCGGAAGAATTCTTGTTCCAATATATTAAGGTGAAAAACATGCATTCCTAATGTCTGAAAATTCACCCACTTCTATGCACAGTTTTTGGATACCTATCACTGTTACCTATAGATTTTCAGCCCTTATATACACATTAGATATGATAGCTAGTTTTAACTGGGATTAGCCTGGGGCTTCCCTGGTATCTCAGCTGGTAAAGAATTTGCCTGCAATGCGAGAGACCCTGGTTTCATTTCTAGGTCGGGGAGATCCCCTGGAGAAGGGATAGGCTACCCACTCCAGTATTCTTAGGCTTCCCTCATGGCTCAGATGGTAAAAAATTCACCTGCAATGAGCAAGACCTGGGTTTGATCCGTGGGTTGGGACGATCTCCTGGAGAAGGGCATGCAACCCAGTCCAGTATTCTTGCCTGAAGAATCCCATGGACAGAGGAGCCTGGTGGGCTACCACCCTTGGGGTTGCAAAGAGTTGGACACGACTGAACAAATAACCATAGCACATAGCACACAGTCCTGGGATAGAGTAAAGGATTAGCTCAGAAGGTGGATGTTGGAAGGACATTTGCAGCAAATGTGGCATAGGATCTTGGTAAGAGATAATGTGATTTACTGTTTATATCTGACTTTAATCACTTTTAATTATGTGACTTCAGCTGTTGTTTAACCTCCCCGAGCCTCAGTGATCTCAGCACATTTTATAACACAGCTCTGGGTGTCATAAGATGTAATAGCCCCCTCTCAGGATTACCATCAGGATCAAACAAGATGATAATAAATGTGGAAGCAAATGAATTTCAACTGGAAGTAGTATATGTACAAATATTAGTCTTTCTGAGATATTAATTTAGTCAACATATATTTTTGTCTACCAGGTGTCAGTTTTTGTAATAAGAGCTAGAAGTACAAAGCTAAGACTCCATGTCTGCCTTCAAAGATAAAAACAAAATCATTAGTAAAGTACTCCAAAATTCAAAGCTAGTCCCAGAAACTTCACTTCAAGGCGTCATAAACAGTGAGAGGAGTGACACAATATGTTTAATCACTCCTTTCATCGCTTCACCTTTTGGAAGGAGTAAGTGCTCAAAGGGAGTGCCTACTTCTTCCTAAGGTATCAGTTTTCCCCATTTTTTTTTCATTTCTATGTGCAGACCTCATCAGTATAGACATCGTTCTTATTGTTGCTGTGAAGCGAGATAAGGCCAATAAGACTTTGCTCACTGTCGTCTTCTGAAACATCAACCACGACTAACCTTTAGAATTGTCAGATACATCTCTCCTCTGCTCAAACCTCTGGTGACTGCCCATTGTACTTAGAACAAAAGCCACCGGACTCACTGTGACCCTGTCTCAGGTCTCAGCTCCAGCCTCCCTACCCTGTGCCCCATGCCCCAGACACAGTGCCCCTCCCCACCCCACTTCCCCATCCTACAAGGTTGCCCTGATCCTCCGCCTGTCAGGAACGCCAACTCTGAAGCACCCACAAGGTTCTCTTCTTCACTTTCCCCAGGTATCTTCAAATAGTCCATTCTCAGAGAGGTCCTCCATGCCCCTCACTTAAAATAGCACAGTACTTTCTCCAGGGCGTCCCAAGTGGTGCTAGTGGTAAAGAACCCACCTGCCAATGCAGGAGACAGAGACACAGGTTCGATCCCTGGGTTGGGAAGATCCCCTGGAAAAGGGCTTGGCAACCCACTCCAGTATTCTTGCCTGGAGAATTTCATGGACAGAGGAGCCTGGCAGGCTATAGTCCATGGGTTGCAAAAAGTCAGATATGACTGAAGGAACTTAGCACATACCACAGGCACTTTCTCCCCCTTTGAACTCTTTTCTCTTATACCAATCATTGATATTTTATTCCATTATTATTTGTTTAATGTTGCCTCCTCCATGCAATGCCCCTGTAACTTACCATTACCACTCATGCTGCATTTGGGGATGAGGTCACAGAAGTCAGTTATCCATCATCTTTGGAAAAGGAGTGCTGGAAAATTATCTCTGAAAAATAATCTAGCCTTCTTATTTTGAATACAGTTTTGTAACTGATAGAAAAAAAAAAAAAGAAAGAAAGTGACTTTGAAGGCACTTTGTAGTTTTCTAGATGTAAGGACTTTTGTGCTCCTGGATCCCAAACAGTCTTTATTTCAATGTCATCTTCCCACTTGTAATCTGTAGAAAGTATTTCCTCCTGTAGTCAGGAGCTTCTAGTCTGCTTCTTTAAAACTGGAAGGAAAGAGAACAAATATTTATTGTATTCCAGCTAACAGTTAGATACCTAACTTACATATGTTTGTAAAATTTGCAATTTCCATTGTGGTTTAGTCACTAAGTCATGTCCAACTCTTGTGACCCCACAGACTGAAGCTTGCCAGGACCTCCTTGCCAGGTCCATGGAATTTCCCAAGGAAGCATACTGGAATGGGTTGCTATTTCCTCCTCCAGGGGATCTTCCCAACCCAGGAACTGAACCTGTCTCTCTTGCATTGCAGGTGGATTCTTTACTGCTGAGCTAGCAGGGAAGCCCCAAATTCACAATAGTCCAAGGTTATGGGTAAGATGATGTCGGTTTTACAAATGAGGAAACTGAGGTTCAAATACATCTAGTAAGTTGTACAAATGTTGGGTAAAGATTTGGAATCCACCTCTGTGTGACTCCAAAAAACACGACTTTTGAAATTATTCTTCATTTTCTCCCTTTTCTGTGCTTCAGAATCATCACACAGTTCTGACAAGCCTCAAATAAATTATTAAAATGCTAGGCTTGAAGTTGGCACTCTACTATCCCCTATTTAAACACTGAACCTGAGCAATTCTGGACGCTAATGGGACTGAGGCCTTCATGCTTTAAATAACCCTGCATCAACAAAACCTGGCAAGAAGAGGAGATCATGCTTTATTTCCCACGATAGGATTATGTTTATATTTAATGTTGATGCATCAGTTAAGTGCTCACTTTGAAAATCAATATAACACTGTGTGCTTGGCTGGCTCAATACCCCTCAGTCAACATTAATAAAAAACACCAACGAAACAATGCACTGTGTCTTTTTATTTCTTTCTGTCCCTGGATCCCCAGGGCTTTTACAACAATTAATCAATCAGACTTATCCCTTCTACACAGTACCACACATTTAGTTCATTTAATAAGTTGGTAAACTGAGGCGATCTGGCAAATGAAAAGATCCACCCATGTGCCTCCGGCCCCCACAGGAAAAATTGATAGCTCTCAGTGAATGCTAATATTGCTCATACAGGGAACAGAAGTCAGCTCTAGCAGGAGAGCTCTTTTCTCTTCTTCCCTTTAAGATCATGATCGCAGAGGCAGTAACATAAAGGAACACCATAGGTCAGTAAGCATGTGCTTTAATAAACAGTCCTCTGCTATCCCAACAGAAAACAAGCTTCAGCTACTACAGTCACAACAACAGAAGCTCCCTTGAACACCAACCAGAACTGGGTTTCTCTCTAAGACAAGTTGAGGTCAGCACAACTATTTAGTAAGGTTACTTTGCTGTTTTCTCCATGAAGTCTAAATTAGAGTAGTGGTATCCAGTTTTTCTGGCATCAGGGACCAGTTCTGTGGAAGACAATTTTCCAATAGATGGGAGGTGGGAAGGGGGTGATTTTGAGATGATACAAGTGCATTACATTTATTGTACACTTTATTATTATTTATTACCTTTCAACTCCGTTCAGATCATCAGGCATTAGATCCCAGCGGTTGGGGACCCCTGGGTAGAGAATGAAGGCTGAAAAACGTGCATTGGGGTGCTTTGCACTGTGTATCGTGTGGGTGATTCAGAACCTGTCCTGTTAGTCACCGTGCTTCCTGGGTTAGGACCCTACTGATTTTAAACTGCATCACCTATTGATAACAGGTTAGAGCAGAGACTTACATGGTGGCTCAGACAGTAACGAATCTACCTGCAATGCAGGAGACCCAGGTTCAATCCCTGAGTTGGGATGATCCCTTGGAAAGGGGAATGTGTACCCACTCCAGTATTCTCGCCTTGGAAATCCCATGGACAGAGGAGCCTGGCAAGCTACAGTCTGTGGGGTCACAAAGAGTCAGACACAACTAAGCAAAGAACACTTTGACTTTTTCAGAGCAGAGACAATAGAAAGGCCTAGAGGAACACTACCTCTTTAAATGAAGATATTGACCATCAGATGCCTAGTTAAAAAATTTTTCTTTTTAATCCATGGATCTTAAAATCTAAGAAATTTTGTATCAATGCCTAACACTTCAACATTCAGAAAACTAAGATCATGGCATCTGGTCCCATCACTTCGTGGGAAATAGATGGGGAAACAGTGGAAACAGTGTCAGACTTTATGTTTTTAGGCTCTAAAATCACTGTAGATGGTGACTGCAGCCATGAAATTAAAAGATGCTTACTCCTAGGAAGGAAAGTTATGACCAACCTAGATAGCATATTAAAAAGCAGAGACATTATTTTGCCAACAAAGGTCCATCTAGTCAAGGCTATGGTTTTTCCAGTGTTCATGTATGGATGTGAGAGTTGGACTATAAAGAAAGCTGAGCACTGAAGAACAATGCTTTTGAACTGTGGTGTTGGAGAAGACTCTTGAGAGCCCCTTGGACTGCAAGGAGATCCAACCAGTCCATCCTAAAGGAAATCAGTCCTGAGCGTTCATTGGAAGGACTGATGCTGAAGCTGAAATTCTGATCCTTTGGCCACCTGATGCAAAAAACTGACTCATTTGAAAAGATCCTAATTATGGGAAAGATTGAAGGCAGGAGGAGAAGGGGATGACAGAGGATGAGACAGTTGGATGACATTACTGACTCAGTGGACATGAGTTTGGGTAAACTCCGGGAGTTGGTGATGGACAGGGAGGCCAGGCATGCTGCAGTCCATAGGGTCGCAAGGAGTCAGACACGAAGAGTCAAACACGACTGAGTGACTGAACTGAACTGAACTGAACTTAGTAGAAACTCTTGAAGAAATAGTAACTTTATCTTTTATTATTCTTGAATTTCAGTACCTCTATAAAGAGTCATTTTACCTTTTTTATTCATATTATCCTGCAAACATTTACTGAATATTTACTAAATGCTTGATGCTACACAAACACCATTTAATCCCTATACCAACTCTGTTTGGTAAATTCTTTTATCTTCATTTTGCAGGTAGGGAAAATGGGGCTTCCATAGAACAAGGAATGCGCTGATTATCACGTAGTCAGTAAGTGACAGATCAAATATGTAAATCTAGACATGAGGCTTCTAAAATCCTCACCAGAACTCTGCACCAGTTAAAATTTCTGGATTGCAAGCAACAGAAACTGGCTATTGTTTATATAAGCAGAAACTTATCTTCTGGTTGATATGGAGATGACTCTAAAGGAAGGCTTGAGAACCAGAGGAACCCTGGGCATTCAAGTTGAAGAAATTCTTGGGCAGTGTCTATGGTTTCTACCATTGCTATGAAACTATCCCAAATATTTTCAGCCTTTTGGTGGCTGCAAACAAGTTTCAGAGAAAAAGCTGCCAATTCCCTGAGCTTGGGCTACCTTCCCACATCTTAGTTATTGATGGGCAGTGTGCCGTACATGATGGTCCTTCCAAACCGAATCCAATGGTAGGATGCAAGTGACAGGCAAAGCAAATAGTATGTTGTCACTAAAAGAAGAGAGAATGGATAGTTTCATTGTATAGTAAACAACAAATGGCCATTAATTTTTTGTTGTTGTTCTTTTTGGAAAAAAGCAGCAGACTCACAGATACAGAGAATAGACTAGTGTTTACCAGTGGGGAGAGGGGGAAGTAGGGGGTAATTTAAGGTAGGGGAGTAAGAAACACAAAGTATTAGGTATAAAATAAGACACAAAGATATATTGTTAAACATGGGAAATATAGCCAATATTTTATAATAAACTGTAAACAGAGTATAATTTTACAAATTGGAAATCACTGTATTATATACCTGTAACTTATATAATATTGTACAACAACTACCTTCCAATTAAAAAAACGTTGTCAAAAGATGTGTCTTTTAAAGATAACAAAATTATATTTTGTGAGAGTAAGAAGATACAGATTTTAATTAGAACAAAAAAGATGTGGGATATTTTATTCATAAGTCTTTGTTCCGTGTTGATTTACAAACACCTCTCAAGGCTGGCCTTCCTGCCACAGTTTGGACTTTCTTCTTTATTTAATGTCATCTTTCTGCTTTTTAGTTTGTGCTTGGATGACATAGTAGGATTGACTGTCATCATAACATATCCAAGTTGCTCTTTAGTTACCCCTTTAACTCACTTTTTTTTTTACTAATTAATTATTGATGATCTACTAGGTGCTAAGCAGTGTACTTTGTTGTGAACACATTTAATTGCTATGCTTTTAAAGTTTGTATTCTAGAGACATTGACTAAGAAAACCTTAAGTAAATATGTAATTTTAAATTTAATTATTAAATTGACTATACCAGGTCAGAGCTAAATTAATATTATTAGGGCATATCATTCTATTACCATGTAGTTTGAATATTAGAATTTTTTCTTCCCTTCAATTAAAAATTTCCATGTTTTTAATAGCCCACCGACACTAATTTTTAACCCCTGGAGCAGATTATATAAATATGTCACTCATCCAGATAAAGATGTTTGACAGGAAAGACTATCAGCAAGTTGTAGGTTCCTCCAGAGTCATAGTTTATAAAAACATATACATTTAAGCAAGTGAAATGTAACATTAAATTGTTTCCTAAACAAAACCATTGGCATTTAATTCAAGTCCAGTGCCTAAAATGTATTACCATCTTTCATGAAATGTTTTGTCAAACTTTTGACTAGATGACCTGTTGAGGGCCCCTGAAATGCTAAATTCATTTTACAAATTGGAAAATCAGGATATTGAATCAATTGACCTTTAATATCTCTTCAAGTTTCAGAATTCTATGTTTCATTATCATTATTTATGTAATGGAGTAACTTAGCAAACTAAAGTCCATTGAGACCATATATATGGTACAAGAAAACGCCTTAATCTTACAAGCCAAGCCAATAGAATGCAAGAGCTGTGTAAGTAAGTCATTTAATCTATCTCTTCATTTAGCAATTATTTCTTAAGTCCTGGATGTTTGCAGAGTTTCTTAGGACACAGAGACTGATGCCTTACACATAATACTAAGAAAGGATCATTTCGAAGGAATGAAGCTATTCATTAGTCCATATCCAAATACCAGGTATCAGGAGAGATTTGTATTTCACTTAGATGTGAATATCCAGTCTAGAGATACTCGCTTTCTATTTGTTCTGGTGATCTTGATGAATGTTGCTAATTGTTTTATGGCTCTTATCTGCTGAGATTGCCCAATCAGTCTTCATAAATGCCTTAGGGGTGACAATCCCTTCTTTTCTTTAAAAGGACACTATAAAATGGAAGGATCAGACTATATATATTTTTTGTGTTCTTGACTTGAGACTGATAACTAGTGGGGTAAGAACATCAATGTAATTTATGACATCAAAGAAGAATTAGAATTTCTTCTAGTAAAGATGGCAACTTGTTTTTAAAAAGGAATAATGAGAGTAGAGAAACTTTTCTTCTTTAAGAATAGGACCTTTAGCCATAGTATCCAATATTTTTTGCAGTTTCTCTAATACAATCTAGTAAGACAGATTTTTCTTCCTCCTAGAGTTTAGAATGAAACCTTGTCCCTAAGTACAGTATTATTTTCTCCTTGAAAAAATGGTTACAAATCCTATTTCTAACTGCTTGGTTAGTCTTAATAATTACATATTAGCTAAGGTTTTAATACATGAATAATCTACAAAATAAGAAACTCTACTTATCATCAGGTCTATGCACCCAATGCTTATGTTGATATCAGAACCAAGGATGGAACCCTGGAGTCCTGGATTCTAGCCATTCTCTTCTTGTTAAACCATCTTGGCTCTGATGTGAGTGTAAGATGTTGGGCAGATGTTATCAAATATGCTTCAATGAGAGGGGATCATAAAGCTCTTAAGTCATTTATCCTTCTAAATGTCAAGTAACTAAATTGATATTCCCATCTGCTGAAAACCTTACTGAGGAGAAAGGAAAATGAGGAATGGAAATTCTAATTTTCTTTCAGAATGACTTCAGTGCGTTATCATGCCAGGGACATCTATTTTTGATGCTTCGAGTTTAGAAAAGAGAGGTGGATAACTTTAGTGGCTCTTTTAAATTTTATTTCTTTGAAATGCCAAATAATTATGTGCATTCTCTACACCCATGATTGAAAGCAACGGGGTTGTTCTCTAAAGAAAAAAGTGATAAAATGTTAGGTTAAAAATGGCAGCCGATCTGCCATTGTTGTGAGTTCTTTACATACATGCCTTTCTGTCTTTTTTGTGATCACAGCTGAAGACTTTTTCCTTGCCTCTGCCCTCCCTACCAGCATGACCTCAATTTTCATCCCTGGATGTGAGTTCTACACTCTATTAACCATTCTCCAAGTTTATGCAACAAATAGTTTAGAAATGTAGACGTGTCCAGCATTTTATGTCTACATATTTACATATTGTGTATCCTGCAAATAACATGTAATATGTAAGTGGTAAATGTTTGCACATTTATGTAATGCATTTAACTGCAAATTATATATTGCATGTTTATAGCATTAAAAGAAAAGAAAGCAAATCTCTGAGACCATTATTGCTGGTCTCTAAGAAAGTACTTATTGCTAATATACATTAATTGCTATAAGCCAAACATTACTTTGAATGATTAAGCTGTGTATTAATACTTCTTATCCCCTAAGACGATGAGGTAGCTAGGTAGTATTATTATTGCCATTTCACAGAAGAGGAAAATGAGACATGGAGCAGTTAAGAAAACTTGACAAGAACAGAACTCTTCAGCAGGAGAGCAGGAATTCCAGCTCGAACCTCCTGGCTCTAAATTTTCATATTGGTTTCCTGTTGCTTACTACAACGAAATATAAGAATTTAGTAGATTAAGCAGCACTATCATATTCTCTCACACTTCTGGAAGTCAGAAATCTGAAATGAGTCTCACTGTGAGACCCACACTGGGCTGAGATCACGGTGTTAGCGTTTCTCAAGGTTCAAATGTCTTTTCAAGGCTTTAATAGGTAATCCATTCTCTTTCCAGCTTCTAGAGGCCATTTGGGGCTTCCCAGAAGTAGTGGCACTTCTGGTAAAGAACCAGCCTGCCAATTCAGGAGACTTAAAAGACACAGATTCAATCCCTGGGTTGGGAAGATCCCCTGGAGGAGGGCATGGCAACCCACCCTGGTATTCTTGCCTAGAGAATCCCATGGACAGAGGAGCCTGGTGGGCTGCAGTTCACAGGGTGGCATAGAGTCGGACACAACTGAAGTGACTTAGCAGCAGCAGCAGCAGCAGCAGCAGCAGAAGCCATTTGCTTTCCCCGACTGTTGGTCCGCTCCATCCTTTTCGGCCATTGACAGCGATGTCAAGCTGAGTTTTTCTTACACAGCCATCTCTCTGGTTTTCTCTTCTTATTCCCTCTTACACTTTAAGGATTCTTATGATTCTATTGAGGGCTTCCCAGGTGGCGCTAGTGGTAAAGAACCCTCATGCCAGTACAGAAGACATAAGAGATGCAGGTTCTATCCCTGGGTTGGGAAGATACCCTGGAGGAGAGCATAGCAACCCACTCCTGTATTCTTGCCTGGAGAATCCCATGGGCAGGGGAGCCTGACAACCTACAGTTCATAGGATCACACAGAGTGTGACTGAAGTGACTTAGCATAGTGTAGCATGATTATATTGGGTTCACACATGTAAAGTGAAAGTGTTTGGTGCTCAGTTGTGTCCAACCCTTTGCGATCCCATGGACTGTAGCTCTCCAGGCTTCTCTGTTCATGGCATTCTCCAGGCACAAATACTGGAGTGAGTTGCCCTTCCCTTCTCCAGGGGACCTTCTTGATCCAAGGATCAAACCCGGGTCTCCTGCATTGCAGGCAGACTCTACCATCTGAGCCACTAGGGAAGCCCTCACACATCTAACCTAGGATACTCTGCCTATTTTAAAGCCAGCTTACTAGAACCTTAATTCCCCTTTGTCATGCATCATAATGTAGTCACAGGTCCCAAGGGTTAGACTTGGACATATTTGGGAGTGCCATTACTCTGCCTTCAGCAGTGCTATGGACTGAAGATTCGTGTCCTCTCAAAATTCATGTGTTGAAACCGGTTCCCAAATATGAGAGTATTTGGAGGTGGTACTTTTGGGAGGTGACAAAGTCACAAGGGTTCTGAATTGGTGCCCATATAAAAGAGACCCCAGAGTGCTCCCTTGCTATTTCTGCCATCTGAGAACATGAGGAATAGAGGGCTGCCATGAACCAGGAAGAGGGTGCTCATCAAACACTGTATCTGCAGCAACCTGACCTTGAACTTAGCCTCCAGAACTGTGACGATGTCTGCTGTTCATAAACCACTCATTCTATGGTGTTCTGTTATAGCAGCCAGAATGGGCAAAGACACACAGCTTTCACCACTATACCATACTGCCTTAATCCTTAACAATATTAACTACTTGTTATAGACGAAGTTAAGTTTTATTACATACATTACCCTTGGTCCTTGCTGAAAGCAAACAGCCTTCTCATCTATTAACAGATTGAAAAAAAAAAGACTCAGAGACTTGGGTCCTTTGGGTATAGTAAATATGAGATGTGAGGTAGGGTTTGAATCTAGATATGTCTGCTCCAAGGCTCTTGTTCTTTGTTATATTATATTTTGAGTAATGTATCTGTTCCTGTATTAGGATTTTTAGACAATAAATTTATTGTCCTTTTAAAAAGTGTAATTGTTCTCAGTCTTTCTAAAATGCGAGAGCCTATTCCTTGCTTTGGTAAGCATACTTGTCTGAAATTACCATGGAATACTCTAGTGCAATGCCCAGCATATGAAAGACCTTAGATAAGATTGGATTTTTTTCCCCAAATAAGACAGGCAACTACGCTGTGGTATCAAGACCACTGTCAAGGTCCATGAGGATCACGGACAGCAACGTGGAACCAGCTCTGAAAGGTCACATCCCTTATGCCATGCTCGTCCTGGTGTATCTTTTACAGGTTTTGTGTCTCCCCATCTGTAAAATGGGAATGAAAACATCTCAAAGGGTTGTGAGAATTATAGATGATGCCTTTAACGAAAACTGCCTGATGGAGAGTTGACTCTTAATATGCGTGTGTGCCCAGTTGTGTCTGATTCTTTGTGACCCCATGGACTATAGCCTGCCAGGCTCCTCTGTCCATGGGATTTCCCAGGCAAGAATACCGGAGTGGCTTGCCATCCCCTTCTCTAGGGGAATCTTCCCAACGCAGGGTTCAAACCATGTCTCCTGTGTCTCCTGCACTGGCAGGCAGATTCCTTACCACTTAGCAACCAGGGAAGCCACATTCACTTTCTTGCTGCCCCTCAAATACACAGGCCACCTCTGTCTCAGGGCCTTTGCACTTGCTTCTCCATCTGCCTACAGTGATCTTCTCCATATATCTTCACAGCTAGGTCCTTCATCTCTTCCTGTTTGTTGCTCAAATATCACATTGCTAAGGAGCCCTCACCCTATTTAAATCTCTATTTTCCAGAATGCTATCTTCTTCCTGCTTTTTACCCCCATACTACTTCATGTATTATCAACTCTTAAATAGCAGTGTTATGAGATTTAATGTTATATATGTGCTAGAAGAAAATAAAAAAAAAATTAAACTACAACATGTCCTTGACTAGAAAATTCATCCTGATTTCAGAGATAATTAAAATATGCAGAGTTGTATTTTGTTAATCCTGAAATGCACATTGTTTTGCTGCTTTAATATCTCTATTTATTTTGCTCGTGTTATATCTTCTTCCACTATGAGGTAAGTTCACTGATTTGGTGTGTGGATTTCTTTACGGTTTTATGCTGTTATTTCCCCCAGGATATAAATCAGTGTATGGAACATAGTTAATGCTTAATAAATATTTGTTTAAAAATGAATACCACTGATTCCCGGGGTCATTAGTCATAACTTTGCCCTCTAAATGTTCCCTGTAAAGAGTTAAATCATATAATAGGATTTTATGTAATATTTAAAAACTCATCATTTTCTTAAAGTGACTCAACCTTTGTTGTCTCTTTTGTTTATTATTCCTATGGATAACACGATGCAGAGAAGGAAAGTGCCTTAACCAAGACACGGCTATGGCCAAACAAGGATTCAGAGTCAGTCTTTTCTTTCCGATAGTAAAAAATGTTGCAAATTCCTGTGGACTACAAGTACTGGGAGCAGATTGTGTTGGTGAATTGATAGCTGTATTGAATCAACTGGGCCAGTCTGCCAGAGTGGGTGGATACCAGTGGGTTAAGGGGCATGTTTGACTGTGATCAGTTGTTATAAAAGTGTTGACCCTCGTACTTAGCATGTCACATAAAACTCGCCAGAGAATAGATGCGATATGGTGGCCATAAAAATCATCACATGGACCAAGGGAAAAAAAAAGTCAAAGCCTGCTAATGTGAAATAAGTTGCCAGAAGATGGGAAATTTAAAAACTTAAAAAATAAATAGGTGAATAGATAACATATATCCCTATATTACTGTATTTAAAACAAACATACATGAATCTATACTATGGTAAATAAGTATATATTCTATAATAAGATAATAATTTTTATGCTTAAATATTTCTAAAAAAATGACTCATAAAATTTTTTTAAATAGAATGATCTCTACAATCTTTTATATCACCCCATTTATCCATCAGTAACAATAATCATTAGCAATCAATTATTATATTTTTGCACACATATTCTTAACTCACTCAAATACATACAGTGTTACAGTTGTCTTGTGTTGAACAAAAATGATTTCTTAGGTTACACAGATTTTCATAAACTGTTTTATTCACCCAAATCAATCTTATTCCATGAGAACATGTACAAATTATACTTCTTTTTAAAGCTATAGCTTATTAAATAGTATAAGTGTATTATAATTAATCAGGCTACTGTATTTCATGTATGTGCGTTTTTCTCACTGTGTGTAATATATAACTATTCTATAAATATTTGTTAAATGTACACTCTCTGTTTCCCTCTTCTTGTTGTCCCATCCTCCCCAAAAGGAAAGTCACCTTTGTAGATGTATGTTTGACTTGAAAGCAAGTTTGCTTACTTTTTTAAACTATCATTTCTATACTTATATGTTTGTGTTTACACTGATAAAGCCTATTTCAAAACTCAAATAATAAAATATTAAACTTGGGAAACTCAGAAATGTTATCGAGTCTAACTTTCCACTTCACAGACCATTATACCTTTCTTATAACCTTCTTCCTTTACCTGAAAATGACCTTTGGGCCCTTCATCTGAAACCTCTTTACCATTTAAAACTCAACTTGTGACACCGCCTCCAAGAAGCTTTCTCTGATTGCCCCAACGAATTAAGATGTCCTTCTGGCGCTTAAAGAGCACCCTGTGCTTGCGGTGAGCAATGCATTTTTCACTTGCTATTTAATTATGGATGTGTTTTTCTATTTGCTCTGCTAGATTTATAACCTCTCTCATTGGAAGGAAGTCTGTCTTCTGCATTCACCTCTGTGTTTTCAATGCATAACATGATATATGTGTTGTTTTTTAGCTTCTAAGTCATGTCTGACTCACAAATTGAAACAATGATTAGATAAAATTGATATGCTGTATGTGCTGTGCTTAGTCACTCAGTCGTGTGTAACTCTTTGCGACCCCATGAACTGTAGCCCACCAGGCTCCTCTGTCCATGGGATTCTCCAGGCAAGAATACTGGAGTGGGTTGCTATTTCCTTCTCCGGAGGATCTTCCTGACCCAGGGATCAAACCCATGTCTCCCACATTGCAAGTGAATTCTTCACCACTGAGCCATGCATGTAGGAAGCCCCAACATGATATATAGAGAATACTAACACCTCTTTTTCAGTAGAATGACTGACAATGGATACATATGCTTCCTTCTTTTTTGACTTCTCCTTGGCGATTTGTGTGTGTGTGTGATATTTTAATCGACAATGGATGTATCTGGTACATCAGTTTGAGGAGCAGAATGCTGTTGGAAGGAATGGGACTTAACTTTAGATAATCTTACCAATAAGTAAGTGTCTATGTTGTGAAAGAAGAGCGAGCGAGGTGGCTGTTTTTTGCAAGGATGACTTGTTTGCTTCAATTTATCGATGGAGAGAGATAGCCTAGGTTTCATTCTGTTTGTTCTCTTAATGTGAAACTATGCAGCTCATATCTGCCTATCTTTCTCTAATTAAAGAGTCCTCTTAAGGAAACACATCAGTAGCTGTCAAGGAGGTGCCAGAATGAGTCATTGATTTGCAATCAGGATAGCCAATTCCCCACACTGATGGATTCACTAATTTTTCAGGGCCTCTTAGAGTTCACCTGCTTGTCACAGAGCGAGGCATTTTGGCCGCTCACTTTGAAATGGGGAATGTCTCTTCACTGTGACTCAAGCTGACTGCCCCTCCATTACCAGGTTTCAGGGTCTAGGATAAGTCTGCATCTTTAACTCAAACAAGCACAGGGTTAAAAGGTATATTCTGATGCTTCTCCAGACAAGCTATGGCGATAAACGCATTGTCATGCAAGCAGCTGTGGTTCTATTTATGTGGAAAAATGGGAACCCATTCTCCCAAATTCCAGGTAGTTCAGCATAAGCCAGAAAGATAATTACTTCTGGATTATGAAATAGCCAAGAACCTGAGAAACCATCTAAATCCTACTTCAGAAGAAACGGAAGCTCAAAGGGCTAAGAATTCTTACAGTCTCCTAGCCAGAACTGACTGACACAAGTCCCACATCCATGTCTGATGTTCTTGTCACTTTACTAGAAACACACCATTTCTTCTTCTTCTCCATTATGGGCCGTACTAGAGGCTTGTATGACTGACTGGTGGGCAGTCAAGACATTGAATGGTTAGGGAAGCTTGTGGAAAAACACAGCCTAGGTCTTTCTTTTCTTTTTTTCCTATTTTTAGAATTGTTATAATATGGCATTTAAGTGTAAAAACGCTGAAGCCAGACCACACAGGTTAGAATCCAGGATTCATCTCTTAGTAGCGAAAGGAATGGAATGTGTTGATCTTTTTGTGCCTCAGTGTGCTCTGCACTAAAATGGATTAGCCATATGGTTGTCGAGAAGTTTAAAAGAGTTAATTAAAGCCAAGTACTTAGAACAATGACTGGCACATAGCAAGCTCTCAGTAAACATTTTGTGGTTGTTTAGCTGCTTAGTCGTGTCTGATTCCTTTGTGACCCATGGACTGTAGCCCAGTGGGTTCCTCTATCCATCCAAGCAAGAATACTGGAGTGGGTTGCCATTGAAGGGGTTGCCATCTCTAAATGAAAAAGATGATAGAGACAAAAGAGTCAAAATGCAGTGTGTAAGCTTGGTCATGTTCCTGGATCAATACAATCAAAATAAACCATGGAAATAAATGCTTGTTGACGAGTGGAGAAATCTGGATATCAACTGGAAATCAGATGATATTAGAAAATGCTTGACAATTTCCTTAGTTTTGATAACACTATGGTAATTCTGTAATAAAATGTCCCTGTGTAAAGGTGGGGGGGACAACACCTTCTGTGTGTCTCCTTTACATCCAGTACTTGACTCTGATAAACCGTCGGTGTGGGTTTCCCCCACACTAAGCAATTCTGCAACACCAGCTGGGCATCCTCCTATCTAACTCAGTTCAGACACTATCTACCTGAAAATAGAGTCAGCTCCCACAGGTTAAGGGCTCAGTTCCACTAAGGTGCTTCTTCCTCCCCTGCACCCACCCTGCACAGCGCACAGACAAGCTTCCAATGCCAATCACAAGTTATGGTTTTCTCTTGTGCCTCTGACTGACTGGCTATTAATCATGGAGTCCCAACCTCTCTCCAGGTTTGATTAATTTGCTAGAGAGGCTGATAGGTCTCAAGAGCATATTTACTAGATTAACAGTTTATTATAAAAGGATATAACTCAGGACAGAAGGATGGAAGAGATAAATAAAGTATGTGAGAAGCATGGAGCGTCCATGCCCTCTTTGGGTTTGTCATTCTCTCAGCATCTCTACATGTTCATCAATCCCAGAAGCTCTCAGAACCCCTTCATTTGGCTCAGAAGGTAAAGCGTCTGCCTGCAGTACGGGACACCCGGGTTTGATCCCTGGATTGGGAAGATCCCCTGGAGAAGGAAATGGCAACCCACTTCAGTACTTTTGCCTGGAAAATTCCACAGACTGAGGAGGCTGGTAGGCTGCAGTCCATGGGGACACAAAGAGTCAGACACGACTGAGCGACTTCACTTTCACTTTTCATGGCAGTTCCATTACATAGGCATTATTGATTAAATCATCAGCTATTGGTGATTAGTTCAACCTCCAGTCCCTCTCTCAGGGAGAGCTGGAAAGTTCCAACCTTCTGATCACATGGTTGGTTTCCCTGGCAACGAAGCCCATCCAGAGTCAGGTCATTAATAAACTCAGGTTTACAGTTGCAAGGGGTTTGTTGTGAATAACAAGACACTTCTTTTCACTGTTGTCGCTTTGAAACTATTTAAGGAGCTGGAACTGTTTGAGGACAAAAGATCAAATATTATGACAAAATATTCTCACCTTAGGAAATTATAAGGGTTTTAAGAGTTATATGTCAGAAATACAGACTAAGACCAAATGCATATTTCTTATTAGAAATTCTAATATCCCATTTTATTATTAGACATTTGAAGTTAGTAGGCATGAAGTGTCAGGATGGTTGAACTTTTTTCACAAGGTCATCAAAATGTGTTTATCTGTATGTGTGGGAAAAAGAGAGAAAAAGAAAATGTTAGCAATCATTGACTATAGATGGAGAGTATATATTTTGTGTTATACTGTCAACTTTTCTGTCAGAAATGTTTGAAATAAAACCATTTGGGCAAAACACGAATTACTGGTGTTTAAGCATTATGTCATAAGTCTAGTTTGAACCAGAATGCTCTACTATTAACTATAAGCATTCAATAAAACTGTAAAAACCTGTGAAAAATAAAAAATCAATATCAAAAGACATCCAGTTTGGCTAGAAGTTTGAACTAGTTCCTTCTTATATGTAACTTATTCCCTTGGATCCATTCACGGACTTGAAATTTTATCTAACTCTTCCAGGTCGGTTTTGGTCATTGTTTTTAATGCTTTGAAATCATTTTGATGTCCTGATTGTAGTAATTATTAGTGTCCATCTGGTCTTGAATGGTGAAATGTTTGCCTGCTCTTCTAAAGTGCCAAAATTGCATCCAAATCTAGCAATTGCATTTCTTTTACTTTGGACATTTGTGTACAAAGTGACCAATTTGATAGGCTAGCTAAGGTCCTTTGTTAGGGGATTTGTTTCATCCAGGTAGCTTGATTTTATAATGTCTCTGGAGAGGTCACTTCTGAGAAAAGGATTTGTGTAAATTCACAGAAGATAATGTGATAAACTCAGGATGGTCTTGAGTCTGTATGGGCAGTGGGAGACAGAAACAGGTGAGGAGTGCCTTTAATTCCTCTGAAAGGCTGAATGTCGTATCAGCACGGCTGGATTCCAGCCCCAGAGCTGTGCCCCTCTAGGTCCTCTGTGCTCAGCCCCCCAGCTGTGATGCCCTCTGACACTTACAAATGTAGGTGTCTCTGCTTCAAAGAGGCATGTGCCTGTGCAGACAGGCAGGCCTGGGACACATTGATTTAAGTGCCCGGCGTCTATTAGTAGAATTTCAGATGGAGACAGAAACGTTTTAATTCAATTATACCTTAAGACCTAAGGAAGTGGCTTGTATTGATTCTCCCAGTTGGCACTTTAGGCTCCAGTAAGTGGGAAAAAAAAAAAAACTACCTTTTCTCTTCACTGCTGGATTTTTTTTTTTTTTTTTTCATGATTACTATTCATTGAATGAATGCTTACTATGGTATGTCACATTCATTCTAATACTAATAGGCAATATTTTAATAATAATATAGATAATGAGTGTGTGTGCACTCAGTTGTGTCTGACTCTGTGACCCCATGCACTATACCTGCCAGGCTCCTCTATCCATGGGGTTTCCCAGGAAAGAATACTGGAGTGGGTTGCCCTTTCCTTCTTCAGGGGTTCTTCCCAACTCAAGGATCAAACCCACATCTCTTGGGTCCGCTGCATTGGCCGGGGGACTCTTTACTACCACACTACCTAGGAAGTTGCAATATAGAAAATACACTGCTAATAATATAGATAATATTATTCTCATCTTACAAATAGGAGGAATAAAAGAAGTAATCAATGAATTAACTCCCTCATTACTTCAGGACAGCAAATATACCGGTGAAAGTGAAAGTGAAATCGTGTCCAACTCTTTTCGACCCCACGGACTGTAGCCCACCAGAGTCCTCTGTCCATGGGATTTTCCAGGCAAGACTACTGGAGTGGGTTGCCATTTCCTTCTCCAGGAGATCTTCCCGACCCAGGGATTGAACCCAGGTCTCCCACATTGTAGGCAGACACTTTATTGTCTGAGTCACCAGAGCAAGCTCCAATCCCAGGTTGACTGACTACTTCAAGAGAAGGCCTTGAGACAATGGGAACTTTTAATTTTATTTCAACGGTGTTGTTTCACAAAACATAGAGTAGGTAGTATAAACACTTCACAGATGACAGATGACATTATTCCTCAGAAGTATAATAGTGATGACAAGAAGAGGTAAATAGATATTGCAAATAATACTTGCATCGATAGCTTACAGTGAACGATGTTGGATTCATGATCTCTTAAAAAGAAGATTTAGCTTCAGGACCAGGGAAAAGACTTGATCACTCAAGAGCTTTTGTGTAGCAGAGTCTTATTAAAGAATAAAAAGGGACAGAGGAAAGCTTCTCACATAGGTATCAGAAGGGGGATGGAGAGTGCCCCTCTTACTAGTCTTAGCAAGGGAGCTATATCCTTTTTGAATTTGTTATTACAGTAAATCAAAAGAATGTCTCAAGGTTGTAAAGATCTTACCAGATCCACTCCCACAATATACATTTTAAGATAGCACATTAGTCAGAAGGTTCTTAAGAAGGAGAAACATATCCTCCAGCAGGATACATTGTTGTTATATAATCATTGGTACCCAGTTTAAGGAAAAACATACCCTTGAGCAAGATGAGTTATTTTGTTGTGTAATCATTAGCTTTGGGCTTAAAGACAAAAAAAAAAAAAGTGTGACCAAGATGAAGGAATGTAGAAACAAAGTCCTTTTCTCCTCCTTGAGAGCTCCAGACCTCTATCTCCTCCTCAGGGACCCTGGACTTCTTATCACCCTGCAGCTGCTGCTGATAAGTCGTTACTTAGCAGACGACTTAGCTTCAGTCGTGTCCGACTCTGTGCAACCCCATAGATGGCAGCCCACCAGGCTCCCCCGTCCCTGGGATTCTCCATGCAAGAACAATGAGTGGGTTGCCATTTCCTTCTTCAATGCGTGAAAGTGAAAAGTGAAAGTGAAGTCGCTCAGTCATGTCCGACTCTTAGCGACCCCATGGACTGCAGCCTACCAGGCTCCTCGGTCCATGAGATTCTCCAGGCAAGAGTACTGGAGTGGGTTGCCATTGCCTTCTCCAGAAAAACATCACCCTACCTAAGAATTAACTCTTTCATCATTAGAGTAGACAACTTTATGAATTAAAGTAATCTTTTTGGAATTTAGTATCTTGTCTTGCAAGACTTTCGCTAAATTCAAGTAAAAGTAATTCAGTTGATAAAATCATAACATTAGAGACCTAACAGGACTTTGGGAAGCCTCTGGGTAAGTTGTTCAAAACTCAGTAGAGTACGATGATTTCTTTTTTTTAAGTCAATTCACCACTTTAGTAGGAGTCGTACTCTTCTTTTTTTTCTTTCTAAAAAATTAGTTTACAATGTTGTGTCCGTTTCTGCTGTACAGCAAAGTGAATCAGTTATAAGTACGCATATGTCCATTCTAGGAATTATACTTTTAGGTGCTGTGCTATGAAAGTGCAAATAAGAGGAATTGACCCAATAATTTAAGAGATCATGGAAGACATTCTAGAGGAAGTGTAATTGAGCTGACATTCATAAGAATAGTAAGTGGCAACTAGCCAAAGGAAGAATGGAGATAAGGAAAAGGATTCTGGGCAGATAAATGGAAGGCCCTCATCATGAGAGATGTACTAAATGGCTAGTGTAAAGAGCTGTTCATGTAAAGCAGAACATGGGACCTGAACATAGAACCTGTGAACCAGGTAAAGGACTTTGGCATGCTCAATCTGTCTGACTCTTTGCAAGCCCATGGACTGTAGCCCGCCAAGTTTCTCTGTCCATGGCATTTCCCAGTCAGGAATACTAGAGTGGGTTGCCATTTCCTACTCCAAGGGATCTTCCTGACCCAGGGATTGAACTCACGTCTCCTGCATTGGCAGGTGGATTCTTTACCACTGAGCCACCTGGGGAGGCCTAAAGGACTTAATGTACATGTATGCTACTGGCTTTAGTCATGTCCGACTCTTGGCAATACTATGGACTATAACTGGCCAGGCTCCTTTGTCCATGGGATTCTCCAGGCAAGAATACTGCAGTGGGTTTCCATGCCCTCCTCCAGGGGATCTTCCCAACCCAGGGATTGAACCTGTGTCTCCTGTACTGCAGGCAGATTCTTTGCCATTGAGCCACCAGGGAAGCCTGGTGCTAAATCCTAAATGCAATAAGAAGACTGAAATATTTTAGTGTGGATGGGACAGGGTCTAATTTGCATTTCAAAATTGTCACTCTAGTTAAGGTGCTAAGAATGGATTGAAGGAGCTCAATACTGAATGGATGGTGTGTACAACCATGGTAATTGCAAAGAGGTGAAACATACCAATCACACCGAGGGAAAGAACTGAAAAATAATAATTTTGAGATACAGTTTACCGACACTAGAATCCACCATTTTGAATGCTGTGACAAGGTAATCACTACTATAATCAAACTATGGAACACTCCCATCATGCCAAAATTTATCTTATGATCTTTGAAGTCAGCCTCCCATACTTTCTGCCCCTAAAGACTAGTGACAGTTTTGTCTGTTCTGGAATTTCACATGTGGAATTATTCTCTTTGCATTATTTGTACTTGCTCTGCTCAGAATGACTTTTCTGAGTAACATTCCTGCTGTTGCATATACCTGTAGTTTGGTTTTTGTTTTGCTTTTTTTGTTTTGGCTTCTTTGGATCTTAGCTGTGGCACAAAGGATATTGGATCTTTAGTTGCAACATATGGGATCCAGTTCCCTAACCAGGGATCAAACCTGGGCACCCTGCATTGGGAGAGTGGAGTCTTAGCCACTGGGCCACCAGGGAAGTCTCTACTTACAGGTTTATTTTTGCCTATTTCAAAATATTATTGAGTGTTGTCAATACACTATGCTTTGTTTATTCATTTTCCTGTTTGTGGGCATTAGACTTGTTTCCAGTTTAGTTCTGTTATGAATAAAGTTCCCATGAATATTTTGTGGGTGTATGTTTTCATTCCCCTTAAATAAATACTGGAACTGGGATTATTAGATAATGGGTTAGTGTATGTTTCAGTTTTAAGTTATAGCCAAACTGTTTTCATATTCTTGAACCATTTTAATTCCAAATAGCTCTGTCTGAGGGTATCAGTCTTTCATTGTCCCCTCAAACACTTGATATTGTCAGTCTTTTCAATTTTAGACATTTAAGTTGGTGTGCAACATGCTTAATCGTGGTTTTAATACAAATTACTGTCATGACTAATTATGTTCAGCATTTTTACATTTGTTTAATTGAACTTTTGTATATCTTCTTTTTCTAATTCTTTTTGTATATCTTTTTCTTTTTTTTTGCTAATTCTCTTTCTCTCTCATTTTATTTTATTGTTGAAAGAGCACTTAAAATGTGATCCATCCTCTTAATAAATTTTAAAGTGAGAAATTGTTATTGTTAAGTATAGTTACAATGTTCTATGGCGGATTTCCAGAGCTTATGCATCAGCCTGACTGACACGTACGCAATGATTACTAACTCCATATATCTCCCTTCCCCCCTTCCTTGATAACCACCGTTCCCCCTTCCTCCAGCCCTTGGCGATCACATTCCACTCTCTAATTTTATGACCTAGGCTATTTTAGATATCTCATATCAATGGAATCATTCAGTATTTCTCTTTCTGTGACTGGACTTATTTCACTTAGCATGTCTTCAGGGTCCATCATGTTGCTGCATGTTGCAGGATTTACTTCTTTTTTAAGATTAAGTAGTGTTCCTCTGTATGCAAAAACAAGAGTTCCTTTATCCATTTGTCTTTCGATGGACATTTAGGTTGCTTCCACATCTTGGCTATTGTGAATATTGCTATCATGAACATTTGTTCAGTTGTGTCTGAGTCTTTGCAACCTTATGGACTGCAGCACGCCAGGCTTCCCTGTCCTTCACCATCTCCTGGAGCTCGCTCAAACTCATGTCCATGTCAGTGATGCCTTCCAACCATCTCATCCTCTGTCGTCCCCTTCTTCTGCCTTCAATCTTTCATAGCATCAGGGTCTTTTCTAAGGAATCAGCTCTTTGCATCAGTTGGCCAAATTATTGGTGCTTCAGCTTCAGCATCAGTCCTTCCAATGAATATCAAAGACTGATTTCCTTTAGGATGGACTGGTTGGATCTGCTTGCAGTCCAAGGGATTCTCAAGAGTCTTCTCCAACACCACAGTTCAAAAGCATCAATTCTTTGGTGCTCAGCCTTCTTTATGGTCCAACTCTCACATCCATACATGACTACTGGAAAAACCCTAGTTTTGACTATATATATTTTTGTTGGCAAAGTATAATGTTTTTGCTTTTTAATATGCTGTCTAGGTTGGTCATAGCTTTTCTTCCAGGGAACAAGGATCTTTTAAGCCATGAACATAGGCGTGCTTATATTTTCTTGGAGGTACTGATTTCAATTATTTTGAATAAACACTCAGAAGTGGGATTAGTTGATCATATGGTAGTTCCTACTTCTGATTTTTTGAAGAGCTTCCATACTGTGTCCCATAGCAATTGAATCACTCTGTACTTCCAGAAATGGTGCAGCAGTATGCAAGGATTCCAATTCCTCTGTATCCTCACCAACACTTGTGGTATCCCCCTTTTAAAAATGATAATCATTCTGACATGTGTGAGGTGATATCTCATTATTTAGTACTGATTTGCATTTCTCTAATAACTGGAGGTATTAAGCATTTTTTTTTTTACATACCTGCTGATCATTTTTATATCTCCTTTGAAGAAATGTCTATTTAAGTCCTTAGAAAATTGAGTTATTATTATTATTATTATTTTTTACTATTGAGTTTTAGGTGTTCAGGGTATATATTGAAGATAAATCCCTTAGAAGATACATGATTTGCAAATATTTCCTTGCATTCCATAGGTTGCGTTTCCACTCTATAGATAGTTTTCTTTGCTCTGCATAAGATTTTTAGCTTGATGTGGTCCCAACTCTGAATTTTTGTTTTTGTTGCCTACGCTGTTGGTATATGCAAGAAAGCATTGCCATTGCCAGTGTCATGAACCTTTTCCCTTATGTTTTCTTCTAGGAGTTTCATGCTTTCAGGTTTTATGCTTGTGACTTCCATCCATTTGGAGGTTTCTCTGTATGTGGTGTAAGACAAGGAACCACTTTCATTCTTTTGAATGCTGCTACTGCTGCTGCTAAGTCGCTTCAGTTGTGTCTGACTCTGTGAGACCCCAGAGACGGCAGCCCACCAGGCTCGCCCGTCCCTGGGATTCTCCAGGCAAGAACACTGGAGTGGGTTGCTATTTCCTTCTCCAATGCATGAAAGTGAAAAGTGAAAGTGAAGTTGCTCAGTCGTGTCTGACTCTTAGCGACCCCATGGACTGCAGCCTACCAGGCTCCTCTGTCCATGGGATTCTCCAGGCAAGAACACTGGAGTGGGTTGCCATTGCCTTCTCCCCCTTTGATTGTGGATATGCAATTATTCCAGAATATTAGTTGACCATATATACATGAATTTATTTTAGAGCTATCATTTCCATTTGTCTAAATGTCCTTTTGTCAGGAAATGCCTTGATTACTGCAGATTTGTAATATATTTTGAAAACAGAAAATAGTGCCTGCAACTTTGTTCTTTTATCTCAAGAATCATTTGGCTATTCATTCATGGTTTTCTGTGGTTTCATATAAATTTTAGAATGGGTTTTTCAATTTCTATAAAAATCCCACTGGGCTTTGAAAGAGAGTGCCTAGAATATGTAGATTTTAACAATATTAAATCTTTCAGTCCATGAACACATGATGCCTTTCCATTTGTGTCTTATTAAATTTTTATCAGTATTTTATAGTTTTCAGTATACAAGTCTTTCACCTACTTAGATAAATTTATTCCTAAGTATTTTTTGTGATTGTACTGTACATAGGATGACTTTCCTAATTTCCTTTTTGGATAGTTTGTTGTTGATGTACAGAAATGCTATTGATTTTTGTATGTTGATTTCATATTCTGCAACTTTAGTGAAATTATTACTTCTAATAGTGTTTTTATGGAGTCTTCACAGTTTTTAATCATAAGATTCTATGTGTAAACAGGAAAACTTTTCAATTTGGATCCCTATTAGTTCTTTTTCTAACCAGTTGTTCTGGCTAGGATTTCAGGTACTATACTAAATAGAGATGGAAAAAAATGGACATCTTTTTCTTGTTCCTGATCTTAGAGGAAAATAACTCCGTTTTCATAATGAAGTTGCTCAGTTGTGTCCGACTCTTTGCAACCCCATGGACTGTAGCCTATCAGGCTCCTCCGTCCATGGGATTTTCCAGGCAAGAGTGCTGGAGTGGATTGCCATTTCCTTCTCCAGAGGATCTTCCCAGCCCAGGGATCGAACATGGGTCTCCCGCATTGCAGTCAGACGCTTTACCATCTGAGCCACCAGGGAAGCTTTTGTGTATTATGTCAGCCCTGGTCTTGTCATACATGGCCTTTATTATGCTGAGGTACATTTCTTCTGTATCTAGATTAAGTTTTATTTTGTTGTCGTTGAGGTGAAAGTGAAAGTGTTAGTCACTCAGTCGTGTCCGATTCTTTGCGGCTCCATGAACTTTAGCCTGCCAGGTTCCTGGGTCCAGTTCCTGAGGCAAGAATACTGGAGTGGGTAGCCATTCCTTTCTCCAGGGGATCTTCCTGACCCAGGGACTTAACCCAGGTCTCCTATATTGCAGGCAGATTCTTTACCTCTGAGTTACCAGGGAAGTCCAGGGGTATTGAATTTTACTAATGACATTTTTTCATCTATTGAGATGAAAATGCATTCTTTCATTCTGTTAATGTGATATAGCACTTTGGTCGATTTTTGTATGTTGAACTACCCTTATATCCCAGTGTAAATGTCTCTTGTTTATCGTGTATGACCCTTTTCATATGATGTGGGATTTAGTTGACTGGTATTTTCTTGAGTATGTTGCATTTATATTCATCAGAGATATTGGCTTTTTTTGTGGTTTCTTTATCTGGCTTTGATATCAGGGTAATGCTCATCTCATAAAATTAAATTGGTAGTGTTCCCTTTGTTTCAATTTTCTGAAGTTTGAGAAGGATTAGTGTTAATTTTGTGCTGCAAAATGGACAGCACGTGCTGCATCATGCCAGGATTCCCTGTCCCTCGCCATCTCCCAGAGTTCGGCCAAGTTCATGTCCATTGTGTTGGTGATACCATCCGACCATCTTATCCTCTGTTGCCCCCTTCTCCTGCCTTCAATCTTTCCCAGCATCAGGATCTTTTCCAATGGCTTGGCTGTTTGCATCAGGTGGCCAAAGGATTGGAATTTCAGCTTTAGCATCAGTCCTTCCAGTGAATATTCAGAACTGATTTCCTTTGGGATTGACTGGTTTGATCTCCTTGTGATCCAAGGGACTCTCAAGAGTGCTTTCCAACATCATAGTTCAAAAGTATCATTTCTTCAGTGCTCAGCCTTCTTTATGATCCAAACTCTCACATCCATACATGACTACTGGAAAAAGCATAGTTTTGACTAGATGGATCTTTCTTGGCAATGTCTGCTTTTTAATATGCTGTCTAGGTTTGTCATAGCTTTTCTTCCAAGGAGCAAGTGTCTTTTAATTTCATGGCTACAGTCACCATCTGCAGTGATTTTGGAGCTCAAAAAAATAAACTCAGCCACTGTTTCCATTGTTTCCCCATCTATTTGCCATGAAGTGATGGGACCAGATGCCATGATCTTAGTTTTTTGAATGTTGAGTTTTAAGCCAACTTTTTCACTGTCCTCTTTCACCTTCATCAAGAAGCTCTTTAGTTCCTCTTCGCTTTCTGCCATTAAGGTGGTGTCATCTGCATAACTGAGGTTATTCATATTCCTCCTGGCAATCTTGATTCCTGCTTGAGCATCATCCAGCCTCGCATTTTGCATGAAGTACTCTGCATATAAGTTAAATAAACAAGGTGACAGTATACAGCTTTGATGTACTTCTTTCCCAATTTGGAACCCATCTGTTGTTCCATGTCCAGTTCTAACCGTTGCTTCTTGACCTTTGTACAGTTTTCTCAGGAGGCAGGTAAGGTGGTCTGGTATTCCCATCTCTTTCAGAATATTCCACAATTTGTTGGGATCTACACAGTCAAAGAATTTAGCATAGTCAATGAAGCCGAAGTAGATGTTTTTCTGGAATTCCCTTCCTTTTTCTATGATCCAGCAGTTGTTGGCAGTTTGATCTCTGGTTCCTCTGCCTTTTCTAAATCCAGCTTGTACATCTAGAAGTTCTTGGTTCATGTGCTGTTGAAGCCTAGCTTTAAGGATTTTGAGCATACTATACTAGGATGTGAGATGAGTGCAACTGTGCAGTAGTTTGAGTATTCTTCAGCATTGTCTTTCTTTAGGACTGGAATAAAAATTGACCTTTTCCAGTATGTCCGTTGTATTTCAATAAAGCTGAAAAAAAAATTGCCACCACCAACTGAAAAAATCAATGTAGGAAGACCGATTAGAAGGCTACTGAAATTCTCTAAGAGAGAGAAGATGGTAAATTGAGGTAGATTTAAAGTAAAAGAGTCTGAGAAATATCAAGAAATATTTAGAGAATGTAAGAAATGGGGGGAAGTAGTTTTATTGCCCTGTTTCACATTCTAAGTAGTTAATACTTTTAGAGTGCTCACTGTCTGTATAAGCTTTGATATGTAGGTCGAGCTTTATTTTTTCGTGTGTGGATACTAAATTAGTCTAGGATCATTTTTTGAAAGTGTTAACCTTATGGGGTAGGATTTATGATTTTACATGATGAAGAAGCTGAGGCAAATAGTGTTAACCAACTTGCAAAAGAACAGAACAATGTAATTGCAACTCTACTTTCGACTAAAGCAAGAACTAATAGAAATGGGTCAGAATTTATTGAATAACAGTGTTTTGAGACATGAGGTGAGTGCCTTAATGCATAGTTTTCTTTAATCATCCAATAAACCTGTGAAACAAGTTCTAAAATTATCTCCATTTACCTAAGAGTCAAGTCAGTCTTAAAAAGATAAATCACAAACCATTTACGAGGAGTGAAGCCAGGTCTTGAACACAAATCTCTTACTTTCCAAAACTTAACATTTCATGATTTATCTTTGCTGTTTGAGGAATATTATGTAATTAAAGATTTGAAATTTCAATTTCTACTTTTCTATTAAAATTATTTTTTTCTTTGGGAATTTCAATACACATAATCCTAGCTCCAAATTTCTTCTAAATCACAAAGGGAAGAGATACATGGAAAATAATCCCAAACCCCCAAGTTTGTACTGTTTCTTTTCCTACACCACTTTATCATACACTGTCTATAAGTTTGACAGTTATCACCATAATGTGGATATTTTTGTATTAAACTTATCAAGGTATTTTAATTCTGATTTATCTCCTGTTAGCAGAACTCCCTATCATGGCTTGAGATGCAAATTCAGATTCACCAGTTACTGAGAACTCACTTTATGCTTCAGTTCCAAAAATGTTAATATGCATAGCTAGACTTTATTGTTTTCTATCTCCTCTTCCACTGGTTTTATTATATAACTCTGCTTCCTTGCTCTTTTTCTCATGGACTAAATCCCTGGCATTCTGAAAACTTGTCAGTCTTAATTCTTTGTCATTAAATACAATTTATTTCCCAAGTGGTGTTTCTCCTTCTGGAACTCTGACCTTTGGGACCCTGTTGAGCTCATTACTATTGCCAGTAGCAGACACCCAGCCCTCATCAGAATGCTCTGACAGACACTTCCTTTTTTTGCTTGACATCAGACATTTCACTTGCTGACATCTACAATTTTGTGAGAATTTCAGTGGCTGCCTCAAGCCTGCATTTCATCCCCACTGATAGATAGCATCAACATGAAGCATGCAAGAGTGTTTCCCTCTGTATTGTTAATGCATTTATCTGTCTGTTAAATACATTTTTGTTGATGTTTAGTGAACCCAATTTCACATAATCACTGATGCTACCAAATGTGCAAAATTAGACTATTTTTCCAAAAAGTCTCTCAGTATACAATCTCTGTATTAAATATGTCCCCTCACTTTATGTCCAACTATTTATTTATTTACTTATTTGTTTCTTCCTTCAGCAAATACTTACTGAACACCTTTTATTTGTGATATATCATGAAAAGTACAAACCTGGAATAATCAACAGGATTATTGCTTGATGCTTAGCTGGTCCTTTAAAAACATTTATTGATTGAAAAAGTAAATGAATGAATGAACAGCAGAATGACATAGATATTGAATAACTGAATATAGTATCAAGAGTTTGCTTGACCTTCTCATGGGAGAAATCCAGGAACTCACCAACTCAAGGACATTAGTTATTTGCACTTCTTAATTCAGAACTCATGTTGTAAATTAAGAAGCACAGAGCATTATATCTGTGTCCCTGTTGAGAGTGAACGTCACTGTCTAAGACTGAAGAGGTTAAAAGAGAATAAGAAAACGATCTACTAGAAAAATCACCAAAACAGAAGAGAAAAATTAGAAAACGCGTGAAACTAGCACATGATGCTCAGTTGTGCAGAGAAGATGTTAGCAGCTGAGCTGGTAGAAGAAGAACAGCCCTTAATGTGAAACAAGGTTAGATAAAAGCAGCTGAATTCCACAGAACTTGTTGTTGCTCAGCATCTCCGATGACATATCACTCTCTTTGCTCTGTATTATTACAGAGAGAATGAGCCATTACTAAGATGGCTGAAGCTATAGAGTTTAAAATGCATCTAGAATCAAATAAAAGCTCACAAAGCATAGTTGATTAGCGCACAGTACAGCGGTGGCATAATTCATATTGAAAGCACTTGAGGTCCATTCCCACCCATGAGAGAGGCTGAGAATAGCAATCACCTGCCTCTGGGCAATTGGGCCAGTTGCCTGTGAGTTGATGAAAATGAGACATGGGATCTGCCCACTCTAGAATTCAATCAGTAGTCAGGGAGAATATGTATTCACTATTTATGACACTTCCTCGGCTCACATTCACTTCTAAACCCACAATATCTAGCTTCCGATCCCAACACTCTGCTGAAAACAGCTTTCAGGAGGGGTTCCAGTGACTTCCTCTTTGCAAAACTCAAAAGCATCATCTCAGTTTTCCTTTCCTCGGACCTCTCAGCAGTGATTGAAACCACTGCCGAGTGTTTTCATTTTTTCCTAAAACATTTGCTCTCCCTGGCTTCTTTGCCTGCAACGATATTCATCATTCTTTTCGGTTTCTTAGCATCTGATCCCCTTCCTCTGTTAGGAGAAGCCTCACTTTTTTGAGGTAACACCCTTTTTCCACTTGGGTAACTGAAAATGCCAGAAGCTCATTTTGTCAGCTTCTGACAAGAGCATGTCTAATTTTTAATTCCCATACTCATATATATCAGCCCTAGACAGCAAAGATTGCAAAGACTAGGTTCCTTGGTGGCTCAGATGGTAAAGAATCTGCCTGCAGTACAGGAGACCCAGGTTCAGTCTCTGGGTTGGGAAGATCCCCTGGAGAAGGGAATGGCTACCCACTCCAGTATTCCTGCCTGGAGAGTTCCATGGACAGAGGAATCTGGTGGGCTACCGTTCATGGGGTCACAAAGAGTCTGACAGGACTGAGTGACTAACACACCCACACACAGGTCCGGGTGACAAAGGATAACAGAGGTGGTCTCCCTAGGTATGTTCTCAATGTGCAACTGCAGAATCTCTGGTGCTGGAACCCAGTGCCCTGTGCTGAAATTTTTGTCATGCAAGCAGTTGTGGCTATGCTCAGCACAATTTTCAACATGTCACCACTACAAGTTTGGTATAATTTTAAATATTCTTCATGGCTATACTTACCAAGTTACATGTAAACATCACACAAGAAGTTATCCTAAACAACTCTAGGTCAAGAATGCCAAAGTATTATAACATATTAGAATAATTGCATCTAAAAATCTATACAAAAGAATAAAAATGTCTCCTTTTTTTCTCTTCCTCTTCCCTCCTTTCTCTCTCATTACACATCTGAACTGTATTTTCTTAAGATTTAAATGATAAGTGTGAAATGATCAGTTATGCCTTAGTTAAATAGCTCATTTAAAAAGGGGCTAATATCAAGTTTGGGTTAAATAAATTAAATCCTAGAGTTAGAAAGAGACATTTACTCCTTAGAAGAAAAGTTATGACCAACCTAGATAGTGTATTCAAAAGCAGAGACATTACTTTGCCAAAAAAGGTCTGCCTAGTCAGGCTATGGTTTTTCCTGTGGTCATGTATGGATGTGAGAGTTGGACTGTGAAGAAAGCTGAGCGCCAAAGAATTGATGCTTTTGAACTGTGGTGTTGGAGAAGACTCTTGGGAGTCCCTTGGACTGCAAGGAGATCCAACCAGTCCATTTTGAAGGAGATCAGCCCTGGGATTTCTTTGGAAGGAATGATGCTAAAGCTGAAACTCCAGTACTTTGGCCACCTCATGCAAAGAGTTGACTCATTGGAAAAGACTCTGATGCTGGGAGGGACTAGGGGCAGGAGGAGAAGGGAACGACAGAGGATGAGATGGCTGGATGGCATCACTGACTCGATGGACGTGAGTCTCAGTGAACTCTGGGAGTTGGTGATGGACAGGGATGCCTGGCGTGCTGCGATTCATGGGGTCGCAGAGTCGGACATGACTGAGCAACTGAACTGAACTGAACTGAGAGTTAGAAAAATTAGGTCAAAATAAATTTAGTTCCGTCTTAACATCTGAGTCTCCCATAATACCTCCAAATCATAGTGATCTGCCCTCTGCACAAACACATCAGTGAGTATAACTACAAATAACATTAGAATTTTAGATCAGAAAGTAACCCCTCAAAGCTCTTCTGACATCGCATTTTTAGGAAGAGGAAAACCAAGGCTGAGAGAGGATGAATGACCAGCCCATAGCCACTCATTCATTAGTAATTGATTGAGCTCTGTCTCTGGTTCAGTGGTTTCTTCTCTTTGTCTCTGTGCTCATTCTTGAAGCACCCAGAGCTGACCCTGACTGTTAGAAGATTTCTCCTTATAGTGGGCCGACATTTATCTCTCTGAAGCCTTCTTGGTCCATTGGTTCCTAGAAATTTAGAGACATAAAGAATGAGGTTCATCTCTCTTTAGGAAGAACACTCTGATTAACTTTGCCCAGAGTTTCTGGTAAGTCTTCTCCAGGATGAGAATTTTCCAAATTCCTACAATGTGGCTCTTACTTTATCATCCTTCCTGTTGTTATCAGTTTTCTGGGCATATTCTAGTTGATTTTATTGACTAGTAGCTAGAAGTGTACCTGACGTTCCTGTTGCACTCTCATCAGCTTAGAATTTGTCTTACTTCTTTTCATGAATAGTGAAATATCTGTGTAAGCTGACTCATAAAATCTTGGAAGGAATCTTGGAGGTAGTTTGGTAAACACAGTATTTAGAGAGCTATCTCTTAAAAAACTCCAAACTGTGAAATACCATCTGCCGGAGGCACGTCAGAAATCCTTTCCCAGCAACTTCAGACTCTAGGGAAGTCATTTAAACCCTCTGGGCCTGTGTTTGAACATGTGTAAAATAAGCCATATGACTTAAGTGATCACTAAGGAGTCAGCAAGCTTGTTGTACTGGAAAGAACAAGAGGACTCTGACTCTGAGGACTCCATCCATCTATGTCTTAGCTCTGTTATTAAGTAACTTTGTGAATCTAGGCCCATGACTTATATAGCTGGCCTCAGTTTCTTTGGATTGACATGTGCACACTGCTATATTTAAAATAGATAACAAGCAAGGACCTACTGTAAAGCACAGGGAACTCAGCTCAATATTCTGTAATAACCTAAATGAGAAAATAATTTGAAAAAGAATATAGAAACTAAAAATGAATAAATAAAACAGGTATGTGCCTAGGGCAAGGTGATGAGTAGAAAGTAACTGGAATTTTATGGTGCTTAAGATTATATTAAACAGAAAATATCTCTTTTCAATAGTGTTACTCCACAGTCCATATCTGTGACTCAACTATGGCATTTTGAAAGTCAGAGCCTCCACCTTGATTAGAATAACTAAGGTCCTGGCTTTACAAAAAGGCATTTTTTCCCCCACAGGTATTCTGCTCTTCCCTGGTTCAATTAGTCCTTGATTAGAATGGGTGGAATTATATATTATGTAGCATTTAAGAAAGCTTGGAAAGAGATTTCCTTGAGTTGCTGTCATTAAAAAGCCAGCAACTAAGACTTCTCAACATGTTCTTTTCTAGTAATGAGCTGTTTCTATCTAACTTTATCCAAATCACAGACTCTCATCCCATTAGTTTTTGGTTTTGAAGAGCAAGTTGGGACTCCAAGGTCCACTGTGTGCAATGATTGATTTTTCTAAAAGTTTTATCTAGGTATTGTCAATCCAGTAAGTAGCAAGCAGACAATGGTAGATGTCTTTCCTCAGTTGAACATCAAGATGACCTTGCTTGTGGCAGACTCAGTCATCTCAAAGACAGTGTTTTTGTTATTTTTTAACAACCCAAAGCAACCTCCTCCCAACCGTCTCAAATTAGCTACAGCACAGACTGGTCCATGAATTATTTACTGAAAAGCTCATGCTCCTCGCTCATCTTTTTCTTCAGCTGTGACTTGTCATGCTCCTTCTGCAAGAAGTCAGAGGATGAGCAGCTTTCACAATTTTGTGTAATAATGTCCTCCAGGGATGGGTGTTTTTGTTTTTTTTTTTTTTAACCCCCTTAGGAAATTGAACAGACAGCTTGCTGCTGCTGCTGCTGCTAAGTCGCTTCAGTCATGTCCAACTCTGTGAGACCCCATAGATGGCAGCCCACCAGGCTCCCCTGTCCTGGGACTCTCCAGGCAAGAATACTGGAGTCGGTTGCCATTTCCTTCTCCAACGCATGCATGCATGCTTAGTCACTTCAGTCATGTCCAATTCTGTGCAACCCAATGGCTAGCAGCCCACCAGGCTCTTCTGTCCACAGGATTCTCCAGGCAAGAACACAGACAGCTTAAACTTGGCCAAATATTGTCTCATTGACTTGTAGTTGCAAGATCTTCAACAGGCCGAGGTTTGATGGCCTGTGAACAGTGTGAGTTATTTGAGGAGTCAAAAATAAAAAATTAAAAGAAAAATAAAAGAACCCTCTGATGGAAATTAAGGTATGGTGTGCATTCCAAAGCATTGTGCTCAGTGTCTTAGTCCTGTCTGACTCTTTGGGACCCCCATGGATTATAGCCGGCCAGGCTCCTGAGTCCATGGGATTTTTCAGGCAAGAATACTGGAATGGGTTGCCATTTCCTGCTCTAGGGGAACTTCCTGACTCAGGGATGGAACCTGCGTCCCCTGTGTCTGCTGCATTGAAGGCAGATTCTTGAGCCATCTCTTCAGTAATCACAATCAATTAAAAATGAGAAGTTTTATTAATTCCAGGGGAGCCTACGCCCCTAGCACCATGCTAGGAGCTCCGTGTGGTACATGTTACTTGTCCGATCTTCACAACCCTGACGTCCCAACCAAGCACTTTTAATTTCTATTTTAAAGATAATGGAATTCTAGCAGGGAGGTTATGCAATATTTCAACAGAGCTTGGTATTTTAAAACATACTTTAAACAAGTGATCAACTACAATTCTTTTGTATAGTCTATAATACAGGCTCATTTTACAAATGAGCGAACAGACTGAAAGAAGTTTGGCCTTGGATAGTGAGACTGTGTCTAGGCATCTCTGATGCAATTGTTTAAATGATCACTTCATGGGAAAATGTTATTAATAACAAATTGTTCTGAGTCACTTACTCATCTTGTTCTATTGACTTTCCAAGCAACATAAAGTGCAGATATTATTATCTCCATTTTACAGATAAGAAAATTGAGTCTTAGGGAGGTTAAATAGTTTGCTCAAGGTTATCTCACTAATTCGTGGTGGAATCAGGATTCCAATTCAGGTGAGCTGAACTATAATGCCTATAATCATTCTCTAAAAATACTTGTACCACAGTGTAGGTCATGGCACACTTCTCGGCTTGACCTGTGACTTAATCTCTTGAAGTTGATGATGCTTTCATTTTAGTGCTATTCCTTTTTCTCATTTCCCCCGACCTATAGAAAGGGGATAACGGCAATGTCTACTGTCCAGGGACATTGTCAGGATGTGATGAATTAGCATGCCTAAATCACTTAACAGAGCCTGGCAGGTAAGAGGACAGGGTGAATGTTGGCTATCATTTTTGCTGTTGCTCTTGTTGTTGGGTCCACTTCTCTCTTAAGGCAACACAGGCTATCACCAGCGTTTCAATATCTAAAACCCTTTCTTGACTCTGCTTTTGATAGACGTGTCTTCTTGTATCAACACTCATGACCTTCCCGTGAACAAATGCTGGGACCGTGAGCCACGCTCTTTGACTTTCCTTCCTGGTACTCCTCAGCTGCTCAAAGCACAGGACTTCTCAAGGTGGCCTCATTATCCTCCGCTCCTCTTCCCACAGCTCCTTCTGGAGTGTCCAGTTGTCACAGTGACACTGACAAGCATTGACAAGCTTGTGGGCTTTGCCCCGGGAGTCTCTGTAGCCAGGCGAGCCCCACCATTAATAATCATAGTGTGAGTGCTGTGTGCAGGCTCTTGTCTGCCGGTTACAAGTCAGACAGGCCCTTGCCTCACAGCCAGCCATTCCCTGGAGTCTGCAAACTGACACGACAGAACAGAATACCTCTCTCTCGCCTGGCCTAATCAAGCCAAAGGCCCTAACTATCAAATTAGGATTCTTCAGGCCTTCAGCAGTAGAACTTATTTTTCCCTGCTCTCTCCAGGGCCTTAACCTGCCTGTCATATTCATCTGCATATGATATTTTCACTTAAGTGTCAGGAAGCTTTTTCAGGGACAGCTGAGTCAAACTGAAGGGAAAGAGGATGAGTGTTTGGGGTCATAATAGGTGGATTCTCATTTTCCCAGGGAGGAAGCCAGATTTGCTCTTAAAACCACGGAGAATCCTGTCTAAGTGGGTAATCTTGATGCCGTTTAGAACTTGATGCATGATGACCTAAGTAAACACGAAGTGTCAAATTATGTAAGTCTACATAGAAAATCTAATACCTTCACTTGAGACAGTTGGAAAACTTTTGGTGACATTTTAATCCACGACAAGGGAAAAGTTTAGCATAGACCAACCCAAGGTATAATCTCATTTCTACCACTCCTAACACGGTAACCTGGGGTCAGATATTTTAGCCCTCTAAGCTTCCGTAAAATGTGGATAACTCTTATTACCTTCACAGATTGTTTTAAGAATGAAAAATGATGGTGATTTCAAAGAAGTTAGACTATGCTCCCCTCGCAAGACTGGTTCAAATATTCTGCTTGATCCCTTCCTTCATCTCACCTCACTTCACCTCTTATTTTCTGTCTTATTCTTTCTGATTTCACTGTTGATGTGTTTTGGAAAGCCTGTCACCATCTGAAATAGTCTTCTTTTACTTATGTGATTAAGCTTGTTTGTGTTTTTCCTCCTCTTGGGCACCTCTTTTTGTTCTGGGTGTTCAGAGCAGCACTGGGTACTGAGAAGCAAGGCCTAAAACAGCTCAATGACTGTGTAAGTGTCTTGTGGCTGTTGTAACAAATTACCACAACCTGATGGCTTACATCCCCACAGAGGTATTCTGTTAAGAGTTCCATAGGCCAGACAACCAACCGCAGTATCACTGAACCAGAATCAAGGTATAGGCAGAGTTATGCTTAAATTTGAGCTTTTAAAGTAAATTTTATTCTTTGTCTTTTTGTTTAAAGTCTTTATTTAATTTGTTACAACATTGCCTCTGTATTTTTTTTTTTTTTGGCTGCGAGTGACGTGGATGCTTAAGGCCCCAACCAGGGATCAAACTTGCATTGGAAAGTGAAGTCTTAACCACTAGACCACCAGGGAAGTCCCTGTTCTTTGTCTCTTTGAATTTCTTGTGGCTGCCAGCCCTCCTTGTCTGGTTGCCACCTCATACCAGTCCCAGCCTCCATGGCCACATTGCTTTCTGCTCTTTGCTTTGTATCAAATCTTCCTCTTATTGTTGCTGTTGTTCAGTTGCTAAGTTGTGTCCAATTCTTTATGACCCCATGGACTGTAGCACACCAGGCTTCTCTTCCTCCATGATCTCCCAGATTTTGCTCAAATCCATTTCCACTGAGTCAGTGGTGCTATCCAATCATCTCATCCTCTGCCACCCTCTTTTTATTTTGCTTTCAATTTTCCCCAGCATCAAGGGGAAAACTCAGCTCTTCACATCAGGTGACCAAAGTATTGGCGCTTTAGCTTCAGCAAGAACCCTTCCAATGAATATTCAGAGTTGATTCCCTTTAGGATGGACTGGTTTTATCTCCTTGCAGTCCAAGGGACTCTCAAGAGTCTTCTCCAACACCACAATTTGAAAGCATCAATTCTTTGGTGCTCAGCCTTCTTTATGGTCCAACTGTCACATCCACACATGGTTACTGAAAAACAATAGCTCTTGACTATACAGACTTTTGTCAGCAAAGTAATGTCTCTGCTTTTTAATATGCTGTCTAGGTTTGTCATAGAGATCGTCTTTTAATTCCATGGCTGCAGTCACCATCTGCAGTGATTTTGGAGCCCAAGAAAATAAAATCTGTCACTGTTTCCACTTTTTCCCTTTCTATTTGCCATGAAGTGATGGGACAGGATGCCATAATTTTATAAGGATATATATGATTGCATTTAGGGCCCACCTGAGACTCTAGCATTATCTCCCCACCTCATAATCAGTTCTGCACAGTCCTTTTTAGCCAAATAAAGTACTGGTTCCAGAGATTAGGATGTAACTACCTTTTCAGAGAGATGCATATTCAGTTTACCACAATGACTCTAAGTTTTCATTAACTTTTAGCAACCTGTCCTTTCATCCTCTCAACCATTACCTTCTAATTTTCCTGCTATTTATTTGTATTTACCATCTGTCTTTTCCCCTACTCTCCTTTTTCTCTTCCCTTTGTTTTTCATTTCCTCTTGTTTGCTTCCTTTCTTCTTTTTTCCCCCCCTTTTCCCTACAGGAACCACTGAAATTTAAATAATCAACTTAAGGCCCTATATGCTCTCAATACTTTCCAACACGCTGTGTAAAATAAAACAACATGTGATATATCAAATACAAAGCCCTCACCAAATGTTGGGGGTGTTATGTGAACCTTCTTTTATTTCTTTTGTTATCAGGGCTATGATTACCATTTATTTTCTGTCATTAACAGGTCTCCTCTCAATAATGCTCAGTGAATCCATAATTAATTAGTGAGGACAATCTGTGTTTTGGTGAAGAGGGCCAAAATAATTATAACACTAATCTAAGATGCCAATTGCTAGGTAATTATTCAGCTACCATCTGATAATTAACCTGTATTACCTGTATGATCAACTGAATAACATTTCAATTAGAACCTGATGTAGGTTACCTAATGTCCTTGAAAGCTAAAGCATAATACAAAAACTCACCTACTCCAAAGCATCTTTACTAATATTTAATTGATTAATCATGTTGGATTTGATTTATAGGACTCCAGGTCATTGGGATGGCAGATGTCTCAGCTGGATTCAATTAGTTTAGCACGATTTTAACCTTGGGTAAACACACACAGAATCAGAATGAAATCAGATCAGCATTGTAAGAAATATGGCAAACTCTGAACTATCTTTTACCTTCAGAATACTGAAGCATTTTCCTTTTATAGAATGGTGGCAAGGAACTTCCACGTTGAAATCTGATTGGTCCCAGTACAAATGTTGACCACAAGTTTGCCTGTCTTCCAGCCAGAATTTTCAGGATGGTGGCATCATTTGATGACATATAATTAAGTTTGGAAAAGTCTCTGAAAGGTAGCTTGGCATCACTCAACAAGACTAAGATGAACTGGATTTGTCTGCCTGTACGTGGGGCTTAAAATGAAAGTGCTAATCAAGCATCTTTTAGGTTAGCACTTCGTTCTCCTGTTTGTTTTTGTCTCAGGGAAATAGAGTTGAAAGAAAAAAAAAAAAAAAAAAAACACCCGAGGAACTCTTCTTTCCTTATGAAATGCCAGGGGCCCTGAAGCTCTCTCTTGTTAATCTAGTGGACTTATTCCCATTATAAGGGACTTAACTTGGGAACAGTGGGCAGTGAGAATGGGTAGCACGAAAAGTCAACTTTAACCGAAGGCAGTTTCATTGGACAGATAAGAAGCAGATGCTTCCAGTTGGCTGGTACCGAACTCCAAGAAGGATGAGGCAGCCGTCTTTGTGCTAGTTCCTGACTATTGCCTTCGATCAAAGGGCCAAGAGGGAATGCATTATGAAGGTCACAGAGAGTTCTAAGCAAAATGTGAACTGAAGGCCATTATCAGGCAATTCAGGCCAATTTTCCTCTTGAATAATACAAACTTAAGCTATTTTATTTTTATCTCCGACCACACACTTAAGTACTATCTAGCACAGCAAGCAGAAAATGTATCTAGAGTGGTAAAAAGAAAAAACAATGACTTTAATGACACAACTTATAAGACAATCACTAAATGTAGCTGGATCCCAGACACAGAATTCTACACCAAGAAAGGTGATTTTGTGCATTTTTCACAGACACTTTGAGCCTCAGTTTCCCAAGTGTGGACTCTAGAGCTGAACTCAAATTCAAATTCCCAGCTCTGCCTCATACCAACTGTGTGACCGCAGACAAATTGTTCAACCTTGTGGATTCCTCATTTACAACATGTAGATAATGAGGATAACTATCCTACCAGTTACCATGAGGAGTAAATCAGTTAGCATGTAAAAAGTTAATACATGTGATCCAGTCAGGAAAGAGTTTCAAGAAAATGCTCAATAAATGTTAGCTGTTACTGTCATTTTTCTTCTCCTTGTTGTTTTCTCATCTCTTCAAGAGGGAAAAATTCCTACCTCCCTAAAATGTGACATACCTGGAGTATTGATCATAATATCTATGACAGAGTAAGGACTTAATTCATGATACATACTATAGTTACTGACAAATGGATACACTATCCCTCTCCTTATATGCATTTTCTCCTGACTCTGCCATCAAAGAAGTCAGTTCTTAGAGAAAGTATAAATCATTCTATAGCCTGAAATACATATACTGCTTTTCTAGTTCTCTCCTCCTTTCCTGAAAGTTTTTCCATGTAAGCTTTTCAGAAAAGTCAGTGGAAGCTGTGAATTGGAGTCACCTCAAAAGGCTTCCCTGGAAGTTAGATGGTAAAGAATCTGCCTGCCATGCAGGAGACCCAGGCTCAATTCCTGTGTCAGGAAGATCCCATGGAGAAGGGAATGGCTACCCACTCCAGAATTCCATGGACAGAGGAACCTGATGGGCTATAGTCCATAGGATCACAAACTGAGTGACTAACATTTTCAAAATGTCTGAAGTCCTAAGACTATATGTTATGGCATATCTGTCTACACTTTCAGTTGAGGTTATAGAGAGGAAAGATTTGAACAAAGACTTCCAGCTCCTCCTCCGAGTAGCTATAACTCAAAGTCTACAGGACGACTCCCACTTGCCCCTCAAAGAGTTGCTGATGAACTAGAAAAGTAGATTAGAGTACAAAGCAAGAACAGGTGATCTATCTCTCCCTGTTTGCAATAATCCAAAAAGCATGCTGGCTTCTCCAGCCCTTAGGATTAGTTCTAAAAGAGACATCAAATAGCTTTGGAGATCAGGAAGATATTCCAACTAATTTCACCTGGAAAAATCAGAAAAGACATGCTATTTGAACTAGTCTTAAACCCAAGTTTAGAAAACTGGGAGGAAATAAATGTTTAGTAATGAAAACAAAGCATGGACAGTACAATGATGCTATTCATCAAAGCATGGAGAGTACAATGGTGCCTTTATTCCATCTTGTTCTTGGAGGACCCACAGTTATTACATTTTTAAATGAAGTGTGAAGAAGGGACAGACAGATGTTCCAAGAAGGACACAGACAGACATTACAGGAAGGAAGTTCCACTAGATCACACATGTGTCACTGGATTATGCAAACAGCATTAGATTATATGGATGCCTTGGGAAGCAACTTTACCCAGCCACACTCTCAAGGAGTGTATACAGTCTAACACTGAACACAGACCAAGACGTTAAACAATTGTGAGTAATGATTGTTAAAAGAGAAAAATACAAGAGAACCAAACCTAGCCTACAAATCAGGCAAATCCTTTCTGAAATAATCCATTCAATAGAGGCTTGAATAGAGAGAGAGATTAAAAACCCCTGGTCTCCTATTGATCAACTTGGATGACATTTAGCAGCAGCAGTCATAACTTAGGCATTATGCATATGCATCTGAGTGTCATGTGGGTGCATATACACCTACATTTTTTTAATTTGAGAAGTGAATTCCACTTGATAAATCTAATTTTGGAAGGGAAAAGTCTAAAAGTGCAACATCCATGGAGAGCTAAAACCTAAAAATGGACCTGACTGATGTGCTGATTATAAATTGCTGGAATAAGAAGTCTCTAAAGTTTCTTCCAACACTAAAAATTTACAATTCCTTATTTAGTACATAAAAAGCAAAAACCATTTATGTGCAATTCACATGTCATCTGATAGGAAATATCTCTATTCTTCTTGCTCAATTATTTCTTGAAATCTGCTCTCTATTATACATACAAATTCCTGTTCAGTTTTAGGGAATAACCAACAATTATATATTTAAACTAATGGTGACAATATAGCAGAATAAATATTCTAGAGTCAGACTGCATGGGTTTGAATCCAGGCTTAGACAGGCTGGATTCATAGTCTCTAAGCTTCAACTTCCTCATCTGTATGAAGGACCAAACATATGTTGTTGCTGTTTAGTCGTTAAATCATATACAACTCTTTCACAGCCTCGTGGACTGTAGCTTGCCAGACTCCTCTGTCCATGAGATTTCCCAGGCAAGAATACTGGAGAAGGTTGCCATTTCTTTCTCCCAGGGATCTTCCTGACCCAGGGATCGAACCAAGTCTCCTACATTAGCAGGCAGATTCCTTACTGAGGAGCCACCAGGGAAGCCCGGACCAAACATATGGCGAAGAGTACAAGAATCTGTGTAGAGCTCTTAATTGATTGCCTGACAGACAGCAATTATTATTCAATTCCCATACCAGCTCTGAGTTACATATATCCCTTTCCTTTACAGATGAAGAAACTGAAAGTCCTAAGTTATTGAAGTTCACAAATTTTTCCAAGGTCACAGTTTTGCAAAGAGGGATGCAAAACTTGGTCTTTTGAGCCCAAGTCCTTTCTTAGAAAAATAGCTCTGCCTGTACTGGAGTTCTGATGGCACCTGGTAAATGGAGCACACAGGAGCATCCCTCAAGTGATTCTTACTGCATGCTTCTCACTCTGTAGTGCTTTACTGAATGGATGGAAAGAAGAAGAAATCTGCTTTTGTATCTTGAAAAATGAAAAACCTCAGAATTTTTACCCACAACCTCTTGATACAATCGCATCTCTTAATCTACTGTGTTAGTCGCTCATTTGCGTCCGACTCTTTTGCAGCTCCAAGGACTGTAGCCCGCCAAGCTCCTCTGCCCATAGAATTCTCCAGGCAAGAATACTGGAGTGGGTTGCCATTTCCTACTATAAGGTGTGTCCAAATAATTTGTTACTGATAATTGAGTAGTAAAGCTTGTGAATAGCATGCATTTTTTCTAAAACGTTTTATTTTGTATAGGGGTAGAACCAGTTAACAATGTTGTGAGAGTTTCAGGTGAGCAGCAAAGGGACTCAGCCACACATATACATATAACCATGCATTTTTTATTGTATTTCACTTTCTTTTTAGAAAAGCAGACCTTTAGCTACTTGTTTCCATGATGTAAGACAAACTTAGGACTACAAACACAGTTATAACCATGCATTTTTTAAAAGAAGCAGTTTCAAGGTCATCCACATAACCGTTCTCACTCTCATTTGCATTCAGATATATTTTCTTGAGTGGCTGGGAAAGGGGTGATGTTAGAGGTAATTTGGCAAATTGCAAATGCATGCCACATAGACAGATGTCAGCTGTCAGGTGTGTCTGATAAAGAAAAAAATTAAATGCAGCTGCTTTCAAAGGCGAACAGAGTGGAGCCAACCTCTTCGCTCAACCTACCACCCAGGCAGTACTTTTCAGTACTTTGGTTTGTTCTTTGGGATTAGTGCCCACCTCTCCATCTTTGCTGGGTTAATGTGAACCCTCAGAAAAGCCATGGCCCGGGGCTGCTTACTCTGATCAAGCTGCTGCTACAGTCTCCCCGAAGGATGTCCTTGTCAAAGCTCACGAAGATGGGCACTCCCAGAGGACTCATAAGCCTGGCACCCCTCGGCTCTCTGCAAGCCTGACCTGTGATGGCTGAAGCCTCTGGAAAAAGAGTCAGAAGAGAAAGGGAGGAAAATACAGTGTTACACAATATGCACCAGCTCAACCCCTTGAAATCCTGCTCACAGGTTTCTAGAACGAGATTGAAGTGACAAGAAGGAGGCTGCTCTGACACGTATCCAGGAGGTGCCTTGATGGTGACTGACAACTCGCTATGCAGAGGCTTAATTGAACCCGATGGCCTCATAAATGAAAGCCAAGTGCTCCAAGCCAAAGGGAAGGGAAGTGGCCATCGGGCTTACTGTCTTCATTCCTCCAACAGTGGCCGACAAATTGCCATTGTACGGGGCACCTCCTGCCAACCACTTTCCGGGGTTTTGCAATTCTTATAATTAATTCCTGATCCTGGAGCCTCTGGCATTTACTTTCTAAGGTTCTCTGCAAGAGGCAGATTATGTTAAATAAGGCAATAAGGCCAGGGCCGTTGACTGTAGATGCATTAAGAGTTTGTGCTCAAAGTAACCCAGATCCACAAGGCATTCTGGCTTCCTGAACCTGAACCTTCCTGCAGAGGGAGCTCTTGGAAATTGGAGGCCTGCAAGCAAATACGTGCAGAATCCTTTTCTCTCCAACCATATCCTCGCAGCATTTACTGAATAAGTGCTAGAATTGCATCAGGTGTTTTAAATAAATGATCTTTCCTCTTCATCACACAATTGGAACCTGATCATTCTCATTCACATTTTAAAGATGAAGAAACTTAGGCATAGTTTAGATACCCAAGGATATTTACCTAAGGATAGTGAACTTGTATCTGTTTGAGTTCCCAAGCTGTGCAATTTTTTTTTAATAAAAAACTGACAACATTTATGAAGTATTTGTTTTGGACTGAGGATTCTGAGAAAAAAGTGCTATTGGGGACTCAGAAATCCATTGATTATTTCAATAATAATAACTATAAGCATGATGGTGAGGATAAGATAATGACAGCAGCATAATATTTTGATGTGGACCATTTTTAAAGTCTTTATTGAGTTTGTTGCAATATTACTTCTGTTGTTTACATCCTATTGTTTTGTCTGCAATACATGTGGGATCTTTGCTCCCTGGTCAGGGATCAAACCCATGCCATCTGAATTGGGAGGCTGTGTCTTAACCACTGGACCACGAAGGAAGTACTAGTCACATGATATTTTGAATTGGCAACTCATGTTTGCTTGTTTCACACTTCCTGAATTTCTTTTGTCTTAACCTGTATTCCAGCAGAGATTACCTCCTATCCATTTTCCTCAGTCAAGGGAGGCTACAGTGCTAAAAGCAGAAATCTTGCACTTTTTATTTTAAAAACTAAGAATCAGAAGAGGGAGAAGATTTAAGATACAGATAAAATGCTTTAGATAGAGTTGGGAAGAAATTATCCCTACTGACACAAGGAAGGGAGAGAAGAGAGAAAGCAGTCACTGGTCGGGGATGGTGTGATGATGGAGGTCATGGGTGTGAGGGGGCGGCACTGAGACCCCCAGAGAGAAAGTGGCCACTTGGGAAGCTTAGGTGGTGGGTAAATAGGCAGCCTTGAGAAGAGTTCCATACACTCAAGAGTGACATAGACATTGCAGAGAGTAGGCAAAACAGTCATCTAAATGGAAGAGTGCATGTCTCAGTGACAGATGAGTCACCAATGACCTGTGACCTGACGGTAGACCTCCCAGACCTGCTCCCAACTACTTGATAGCAATTAAGGTTTGAAGCCATGCCACAGTGCTGGAGGAGGGTCATAAACAGTCAACCTCAACTCAGCCAAAGAAAATAAAATTTTATTGTCTTATGCTGCTGCTGCTAAGTTGCTTCAGTCGTGTCTGACTCTGTGCAACCCCATAGACGGCAGCCCACCAGGCTCCCCCATCCCTGGGATTCTCCAGGCAAGAACACTGGAGTGGGTTGCCATTTCCTTCTCCAATGCATGAAAGTGGAAAGTGAAAATTGAAAGTGAAGTTGCTCAGTCATGTCCCACTCTTAGCGACCCCACGGACTGCAGCCCACCAGGTTCCTCCATCCATGGGATTTTCCAGGCAAGAGTACTGGAGTGGGGTGCCATTGCCTTCTCCACTATTATCATATACTTTTAGGTAAAAAACAGAAAAACGGAATTTTGTATCTCTTGTACGTCAGAGTGCGTAGACTAAAAGTTATACTTGCTTAAAAATAGTAATAATCCCAAATTAGCATTATGGATCCCTTATAAATGCAGAGCTGTCACTGCACCCTTTATTAAGTAAACTTTCACTCATGTAATTCCTGCAGGTCTACGGAATGGATGATCTTATCAATCCCATCTTATGCGGGAGGAATCTAGGTAACTTGCCTAAGGTTATACTGATGCCATGTGTCCTGATGTGACATTTACCACTTACCCTGACTTAGTGATTTTCTTTCTAGGCTAATCCTTTGAAGACAGGGCTGTGCCATCTCTACTGTACCATCACAGTTGTCCTGACTGTATCTGCTCAATATATAAGAAGTTGTTTTTCAGGTGAACTGAGGACTATTCAGTAAGACAGAGGTAAGTGTCCTAAAAAAATTCAAGTGGCCTGCTAGAGAGGGCAGAGGCATGATTAAACTAGAGTTGACTAAACTAAACTAAAATATAAACTAAACTATAGTTGACTAAACTAAACTATAAACTAAACTATAGTTGACTTCTAGAGAAGTCACCTATAGATTTAATGAAGATGAAAGAGTGATTTGCATTCATGTCTTACTCAATTTGCAGCCTAATCATTGAATAAAAGGAATGAAGATTCTATACATATGATATAGCTAGGGTAAATATAATCATCTTCAGTCAGTAAACAATTTCCCTCTGTCTCTCCCTCTGTCCCCTTTTCCTCCCATCTTTATGACAGGAATACACTTCCCTGTTGCATCCATCAAGCAATTGATCTTGGGCTTGGCTATGGAATGTTCTTTGGCCAATGGAACATGAGCAGACAGGCCACAAGCTTGTGGAGTAGTATGTATAATTTTAGGGCTCCAGTCATCCTTTATGAGAAGCAATCCACCCCCTATCCTCCATAGGGTGGTCACTACTCCTTGAGCCTAGGCTCAGAATGATCAAAAGCAGAACAAACCCATTTCTATCCCTAAACCATGCCTGAATTAAACCCTAAAAACAGTGCCAACAAGACACATAGGCATATGAGCAAGAAATGAATATTTATTCTTTGATATTACTGAGGTTTTGTGGTTCTTTGTCATAGTAAAACCTAGTTGATAACAACAATCGATATGGAAGATTGTTCAGTTGACCATCTCTTCGCTTTTAATTTATCTCTCAGGAATTAAACTTTGGTGAAATGAATCAAGATTAATGCCCTTCAGTATAATGAAAGCTATGGCTTTTCCAGTAGTCACATATGGATATAAGAGTTGGACAATAAAGAAGGCTGAGTGCCGAAAAACTGATACTTTTGAACTGTGTTGCTGGAGAAGACTCTTAAGATTTCCTTGGACTACAAGGAGATCCATCCAATCCAACCAGTCCATGCTAAAGGCAATCAGCCCTGAATTTTCATTGGAAGGACTGATGCTGAAGCTGAAATTCCAATACTTTGGCCACCTGATGTGAAGAGCTGACTCATTTGAAAAGACCCTGATGCTGGGAGAAATTGAGGACTTGAGGAGAGAGGGGTGGCCGAGGACAAAATAGTTAGTTGGATGGCAACACTGATGCAACGGACATGAGTTTGAGCAAGCTCTGGTGGATACTGAAGGACAGAAAAGCCTGGCGTGCTGCAGTCCATGGGGTCACAAAGAGTCAGACAGAACTGAGTGACATAAGGAAAACAACAGTGCTGTTATAACTACTTATTTCTGGGGTGTGAGGTACCTCATGAACTAGAAGATAAACAGCTTGAGTTAAGAGCCTGAGACTGTCTGGAAATCTGTATCTTCCTAAGGCCCAAAGGAAGAAAGCAAGGATATTGCACTAAACAGTAATTTCCAGCATTAATTTCATCTAGTGTGTGGGCATTCAGAATAGAAAAAAGTTAAAAAGAACTGTTAGTTCAAATATTTTTTGGGGAAACTTTACAGCATTAATTTTTTCATCCAAAAAGTGAAAAAAAGTGTGTCTACCTTATAGGAGGGTTCTTAATTTACTCATTTCACAAACATATTATAGACATCAATGTTTATTGATTTACTAGGCAGTTGAAGAATGGTACAACAGTGGAAATGAAAAATAAAAAAAAAAGAGTTCAGTTCAGTCGCTCAGTCATGTCCAACTCTTGGCAACCCCATGGACTGTAGCATGCCAGGCTTTCCTGTCCATCATGAATTCCTGAAGCCTGCTCAAATTCATGTCCATCTTATCGGTGATGCCATCCATCCACCTCATCCTCTGTCAACCCCTTCTCCTCCCACCTTCAATCTTTCCCAGCATCAGGGTCTTTTCAAATGAGTCAGCTCTTCACATCAGGTGGCCAAAGTATTGGAGTTTCAGCTTCAACATCAGTCCTTGCAATGAATATTCAGGACTTATTTCCTTTAGCATGGACTGGTTGGATCTCCTTGCAGTCCAAGGGACTCTCAAGAGTCTTCTCCAACACCACAGTTCAAAAACATCAATTCTTCAGCACCCAGCTTTCTTTGTGGTCCAACTCTCACATCCATATATGACTGCTGGAAAAGCCATAGCTTTGACTAGATGGACCTTTGTCGACAAATTAATGTCTCTCCTTTTTAATATGCTGTCTAGATTGGTCATAGCTTTTCTTCCAAGGAGCAAGTGTCTTTTAATTTCATGGCTGAAGTCACCATCTGCAGTGATTTTGGAGCCCAAGAAAATAGTCTCTCACTGTTTCCATTGTTTCCCCATCTACTTGCCAGGAGTGATGTGACCGGATGCCATGGTCTTAGTTTTTGAATGTTGAGTTTTAAGCCAACTTTTTCACTGTCTTCTTTTACTTTCATCAAGAGGCTCATTAGTTCTTCATTTTCTGCCATAAGTGTGGTGTCATCTGCATATCTGAGGTTATTGATATTTCTCCCAGCAATCTTGATTCCAGCTTGTTCTTTATCCAGCCTGGCATTTCACATGATATACTCTGCATATAAGTTAAATAAGCAGCATGACAATATATAGCCTTGACATACTCCTTTCCTGATTTGGAACCAGTCTGTTCCATGTTCAGTTCTAACTGTTGCTTCTTGACCTGCATACAGATTTCTCAGGAGGCAGGTAAGGTAGTCTGGTATTGCCATCTCTTGAAGAATTTTCCAGTTTGTTGTGATTCACACAAAAGCTTTGGCACAGCCAATAAAGCAGAAACAGATGTTTTGCTGGAACTCTCTTGCTTTTTCAATGATCCAGTGGATGCTGGCAATTTGATCTTTGGTTCCTCTACCTTTTCTAAATCCAGCTTGAACATCTGGAAGTTCACAGTTCACACACTGTTGAAGCCTGACTTGGAGAATTTTGAGCATTACTTTGCTAGCATGTGAGATAAGTGCAATTGTGTGGTCATTTGAGCATGCTTTGACATTGCTTTTCTTTGGGATTGGAAGGAAAACTGACCTTTTCCAGTCCTGTGGCTGCTGCTGAGTTTTCCAAATTTGCTGGCATATTGAGTGCAGAACCTTAACAGCATCGTCTTTTAGGATTTGAAATAGCTCAACTGGGATGCCATCACCTCCACTAGCTTTGTTTGTAGTGATGCTTCCTAAGGCCCACTTCACTTCTCATTCAAAGATGTCTGGCTCTAGGTGAGTTATCACACCATTGTGTTTATCTGGGTCATTAAGATCTTTTTTGTATAGTTCTTCTGTGTATTCTTGCCACCTCTTCTTAATATCTTTTGCTTCTGTTAGGTCTATACCATTTCTGTCCTTTATTGTGCCCATCTTTGCTTGAAATGTTCCCTTTGTATCACGAATTTTCTTGAAGAGATCTCGAGTCTTTCCCATTCTATTGTTTTCCTCTATTTCTTTGCACTGATCACTGAGGAAGGCTTTCTCATCTCTCCATGCTGTTCTTCGGAACTCTGCATTCAAGTGGGTATATCTTTCCTTTACTCCTTTGCCTATCACTTCTCTTCTTTTCTCAGCTATTTGTAAGGCCTCCTCAGACAACCATTTTGCCTTTTTGCATTCTTTTTCTCAAGGATGGTCTTGATCACTGTGTCCTGTACAATGTCATGAACCTCTGTCCATAGTTCTTCAGGTACTCTGTCTATCAGATCTAATCCCTTGAATCTATTTGTCACTTGAACTGTATAATCTTAAGGGATTTGATTTATGTCATACCTGAATGGTCTTGTGCTTTTCCCTACATTCTTCAATTTAAGTCTGAATTTTGCAGTAAGGAGATCATGATCTGAGCCACAATCAGTTCCTGGTCACACTTTTGCTGACTGTATAGGGCTTCTCCATCTTTGGCTGCAAAGAATATAATCAATCTGATTTCGGCATTGACCATTGGTGATGTCCATGTATAGTGTCTTCTCTTGAGAGTTTGGAGGAGGGTGTTTGCTATGACCAGTGCATTCTCTGGGCAAAACTCTGTTAGCCTTTGCCCTGCTTCATTTTGTACTCCAAGGTCAAATTTGCCTGTTACTCCAGGTATCTCTTGAATTCCTACTTTTGCATTCCAATCCCTTATAATGAAAAGGACATCTTTTTTGGGAGTTAGTTCTAGAAGGTCTTGTAGGTCTTCATAGAACCATTCAACTTCAGCTTCTTCAGCATTCCTGGTTGGGGCATAGACTTGGATTACTGTGATATTGAATGGTTTGTGTTGGAAATGAACAGAGGTCATTCTGTTTTTGACATTGTACCCAAGTACTGCATTTTGGATTCTTTTGTTGACTGTGAGGGCTATTTCATTTCCTCTAAGGGATTCTTGCCCGCAGTTTTAGATATAACAGTCATCTGAGTTAAAGTCGCCCATTCCAGTCCATTTTAGTTCCCTGATTCCTAAGATGTCAATGTTCACTCTTGCCATCTCCTGTTTGACCACTTCCAACTTCCTTTATTCATGGACCTTACATTCCAGGTTCCTATGCAATATTGCTCTTTACAGCATCAGACTGTACTTCCATCACCAGTAACATCAACAACTGGGTGTTGTTTTTGTTTTTGCTCCGTCTATTCATTCTTTCTGGAGTTATTTCTCCACTTTTCTCCAGTAGCATATTGGGCACCTACTGACCTGGGCAGTTCATTTTTCAGTGTCATATCTTTTTCCCTTTTCATACTGTTCATGGGGTTCTCAAGGCAAGAATACTGAAGTGGTTTGCCATTCCCTTCTCCAGTGGACCACGTTTGGTCAGAAGTCTCCAGCATGACCTGTCTGTCTTGGGTGTCCCTACACAGCATGACTCATTGTTTCACTGAGTTAGACAAGGCTGTGGTCCACGTGATCAGTTTGAGTAGTTGAAATCTAGGTGTGCCACTGCTCTTTTTCAATGCCCTCCAATTATACAATTTATCAGATCCCAGGGAGCTCAGTATCATCTATATTCCATGTGACTGCTGGGGACCTCTGCTGGGAGCCCAATAGGTTCCATTAAACACAAATGGCAAGAAAATTTCAGAGACACAGTTGACATCACCCTGCTCCTCTGTTCTCCCCTCCTATACTGGTTCCTCAGCTCAGAATGAAAAAGCAGGCTTGATGATTTTACACAGATGTCCTCTTCCACAAAGACTCATCTTTCTTGGTTCATGAGCTCTTCAGAAGCATGAAGAAAGACAAATCGTGTAGTTAAGATTATGTACTTTAGTATTAGGCATCCCACTCCAGTACTCTTGCCTGGAAAATCCCATGGATGGAGGAGCCTGGTAGGCTGCAGTCCATGGGGTCGCTAAGAGTCGGACATGACTGAGCAACTTCACTTTCTCTTTTCACTTTCATGCTTTGGAGAAGGAAATGGCAACCCACTCCAGTGTTCTTGCCTGGAGAATCCCAGGGACGGGGGAGCCTGGTGGGCTGCCGTCTCTGGGGTCGCACAGAGTTGGACACGACTGAAGTGACTTAGCAGCAGCAGCAGCAGTTTAGTATTAACTCACCAACAGTGTAAAAACCTGATCAGTGTTCTTATTCTTACTGGAAATAAACCATGCAGAAAAGACAGATATGAAAGTAATCCAAGCCTCCAGAAAACTTGGGCCTATGAGTCTCTTATCCTGATGATCACACTGTTATGACTATCACCACCACTTGTTGAGCATGAATATATTAAAAAAATATTAAAAATTCAGCACTAGGCTAAACACATTAAGTGCATTGTCTTTTAATATTTTATGTCATTTTTGAAGCTTGTACTTATACATTTATTTAATTATTGGGAATATTTAGCTTTACAAATATTGTCCCATTCCCTAGACAATGTGCTGTATGAGATGAGCAATTTTCTCTTTCTCTCTCTTTTTTTCAATAAGCCTCTGATCCTTATCCCTCAGAAGGCAGACAGAATGAAAACCACAATCACAGAAAATTAAGTGTGTAAAACATTTAGCAGGATTCCTGACATATAGTCTCTGTTCAACAAAAGGCAGCTTATTTTTACTAGTAGCCTCATATTCATCCTTATAAAATAGCCTCTGTGTGAATACAGTCAAGTTGCAAACCCTCTGCACTTCACTTACCAAAACTGTCTTTCACATAAATACACAATCTTCACTCCTTGGATTTTGAATGAATGTTGTCTCAAAAAAAAAACTATTTACATTCTCTCTGAGACTTGCACCCATTTGCTCCCAAGTGCACATGCTCACACGCAGAGCACTGAGGTCAAGAGAAGATTTCTAAACCTTAACTCATCTACACCAGGGGATGACCCCGCCTTAGCTTTAAACATCTGTAGAGCAGTTACTGGTCACGGTCAACGTTTGCAGCCGCTCAAGAGGTTAGATGAAGATTCCATTTATTATGTCTTATTCTCGACTTTGTGTGTGTGTGTGTGTGTGTGTAAATGGTAAAAGAAGACTCTTTCTTGAAAGGAAATAAAGCCCCCTCTCCCTAACTCCCCCTCTCCTTCCATCCCCCTGTCCCTCCAACCCCTCTTGCTCCTTCCAGCACCCTCTCTCTCCCTCTATCCCCCTCTCCCTCCATCCCTCCCTCCCTCCAGCCCCCTCTCGCTCCAGCCCCCTCTCCTTCCAGCCCCCTCTCTCTCCTTCCAGCCCCCTCTCCTTCAATCCCCCTTTTCCTCCCTCTTTTTTCCCTCACTTTCCTTTCCTTTCAACTTCTTTCCTTCCAGCTTCCTGTAGAAAGGATTTAGACTGGCTCTCCTCAGGATTTCTAAGCCCTCCACTGCATTATCTCCACCTGCTTTTGAAAAATATTCCCCGCTTCTCCTCGTCATGAATTCATCCCTCTTGCCACACTGGCCTACTAGTATCTTATGCCTTCGTTTTGTTGCAAATGGTCTGTCTTCGTAGTATATTACTCCTCTCCCCAACTGACTCCATCACTGCCTGGATAGATGTTATGCATTTTTTGAATTGGGTTGCTGTTGCTAAGTTGCTTCAGTCGTGTCCGACTCTGTGCGACCCCATAGACAGCAGCTCACCAGGCTCCCCCGACCCTGGGATTCTCCAGGCAAGGACACTGGAGTTGGGTTGTCATTTCCTTCTCCGATGCATGAAAGTGAAAAGAGAAAGTGAAGTCGCTCAGTCGTGTCCAACTCTTCACGACCCCATAGACTGCAGCCTACCAGGCTCCTCTGTCCATGGGATTTTCCAGGCAAGAGTACTGGAGTAGGGTGCCATTGCCTTCTCCATTAAAGTGGGTTAGAACTGCCCAAATAATCACTCAGCAATTATAAGTCTGGATATATAGGAATAAGATAAGTGGCATATTTTCTCCTTTCCAGAATATGTACCTGAATGAAAGCACTGTGAACTCCACACTCATGAATAAAGTACTTAGTAAGTGTTCAACAGTTGTATACAAATGCTTGTTGTTGTCGTTCAGTCGCCCAGTCATGTCTGACTCTTTGAGTCCCCAGGCCTCTCTGTCCCTCATCATCTCCCAAAGTTTGCCCAATTTCATGTCCATTGTATGGATTATGATACAATACAGATGGTAGGAGCCTCCAATTTGTGCCTAAAGTTTGGGGCTCCCCATTCTGACACTGTTCTTAAATAATGGAGCAGTCAGCTGAGTTGAGGAGGAATACCTACTAAAATCACCCTCCAAACTGCATTAGACCCACCACCTCAACAGCCTGTCTCCTAATACTGTCGTCCTCAGGGTGATTCCATATGCCATATTCCATATTCATCTTTGTGTCTTCTCTGTGCCTATTACAGTATATCTTAACACCTATAAATAATTCAGAATTTTTTATTGAATGAATAGAAAAATAAATGTCTCAAAAATGTATAGATTTCACCCTCTTCTAGAAGTATCAGGCACATAATAATTGCTCTTATCAAAACCCTTTGGTTACAACAAACGCATTCAAGGTCACGCAATAAATTCAAGGAGACACCAAGATCTCATGGGAGTGAGGTAGGACTGGGTCTCAGACACTGAAGCTGAGGGTTTAAGAATGTGACTGTATCTTATTTTCTCTAGGATGATGTGATTGCTCACTGTTGGTTCTCTAAGGAGACTCCTTTCTTCTGCTCACCATTTTTCCACTTAATATAATTTAGTCCCTGGTCCTTTGGTTTACTGAAACACTGCCTATATTGGCCAGCATTCAACCAGAGAAATAGAACCAGTAGGAAATACATATTAAGAAAGATATTGTGAGGAACTGCCTTACATGGTTGTGGAGAAAGTCAGTGGTCTGCAAAGCAGGCCATCAGAAAAGAGAGGAAGAAATTCTTGGGAACAGGCTGAGACTGCAATCTACTGGAAGAATTTCTTCTTCCTCAGGGAAGCCTCAGTTTGCTCTTGAGAACTTTCAACTGATCAAATCAGTCCCACTTTAGGATAATCTCCCCTCTTTAAAGTCAACTAAATTTGGACTTTAATCACATCTATTAAGATATTTTTATAGTAATAACTGGATTAGTGTTTGACTGAGTAAATGGGATGGTAGCCCATCCAAAGAGACATACAAAAAAGCCTGGTGGCTCAGACAGTAAAGAATCCACCTGCGATGCAGGAGATCCAGGTTCGATCCCTGGGTCAGGAAGATCCGCTGGAGAAGGAAATGGCAACCCACTCCAGTTATTCTTGCCCTGAAAGTTACATGGACAGAGGAGCCTGGAGGAATAGAGGTCCATAGGGTCACAAAGAGTTGGACATAACTGAGTGACTAACACACACACTCTTTTAGTTAAAATAATAAAGAGAAAGGATTGTATTAGCTTCTGGCAATCAAAGATGTCATCCCTGGTGAGGTAAAAGACACCAAGATAACAGTGTATGGGGATCTGCTCCCTCTAGAAGCTTTCATGGAAAGAGTCTCTAGAAGAAGCGATGGTATGGCTAGCTAGCACTGAAACCCCTCCTGTAGAACCCTCTTCCCTCAGCTCCTTCCTTAATACCTTGGCAGTCAGGACACAGGCTCTGCGAGGCAAAGCAAACTCACAGTTCCTTACTGTTACCGTGAGCATCCTTTTCTTAAAAAAATCCATAATATAATTAGTATTTTTATTTATTTTCAAATCTTTTCTTTAACTTTGTATTGGAGTATAGCTGATTAACAATGTTGTGATAGTTTCAGGTTAACAGCAAAAGGGCTCAGTCATACATATGCGTATAGATAATTAGTATTTTTAAATTTTAGATCACTGTTGATGCAGCACCAACTATCCCAAGTGTTTTGGGTCAAACCTAATTTGTTATTTCTCCCAATTCAGTTTCATTCATCATTTCCTCTGTTGGTTGCATCTGGGTTCATTCACGTGCTTGCCTTCAGAAAGAGGATGGGTTGGTCTGGGAGGTTCAAGATGGCTTCACTCATGCGTCTCAGAGCTGCTGGCTGGCTGTCTGCTTCGGCACTTTGGTTCTTCTCTACAGCGCCTCTCAACTTGCTGGAGGTAAGAACATTATTCTTTTTGTGATGGCCAAAGAGCATCAAGGTAGAAGTTGCAAAACTTGAGGAAGCCTAGGTTTCAAATTCACAGTGTCTCTTCTACTACCATCGGTTATTCAAAGCAGGTTACAAGGGCTACGAAGCTTCAGGAGGTTTGGGAAGCAGGTTTCACCTGTTAACTGGAGGAGCTATATACAATCTATGACCATATTTCATTTACCATAGTACTGTAAGACTATTTCATCGAATTTTGCAATAAGTTTTGAGTCACAGAGGTGGTGTTTAAGAATTTATAATAAGGTATAGATTTATAGGTAGAGGGTTACTAATTTAATAAAACATAAAAATTAATATAAAAGCCCATTGTGGTTGATTACGTGTGTTACAAAGTTCATTTTCCTATAACCTTTGTTTCATGCCTTATTTTTACCAGAAAAGGAAGTAAAATAGGAACAAAACAGTTGGTTAAATCAACTTGGAGGTAAAAACCAAAATTATTCAGTGAATATATTATAGGTTTCATTGAGCATCACTGAGCTGGTTAATGAGTAGAATACAAGTGTATAAACACAATCACTTCCCACATAGACTTTCTAGTCTCTAAGGGAAATAATACACAAATATATGAAATGACTCAAACTTCCTTTTTTAGGTTCATAGTGCCTGGGCATGCTACTGATAGCATAGTGGCCAGAGGATTAGTCACTAGAATCAGCACCCTTATCAAAGCAGAGACAAGATTCAAAGTGTAAAATGGAATCAACAAATTTGAGCAGGATTATATAAGAGGCAGCTGCTGAGGTTTAAACCAAGTGCTGTAAGAACTGGGAAAGTTGATTCACAGGTTCATCACATACAGCTAGAAAGCAAAGTGAAGAAGATCCTTTGGGGTAAAATTCAGATGTTTTGATTATTTTTTTTTCTTTTTTGATACTTTAGTTTTTTAACTGAAGGATAATTGCTTTACAGAATTTTGTGGTTTTCTAGCAAACATCAAGGATCAGCCATAGGTACACCCATGTCCTTCCATGCCGAACCTCCCTCCTATATCCCTCCACATCCCACCCTTCTAGACTGTCACAGAGCCCCTGTTTGACTTCCCTGAGTCATACAGCAAATTCTCAGTGGCTCTTTTACATACGGCATTGTAAGTTTCCATGTTACTTTCTCCATACATCTCACCCTCTCCCTCCTTGCCTCCCCCGTGTCCATCACTCTGTTGTCTATGTGTGTTTCTCCATTGCTGCCCTGAAAATAAAGTCATCAGTACCATCTTTCTAGATTCCACATGTATGTGTCAGTATACGATATTTTGTGTTTCTCTTTCTGACTGACTTCACTCTGTATAAAAGGCTCTAGGTTCATCCACCTCATTAGAACCGATTCAAATGCATTTCTTTTTTATGGCTGAGTAGTATTCCATTATATAGGTATGTACCACAGCTTCTTTATCCATTCATCTGACGATGGACATCTAGGTGGCTTCCATGTTCTAGATATTGTAAATAGTGCTGCAGTGAATATTGGGGTCCATGTTTTTCTTTTTTTTCCCTGTAGTTGATATCTAGTCTCATAGTGTTGTGATCAGAGAAGATACTTGATATGATTTCAATTTTCTTAAATTTAGTGAGGCTTGATTTGTGGCCCAAGATGTGGTCTATCCCGGAGAATGTTCCACGTGCACTTGAGAAGAAAGTGTGGTGGTCTGCATTTGGATGGAAAGTCCTGAAGATATCAATTATGTCCATTTGGTCTAATGTTTCATTTCAAGTTTGTGTTTCCCTATTTATTCTCTGTTTTGATGATCTGTCCGTTGGTGTGAGTGGGGTGTCAAAGTCCCCCTGCTATTACTGTGTTATTGTTGATTTCCCCTCTTACACCTTTTAGTGTTTCCCTTATGTATTGAGGTGCTTCTATGTTGGGTGCACAAATATTTACAATTGTTGTGTTTTCTTTTTGGATTGACCCCTTGATCATTATGTAGTGTCCTTCTTCGTCTCTTATAATATTCTTTATTTTAAAGGCTATTTTGTCTGAAATAAGGATTGCCACTCCAGCTTTCTTTTGGTTTCCATTCACATGGAATATCTTTCTCCATCCTTTTACTTTCAGTGTCTATGTGTCTCTAGGTCTGAAGTGGGTCTCTTGTAGGCAGCACATATATGGGTCTTGACTTTGTATCCATTCAGTCAGTCTGTATCTTTTGGTTGGTGGATTTAACCTGTTTACGTTTAAGGTAATTATTGATACATATGTTCCTATTGTCATTTTCTTAGTCGTTTTGGGTTTGTCTTTGTAGGTCTTCCTTTCTCTCGTGCTTCCTGCCTATGTGAGTCACTTTAGTGTTTGTGGTAAGGCTGTGTAACTTTTGCTTGTCTGCAAAGCTTTTGATTTCTCCATCAATTTTGAATGAGATCTTTGCCAGGTGTAGTAATCTTGGTTGTAGATATTTTTTTTTTTCTTTCAGTACTTTAAATATATCCTGCTATTCCCTTCTGGCCTGCAGCGTCTGCTGAAAGATCCACTGCAAATCATATGGGTTTTGTCTTGTATGTTACTTGTTGCTTTTCCCTTGCTACTTTTAACATCAGTGTGCTTCATCTTTGTTAGCTTGATTAATATGTTTCTCAATGTGTTTCTCCTTGGGTTTATCCTATAAGGGAGTCTCTGTGCTTGTTGGATTTGATTGACTATTTCCTTTCCCATGTTGCAGAAGTTTTCAACTATAATTGATTCAAAAACTTTCTCAGTGGCTTTTTTATTCTTTCGTCCTCTGGGGTTCCTTATAACTCAAATGTTGGTGCATTTAATGTTGTCCCAAAGGTCTCTGAGGCTATAGTCAATTCTTTTCATTCTTTTCCCTTTATTCTGCTCTTCAGCAGTTATTCCCGCCATACTATCTTCCAGCTCACTTATCGATTCTTCTGCCTCAGTTATTCTTCTACTGGTCCCTTCTAGAATATTTTTAATTTCAGTAATTTTATTATTCATCTCTGTTTGCTTATTCTTTATTTCTTCTGTGTCCTTGCTCATTGTATTAACTTGTTAAATATTTCTTGCATTTTTCTCCATTCTATTTTCAAGCCTTCAGAGCATTTTTACTTCTGAATTCTCTCTCAGGTAGATTGCTTATTTCCTCTTCATTTGGTCTTCTGAAATTCTACCTTGTTCTTTCATTTCTGCTCTATTTCTCTGTCTTTTAATTTTTCTTTTTTTTCTAAGTTGCTCCACTTGAGGTCTCCTTTTTCCAGGCTTTAGGGTTGTATTCCTTCTTACTTTTGGTTTTTGCCTTTGGAGGGAAAGGTTGGTTGAGTTGTTTGTGTTGACTTATTGTTAGGGATGACTTGTGCCTATGTTATCTATATTAAAGTGGGAGGAGATCAAGCAGATCAAGCAGGTTCAATTCAGTTCAGTCGCTCAGTCATGTCCAAACTTTGTGACCCCATGAACCACAGGACACCAGGCCTCCCTGTCCATCACCAACTCCTGGAATTTACCCAAACTCATGTCCATCAAGTCGGTGATGCCATCCAGCCATCTCATCCTCTGTTGTCCCCTTCTCCTCCTGCCCCCAATCCCTCCCAGCATCAGGGTCTTTTCCAATGAGTCAACTCTTCGCATGAGGTGGCCAAAGGACTGGAGTTTCAGCTTTAGCATCAGTCCTTCCAATGAACATCCAGGGCTGATCTCCTTCAGAATGAACTGGTTGGATGTCCTTGCAGTCCAAGGGACTCTCAAGAGTCTTCTCCAACACCACAGTTCAAAAGCATCAATTCTTCGGCACTCAGCTGTCTTCACAGTCCAACTCTCACATCCATACATGACCACAGGAAAAACCATAGCCTTGACTAGACGGACCTTTGTTGGCAAAGTAATGCCTCTGCTTTTGAATATGCTATCTAGGTTGGTCATAACTTTCCTTCCAAGGAGTAAGTGTCTTTTAATTTCATGGCTGCAATCACCATCTGCAGTGATTTTGGAGCCCCCCAAAATAAAGTCTGACACTATTCCCACTGTTTCCCTATCTATTTCCCATGAAGTGATGGGACCAGATGCCATGATCTTAGTTTTCTGAATGTTGACTTTTAAGCCAACTTTCTCACTCTCCTCTTGGCAGTGTTAGACACATCTATTTCCACAGCCACTTGAAAGTGGCCATCTCAGCATATCTGCACTGCCGCCCACCCCCTACTTGTCCCTGGAATACCTGCCGGTGCTTCTGTTCCCCAGTCCTGCCCTGCTCTGCTAGCTGAAGCTTGCTAGGTAGGGGCTTCTGCAGATCTTTTCTTAGCTCCCCAACTGTGCTCTCTGCAATCCAGAGACTCCTATGGTCTTCCCTCAGCCCCCTCAGCCTGTCCCCTATGTTGCAGAGCTAGGGTGCACTTGTCTCAGCTCCCGGGCCCACCCTCTGCATCTCAGGGCTTGTGTGCATTCGTTTCAGCTCACCCACTTGTGTGCCCTTGTTTCAGAGGTCCACGCACTCTGTCCTGGGACTTGTGTATTCTTTCAGCTCCCTAGGCCACTCTCCGAGCCAGGAGGGTTGCGTGCATGACAGCCCTCTGTGCCCCGGGGCTTCTGTGGGCTTCTCTCTCAGTTCCCTGAGCCCACTGTCTGAATGGGCCCACAGTCCTTGAGCTGAGAAGTGCAGCTTTCTCTCTTTTCTGCTAAGTCCCTGTTTTGCCTGGTTTTCCAAGACTCTGCAGCTCCCCCTTGGGTCTGCCTGCCAGGGAGATTTCCTTTGCATGGGAACTCCTCCTGTTTTAGGACTGCATCCCTCCCTTGGGGCACAAGCTCTGTCCAGAGGTTCTCTGTCTTGTCCCTTTTTAAGTCTCTAATCCTTTCTCCTACCTCATTCCAGGGAGCTTAGCCCGTCCCCCCACTCTCCCCAGAGCCCTGGGGTCTTCTGCTGTCGTCTAGAGGTTGCTTTGTAGGAGTTATTCTATGTCTTGTTGAGTTTTTGATGTATTTCTGGGGAGGCTGGTGATCCCCACATCTTCTCTGCCATCTTCTTCCATACAGTGAACATTCTTATCTGAAGGGAAGTTTTATATTGATGAAATGTTTGAGCCTTACACCAAGAAAACATTCATCAGATTTGTTTATTTACAAATGTATTAAATATAGAGGCAAACCAATAAAATGTAAGATGATAGGATGGTCATAAAGCTTCTAATTTGTTACAGATGTAGCAATGTTAATAATAATATACCTGAGTGGATCTTGGACTATTTTTCCCCATGTGTCACTAACGTAGCTTAACCCTGTCAATTTTTTATTATTATTCAAATCATACTCAGTGGCAGGGTAAATACCAGCTTGGCTTCATAATTCTGCAAGTGTGTATCTTTGATGGAGATTATAAAATTTTACTTACTTACCAATGGAAGTTTTTTCTTTCAGTATAACCAGTGAAGTTTTCATCCTTAGAGCAAAGTCTTAGGGATCACAGTGGAAACAAACAGTTGCCCTGGTTTGTGGCTGAAATATATGTTAATTATGCCTGTCTTCGTTCTGCCCCATGAAATGTGTGCTTTACAGTGACATTCAGAATAGTACAAATTAGCTAAAAATTGCATTTTCATTCTCTAGGCTCCATTTTACAAATTCATAAATGAGTCATGCATGTATTTGGTTTTCTTTTGACAGCACAGATTGCTGTGTCCTATGGTTTTATGTACGCAAGCTCTCTTGCCGACAAGCATTTTTGTCCTAAGTGGAAGAGGGAGAGGACAAAAGTGCGGAGGAATGCGTTTCTAAAAGCACGCAAAGGAGATCTGTAAGAGACAGAATGTTTATGGTGTGGGTTCAGAGTCATTCATTTGTGAGCTAACTTAACCTTTAGCATATAAAAGATACTGTGTTAAGCACTCTGAGGAATACTCTCACATCTATAAGATATAGCTCATGCTCTAGAAGCTCACTATTTAGTCTCAGGATAAGACAAATAGAAGGGCTTCCTAAGTAGCTCAGTGGTAGAGAGTCTGCCTACCAATGCAGGAGACTTAGTTCAATGCCTGGGTCTGATCCCTGGGTCAGGAAGATCCTCTGTAGAAGGAAATGGCAACCCACTCCAGTACTTTTGCCTGGGAAATCCCACAGACAGAGGAGCCTGGCCATCTACAGCCCATGGAATCACAAAGAATTGGACACAACTTAGCAACCAAATGAGACAAGTACAGAGAGCATTACAATCTTATTTAAAGCAAGGACAGTTAGAGAAAATACATGCAATGTTTGAATGTCCAGTGAATGGCCAAATTGCATCCAAGGGAAAGGAAATATGACTTCATGGAAAGAGTTTTGAATAATCCTGAGGACAGACTTACCTAGGCACTACAGAACTAGGAAATAGTCTAGACAAAGGCAAGATTTAGAAAGGCAGGAGATGTGTTTGGGCACAGGAAGTCATCCCTGTGGATGCAGAGGAAGATGCTGCCAAAACGATATGGCTGGACCAAGGTTATGTGAGACCTTGGATGCTAGAACAAAGTGCACATTTATTTCCCAGAAATGCAGCAGATAATCTTGTGAACAAGTATGATAAAGACAGCTTGAAGAACTCAATGAAGCTGTGAGCCATGCCGTGCAGGGCCAGCCAGGACAGATGGGTCATAATGAAGATGGGCACAATAAAGGACAGAAACTGTAAGGATCTAACAGAAGCAGAAAAGGTTAAGAATAGGTGGGAAGAATATATAGAAGAACTATACAAAAAAGGTCTTAATGACACAGATAACCATGATGCTGTGGTTGGCTACTCACCTAGAGCCAGACATCCTGGAGTGTGCAGTCAAGTGGGCCTCAGGAAGCATTACTGCAAATAAAGGTAGTGGAGGTAATGAATTCCAGCTGAGCTATTTGAAATCCTAAAGGATGATGCTGTGAAAGTGCTGCGCTCAATATACCAGCAAATTTGGAAAACTCAGCAATGACCACAGGACTGGAAAAGGTCAGTTTTCACTCCAGTCCCAAAGAAGGGCGATGCCAAAGAATGTTCAAATTACTGCACAATTGCACTCTTCTCACACACTAGTAAAGTAATGCTCAAAATTCTCTAAGCCAGGTTTCAACAGTATGTGAACTGTGAACTTCCAGATGTTTAAGCTGGATTTAGAAAAGGCAGAGAAACCAGAGTTCAAATTACCAACATCCACTGGGTCATCAAGAAAGCAAGAGAGTTCCAGAAAAACATCTACTTCTGCTTTTTGGCTGTGCCCAAAGCCTTTGACTGTGTGGATCACAACAAACTGTGGGAAATTCTTCAAGAGATGGGAATACCAGACAACCTTACTTGCCTCCTGGGAAATCTGTGTGCAGGTCGAGAAGCAACAGTTAGAACTGGACACGGAAAAGTTGACTGGTTAAAAATTGAGAAAAGAGTATGACAAGACTATATATTGTCATGCTGCTTATTTAACTTATCTGCAGACTATATCGTGTGGAATGCCATGCTGGATAAAATACAAGCGGGAATCAAGATTGCCAGAAGTATCAACAACTTCAGATATGCAGATGATACCACTCATGGCAGAAAGTGAAGAGGAACTAAAGAGTCCCTTGATGAGGATGAGAGGAGAGTGAAAAGCTGGCTTAAAACTCAGCATTCAAAAAAAATGAAGATCATGGCATCCGATCTCATCACTTCATGACAAATATAAGAGGAAAAAATAGAAGCAGTGACAGATTTTATTTTCTTGGACTCCAGAATCACTACAGATATTGATGGCAGCCATGAAACTAAAAGACAATTGCTCCTTGGGAGGAGAGCTATGACAAATCTAGAAAGCATATTAAAAAGCAGCAACATCTCTTTGCTGACAAAAGTCAGTAGAGTCAAAGCTATGGTTTTTCCACTAGTCATGTACAGATGTGAGAGTTGGACCGTAAAGAAGGCTGAGCACTGAAGAATTGAAGTTTTCAAGTTGTGGGACTGGAGAAGACTCTTAAAAGTCCTTTGGACTGCAAAGAGATCCAACTAGTTAATCCTAAAGGATACCAACCCTGAATATTCATTGGAAGAACTGATAGTGAAGCTGAAGCTCCAATACTTTGGCCACCTAGATGAGAAGAACTAGTTGACTCACTGGAAAAGACCCTGATGCTGAGAAAGATCGAAGGCCAAAAGAGAAGGGTGTGGCAGAGGATGAAATTGTTAAATAGCATCAAGGAGTGCGACTTGCGTTGCCGGGGGTCAGGGGCTAAGTTTTCTCTCCTGCTTTTTCCTGAGCACCTCTTTTTCTCAACCTTCAGAACCGTGTTTTTGAGAAGCTTAGTAATTATGACAGCCTTACGATAGTGGAATTCCACTGTTTCCTTGCAGTCCTGTATTGGGATTCTAGCCAGTGTCACCGAGAACCATGTAGCGACCATCCCGAGCACCCAATTCGATACCTTAGGACCACTGACCTGAGGGTCTTAACTCGAAGTTTGAGCACCCCACTCTAGTACTCTTGCCTGGAAAATCCCATGGATGGAGGAGCCTGATGGGTTACAGTCCATGGGGTCGCTAAGAGTCGGACACGACTGAGTGACTTCACTTTCACTTTTCCCTTTCATGCATTGGAGAAGGAAATGGCAACCCACTCCAGTGTTCTTGCCTGGAGAATCCCAGGGAGGAGGGAGCCTGGTGGGCTGCCACCTATGGGGTCGAATAGAGTCGGACAGGACTGAAGCGACTTAGCAGAAGCAGTCAGTATCCATACATGAGCAACCTCTGGGTGATAGTGTAGGACAGGGAAGCCTGGTGTGCTGCAGCCCATGGGATCCCAGAGAGAAGTGCAGGACTTAGTGACTAAACACCAACAAATGATAAAGACTTTAAGGCTGAAACATATCCAGGCAGGCACTTGCCTTTCACACACCACTTTGCACCCTCAGAGAATGGTCCGTGGACTTCTGCTGGTCCTAATCAGGTTGCTACTGGTTCACACTGAGAAGAATACCAAAAATGAAATTAAACATTTTAGGAATTTCTCAGAACAATTTCCCATTGTCATCAAAGTATATGATTTAATACTTTCCAATCCATATGGGTTGGAAAAGAATTGGTTCTTTACCACAGATAACCTGAGGGCACCTTAGTGCCTTCCCCATAGGGTGCTTAGCCTGTAGACATCAATTTTGCAGCCAAAAGTCTGAGTTTCTGTTGTTTCCCTAGTCTCACGGGACATTTTCCTTAGTTGCATTTTGATATCAACTCTTTGATGTTGCTCCTTAATGTTGACCTGTTTGAAGGGAGTAATATCAGATCATAGAAATTAACCCCAGGTGATCTAGAGCCCAGGTTTTCAAACTTGGCCCATGAGCAAACCCAGCTCTCTGCCGATTTTGTACATGAAATTTTATTTCAACACAGCCATACTCATTTGTCTCCATTTCATCCATGGCTGATTTTCTGCTACCGTAGCAGAGTTGAGTACATGCCACAAAGACTTCAGGGTTTTCAAATCCTAAAATATTTACTGGTTGGCCCTTTGCAATAAAAGTTTGTATAGAAAGTGATTAGGTCTTGAAATGGAGATTACTTAACAGGTACCCACAAGTCTTATTTTCCTGAAAGACTAGCCAGGAAGAAATCTGGGGCAAAGCTGGGATTCAGGAAGCCATCGAGAAGGAAGAAGGCTCCACATATGTTCACACATACTTTGGGCAGGTATGAAAGGAAGTTTGGAGCACATTCTGCATTAAATAATCCCTTACATACCTTTTTTTTTTTTTTCTTTAGCACACATAAGGATGTAAGTTAATGAAATTTGATGGAACAGATGTCATCCCTGTTAGTGATTTTAAAAGATATCAGGTTTGTATCCTACAGATGACAGCACCCACATAAATGCACAGAAATTAAAGTTATATCACTTAACAATTTCTTTTAAAAGGTATTTTATTTTCTCCTTGGCCTTCTAAAATGCATCATCACAATCGAAATGAGATTTTGGCCTGAAAGTCATAGGTTCATGAATTGGCATATCTGGAATAACAGAAAAAGGTGTTAAGTAAAACCATGTTACATAAAACTATGCTTCCTTTTCTCTCTGTATTTGTTACTACATTTTTGGGTCATGTTTATCACTGTGGAGCACATCTCTGCCACGTAATCTGCTACACTCTACCTATTTCCACACTCAGCTATATTCTCAGACACAGGATAGATAATTCAGGTACAAAAAAGAAAAAAAAAAGGAGAACTATTTGGTGGTGTAAAATCCTCTGTAGAACAAAGAAGGCCATGTTACACAATTGTAAAATAAACTTATGTGGTAGGTCATATTACCTCCACTTTACCAGTAAAGAAACTGAAATTAAGAGAAGTTACATAACTTGCCAATGTCACATAGCTAGTAAATGAAGGAAACTGTATTTCCATCTAGGGATGGTCTTCCTGCTCTCCTACCTAGAGTTTGATAAAACTAAATACCATTTTAGAATACAAATTTAAGTAGAAGAAGAGGAAAATGAGCAAGATTGGGATCCATTGAACCTTCAGTTCAATATAGACAAGATCAGGTGGGAAAAGAATGCAAGTATGCTGATTATACAGATGTTAAAAAAAAAAGGTAGGAATGAAAAAGAATGATGTTGTGGAGATATAAGGGTTAGAGGCATATTGAATATATTTTGAATAATAAAACAGCTTCCAAATTTTCAAGTGTCTGCCTACATATATATTTATGAATGCATATTATCAACAATGAAATGAAACATCCGCAACCCACACCTACAAGAATGCAAAGGGTTGTAAATAGTCCCCTGGCTCACTAGGATATGCTGGAATTCAGAAACAAATTCATGTATCAATGTTTTGATGCTCATAAATCAGCCACAGGTGAATCACGTTTGCAAATCACTAATAACTTGGAAATGTATATTTATTGCACCAGAACCACCTGGGCTATTCAAAGTCACTGCAAGGGTATATTTTATTCAGCTATCTTATAAGAAAGGGAATCCTCCCCCACCCGCACCCCGTTCAGTTGTCTTTTAGGAAAAAGATTTCCTCTCTCTCATTCTCTTACTCTTTCTGTCCTCCCCTCTTCTTTCCTTTTTACACAAATCTTAATTGAACCTAGATAACTGTTCATGTCTGTGAGTAAAAGGCCAAAAATTTCTTTAATTTTTAGAGATATTTTTGACTCAGAAGAAAATCATTTAAAAGATGAATTTTCCCCTCACTTTTTCTATATTATATTAAAAACTGCTTTTTATTTATGATCCAAAGGCCAATTTCAAGACTAAAAGGAACAGACCACCAAGCTTAGAGATGAGTCATTCAGAAACTAAACCTCTTTCGACCCCCTTCTTGAAAGTGGAAGTGAAGTCACCTAGTGGTGTCTGACTCTTTGCGACCCATGGACTGTAGCCTTCCAGGCTCCTCTGTCTATGGGATTTTCCTGGCAAGAGCACTAGAGTGGGCTGCCATTTCCTTCTCCAAGGGATCTTCTTGACCCAGGGGTCAAACCCAGGTATCCCACATTGCAGGCAAACTCTTTACCATCTGAGCCACCAGGGACCCCCTTCCTAGGCACTCTCAAAGTCTGACCCTAGCAAATGGTCCTGCAGGAATGTGTAGCTGTAAGACATCACACAGCCATGGAGTCCTGCAAACTACTTTCCTGGCATTCTGGTCCACCCTTGTATTTCTCAGACCCTACAACATGAACATATTTTAAATCTATTTTTTTTTTTTTTTTTCTGAGTGAAATTCTTGACTCCTCATGTTTCTCTGTTCTGCAGAAAGGCTCTCTCCCATCCATTGAATTTTCCAAGCTGGACACATGGGTTTCATCCTTGGCTCCTCCTCTTCATCATCATAGATACCTAGTGGTTTGTCTACATGTTTTAACCAATTCTTCTTGATCGTACTTTTCTTAACCTATCTATTTCTATCTCCAGTGCAATGGATTTTTGAGGGTGACCATTTTCCCAGGAATTGCTGGCAACTCTCTCAAACTGGTCTCCCTGCTCCCAATTTTTTCCTCTCCAATCCATTCTTCATACAGAAACCAGAGCACTTTTCTTCTCTAAAATTAGACCCTTTCATTTCTTTATTTAAAAGTTGTTATTGACTATTTTTTAGAGTCAAATCCAGACTCAGTAACTTGGTCTGCAGTACTGAATCTTCTGATCTTTATATCTCCTGCTTTTTCTCTCATTTGCATTCCTCTTACTCTACTAACTGAGCAATGAAACACACTTCACCAGAAGCACAATCTTGTTCACTTCCAAACCTTTGTCCCTGTCCCTTCTGCCTGGAGCTCTATTATACTATTCTTCAAAAGACTAACACATATGTATTCTTCAGGACCCAGTTTAGAGTTTAATCTGGAAAGCTTTTCTTGATTGATTGCCTAACCCCTCAGATCCTGTGATGCGCGCGCGTGCACACACCCACACCCACACCCACCCACCCCCCCACCCACCCTCCCCCCCTTATAACTCTGCCTGCCTCAGGTGTGTCTCGTTTTTCCTCTTCAAAGCACTAGGCGTTTGCGTTAGTGTCCTGCTGCTCAGCGGTAAAGAACCCTCCTGCTGATACAGGAGATGTGAGTTTAATTACTGGGTCAGGAAGATACCCTAGAGAAGGAAATGGTAACCCACTCCAGTATTCTTGCCTCGGAAATCCCATAGACAGTGGAGCCCGGCAGACTGCAGTCCGTGGGGCTGCAAAAGAGTCGGACATGACTTAGCAACTAAACAACAGCTACAACAGCAGCTGTAACAAAACGCTACACATGTATAGGCTTAAAACAATAGAAATATATTACCCTACAGCTTTGGAGGTCAAGATGCCCACATAAGTCTCATGTTGTATTCCCTTGAGACTCTTGTCACGCATTATCAATTCTATCCATCATCTAAATTCCCTATTGTGTAAGATAATGTATTCACAGATCCTAGGGGTTGGAAGTAGACTTCTCTTGGTAGAAGGGAGATTATTTTTCCTGTCACAATAACTGTGGGTTTACCTGTCTGTGAACACTGTGTCACCTCTGTCCCCTTGCCCTAGCAACTCACAGGCCATATGTTTATGTTTCGTGAGGAAAAAGGATGGTATTTGTCCTCTTATCAGTGCTCTGATGTCTGGCACAATGCCCAGTATGTAGTAGGTCAGTATGTTGTTGTTGTTCAGTGGCTAAGTCATGTCTGACTCTGTGATCCCGTGGAGTGCAGCACGCCAGGTTCCTCTGTCCTTCAATCTCCCAGAGTTTGCTCAAACTCATGTCCATTGAGTCTCTGATGCCATCCATCCATCCCATCCTCTGTCACCCCCTTCTGCTTTTGCTGTCAGTCTTTCCTAGCACCAGGGTCTTTTCCAGTGAGTCGGCTCTTAGTACCAGTTGGTCAAAGTATTGGAGCTTGAGCTTCAGCATCAGTCCTTCCTATGAATATTGAGGTCAATATGTACCTTGAGATAATTAATGACTGAATCAAAGGATCCAAGGACTACTTCAGTTTTTATTCCAATTGTCTTGGTGAAAGACATCAGTTACTTGGTTGTAGAGAAGAAGAAAGCATGTATGAATCACTTCAACTTTCTTCAGCAACACTGTGCCCTGAGATTTTGAAATATTAAAGTATTCAGTTCTTGGGGCAGTAGGGCAGAGATCTCAGAGGTAAGATAACTGTAACTATCCCACAGTATCTTAACCCATGTGATGAAAAAGAAAGGCTTTATTTTGCTTTGATAAAATATATGTTGAAAATAATGGAACATTATTCTATGGAGCGAAGAGGGGTGCAATCTGAACAAGCTCCCCCTTTAATGTTAGGTCTGTCCCTGAGAGATGACATCTTATTTAAGATTTCTTTTTAATATCTATTAAGGAAAGCTTAAGATTCTTATAGAGTGTCAGGAAATCAGATAAACAGCAACAGGGACCAATCTTTCATGTACAGCTGATTTTACCTACTGTTATTTATTGCATCAATTCTCAACTTTGGCACAATTAATAGTTTGAAACAGATAATTTTCTGTTAGAAGGAATCTGTCCTATGCATTGGATAACATATTTTTTTCTTTCCAGTTTCATTGAGAATTCAAGGATGTTTAGCAGCATCCCTGGCCTTTACTTACTAGATGCCAGTAATACCTTTCTCAGTTGTAACAACCAATATCTCCAGATGTTACTAAATGGTACCAGTGGGTGAGAGGCAAAATGACTGCCAGTTGACAAATACTGTTACAATGCGTTAGATAAAATTGAACACAATCACCTTGTTTTTCCCCGAAGGATTCTTTGATATTACATAAGGAAGGAGGAGCTCTGCTAATTTGTGTGTTTGTGTAAGGGGTCACATCATGATAGTGGGAATGACATAATTCCTGAGTCCCGTGCACAAGGACACTTTGACCGTAACAAGCATCCAGACTGGAGGACTCCGTCTCTTGTCCCTCTTTTCACTGTTTTCCAAGGATAGGAATTATTTTATTTTTCGCTATCTTTATTCAGCTCTAATAACCAATATCTGCCTGTGCTTACTATGTTCTGGAGGCTGTTATGAAGGATTTAGAAATCGGGCATTCCTCTCTCTTTCCCTCTTTCTGCCCTTCAGTGTGCCACTGAGGGCATCTTGATACCCTCTCTAACAAACATATATGTCATGTAAAATAACAGCTGCTTTCAGAAGCTAACCCAGAAGAGCCAGTCCTGTCCAGAATATTTCCTCCTTCTCCAGGTACCAAGCTCCCTTTGCTTCTAGGAGAAACAGGTGATTGATTCTGAGCTGTGTTATTTGTTTACACTGATCATCTAATGAGCAACACAACTGCACAATAATTGCTTTTATTGGCTTTTCCAGAATGCTGCAGAGAGTGTACCCATCATAAAGTGTCTCTCTATTTCCAATGCAAATTGCTTTCAATTTTTTGGTTGCCTGATAAGCTGGTGAGAGAGAAATGTTTTAAGTACATAATCCTAGAGCCCATTATTAGGAGTATTTTTATTTTCTTATCTTCTGGCATCCATTTCCAAGCAGTTTGTGCCTCTAATCAAGAATGAATGATTCCATATAGAAAAAAAAATCAGGACTATTTTTTGTTTGTTTGGGTCCATTTTCCTTTTTTTTCAAGATAAATTTGCTGGCTGAGTGTGTGATGTACATGATTTCTAGGGAATGTGTAAAGGCACTTTGACCTAAACTTACCCCTAATTTTTTTCTAATGTTCAACTTAGAGATATATTTGTTTGGCTGATATTTGGAAAAGTAATCTAATTTGGATGAGATGCGCTATCTTTACTTAATATTTTTGTCAAGCAATTTGTAACAGATAGAAAACAGATCAACTCTTAGGAATAGAGGAGAGAGAAATCAAGAAGAGGATTCGGGATCTTAAGGTGATCGTTGCCTACTTAACACTTTTTTTGTCTCCAGTGAATTCCAAGTGTTACATTTCACTTGACTAAATTAAGTATGCATGTTAAAGTTCTGATAAAACAGTCTCTCCTAAGGCAGGGCTTATTAAGAAAAGCAGATTGTTCAGGATTATTTCAAAAGGTTACATTTCTTCTTCCCTTTATGAAACAGGAGAAGATTTTTCTCCAGTGTTCACTGTAAGAACCAGCTGAATTCACTGTTGAGCTGCTGGATGTAAAACTCATAAGGAGGACGGAGGCATCTTTCTATGATTGGGCCCCTCTGGAGTTCTTAATTTTCAGACTTTTCCACGCTGAGCCTCCAGCAGTTTGTCAGTTACACTTGAGGTTGTCCCTCTCTGGCACCATTTCCCCAGGACTTCTTCTCCTCAGTTTCTGCTTTGGGAAGCTGTAATTATCTGTATTTTTCCCTTTCTCTCCAGTTTTGGAGGCAGAAGTTTGCCTTGTGACCTCATTTACCTGAAGGATCTAGAAGGGTTGTTGGTTTTTATTAGCAAATTGAACCCAGCAATGTATAAAAAGAGTTACCTACCAATGACCAAGCACTTTTTATCTCAAGTAAGCAAAGCCGTTGTAACATTTGGAAATCAATGAGTGTACTTTATCACATCAATAGACTAAGAAGAAAAATCAAATATTCGTATCACTAGACACTGGCAATACATTCGACAAAATCTAACATCAAGATGCACAAGCTGGAATCAAGATTGCCAGGAGAAATATCAATAACCTTAGATAAGCAGATGACACCACCCTTATGGCAGAAAGTGAAGAGGAATTCAAAAGCCTCTTGATGAAAGTGAAAGAGGAGAGTGAAAAAGTTGGCTTAAAGCTTGACATTCAGAAAACGAAGATCATGGCATCTGGTCCCATCACTTCATGGGAAATAGATGGGGAAACAGTGTCAGACTTTATTTTTTCTGGGCTCCAAAATCACTGCAGATGGTGACTGCAGCCATGAAATTAAAAGACACTTACTCCTTGGAAGAAAAGTTATGACCAGCCTAGATAGCATATTCAAAAGCAGAGACATTACTTTGCCAAAAAAGGTTCGTCTAGCCAAGGCTATGGTTTTTCCAGTGGTCATGTATAGATGTGAGAGCTGGACTGTGAAGAAGACTGAGCACCAAAGAATTGATGCTTTTGAACTGTGGTGTTGGAGAAGACTCTTGAGAGTCCCTTGGACTGCAAGGAGATCCAACCAGTCGATTCTGAAGGAGATCAGCCCTGGGATTTCTTTGGAAGGAATGATGCTAAAGCTGAAACTCCAGTACTTTGGCCACCTCATGCGAAGAGTTGACTCATTGGAGAAGTCTCTGATGCTGGGAGGGATTGGGGGCAGGAGGAGAAGGGGACGACAGAGGATGAGATGGCTGGATGGCATCACTGACTTGATGGACATGAGTCTGAATGAACTCCAGGAGTTGGTGATGGACAGGGAGGCCTGGCGTGCTGCGATTCATGGGCTCTCAAAGAGTCAGACACGACTGAGCGACTGAACTGAACTGAACTGAACTGAGGGAATTGCAAATCAGAACAACAATGAGCTACCTCTACCTACTTAACAGAACTGCCACAATCCAAAACACTGATGATATCAAATGCTGACAAGATTATAGAGCAAGAGGAACTTTCATTTTTTGCTGGTGGGAATGCACAGTAATAAAGTTATTTTGGAAGACTATGGATATTAAAATACTTAATAAAACTGTAGTCCATTAAAACACATGTGATCAAGTCATATTTAACCCATAATTTTTTCATTTATCAGGAAATTAATCAATGTAATTTCTCTAGGGTATTAACCAAAGGAAAAAAAACCATGTTTTCTGTTTTCAAAGAAGTCAAACATTAAAAAAAAAAAAAAAAACTCTTGACACTTCAGGAACTTCCTTAACTTGATTAAATGTTCTTTACCAAAATCCTGCAACAAATATTATTTATAATGGAAAATTCAGACACTGTCTTTGTAACTGGAGATGAGTCAAGTTTGCTCAGAGCAATATCTAGCAAGAGCACAGGTCATCACTGTGCCCAACTCCAAGGACACTATTCATGTAGTTTTTATTGTGTGTGGGTCTACAGAGGACTAAACCAGAAAGGAACTATACAAATCTTTGAAGTGACACTATTGTAGTGACATTAATAGATAATGTGAAATTTGCTTCAAAATATGGGGGGGGATTAAAAAAATCAGGTTTTTTTGGTAATATTACACACAAGTGTATTCTCCAGATAGATTATGAAACAGTGTGAAATGTAAAATTACTCAGGTTGATAGAAGAAAATGAGAAGCACATGTTTATAATCTGTACATTACAGAAAGCTTTTTATAATAATTATCATAGAATAGACCACATGGCAAGCCTTTTATTTATTTAATTATACTAAAATTAGGGACTTCTGTTATGGTAAGGATGTGGGAAAAAGCTAAAAGATGACAGAATGGAAGAAGAGATTAAATAAAACTTATGATTATTTATATCTGTATTATACTAAGAACTCACCCAAATCAAAAAGAAAATGCAGAAAACCCAATAGACAAAATAGTAATAAAAACAGTAACAGTAGTAATAGTAGAAGTAGTAGTAGCAAATATGCAAAAAGACCATCAGTATATGATGAAACATTCAGTTAAACATTTACTGAGAGCCTGTACCTTGCCAAAAGTAGATATATCATTAAACATAGCCCAAAATCCATGTCTTTATGGAAGGTATATGATTTCAGATTCAAATCAAGCAAAATGCAAAGTAAACAAATATCACTTTGCATGCATCCGATTGGAAGAAATTAGCAAGCTAAGGAATGCCAAGTATGGGAGTGAGTATGGAGTCACAGGATTCCTGAGCACTGCTTCTTTAAGTCCCAACTGTTGCAGTCATTCTATGTACCTTTAAAGCAATATTTAGTCAAATTTTCTACGGGGATTGCTATGGCTAATTGCCTTGAGAATGGCTGATATGGGTTTCTGTATAAGAATATTCAGTACAGTATTGTTTGGAAAAAGATTAAGTCATAGACCATCTCTATATTTATCATTGGGGCAGGATAATTTATACACAACAGACACACGCTGTAAATTATGCCATCAATTAAGGCTAAATAAAAAGGTAGACGTGCACATGGCACCATGGATCAATCTTAAAACTACAGCAGTGAAGGGGAAAAAGTATGTACAGAATGTGATCTATGGTACAGCACTGTTTACTTGTCTGAAATAATACATGTACAATGCAAGACTGCACGTTATTTAAACAATTAGTGCATATGTATAAAATTGTTGCAATGGTTACAAGGGAGAAGAATGAAGGTGGGAAGTGTTTTAAAAGGAAATAAAAGAACACGAGAACACCAACCATTCTGTGTAACTAAGAGGTTAGGGGAAACACCTCCCTCGGAGGGTAGTTAGGATCAGACAAGTGACTGAATGCTTCGTCAGTTGTTAAATGTGCCTTTGACATTGGCTTTTATGCACACACGAAGATGCAGCAGTGTTGGCTCAACAGGATGACTGAACTATTTCTAGGAGAATTTCCTAAAAGAGAGAGAGTTCATCTTGGTCCCTGTGTCTGGACTATGATAGGGTAGAATGTGAAGATTGTGCATGAAGACATGCTTTACATTGCCTTGGTTGTCTCTATTGGCTGTGTTCCCTGGGTCCAGCCTGTATCGTTAATTCTAGCCTTCTGATGTATACCCTAGAGCATGCGGACAAGAACAGAGCTTAGAGGATTCTGTGCAAACAATAACCACTACTGGAAATGCTTGGCTTAGGGAGATTGGCGTTAGAGAGTGTGTTGTAGGTTCCATGCCCCTTCAGGCGTTATCACTGGCTACTATTGAGTTAATTAAAACATCACTTATTAGGGGTGGCAATTGACAAAGGTCTTTAAGGTCAAGTTTAAAAGTTAATTGAAAGAAACTGAACTTACATGAAATATTTAAAAATATTAATTATGCTCTGTGCCAAAAAATCATGTTAATATACTATGTATTGATACCAATTAACATATGTATATAGAGTACATAAGAATTTTTACCTATGCTTTTGTAGAAAGAGTATCAGATAGACATTGGTTGAATTCTGACTTTGAATGGGCCAAGTGATTAACCTAACTGCCTCAGTTTTTTTCACAAGTAAAATAAGTGCAATAAACTCTATTACATGATTTTATTTATTTGTTCTGGTGAGCATTGGAGAGCATAATCTAAAATACTTAGCTCAATATTTGCAAACAAAGCAACCGACAAGGGATTCATTTCCAGAATAAATAATTCATGCAGCTCAGTATCAATAAAACAAACACCCAGTCAAAAAATGGGTGGAAGATCTAAATAGAGATTTCTCCAAAAAAGATACATGGCCAAGAGGCACATGGAAAGATGCTCAACATCCCTAATTATTAGAGAAATGCAAATCAAAACTAAAATGAAGTAACACCTCACACCAGTCAGAATGGCTATCATCAAAAAAAAAAAAAAATCTACAAACAATTCTGGAGAGGATGTGGGGAAAACGGAACCCTTGTGCACTCTTGGTGTGAATGTAAATTGATACAGCTACTGTGGAAAAGAATATACCTCAAAAAACTAAAGAACCATCATATGACCCAGCAATTCTACTCATGGGTGTACACCCAGAGAAAACCATAATTCCAAACAATGCACTCTAATGTCCACTGTAACACTATTTACAATATCTAGGATATGGAAGCAATCTAAATATCCATCAACAGAAGAATGGATAAGGATATGGCACATAAATACAATGGAATATTCAGTTCAGTTCAGTTGCTCAGACATGTCCGACTCTTTGCAACCCCATGAATTGCAGCATGCCAGGCCTCCCTGTCCATCACCAACTCTTGGAGTTCACTCAAATTCATGTCCATTGAGTCGGTGATGCCATTCAGCCATCTCATCCTCTGTCGTCCCCTTCTCCTCCTGCCGTCAATCCCTCCCAGCATCAGAGTCTTTTCAATGAGTCAACTCTTCACATGAGGTGGCCAAAAGTATTGGAGTTTCAGCTTTAGCATCATTCCTTCCAAAGAAATCCCAGGGCTGATCTCCTTCAGAATCGACTGGTTGGATCTCCTTGCAGTCCAAGGGACTCTCAAGAGTCTTCTCCAACACCACAGTTTAAAAGCATCAATTCTTCGGTGCTCAGCCTTCTTCACAGTCCAACTCTCACATCCATACATGACCACTGGAAAACCATAGCCTTGACTAGACAGACCTTTGTTGGCAAAGTAATGTCTCTGCTTTTGAATATGCTATCTAGGTTAGTCATAACTTTCCTTCCAAGGAGTAAGCATCTTTTAATTTCATGGCTGCAATTTTAAAAAGGAACAAAATAGTATCATTTGCAGAGAAGTGGATGGACCTAGAGTCTTTCATACAGAGCAAAGTAAGTCAGAAAGATAAAAATAAATATCATATATCAACACATATATGTGGAATCTAGAAAAATGGTATTGTTGCTATTTAGTTGCTAAATCATGCCCAACTCTTTGCAACGTCAAGGACTGTAGCCTGCCAGGCTCTTTTGTCCATGAGATTTCCCAGGCAAGAATACTGGAGTGGGTTGCCATTTCCTTCTCCACGGAATCCTCCTGACCCCAGGATTGAACCTGAGTCTCCTGTGTGGCAGGTGGATTATTATTTTACCAGTGAGCTACCTGGGAAAAATGGTACAAGGCAACCTTTTGGCAAAGCAGAAACAGAGACACAGATGTTGAGAACAAATGTATGAACACCAAGGAGGGAACAGGTGGGGGTAGGATGAGTTGGGAAATTGGGACTGACGTACATACTCTACTATGTTGGGCTTCCCGGGTGGCTCAGTGGTAAAGAATCTGCCTGCCAATGCAGGAGACATAGGAGACAAGGGTATGATCCCTGGGTAGAGAAGATCCTCTGGAGAAGGAAATGGCAAACCATTCCAGTATTCTTGCCTGGAGAAGCCCATAGACAGAGGAGCCTTGCATGATGCAGTCCATGGAGTCGCAAAGAGTCAGAAGTGACTGAGTGAGCACGTGTGTGCACGCACGCACACACACACACAAATATAAAATAGATAACTAATGAGAACTTACTGTATAGCACAGGGAACTCTGCTCAGTGCCCTGTGGTGACCTAAATAGGAAGGAAATCCAAAAAAGAGGAGATATATGTGTATGTATAGCTGATACACTTTGCTGCACAGTAGAAGCCAACACAACATTGTAAAGCAACTATACTCCAATAAAAATTAAAAAAAAACAAAACAAAACACCTAACACAGTACCTGGCTTCTATGAAGTGCTCAGTAATGAATATCTGCTATTATTACATTAAAGGGTTTTGATATGTTGACTCTTTTATCTACAGAGAGTCTGTAAAATTATCCCTGAATGTTTTAAAGCCTCTATCTGTGATAGTGAGATGCTCTGATTTATCTGATGTTGAATCATTTAACAGAAGGTATGTGTTAGAGTCATGAATTTTGAAGTCATAAATGTTCCAATGCAGTTCTCTCCACTTGGTACAGCAGGCAGTTGAGATGCAGAGGGGTCTTCAGAATTTCAAATCAGTATATTTACAGAGGGGAGTCTCAAACTGAGATATATCTGCAGTCTAGAGTTTGACCTTTCTGTAGTATTTATTGTTATCATTTGGGGTTTTGTGTAGATATTATTTCTATACATTCAATGGAAGGCAATGCGGGTGCCTCAGAGTTAAGATAAGGTCTGGGCTTCCCCGGTGGCTCAGATGGTAAAGAATCCACCTGGAATGCATGAGGGTTTGATCCCCGGGTTGGGAAGATCCCCTGGAGGAGGTCATGGCAACCCACTCTAGTATTCTTGCTTGGAGAATCCCCATGGACAGAAGAGCCTGGTGGGCTGAAGTCCATGGGGTCACAAAGAGTTGGACACAACTGAGTGACTAAGCACAGCACTCTCCCCATAAGCAATTAGCATGTTGACAACCTGCTGCTGCTGCCAAGTTGCATCAGTTGTGTCTGACTCTGTGCGACCCCTAGACGGCAGCCAACCAGAGTCCCCCATCCCTGGGATTCTCCAGGCAAACCTAGATGGGTAGAAAAGGTGAGCATCGAACACGCAAATATTTCTAAAATAATGAATATCTTAGTAAATGCCATAGGAGAGAGGTAATACAGATTCAAGTGTTTGTTGAGGACTTAGTGGAAAAGGAATTATATCCAGTAGCTTTAGAATGGAGACTACTTATGTTCATAGAAAATGAAGAGAGCATTCCAGATAGAGAAGCTGTGGGTGAGAGCAGAAGACTTGAGAAGAATGAAATATAAAGAGTAGTCCAGTTGAGTTAAGAAGTCTGTATTAGACACTATGCTATGCTAAGTCACTTCAGTCGTGTCCAACTCTGTGTGACCCCATAGACGGCAGCCCACCAGGCTCCCCCGTCCCTGGGATTCTCCAGGCAAGAACACTGGAGTGGGTTGCCATTTCCTTCTCCAATGCATGAAAGGGAAAAGTGAAAGTGAAGTCGCTCAGTCGTGTCCGACTCTTAGCAACCCCATGGACTGCAGCCTACTAGGTTCCTCGGACCATGGGATTTTTCCAAGCAAGAGTACTGGAGTGGGGTGCCATTGCCTTCTCCGTATTAGACACTAATGAGTGCTTTATTCAGGAAAGAGGAGGGAATAAAGGAGGAAAGGATGGAAACAGGGAGGTGGAAATAAGGGAGGGAAGCAATGGACAAATGAAAAGAAACACCATTAAAAGGAACACAGTTGAGTCTGATGTAGTGATGTGGATGAACCTAGAGTCTGCCACACAGAGTGAAGTCAGAAGGAGATAAATGGATATCGTATATTAACATGTATATGTGGAATCTAGAAAAATGATGAACCTATTTGAGGGAAGGAATAGAGACAAAGACATAGAAAATGGACTTGTGGATCCAGTGGGCAAAGGAGAGGGGAGGATGTTTGAGAAAGTATCATTGACATAGATGCCCTACAGTGTGTAAAACAAATAGCCTGTTGGAACATGCTGTATATTCAGGGAGCTCAGCTCTGTGCTGTGATGACCTAGATGGGGTGGGATTGTGGGGAGGGAGGTTCAACAGGGAGGAGATATAAAATATATATATAATAGTTGATTCGTGTTGTATACAGTAGAAATGAATACAACACTGTGAAGCAATTGTTGTTCAGTTGCTCAGTCATGTCTGACTCTATGTGACCCCACGGACCAGGCTGTTCTGTCCACAGAATTCTCCGGGCAAGAATATTGGAGTGGGTAGCTATTCCCTTCTCTAGAGGATCTTCCCAGTCCAGGGGTTGAACCCAGGTCTCCTGCATTGATATATATCTTTTATCAGGCTGAGAGATTTGCAATTAATCCCACAAATGGGTTTAGCTAATGCTTGCTCTCAACAGTTTGTGTTGGCTTCTTTCTAGCAAATTTAGTTCAGAATTGGTGGTCGTCGGTATACAGAACTTTGGATTTAGTCACTTGAATGGTTGATACTTGCTGTTCCTTCCTGGGGACAATAATCTGAAGGAGCAAAAACGAAAGCAGTGTGTGCACAGGGCCAGATAAATTATAAGTCCAGTCAGAACCCCAGCAAAATAAACAATGTTTCTGAAACACAAGTCATGACCACAAAGAATGGATGAATTATTACTCTGGCATTTCCTTTGTTATTTATGTCTGGAAATCAATCAACAGCTGAAGGAATGGAGTAATTTATAAGTCAGGTGCTGTCAAATACTTGTGGGTCTCAACCGGTAGAACCTGTCCATGAATTCCTATGAAAATGGATGGCAATAGAAAAGAATCTTATTACACGCCTGACATTCATAATCTGGTACACATTATCCTAAAGGATATAAAAACATGAATTAAAAATACCATAGCTGCTGAAAACAGAATTGCCCACTGACTGTACAAAACCTTTTCTCTTTCCTCACCACACCTTGTTTAATAAAAATAGATGTAGGTGATGGAACATTTATTATGAAAACAAGTTAACCAAAAAGACCTGTCAATTTGATGGAGGAGGTTATTTGTTCAACAAAATATCCAAGCACATGAGGCAATCTGGAAATCCAATAGGGAAAGCAGAGACACCCCTGCTCTCCCACCTGCCTTCTTGACCAGAAATAAATGTCTGAAGAGCACTGATTAAAAGTATAGACATAGCTTTATGAACATATTTTGCTTCATCAGCTTCAGAAGGACTAAGGGGTGATTGGTCTTCTCATGAGAGCAGAATTTAAACAAGGATCTTGTTGGAAATAGCCAGGCAATTTATCTGCCTCTGTCTCTCCCTCTGCATCTTAGGAGCAGTTGTGTGGTTTCCCCAAGCCCATTTTAGCCGATGAACCCTTACTCATGGAGTCCGCCTCTCAGGGCCAGAGCTATATTAGCCAAACTAATAGGACTCCGACTAGTTTAAGATGCCAAGGATCAGTTCAATGATGGAGAAATATAATTGACAGGCAGGGCAGCTGTTTCCCATTACTTCCTGCAGGCTACATGGTAAGAAAAGTTCTCATTGAAAGTTATTTTGTTAAAGAATAGTAAGATACAGTTGAGTTAATTAGACAACATCAATGGCTCGTGGGACCAAGATGATTACCCGTGAGATTATTTTCATTTTGTAGATGAACCTAAAATGGTTGTACTCAGAGGACCCTCCATCCCAAATAATGTCAGAATAATGTCAGATTGAAAAAGATCCTGATGCTCAGAAAGATTGAAGGCAAAAGAGAAGAGAGCAGTGGAGGAAGAGATGGTTAGATCACATCACTGACTCAATGGACATGAACTTGAGCAAACTCTGGGAGATATTGGAGGACAGAGAAGCCTGGTGTGCTGTCCATGGGGTCACAAAGAGTCAGACATGACTGAGTGACTGAACAACAACAAATGTCAGATTGGACTTTCTCTTTTGTTTAAGGATGAGCTCGTGTGTTTCAAGTCATGGCCAAATCCCAGTCGCTTAAAACAACAGTTTTATTTCTCACTCAACCATGTGTCCATGTGAAGTCGGTCTTCATTGCTCCATCAGGACCCAAGCTGATGAGAACCTCCACCATCGTGAACCTTACCATCCCTGTGCCAGGGAAAAAGGAATAAAGTGAACTGGGCACTAGTTTTTAACCGCTTGGCCCTGGAAGGTGAAGCACAAAGTTTTCTCTCATGTACCATTGTCTTACGAAAGACAGATGGCTGTGCCTGACTTCAAAACACACTAAACATATTTCATACTTTAAAGAATGAGAATTGGAATATGGTAAATAGTCCCAATGTGCCCCAAAATGCACTAAAAAATTCTTAATCTTTGAGTTTCGTTTTTCTAGATATACTTTCCATCTGCCTATTAAGTTTAACCATATTGTCCGTAATGTGGTTTTATTTATATTTGCTAACGATACACATTTAAATTCTGATGTGTTTTCACTTGAACTAAAATGTGTTTGGTCTCTAAACCCAGAAATATGTTCATTGCCTAGTGGAGGTTACTCCTACAGAGACCTGTCTTCTGTATGTTCACTAAACTCTTTACATTGACTTATTCAAGTTTCCGTGACTTAAGGGTCATCAGTGTGCACGCTGCTGTTGCTCCCCCGCGTGCAGGTACCTGGACCATTCTGGATTAGTAACCCCGTGGGCCAAGTGCACTGTTCTGGAAATCAACACTAAGATTATATGGTAACTATTACTATTTGCCAGCTGTGCCAAGTTCAGGCTAATTTCTTAGAAGAAAAAATTGTTATCTAGCCATAGACTATACCTCCAACTTAAAGAGAGGGCATTCTGATGAGATGGGGGGGCACAGTTCTGGATAGGTTTATGGGCTCTTTTCACTTACCAGCTGGACTACGTCCTATATCCTTCACTCTCGGCTTTGATGTCCTCATCTGCAAAATGGGATGATATTACTCTTTCTTTTTTTAAGACTTTTGTTCATGTGGACCATTTTTAAAGACTTTATTGAATTTGTTACAATATTGCCTCTGCTTTATGTTTCAGTCTTCCAGTGGAGAGGCATGTGGGATTTTATTTCCTGACCTGGGATCAAACCCACACTCCCTGCTTTGGAGGGCCAAGTCTTAACCACTGGACCACCAGGGAAATCCAGTAATACCCACTGTGAGTTTTGTCATTATGTAGTAAGCACCTCCTCTTAATACTGTACTAAATACAATTCCTGGTGCAAAGTAAATGCTAGGCAAATATTTGTGGGGAGGACATGTTATTTTCAACATGAATCCGGTGTTCACCTACTTTGCCACTAGATGGTGAATTGAGGTAAAACAAAATATTTGCTGAAATTTTATTTTCCAACAGTCAAGACGGGGAAGAAATTATCCACAACATATGGATGTTTATGGTTGTTTGTTGGTGTTTACACTAGATGAGCAAATTAGTCAAATGAGCAGTATCAATACAATCAGTGTGAACCCTGATGGTGCATAAGAGCCATGCGTTTAATGTAATTGATCACAAATTGATTTACAGCTGATGCTGGTTGACAATCTCAGTTCTTTCTGGCTTTTTTTCTAAAACTTTTTGGTGCATTTTTTGTGTGTGTTTGTTGGTCATTAAACTGATAGTCAGCCAAAATGAAAGAAAAGCAAATTAGTAACTCTTAAAGTTGCTTTTCCTCTTTATCAGCACACAGTCATTCCTATTGCAAATATTTGCCTCTTTCAATTTGCTGCTGCTGCTGCTTCTTCTGTTTTTTTTTTTTTTTTTTTAAACAAATGCATTTAACCAAGAACGAGCGGGAGCGGGAGGTGAGGTTGCCCTGGCTGGGCTCGGAGTGCCTCAAACTGCTGCCAGCTCTGGGTCTGCACAGGTTTGGGTCTGCACTCCTGGGCACTGGCATTGCCACCTCCTGGCACTGGTTCCCCAGCAGCAAGGGTGCACACTGCTGCTGCCTCTTTCCAGCTTCCCAGCCAGGACTGCGAGGAAAGGGGGAAAGAAGGTTTTCATGTCTGAAGTTTTTCAGGAGTTGGAATTTTACCTGTACTTTCTTGGTATGCTAAATCTTTTTATTTCATCCTTTTAAGTAATAAATGATAAAATGATATGAATTGCTTAGTTTTTTTTTTGTAAATTTAACCTCTATGTTCCTTCTTTTCTTCCTTTCTTTCTCCCTCCCTTACCCCCTCCTCCCCTCCCTTCATCTCTTTCTCTTTTATCCCTCAATCAATTATTTCCTGAGTGTCTTCTATGCATCAGAAAGTGTTCTAAGCACTAGAAATGCAGTGCTAATATTCCATTCTCAAAGGAGCAGAAAGATCAGAAACTAAACACAGAAAGTGATAAGAGCTGTGAAGGAAAACCAAGCAAATGGCAACAAGGATGCCTCCATTTTATATCTGTTGGTCCAAGAAATTGGCATCAAAAATATATATATGAATTAAGCCATAGGGCAAGCCTACAGAGTACCTAAGAAAGAGTATTCTAGATATGAAAATGAAAGTGTTAGTCACTCAGTCCTGTCCAACTCTTTGTGACTCCATGGACTACAGCCTGCCAGGTTCCTCTATCCATGGTATTTTGCAGGCATGGAAAATGCTGGAATGAGTAGCCATTCCCTTCTCCAGGGGATCTTCCCAACCCAGGTATCAAACCTGGGTCTCCTGCATTGCAGGAAGATTCTTTACTGTCTGAGCAACCAGGGAAGCCCATTCTAGGTATAGACAGAAATAAGTATCATTACTCTGAGCAGGAACTTGTGTGATAAGCAGAAGCCCAGTCTGACTGATTACAGGAGGTAAAACATGATATCAGAGGAGTAAGCAAGAACCAGGAGCCACATTATGTAGAATTTTGTGGACCGTGGCAAAAGTCTGGATATATTATGAATGTGAAATAAAGTTACGAGTTAGTTTTGAGCAGGTAAGTGAAGTGATCAGATTTACTTAGCTGCTGTATGGAAAAGAGACTTTAGAGAGAAAAAGAAGGAAAGAAGTGAGATCAATCAGGACCTTATCCAGGCAAGGAATGTTGATTGCACAAGACTGGAGTGATGTCCACAGAGGGAGTGAGGAGGAATTGCATCAGGGACCTGTTTCGCTAGTTAAATAAAGATGGAAGAAAAGTTATGACCAACCTAGACAGCATATTAAAAAGCAGAGACATTACTTTGTCAACAAAGATCTGTCTAGTCAAAGCTATGGTTTTTCCAGTAGTCATGTATGGATGTGAGTTGGACTACAAAGAAAGCTAAGCACCGAAGAATTGATGCTTTTGAACTGTGGTGTTGGAGAAGACTCTTGAGAGTCCCTTGGACTGCAAGGAGATCCAACCAGTCCATCCTAAAGGAGATCAGTCCTTGGTGTTCATTGGAAGGACTGATGTTGAAGCTGAAACTCCAATTTTTTGGCCACCTGATGCGAAGAACTGACTCATTTGAAAAACCCCTGATGCTGGGAATGATTGAGGGCAGGAGGAGAAGGGGACAACAGAGCATGAGATGGTTGTGTGGCATCTCTAGCTCAATGGACATGAGTTTGAGTAAACTCTGGGGGTTGGTGATGAACAGGGAGGCCTAGAGTGCTGAAGCCCATGGGGTCACAAAGAGTCAGACACGACTGAGCAACTGAACTTATTAATAGGACCTGAGACAGGGCAGTGGTATTGTTACACACTTTCCCTTGGCATCTGAGCTGTATAAGAACTCCACTAAGCAAATGGCTAATTCAATCTCTTCTCTTTCATCTGCATTTCTCTCTGCCTATTGAGAATGTGGTGCTTCCCAGGTGGCTCAGTGGTAAAGAATCTGCCTGCCAATGGAGGAGACATGGGTTCGATCCCTGAGTCAGGAAGATCCCTAGAGTAGGAAATGGCACTCTGCTCCAGTATTCTTGCCTAGAAAATTCCATGGACAGAAGAGTCTGGTGGGCCACAGTCCATGGGGCTACAGAGTCGGACACAACTGAGCAACTAAGTAAAGTGCATTGAGAATATATGTTAAGAGGGATTTGGACATTTTAAGAAGCTCTGAAAGTTAAGTCCAGGTTTTCTGAATCATCACAGGAGATGGCTTTCTCCAGCATAAAAGATAACTTCATCTCCCAATAAGAAAGGAGAGTCACCTCTAACATACTTCACTCACAGTAAGCAATTAATGAAATGATGAACATCAATTATTAGAATGTCCATTACTGCAGATCCAGGGCCTGGGGATATGTAGCATTGTCTAAAGGCTTTAAAATTATCAACCAGTCCTAGCTGCTTCTCTAGTTAATATGAATCCTCCCACTGCTGATATTCCAGAGATAAAACCCCAAGCTCCTGAAGGAGGTAGAAATTAAACTTTGTAATAAATTATGTGCTATCTGAGACTGCATTCTGCAGTGATCCCACCTGGGCTACTGATAAATAAACAGAGTTATAAAACATAGACCCTGTCAGAGACTCCGAATTCCATTACCTGTATCTACTCTCTGCTCTCTCCTTTCCATTTTATTTTTCTCTTGAGTTCTTTAAACGAGAACAATCTCTATTGAGTTATTTTGGTCCTCATCCATTTCTTTTTAGAAGTTAACAATTCATGCAAAATAGGGTCTAATTTTTTTCTTGAGTATTTAGCAGGACAACTAATCTTCATTTTAAAAAGCTGTCTAGAGTCTTTTTTTCCCTTTCCTCTTAGTCTGGACAGATTTCATTAGCAACCATAAAACAAAAACACCACCATTTCCTGGCCTTTAGGCTAGTGTGTCTCTGGAAAGCATTGCCCAGGCCTTTGAATTGTCTCTGAAGCATTAGGCTTGCATGGTCACTAGATTTATACCTAAGGGGATTATATTCCAGGTGTTCCTCCGGGGACCTTCTCGAGGACTCCCTTTATTCCTCTTTGCTGTGTACTGGTCTCCCTGTCATTCCTGACTCTCTTTATCAGCCTGGGTGACTTTCTATCCACATAGTGAACACTTCCAGCACGCTGAACTCTTAAGTCTTTAAACTTTCAATTGTCATTGAGTGTGAAAAGAATTCATATGCTTAGAATTCCTAACATGGAGAAATCCCTTAGATGAATGTTGTTTACATGTTACAAAAAAAGAAAAATGGAAGATTCTGATATGTTGGCTAGATCCTAAAACCTCATCAATATTTCCATTGAGAATGATGATCTGGATTAGTTCAAGGTTGCTTTGACTTCAGTTTACTAAGGAAGTAAGAAACAGTGGAAAGGACATATGTGAGTTGCGGAGTGGGTGTGGTTCTCCAGTGCCTCTCTCTCTCCTTGCAAAGGAGCACTTGAAGCTAAGGTCCATTTGTGTTTGATTTACTCTTTGTTTGTTTTCCAGTGGATTTTCCCTAATGAAGGAGAAACTTGTAATCTTTAAGTTGGTCAGTTTGTGTGAGGGGGAAGTTTGACAGTTTAATTGTCACTGAATGATTTACTACAGATCAGAGAGGCAAATAGAAATACCAGCATAATTGCCTGTCTTGTTTGATACCCCTTTTCTTAATTTCTATATTAAGAATAGGTGGAAATGGCCCTGACTTTAAAAATGAGAAAGAATAAAGGGACAGAATTTCAATGCCTACTATCAGTTGTATCCTATGGAAATCCCATAAAATTTCAATTTTACAGGAGAAAAATTTAAGGCAGATTGAAAAGTTACATGCACCTCCCCATAAAAGAATTATGGTCACTGTAATTGAAAATGGAAAAGACAGATGGGCACAGCAACCAACTCCTTGATGAAATATTTAATGAGGTGATTACTTAATAGGAATAATTGCTGATCTGAATTTGCAAACTCCACTGAGGAGGAGCAGTATGTTCTGTGAGCTTAAGCTAAGGGGATTTTTGAAGTTACTATCTCTCCTACAGATTAAGAGGGAAAATAAAATACATCTTTTAGGAGAAGAGTTCTCTTCCCTTTTTCTCCCCAAGATTATTTTTCTCTCCTCTTTTCCTGTCTTATGTTCAAAGAGATATTTAAATCAATACAAACATAAAGTGGAAATCCTTCTTATGTCCAATTATTCAGAATAATTTTAAATATGCTCCCCACTTTTTATAAATGCTAAATCATATTGAATGATTCTGGAAGAAACTAGTAAGCAGGTTTCACTGCATTGTCTTTAAACATCACTCCTTTCCTTTTTTGTTTTCTATCTTAAAGAAGCTCTTTGTCAATGTCAATGTATGGCAAAAACCACCACAATATAGTAAAGTAATTAGCCTCCGATTAAAATAAATTAATTAATTAAAACAATTTTTTTTTAAAAAAGCTCTTTGAACTTTTCTTTCAAGTGTATAAAATAACTTTTTTTTGCTTCACATACTGAATCATCCTTACTTTTACCCTTTTATCAAAGTTTGTCCATTCTGGAGCCATTCTCTCTAGGACCTAGAAGTCTCACCATTCAAAGACGTGACAGCTCCCCACCCCTGCACGTACCACGGAACCTGGAATTATCAGTTATCACCACCTGCAGACCTCTAGAATAAGCTGCTTTAAATCTGATGGTCTTCAGAATGAGTAGTATATTGTGGACACTTGGTAAACAGCTTGCCTTAGTGTTGGAGCGTATACATGTGTGCTAAGTTGCTTCAGCTGCGTCTGACTCTTTGTGACCCAATGGACTGTAGCCCGCCAGACTCCTGTCCATGGGATTCTCCAGGCAAAAATATTGGAGTAGGTTGCCATGCCCTCTTCCAGGGGAACTTCCTGACCCAGGGATTGAACCCACGTCTCCTTTGCAGATGGGTTCTTTACCACTAACACCATTTGGGAAGCCCAGGAGTTGGAGTACATACCTTTTATTTATACCAAGAATATATCATGCTGCCATACCTGTCTTCCATTTATTTGTCTCTCTTGACTGTGGTGTGTTTTAGTAGAAGTGGGATCTTTACAGAAATATAGCAATGATATAGATACCAGCATGACTACCAGATTATAGTGTCAGAGTAGAAAGGCAATTAGGTGCAATATATCTGGGTGGAATTCACTCAGAATTAGTTAAGTGTTGTATCTATGCTTGCTTCTTAAGAATTAGGGGGCAAGAGTTGTAGGCTTTTCAAATTAGCAATGTTAGTGTTTTATATTTATATTTTCTGTATACATACTGTGTGCGTGTGTGTGTGCGTGTTGAGAACACTCAAGATCTACTCAACAAGTTTCTGTTGGTGGTTGGTAGAGGCTTTATGAAAAACACTAGGGGCTTCCCTAGTGGCTCAGATGGTAAAGCTTCTTCCTGCAGTGTGGAAGACCTGGGTTCAATCTCTGGGTTGGGAAGATCCTCTGGAGAAGGAAATGGCAACCCACTCCAGTACTCCTGCCTGGAAAATTCCATGGACGGAGGAACCTGGTAGGCTACAGTCCATGGGGTTGCAAAAAGTCGGACACGACTGAGTGACTTCACTTTATGAAAAACAGTACAGAGGTTCCTCAAAAAATTAAAAATAGACCTTCTATACAATCCAGCAACCTCACTTCTGGATAGACATCAAAGGAAATAAAACCAGTATCTTGAAGAGATATCTGCACTCATATTTATTGCAGCACTATTTACAATAGCCAAGTTATGGAAGCAGTTTAAGTGCCCATTGACAAGTGAACGGATAAAGAAAATGTGATACACACACATATTTTTACATTTTCTTAATAACAAATAGACATGTAAGACATGACTATTCCATTTATATGTGATAGAATTTGTTCAAACTAGTGTGGAGAAAACTAATAATTTTAAGAAATCTCTAGTCAGGACTGGGTCGAGAATCTTGAGCTTGATTTTGATTTCCATTGCCATTCTTAGGCACATTCTTCCAAAACGTTAGCCAAGTCCGCTACCAAGAGCTTGTTTGTACATTAGCATTAAGAAAAGTTCTTATTTTTGACAGCAATTTAGCCGAGTTTGGGTCCCATGCTAGAGAGTGCACATGACATAGACCATGATGTGATTGACGTAACTTGGAGCGATCTCATGTAAGGTTTGTTTCCTCACCTCTTTCAGGTCCATCGTCAAATACTGAGAGTTCATCAAACCTTCCTGAGCACTCCATGAACATAACACTGCCCTTGCCCACGCCCTGCACCCACCTTCCTTGCTCTACACTGTTCTCTGTGGAATGTACCTCTGTGTGACTGACCACATAGGTTATAGGTCTTAGTTTGTCCACCTTCAGCTGCCCTGAAATGTAAACTCCATGAGGATGCTGCAGCTGCAACTTTATGTTGGTGGTGGTTTCATTGCTAAGTTGTGTCCAACTCTTGCGATCCCATGGACTGTAGCCTGCCAGTCTCCTCTGTCCAGGGGATTTTCCAGGCACGAATACTGGAGTGGGTTGGCATTTCCTTCTCCAGGGGATCTTCCTGACCCAGGGACTGAACCCAAGTCTCCTGCACTGCAGGCAGGTTTTTTTTTTTTTTTTTTTTACCAACTGAGCTACCAGGGAATTAGCTCCTGGTGTATGCATATACACAGTGAAATATTATTCAGCCATCAAAATGAGATCTTGCCATTTGTGACATGTGGATGGACCTATAGGGTATTATGCTAAGTGAAATGTCAGACAGTAAAAAACAAATTCCATATGCTTTCACTTACATGTGGAATCTAAAAAACAAAGCAAATGAACCAACATCACAAAACAGAACCTTAGTCATAGATACAAAGAACAAACAAGTAGTTTCCAGACGGGAGGGAGCTAGATGAGAGGAATAGGTGAGGTAGATTAAGAGGTAAAACTTCCTGTTACAAAATAAGTGAGTCATCCATATGAAGTGTAGAGAGTAATGAATATAGTCAGTAATTGTGTAATATCTTTGTCAGGTGATATACCATAACTAGATTTATCATAGTGATCATTTTGAAATGTATAGAAATATTGAATCACTGTGTTATACACCAAGAGCTAACATAACATTGTAGGTCAATTGTTTTTCAAAAACAAAGAAATTCATGAAAAAAAACAACAACAACAACAACAGATTTGTGATTACCAGAGGCAGGGGTTGCAGGGAGGGGAAATTGGATGAAGGTAGCCCAAAAGCACAAACTTCAAATTATAAGATAAAGAAGCATCAAGGATCCAATGCAAAACCTGATGTATAGAATTAACACTGCTGTATGTTACATGTGAAAGTTGCTAAGAGTGTAAATTCTAACCATTCTCCTCAGAGGAAAAACAACTTTTCCTATTTCTTTTATTTTGTAACTGTATGAGATGATGGATGTTCACTAAACTTATTGTGGTGATCATTTCATGATGTATGTATAAATTACTGTGCTATACACCTTAAGCTCATTCCGTGCTATATGTCAATAAAACTGGAAGCAAAACAGGAGCAGAAATGAAAGACAGCCAGACGAAAACAATAATTCCATGCTCCAGATCTTTATTCATTTTTTTCTTATGATTTAATTGAGTAGAATCCATTCATATCTAAGTGTTTTTCAAGCAAACTATTAATGCTGAACATTACATATACTTTAAAGCTCGTGTGTAAAGTGTCCATTGACATCACAAGATATCAATCTCTGACAAAGAAGAAAAATATATATATAATTCTCAGGGAAACCTCAGTAAAAGCGAGCTTATCCATCTCCTGCCTTCTGATACTGCTAGCACTTTAATCTCAGATGTTCAACCCCCAGAACTGTGGGAATAAACATCTGTTGTTTCTAAGCCACCCAGTCTACAGCCACCCATAGAACTAAGACATAGTCCTTATGTCAAAAATCCTACATGAATTAGGTCTATAGATTTTCACTTTTTGTGAGTCACAGTGTAAGCAATGAATGCAGGTAATCCATTTACAGGGGATATTTTTAAGATATAGGCTTCCCTGAGTCCCTCATCAGGCCACATTGTGCTGTGTATGAGAGAACAAGCTAAATGGAAGACTTACTGAGTGATGTGTGTCCAAGGTGTAGCTCTCAGTGATATAAATAAAGTTGAAGCATATATTTGAAGAACTAAGATGGCATCTAGATAAAATACTTGAAGAAATAAACAGGACACAACTATCAAAAGAGAGATGCCTGGGGCATATAGTTCCTATCCGGTTGAGAGAAACAACAATCACACAAGCAAACAGAAGGTAAAGCATCTGCCTACAATGCAGGAGACCCGGGTTCGATCCCTGGGTTGGGAAGATCCCCTGGAGAAGGAAATGGCAACCCACTCCAGTCTTCTTGCCTGGAAAATCCCATGGATGGAGGAGCCTACAGTCCACAGGGCCGCAAAGAGTTGGACACGACTGAGCGACTTCACTTTCACTTTCAATCTCAAATAGGTATTTCCCTAAACAATTTCATGTAAGTCTGTGCAAGAGAAAACACTCACCATATGACTGCATACATGCACACATGAACACTCATTCTCTCTCAGTCTCCTTTGTAGCCAGCAGAGCCATGGGAGAAACAAGCAATGGGATTTCATGATTTGAGGTCCTTCCAGCCCCTGCATGCCACTGAATGTGGATAATAAATAAATGGATACGTATCCTGGTATTAAGTGCTTTTGAAAAATGGAGGATTCCAGCTGATCAGAGGAAATGAAGTCACTCTGGCCCTCTATTAGCAGAGATACCAGCCTCATATTCATTTCTAACATCACTCACAGGGGTGGGTACTTCTTACCAAGAGTGATACTGAACTAAATCAAACATGACCTTGTTTGATTAGAAAACCAATAGTTACTTCTCCCCGGGGAACTTCACGGTCTTTTGCTATGAAACCTAGAAGTTGAGTGAATAATACAATGGAAAGGTGCTAAAACAGGCAACCCTCTCAATAATTAAAAGACATAAAAAGAAATTGCCTGCAAAATTTAGCAAAACTAACATGATATCCAACATAGCTATCTCAGGATCCCAAGTTAACTTTGGCATCACTGTATGGAAGTCCATACTGAGGATTTGGTTAGGGCTGGTGATGGGGACCATGGCAGAGAAAGATAGCGACAAAGCAGAGTCACAAGGAAGGGCTGATGAGAACCACTTCTCAGTGGTGGAAGGGAAGATCAGCATTTACTTTTCTCAATCTTGCTTTACTTAAGCCATATAGACATGCCTGTGTGTGTCCAATATATGCATATATATAATATATATTATACACACACAAATTTACATCCACACACATATATATCCACATATGTATGCATGTATATATTTCTTCTGTTATGTGAATATTTTCATGATGATTTGCTTTTTTGGTAGGTGATATAAATAGAATCTGATCATATTTCTGAAGAAGCCTACTTTTTGCCAAAGTTAGGCTTCTGATTCTGAGGCCCTGATTGATTAGCTTACATTGACAGGTATGGTCTCATATTGAAAGGCAGTGCTCTTGACACACTATTCTAGAAGCTTTTGCAGTATCTCACAAGTTGATATATGTAGCTTAACAATTAAGGGTAAGGCTGATTTCAAAGTAAATTAACTAGGCGTCTCTGGTGGCTTAGATGGTAAAGAATCTGCCTGCAATGCAGGAGACCAGTGTTTGATCCCTGGGTTGGAAAGATCCCCTGGAGAAGGGAATGGCTTCCCACTCCAGTATTCTTGCCTGGAGAATTCCATGGACAGAGGAGACTAGCCAGCTACAGTCCATGGGATTGCAAAGAGTCAGACACAACTGAGCAACTAACATTTTCACATTCTTTCTTTTAAGGACTCATCTGATTAGGTCAGGCCCACACAGGATAATCTCACTTTTTACTAACTCAATGTCAGTTGATTAACGACCTTAGTTACATCTGAAATATCCCTTTGGATGTATAATGTAACATAATCACAGGCACAGTGACTCATTGTACTCCTGAATCCCACCCACATTCAAGGGGAAAGGGTCATACAGGGAACATATAGTGGGGAGGGGCAGGAATCTTGGAGATAAATGAGATCTGCTTGCCACACTCTTTTTGCCCTCTATGCTTACTGACTGATACAGAACTTTTTTGCAAAGAGTCAGACATGACTGAGCAACTAAGCACACGAAGATTCATAACAGCCATGACAACATTTTTTAGACCTTACCACATACCCTGTACTATGCTAAACACTTTCATTTGATGGTTTTTTTTTCCTCCCAAAAACTCAGTGAAGGAAATACTGTTATCTCTGTTTTATAGATGAGGAAACTGAGACTTCACTTGAACAGCTCCCCATGATGACACACCAGGACAGAGCACGGCAGGAGTGTAGGCAAATGTGTTATCTTACCACAGTCAACTTATAATTTCACTCTGTTTAAGATGACCTTGGGCCAAGCAGTCACTGACATTAACCTCCAATAAAAACCACAGGTACATTCTCTAACTATTCAGATCAGGATAAATAGTAAACCTACAACCCAGGCAAGAGGAAAAAGGAGAAATATATATGTGCAGGCAGCATTCACGGCATTGCAGTGACATTGCCCAGGGAAAAAAACAGAAAAGCCTCATCAGCATTCACAAATTTCCTAAATATAATATAAAAATACATTCCTTGTCATACTTAATGACACTGCTGCCACTTGGAGTGATTGGAGCTTCCGATTTTTTTATTTAAAACCATTCTTTCCCCCCCTCTCTCTTTCATCAAAGCCAATAGGATCCACAAACAGCACTAGGCCTAAGGCCCCAGAGCGGAGCCAAAGCATGTTGAACATCAGTAGCAGAGAGAATAAGAGGCAATAATTCCCTACAACTGAAATAGCAGATGCACACACACTGAAAAGCAGGCATGTTCCCTTAAGACATAGATCCTGGAACACCTGACCACTCCTCTAGGAGTTAAAGTACTTTTTGAAAGCACATGTATGAATGTCTATGTCGCCTAAGGTGCTATTTATGAATACATTATAACATGTGGGCAAATCTTGACTGTGATGACTTTTTCTAACTCTGCATCAGAAAGCCTGGTTTTGCAATGGTGTCTTTCTTAATTCCTTTTTCTTTCTTTTTTTTTTTTTTTTATCTTAACTCTTAACCCATTCCTAGTGAGTGAGTAGTATGCAGGCCTTGTCTGTCATAGGCATTATTTGCTGCATAGCTATGCTTTTTTTCAAAGACCACAAAGTGGTAACATAAGGGCTAAATCACTGAACTCATGTTACTCATCCTATGAAATACACACACACACACACACACACATACACACACACAGAGTATATGTATGCATGGATATGTTTTGGGTTGGTCAAAATGTTCATTTGGATTTTCCCATATCATCTTATGAAAAAGCCCAAACAAACCTTTTGGCCAACCCATTATGTGTATACGTGCCTATTTATTTTTATATGTATCTATCTGTCCATCTGTCTATGAATATCATAGCTTTAAAATAATGAAGATTTTTTATTAATATTAATAAGATTTAATATTAACTCTTTGTCCTTGTCCCTTAACACATTTATATCGCTTGCCTGAAACCCTTGTAGTCCCATTTGAATTTGTAACTGTAACTTTATATATATTTTCCAGTCATTTCAGTTGTACATGCTTTGTGCCCTTAACAAGATGAGTCCAAAAAGATTATTGTCTCTTTTATGTTCTTCAGGACCCAGGTACATCAACTCTTGAATTTGAGAACAAAATTTTGTGTGCTTATGTGTTTTTTTTTTTTTTTTTTTTTGAGAATTTATCAGAGCCTCAAAAGATCTTATTACCCAAAGAAATTTTAAAGGTCTCATAAAGACCTCTGAATTCATATTCATTATTTTATGACCTCCATTATTTTAAGGATAGAAAAAGAAAGTGTTTTGGCCAAGGGTCTATAATATAGTATATACTGTACAAATTAATGCCAGACTATGGCTCAGATGGTAAAGAATCTGCCTGCAATGCAGGAGCTGCAGGATACCTAGGTTTAATCCCTGGGTTGGGAAGATATCCTGGAGAAGGGAATGGCAACCCACTCTAGTATTCTTGCCTAGAGAACCCCATGGACAGAGGAGCCTAGCGGGCTACAGTCCATGAGGTCGCAAAGAGTAAGACACAACTGATTGGCTAAGTACACAAGACTAGCAAGAGGCCATGTGACTAGCAGGCAAAATGCTGCTTTCAAGAATTCAATCTGTGTTTAGATTTTTCATCAATATTTGCTTCAGTTTTGTACACCCTATACAGTTTTGGGAGAAGGAAATGGCCACACACTCCAGTATTCATACCTGAGAAATCCTATGGTCAGAGGAGCCTGAAGGGCTACAGTCCCCAGTTAAAAAGCATCAGACACAACTGAGCACGCACACACACATAGTTTTTGGTAAAGATAGGCAAAAGAGAGAATGAGTAACCTAGTCCCAATTTCAAAAAGAAAAATTTGAATCATTTCTTCTAAATTCCATAAGAAAAGCTACATTGTGTGATTCTGCTCTGGCTGTGTTGATCGGGGCAGGGGATTAATAAATTTTCAATAGAATAAATTTATTTCATAGAATAAATTTTCAATCGTGATGATGACAAGTGTCACCAAGAAAATGATGTGAGTTTTTAGGAAGAATGATGTCAGAGTGTATTTCCTCTAGTGTCTTACTTAGGGATGCTTTTCTTTCCCCAAGTTACTGTGGTCAGCAAAATCCCACTTTCCCATAAATGAAAAGACATTTCGGGAAAAAAAAAAGAGTGATGGGGGAAAGAATGAGGACAACTGTCCATCTTAGAGACCATTTAGTGCAAATGCAGATGCCTCTGAGCAAAGAATTTTTGCTTCAAGTGTAGTTTTTTTCCTGTAATTCTTTTCCAAAATTCCACTTCATTCACTTCAATCGCATGTGCATTGGACTGTTCTATGTAAAGCGGCAGTTTACTCAGGAAGTGGTTCTTTTTTAGCGTGTTTAAATCCCAAGATGAAATGCCACTTCAGAAAGCTGCAATCTTCATGGCACTGGAGAGTTTCGGGAGTGCAGAAACTTCTTTTCTGAACTCATTCTCCTGTTTAGGAAAGTAGTTTAGGTTTCACAAGTCCCACCCATCTATTGTGTTTCCTTGAAAAGCACAAAGGATAAAAATAAGCTGCGTGATCTCTTGAGAAAATTGTGTTTGTAACCTATTTCCTCCTGAAAGTGATTTCAAAAGTAAATTTGAGCCAACTTTGAAAGGCAAAGAAAAATCCCTCTGTTCCTTTTCAGTCAATATTACTTATGACTTACTACCTCTTATCTTATGCTTTTCTTTTCTTTCTTCTCCCTGCTCTGTCCACTTGGAAATCAAAGACAAGACAGTCAAAAGCTATTAGGGAGAGAGACTTGACAATTCCAAAAGAATATCAGTTCAGTTCAGTTCAGTCGCTCAGTCGTGTCCGACTCTTTGAGACCCCATAAATCGCAGCACGCCAGGCCTCCCTGTCCATCACCAACTCCCGAAGTTCATTCAGAATCACGTCCATCGAGTCAGTGATGCCATCCAGCCATCTCATCCTCTGTCCTCCCCTTCTCCTCTTGCCCCCAATCCCTCCCAGCATCAGAGTCTTTTCCAATGAGTCAACTCTTCTCAAGAGGTGGCCAAAGTACTGGAGTTTCAGCTTTAGCATCATTCCTTCCAAAGAAATCCCAGGGCTTATCTCCTTCAGAATGGACTGGTTGGATCTCCTTGCAGTCCAAGGGACTCTCAAGAGTCTTCTCCAACACCACAGTTCAAAAGCATCAATTCTTCGGTGCTCAGCCTTCTTCACAGTCCAACTCTCACATCCATACATGACCACAGGAAAAACCATAGCCTTGACTAGATGAACCTTTGTTGGCAAAGTAATGTCTCTGCTTTTGAATATGCTATCTAGATTGGTCATAACTTTCCTTCCAAGGAGTAAGCATCTTTTAATTTCATGGCTGCAGTCACCATCTGCAGTGATTTTTGGAGCCCCCATAAATAAAGTCTGACACTGTTTCCACTGTTTCCCCATCTATTTCCCATGAAGTGGTAGGACCGGATGCCATGATCTTTGTTTTCTGAATGTTGAGCTTTAAGCCAACTTTTTGACTCTCCTCTTTCACTTTCATCAAGAGGCTTTTGAGTTCCTCTTCACTTTCTGCCATAAGGGTGGTGTCATCTGCATATCTGAGGTTATTGATATTTCTCCGGGCAGTCTTGATTCCAGCTTGTGTTTCTTCCAGCCCAGCGTTTCTCATGATGTACTCTGCATATAAGTTAAATAAACAGGGTGACAATATACAGCCTTGACGAACTCCTTTTCCAGTTTGGAACCAGTCTGTTTTTCCATGTCCAGTTCTAACTGTTGCTTCCTGACCTGCATACAGGTTTCTCAAGAGGCAGATCAGGTGGTCTGGTATTCCCATCTCTTGAAGAATTTTCCACAGTTGATTGTGATCCTCACAGTCAAAGGCTTTGGCATAGTCAATAAAGCAGAAATAGATGTTTTTCTGGAATTCTCTTGCTTTTTCCATAATCCAGCAGATGTTGGCAATTTGATCTCTTGTTCCTCTGCCTTTTCTAAAACCAGCTTGAACATCAGGAAGTTCACAGTTCACCTATTGCTGAATCCTGGCTTGGAGAATTTTTGAGCATTATTTTACTAGCATGTGAGATGAGTGCAATAGTGCAGTAGTTTGAGCATTCTTTGGCATTGCCTCTCTTTGGGATTGGAATGAAAACTGACCTTTTCCAGTCCTGTGGCCACTGTTGAGTTTTCCAAATTTGCTGGCATATGAGTGCAGCACTTTCATAGCATCATTCAGGATTTGAAAGAGCTCAACTGGAATTCCATGACCTCCACTAGCTTTGTTCATAGTGATGCTTTCTAAGGCCCACTTGACTTCACATTCCAGGATGTCTGGCTCTAGGTCAATGATCACACCATCGGGATTATCTGGGTCGTGAAGATCAAGAATATTTAATGGGTGGAAATAGAGTTGAGCTATTTCAAATCCTAAAAGTTGATGCTGTAAAAGTGCTGCATTCAGTATGCCAGCAAATATGGAAAACTCAGCAGTGGTCACAGGACTGGAAAAGGTCAGTTTTCATTCCAATCCCAAAGAAAGGAAATGCCAAGGAATGCTCAAACTACTGCACAATTGCACTCATCTCACATGCTAGCAAAGTAATGCTCAAAATTCTCCAAGCCAGGCTTCAACAGTACATGAACTGTGAACTTTCAGATGTTCAAGTTGTATTTTGAAAAGTCAGAGGAACCAGAGATCAAATTGCCAACATCTGTTGGATCATCAAAAAAGCAAGAGAGTTCCAGAAAATCTTTATTGACTATGCCAAACACTTTGACTGTGTAGATCACAACAAAGTGGAAAATGCTTAAAAAGATGGGAATACCAGACCACCTGACCTGCCTCCTGGGAAATCTGTATGTAGGTAAAGAAGCAACAGTTAGAACTGGACATGGAACAACAGACTGGTTCCAAATCAGGAAAGGAGTACATCAAGGCTGTATATTGTTACCCTGCTTATTTAATTTATATGCAGAATACATCATGAGAAATTCTGGACTGGATGAAGCACAAGCTGGAATCAAGATTGCCGGGAAAAATATCAATAACCTCAGATATGCAGGTGAAACCACCCTTACAGCAGAAAGTGAAGAAGAACTAAAGAGCCTCTTGATGAAAGTGAAAGAAGAGAATGAAAATGTTGGCTTAAAGCTCAACATTCAGAAAACTAAGATCATGGCATCTGGTCCCATCACTTCATGGCAAATAGATGGGGAAGCAATGGAAACAGTGACAGACTTTATTTTTTTGAGCTCCAAAATTACTGCACATTGTGACTGCAGCCATGAAATTCAAAGATGCTTGCTCCTTGAAAGAAAAGTTATGACCAACCTAGACAGCATATTAAAAAGCAGAGACATTACTTTGCCAACAGAGGTCCATTTCATCAAAGCTATGGTTTTTCCAGTAGTCATGTATGGATGTGAGATTTGGACTATAAAGAAAGCTGAGCACTGAAGAATTGATGCTTTTGAACTGTGGTGTTGGAGAAGACTCTTGAGAGTCCCTTGGACAGCAAGGAAATCTAACCAGTCCATCCTAAAGGACATCAGTCTTGAATATTCATTGGAAGGACTGATGCTGAAGCTGAAACTCCAATACTTTGGCCACCTGATGTGAAGAACTGACTCATTTGAAAAGACACTGATACTGGGAAAGATTGAAGCAGGAGAAGGGGACGACAGAGGATGAGATGGTTGGATGGCATCACTGACTCAACGGACATGAATTTGATTAAACTCTAGGAGTTGGTGATGGACATGGAAGCATGGCGTGCTATAGTCCATGGGATTGCAAAGAGTCAGACTCAACTGATTGGCCAAACTGAACTGAACTACTAACCAGATGAAGCGCAATCTGAAAGAACCCATAGGGATGGTGACATTTTTCATATTAGCAAAGAAAATAAAAGTCTCAAAGGAATTTTATTTTAAAAAGTATTTGGGGTAACTCTAAAGCACCCGAGTTTTATTGAGTACATACTATGAGAGTGTTAGTCACTCAGCCATGTCTGACTCTTTGTGACCCTACTGACTGTAGTCAACCAGGTCCCTCTGTCCATAGAATTCTACAGGCAAAAATATTGGAGTGTGTGGCCATTCCCTTCTCCAGGGGATCTTCCCGGCCCTGGGACAGAACTGCATTGCAGGTAGACTCTTTCCTATCTGAGCCACCAGGTAAGCCTAGATATCATGAGCATTGCTCTATGAATACATCCAGAAGAAAATGCAAGGGAATAACTGGACAAAGTCTAACCCTTAAGTCACCATTTATAGGTGAGGAAATAAAATGTAGGTGTTTGAAAAGTAAGTTAACAACAAAATGATGTGATTGGTATAGATTAAAAGTGCTAAAGGAAATTCTCAAAACATCCTTGATTAAAGAGTGCATGGTTATTTTTAGTATCTATAATCAATTTTTTCCACTTATGTAAAGTTTAAAATGATTGGACTTTTTGCTATGCATTACCTCTTATCCCTGAACTGACAACTTAAAGCGTATGTCTCATTTCATATCTCAGATGGATAAACTGGAGTTCATATGTTTTTGGTAACTTTCCCAGTGATATATGGTTATAGGATATTAGATTTATGACCTGAACTCCTGTTTTGTGAGTCATCATCCTAAACTGATGCAGGATGATCAATGTAAATGAATTGCTAGAACTTAAAAGAGGTCTTCTGTATTCATTTTTTAATTCATCAAGTTTGTACAGAATGATCAAAATATTTCTGCCACTTCACTAGGCACTGGGCATATCTGCATAACTAAAACATAGCTCCTGCTTTCTCAGAGAAGCATAAGTAAAGAAACATAAGCAATACCTACTAAATGAAAAGTAAAAGGCAAAGTCTCTCAGTCATGTCTGACTCTTTGCAACCTCGTGGACTATACAGTCCATGGAATTCTCCAGGTCAGAATTGGAGTGGGTAGTCTTTCCCTTCTCCAGGGGATCTCCCCAACCCAGGGAGCAAACTAGGTCTCCTACATTGCAGGTGGATTCTTTACCAGCTGAGCCACAAGGTAAGCCCTAAATACCTACTAGATCAGATCAGATCAGTTGCTCAGTCCTGTCTGACTCTTTGCAACCCCATGAATCGCAGCACACCAGGCCTCCCTGTCCATCACCAACTCCCAAAGTTCGCTGAGACTCACGTCCATCGAGTCAGTGATGCCATCCAGCCATCTCATCCTCTGTCTTCCCCTTCTCCTCTTGCCCCCAATCCCTCCCAGCATCAGAGTCTTTTCCAATGAGTCAACTCTTCACATGAGGTGGCCAAAGTACTGGAGTTTCAGCTTTAACATCATTCCTTCCAAAGAAATCCCAGGGCTGATCTCCTCCAGAATGGACTGGTTGGATCTCCTTGCAGTCCAAGGGACTCTCAAGAGTCTTCTCCAACACCACAGTTCAAAAGCACCAATTCTTCGGTGCTCAGCCTTCTTCACAGTCCAACTCTCACATCCATACATGACCACTGGAAAAACCATAGCCTTGACTAGATGAACCTTTGTTGGCAAAGTAATGTCTCTGCTTTTGAATATGCTATCTAGGTTGGTCATAAGTTTCCTTCCAAGGAGTAAGCATCTTTTAATTTCATGGCTGCAGTCACCATCTGCAGTGATTTTGGAGCCCCCATAAATAAAGTCTGACACTGTTTCCACTGTTTCCCCATCTATTTCCCATGAAGTGGTAGGACCGGATGCCATGATCTTCGTTTTCTGAATGTTGAGCTTTAAGCCAACTTTTTGACTCTTCACTTTCACTTTCATCAAGAGGCTTTTGAGTTCCTCTTCACTTTCTGCCATAAGGGTGGTGTCATCTGCATATCTGAGGTTATTGATATTTCTCCCGGCAATCTTGATTCCAGCTTGTGTTTCTTCCAGCCCAGCGTTTCTCATGATGTACTCTGCATATAAGTTAAATTAACAGGGTGACAATATACAGCCTTGATGAACTCCTTTTCCAATTTGGAACCAGTCTGTTTTTCCATGTTCAGTTCTAACTGTTGCTTCCTGACCTGCATACAAATTTCTCAAGAGGCAGATCAGGTGGTCTGGTATTCCCATCTCTTGAAGAATTTTCCACAGTTTATTGTGATCCACACAGTCAAAGGCTTTGACATAGTCAATAAAACAGAAATAGATGCTTTTCTGGAACTCTCTTGCTTTTTTCATGATCCAGTAGATGTTGGCAATTTGACCTCTGGTTCCTCTGCCTTTTCTAAAACCAGCTTGAACATCAGGAAGTTCACGGTTTACATATTACTGAAGCCTGGCTTGGAGAATTTTGAGCATTACTTTACTAGCGTGTGAGATGAGTGCAATTGTGCGGTAGTTTGAGCATTCTTTGGCATTGCCTTTCTTTGGGATTGGAATGAAAAGTGACATTTTCCAGTCCTGTGGCCACTGCTGAGTTTTCCAAATTTGCTGGCATATTGAGTGCAGCACTTTCACAGCATCATCTTTCAGGATTTTGAAATGCCTACTAAATACCTACTAAATATCGGAGGATAAATGACTGAGGGAAAAATGATTAAATAGCATTCATTAAAACTCTTCAAAGTCTTGGATTGTTAGACTGGAGCCAACTCCAAGAAGAACTCATGTATAATCCAGACATAAAATGTGGTTCATGACATCAAGGATATGAGAACCCAGGGAGAAAGAAGTGCTCTTAAAAGGGTCACCATCTCAGAAGAGAGAAGCTTACCAGTTGAGAGAAAAGGAGACAGTTTCAGGCTGTTAGGAACTCGGTCTTCAAAGGGAAGAATGTCTGTTTTTAAATTCTGCAATGCTATAATATTCTAGCTGTGGGAATTTGAACAAGTTTCTGTACACTCACAATGGATTACTGAAAAGAGAAATTAAGGAAATAATTCCATTTACAATCACATCAAAAAGAATAAGATACTTAGAAATATGTTTAACCAAAGAGGTAAAAGATCTGCATACTGAAGAAAATAAATTGAAGAAAACACAACTAAATAGGAAGATATTTCAAATCCATGGATTAGAAAAAATGATTGTCAAAATGTCTATACTACCCAAAATAATCTACAGATTCAATGCAAATGCCATTAAAATTCCAATGGCTTTTATTATAGAAATAGAAGAAACCTAAAATTCATATGGAGCCACAAAAGACCTCAAACAGCAATCTTGAGAAAGAATAGCAAAGCTGAAGACATCACACTTTCTGACTTCAGACTATATCACAAGGCTCAGAAATGAACCCATGCGTATGGTCAATTGATTTTTCTACAAAGTCTCCAAGAATAAGAAATGCAGAAGACAGTTTCCTCAATAAAAGGTGTTGAGAAAACTGGACATCCACATGCAAAAGAATGAAATCTCTGTCTTACACAGTACAAAAATATCAACTCCAAATAGATCTTGAACCTGAACATAAGACCTGAAACTACAAAGTTCCTAGAAGAAAGTATTAGGAGTATGCTCCTTGGCATTGGTCTTGGCGATTATTTTCTGGATTTTATACCTAAAACATGGGCTAAAATAAACAAGTGGGACTACAACAAATTAAAAAGTTTTTGCAAAGCAAAGGAAATCATCATCAGAATGAAAAGTCAGCATATGGAATGGGAGAAAATGTTTGCAAACCACATATCCAATAAGTGGTCTGTATCCAAAATATACAAGGAATGAATACAACTCAACACCCCCTCAAAATTCTGATTAAAAGTGAAAAAAGGACCTGAATAATAATTTTTCCAAAGAAAATATACAAATGACCTACAGGTACCTGAATTATAATTATAAGTGAAATGCAAATCATTAGGAAATGCAAATGTGAGATACTACCTCACACCTTTTGGGATGTCTACTATAAAAAAGACAACAATATCAAATGCTTGCAAGGATGTGGAGAAAAAGGAAGCATTCATACACTGTTGCTGGGAATATAAACTTGTTCAGGTATTACAGAAAATGGTGTGGAGATTTCAAAGAATACTTTGGCCACCTGATGCAAAGAACTGACACATTGGAAAAGACCATGATGCTAGGAAAGACTGAAGGCAGGAGAAGGTGATGACAGAGGACAAGATGGTTGGATGGCATCACTGACTCAAGGGGCATGAGTTTGAGCAAGCTCCAGGGAGTTGGTGATGGACAGGGAGGCGTGGTGTGCTGCAGTCCATGGAGTCACAGAGTTGGACATGACTGAGCCACTGAACTAAACTGAACTGATGGAGATTTCTTAATGAACAAAAGATAGAACTATCATATGATCTAAAACCCTTCTTCTGAGTAAATATCCAGAATTAATGAAATAATTATCTGATAGAAATATCTGTATTTCCTTGTGTATCACAGCAGTACAATGTGTATATATATAAACACACACACACACACACACATATATATAATTTATGCATATACATATATATGGATTAATATAATATACTAAGCATAATATCCACACAATGGAATATTGTTTGGCCTTACAAGAGATGTAAATCCTGCCATTTTCAACAACATGGATGAATCTGGAGGACATTATGCTAAGTGAAATAAGCCAGACAAATACAACATGTACTTCATGGTATGACTTACACATGGAATCTGAAAAAAAAGAGAAAAGAGTTGAATTCATAGAAACAGAGTAGAAAAGTGTTTGCTGGGACTGGTGTGAGGGTGAGGCAAATAAGGAGAAGCTGATAAAGGGGTGCAGACTTTCGGTTATAATAGGAATAATGCCTGAGGATCTAATGTTTGGTGACTGTAGCTGATAATGCTGTATCATGTAATTGAAATTTTGCTCAGAAAGTAAAACTTTAGTGTTCTCACAAAAATATAAAGGCAATAAAAAAGTAAAATTTAGATTAAAGTTTATTGGAAAAAATAATGCACAAGCAATGGGTAGTAAAATCAGGGGTGACTCTGTTCTCCAAGTTACACATAATAGAAGAAGATGCTTTGTGTAACAAAACCGGGTTCTTTGATACCAGTGGAGATAACAGAACCCTAAAATAACAGGAATCAGAGATTCTTTGACTCGTTTTATGGTCTAAGCCACTTTTCAGATCTAGAGCCCAGGTTTTGAAGCTGAAGCTGTCTCATCAGGAAGAAAGAATTTGCAACACCAAATGTGCTCAGTAATGACTTGCTCTCCTTTTTCAGTAACGAAAATCATACACTCAGGAAAAAAGAATGATGAGACAATGTAAGGACTGTTGGACACAGGGGCTGAGTTTTCAGTGACACCCAGATGCTATTCATTGATGCTATTAGAGTGAGTGAGGTAATAAATGGTATCTTTATCTGTATCCAGCTTACGGTGATCCACTAGGTCTATAGAGTTAACCTGTGGTTATTTCCCAGTCTCTAAAGATCAGTTGGAATGGACATACTTGATAATTTACACACTTATATTATTCCCTGACCCATGGACTAAGATTTATCATAGTAAGGAAAGTCAAGTGAAATCCTCTGAAACTGCCCCCTTTCTAGTCTTAGAGTATGAAAGTAGATTTCCTCTAAACTCAATCAAACAGCACTTCTTATTTCAGCTGCTACATCAAACATGGAATGTTTACCGAAAGTGGTTGGCGTGGTCTTAGATAAATATAGTCATTGATTGGCAGCCATGTTCTTTTCCATTACTACCAAAAAGAGGGCAGAAAGCAGTTTACCATCACAGAAGACAGACAACAGTCTACATTTATATTCTTGTCCAGGGTTATGACAAGAAATGACAAGAAAAGAAAGGGTTATATGAACTTCCTTGATAGCTCAGTTGGTAAAGAATCCGTCTGCAATGCAGGAGACCCTGGTTCAATTCCTGGGTTGGGAAGACCTGCTGGAGAAGGGATAGGCTATCCACTCCAGTATTCATTGGCTTCCCTTGTGGCTCAGCTGGTAAAGAATCTGCCTGCAATGCAGGAGACCTGGGTTTGATCCCTGGGTTGGGAAGACCCCCTGGAAAAAGGAAAGGCTACCCACTCCAGTATTATGGGCTAGAGAATTCCATGGACTGTATAGTCCATGGGGTCGCAAAGAGTCAGACACGAGTGAGCGACTTTCACTTCCCCAGGGTTATGTTGACATTCTCACCCTCTGTACTGTTATAATATAAAGGGACTTTGACTATGTGATTTTTCCACATAAACTTCCCTTGACTCAGTAAATCATTAGCACAACAATAATCAAATCATATGAGCAAGGAATGTTAAGTAGATTGTGGGCCTTGGTATGAATACTGGATCTGGAAGGTGGGAAATAAAGCCTATGAAAATTTGGAAATTATGTCAGGAAATCTCATCCAAAATAAAGGATAAATTATTGTTTCTTTTAACCTCAAAAATAAGAAGAAAGCATAATGTTTGGTATTATCTTCAGCTTCTAGAAATAGAATATTTCTAGAAAAACAATTATGTTTCACATAGGGTGACAAGATTTCAATGCATATATACTTATGGCTTGGGTCATACAGCTGAGCAAACTCTTTGGTACAAAAATTACCTGTGGTAGGAAAAACATTATACATTTATAGCTCAATCTCTGATGAGAATTATGATATAAGCTGAAAAAAATTCCATGTCATCTCCAACAAAGAATTATGCACCTTAAGAAAAAAGCAGCCCATATGGATATCCAATTTTATCAACACCATTTGTAGAAGAGACTGTCATTTCAGTGCTGTATATTCTTGGCAACCTTGTCAAAGATCAGTTGATTGTTTATGTGTGGTTTTTTTTTTCTGGACTTTCTATTCCATTCCGTCGGTCTATAGACCTGTGTTTATGCCAGTATCATACTCTTATAACTACTGTTGCTTTGTAATATATTTTGTAATCAGAAAGTGTGGTGATTCCAGCTTTCCTCTTCCCTCCTAAGATTGTTTAGGCCATTTTGGGTTCTCTGTGGCGTCACGTGAAGTTTTGGACTGTTTTTCTATTTCTATTTTTTAAAAATGCCACTGGGATTTTGATAGGCATTGACTGATTTTGTAGATCACTTTGGATAGGTCATTTAACATAAATCTAGTCTTCCAGTTAATGAAAATGGATGTCTTTCCAAATTAAAAAAAAAAATTCTTCCATAAATGTTTTGTAGTTTTTAGTTCTATCAGCTGAGAGAGACCATATGATAAGATGAAAATGGTAGAGCCAGGATCATCCAAGAGCTGGTCAGTAACACAGGCAGGTACACGAAAAGTTGGCTCAGAAAAATATAGTGTCTCCACAGTCACACTGCTATTGCTCACTTGGCTCAAACCTATTGGTCACAGAGGATTCCCTTTGAAGGAGGAGGAAGAAAAAGAGCTTGATTCAATATTGTATGAGCCAAAAATTCTGAACTTGATTTACGTATGGGTATATTGTATGAGCCAAAAATTGATGGTCTCTGTGTTACAGTCTCACATAGAGTAGTCCTTAAAGACAGCACAGATGGGAAATACTCCCAATGAGCAGAGCTACCTTCTTGTCTTCTTTATATGAAGAGAAGTGGCCAAAATTAAGAATACATAGGATTTTTGATGGTTGTGCATTATTGGCAAAGGGAAAGAATGCAGTATTAGATAAACTCCAGTTAGAAGTATTAGGGGCCATATATTAGAGTCCCTCAGTCCCTCCTTTATTAATATGTATATTTCCATTTCAACCAATATATTTTGGATAAGTGAATAGATATTCTCTTTAAATTACTTTAAGACTTGGGTTTGATCCCTGGGTCAGAAAGATCCCCTGGAGAAGGGCATGGCAACCCACTCCAGTATTCTTGCCTGGAGAATCCCATGGACAGAGAAGCATGACAGGCTATGGTCCCTGGGGTGACAAATAGACACGACTGAGTGGCTAGCAGTTTCGCTCTCTTTTTCATGTTTCCATTTCAACCAATACCTTTTAGATATATGGATAGATAGTCTCTTTAAATTACTTTTGCTGAAGAGAAAACACAGAAGGAAACAATGAAGATATTCTCATAGCTGGACAATGCATGCTAAGTTGCTTCAGTCTTGTCTGACTCTTTGTGACCCCATGGTCTGTAACCCACCAGACTAGCCCTCCTCTATTTATGGGGTTTTTCAGGCAAGAATACTGGAGTGGGTTGCTATGCCCTTGTCCAGGATATCTTCCCAACCCAAGGATTGAACTCATGTCTCTTACATCTCCCGCATTGGCAAGTGGGTTCTTTACCACTAGCACCACTTGGGAAGCCCAGAGGTGGACAATACAGACTGTCAAATATTATTTCATCACCCTATTCTCTTAACTAGTAGGTAAAATTTATAAGAAAAGATAAAATCCATTGAAAAAAACTATTTGAGGCAATAAGAAATAATACCAATGATTATTCTCTACATCATGCCCTGAAGCATAACACTTGCATCACGTATGGCTTGGACTTTAAAGGTAGTCATCAGTTCAGTTCAGTCGCTCAGTCATGTCCGACTCTTTACGACCCCTGGACTGCAGCACGCCAGGCTTCCATGTCCATCACCAAATCCCGGAGCTTGCTCAAACTCATGTCCATCAAGTCGGTGATGCCATCCAACAATCTCATCCTCTGTTGTCCCCTTCTCCTCCTGTCTTCAATCTTTCCCGGCATCAGGGTCTTTTCCAATGAGTCAGTTCTTCACATCAGGTAGCCAAAGTATTAGAGCTTCAGCATCTGTCCTTCCAGTGAATATTCAGGACTGATCTCCTTTAGAATTGACTGGTTTCATCTCCTTGCAGTCCAAGGGACTCTCAAGAGTCTTCTCCAACACTACAGTTCAAAAGCATCAATTCTTTGGCATTCAGCTTTCTTCACAGCCCAACTCTCACATCCATACATGACTATAGGAAAAACCATAGCTTTGACTATATTGAGCTTTGTTGGCAAAGTGAGGTCTCTGCTTTTTAATAAACTGTCTAGGTTTGTCATGGCTTTTCTCCCAAGGAGCAAGCAACACAACTTTTAATTTCATGGCTGCAGTCACAGTCTCCAGTGATTTTGGAGCCCAAGAAAATAAAATCTGTCACTGTTCCCACTTTTTCCCCATCTATTTGCCATGAAGTGATGGGATCAGATGCCATGATTTTTGTTTTTTTGAATGTTGAGTTTTAAACCAGCTTTTTGACTCTCCTCTTTCACCTTCATCAAAAGGCTCTTTAGTTCCTCTTCACTTTCTGCCATTAAAGTTGCATCATCTGCAATAAATAATAAAAATAGCTAAAACACATACAGCATCTACTATGTACCTGGCGCTATTCTGTTTGCTTTATTTACATAGATGAACTAATTTAAACTTTTCCTAAAGTAGTGGAACTATTACTAAATCAAGTTTATAAACAGGGGAATTGACACATGGAAAAGTAAAGCAGCTTACTCAGAAAGACAGACATTTAGGATACACTGTGTGTTAGTCACTCAGTCATGTCCAACTCATGTGACTGCATGGACTGTAGCCCACCCAGCTCCTCTGTCCATGGGATTTCCAGGCAAGAATACTGGAGTGGGTTGCTGTGCCCTCCTCCAGGGGATCTTCCTAACCCAGGAAACAAACTCAGGTTTCCTGCACTGCAGGAAGATTCTGTACTATCTGAGCCATCAGGGCATCTGGGATACATTAGCAGTAGTCAGAACCCTTCAGTGTTCTTGCACTGACTACAAAGAGAGATCATTTTATCCTTCTGTAGCTGGGTAGAAAGAGGGAGCCATGTCTTTTGATAACCCAGATAACATCAGTTTGCATAAGGTTCCCCACCTCATAAAAATATTGCCTATCATAATTTGAAATATGAAATATTCGAATATTGTTTGTGTTCTGTTTCAAGCCAAACCTTCTGAAAGGAAATGATAGCTGCTTGTCCTAACTCCATTCATTCTCTTCTCCAACTTATTACCTGCACTTTTGCCATATTATTCCTCAAACTCTACTTCTCTTCCTGGTCAAAAAACCCTCCTGGGCTCTGGGATGCATACATGATACAGTCTACAAACCTTAGCCAGACATCCAACATACTTACGTCATTAAAAGTGAAAGAAAAGTGAAAGTGAAGTCGCTTAGTCGTGTCCTACTCTTTGCGACCCCATGGACTATAGCCTATCAGGCTCTTCCCTCCATGAGATTCTCCAGGCAAGAGTACTGGAGTGGGTTGCCATTTCCTTCTCCAGGGGATCTTCCTGACCCAGGGATCGAAGCCCGGTCTCCTGCATTCCAGGCAGACACTTTAACCTCTGAGACACCAGGGTCATTACCAGATATCAAAGGTCAAATCTATTTACCATTTCCTGTCCTTACACCTAGCTCATTTTTTTGGCCTTCACAGTTTTACTTCAGCAAACTCGATAAACAAGGATGCTTTTTTTTTTTTTTTAATTTCTCTACTGCTGCTGCTAAGTTGCTTCAGTCGTGTCCGACTCTGTGTGACCCCATAGACGGCAGCTCACCAGGCTCCCCCATCCCTGGGATTCTCCAGGCAAGAACACTGGAGTGGGTTGCCATTTCCTTCTCCAATGCATGAAAGTGAAAAGTGAAAGTGAAGTCGGGAGACCCCATGGACTGCAGCCTACCAGGCTCCTCCGTCTATGGGGTTTTCCAGGCAAGAGTACTGGAGTGGGTTGCCATTGCCTTCTACAATTTCTCTACAAGTTTATACAAATTATAAACTTGTATACAGATACAAAGTATCTGTATACAAATACAGATACAAAGTAAAATAATACTTCCTCTGTAAAGTGTTCCCTCATCTTTAAATCCTAATGTGACCTCTACCTTCTGGATAATTTGCTTGATAATTTAATGTTTATCTTAATTATATACAAATACATATATATTACATTCCACATTTATGTGTTAAGTTTCTTTTGAATTATACTCCTATATTTGACATTTTGCATTTTGTTTGTATCCAGTATCCAGTATCTCAATAGCATTGTTTACAGTGTTATATTTTATATTTAAATAATGCATGGACTTCGTTATTACTTTTACATTTCTCCGTTACAAAAGCCTAACAGCGTATTTGGTGATTTGATTTTAAAACAGAATGTATGAATAATGTTTATTAACTCAATTCAACATGCCACCCTTCTCAAGGTGACTTGCAGACTCATTTTTGATAAGCTCAGATCTTACTTAGGATTACCTGAAAGAAACTGAGTCAGTTCCGAGGATATCTTTCAAGAATGGGAAAATCATTTCTACAGAGAAAAAACAATCATTTTCTAAGCAATAAAGTTATTGAGCTATTTCGGCTGAGTAAATAGCTGTTTTCTCTATGGCATATTCAGAGGTATTTCTAATTCTTGTCATGGATTGTGACATATTTTCCCTTTGGTAAAACAACAGATAGGTGTTTTTGGAATTTCAAGCAGTTTTCAATGTAGACATTTGCAAAATGCTGATTTTCCCAAGAGTCCTTCTGGGTAAACTCATTTACTTCTTCGTTGTTTGAGGGGGATGAATTGTATAAAATGAGCTATTTAATTCCTTCTCTCTTTTTTTCATTCTACTCTGCCCTTTCATAAAATTGTCAACTTCAGAACTATATCCTGTTTCAAATTAAGCTAAAATAGTGACATCTCTCCTGAGCCACCATTGGTAAAGGATCCCTCTGCCAATGCAGGAGTCACAGGAGACATGGGTTCAATCCCTGAGTCAGAAAGATCCCCTGAGTAGGAAATGTCAACCCACCCCAATATTCTTGCCTGGAGAATCCCATGGACAGAGGAGCCTGGTGGGCTACAGTCTATGGGGTCGCAAAGAGTCGTACGTGAATGAAGTGACTTAGCACGCACAGATGAGAAAACAGATGAAGTAACTTGCCTGTGGTCCCCCAGCTAGTAAGAGAAAAAGCCAGGATTTTTAATTGATGATTATTTTACTATAAAGTTCCTCATCTTCTTTCTACAGAACAGGATCCATATTACAGAATTACTTTTAAAGAATTAACATTTCGTAGAATTATCTTGGTGAGAACGGTCTACTTGCAAACAAACAGCTTTCTCTCTTTGGGGAGGAACTTTTTCATCTACTTCAGATGATCTGAGGGAGCCTGAGAGTCCCAGAATAATGTCTGGTCTGCAGGTGTGACTCGATGCCTGGGGTAAGGAGTTGTGACTGTAAATTTCCAAACAAACAAAACACAGTCTTCTGTCCCTCGGAGTCACAGAAGTGGTGAAGTATTTGATGGCCTTCGGAAGTATCCAGGAATACTTCCATTTCCACATAATTGCTGCTCCTACCTAGGAACCTTTTCTTAAATCAATTTGGAGCTACAATTTAGCAAGGAGTTCCCACCTCCCACCCTTGCATTTCATCTCCTTAATACCTTTCACCTTTTCCTGCTTCCTTATAGACAAATCAAGAAAACAGCTGGAGCTTGAGGGGCCCCAAGAAGCTGCTTGCTCCTTACCCCACACTCAGCTTGATCTCTTGGAAATTGCCAACCCTGGAGAGAAGCAGTTTTGACTTCCCTTCTGGCCTGGAAAAAATACAAAGGGAACTTAAGGCAAGAAATATTTTAATGTCTTTTTCCACTCGCTTTCAGTCTCCGTGATAGCCATCTAATCCACAGACTGAGGCTAATGCATGTGGAAGGGGAGGAAATCGTCTCCGCGTGTGTGCTCCTCTGACATTTTGATAAGAGCACGAGATGGGGAGGCGGTGCATCCCCTAAACTACCTTTCTAAAGACATGCCTTTGCAGAGCTCCTCAGAAAGCTTGGCAGTCCTGCTTGTAGTCTGCGGGGGGGAGATTGACAAAAGATTTCAAGAGTAAACAGACCCAGGGAAACACATTTGGCAGGTGTCTCTACAAATGTCTCTATAATTTAATACATTCTTGCATTTTGCTTTAGAATAATTCTGTCCACTTCCATTGAAAAAAAAATGCCATACGTGCCTTAAACTGTTTTTACAGGATGTTTATCTTGGTTTATTTGCTTCTTTATAGAATTAGAATTGATTGATAGAAGACTTGAAAAGGACTTTAAACATGTTTAATATTATTATTTTGTAATTAATGTGTTAATGTTAACATTATTCATATTTTTCATGGAAATGTTTCTTTGAAGGAAAGCTTATTTGAACCTCAACATGGTGAAATCAATCATCAGGACTGCTTTATTTTTATTTTCTTTCTTAAAAATTTATTTGGTTTACTGGCTCTTCACTGTGTCCTTAGAGCTCTTAGTTGTGGCATGTGGGATTTGGGATCAAACCCTGGCCCCCCGCATTGGAAGCGCAGAGTCTAATCCACCAGACCATCAGGGAAATCTCAGTACTGTTTCAGATGAAACATGACCAGAGGGTCTGGCTGCCTCCCTGTCTCCCCAGTTCTTGGAGATCAAGAAGGTGTTCTATAAAGCTCACTTGGAATACTAATGAATTTATCCAAACTCCTCTGGAGCAAGATGGAGGAGAGTGAAATAGTTCATCAGGCTATGTTACTAACAGAGCTGACTGTAAACTATAGATTCTTGATTCTTGTCACCATCTTTGAGGTTGGGTCAATCTTTTCAGTCTAGAGGAAAAAATAAATTACTTAAAATGGAAAATATTTAAAAGAAAAAATGAGTAATTTTCTCAATGACTGGGCTATAAATAATTATCTTGTGACAGAAAAAGTTTCTCACTCATAAATAGGAATGTGTTAAACCACAGTGGAAATGTCATGCCAATGATAGGCGTTTGTCTCGTTCAGTAAATTTCTTTCTGACTTATAAGTTCTCCTTGATCCAGGGAAGGCATCATACCTGTGTCCCCAGCCCCCTGAAATGTCCTGAGATGCTCAAGGTGGCCTAACCTACAGCTGCCCCAGTCTGTGTATTTCTCAAGCTTGTCTTTCGTGGGGAACAACCAAAGAACCCAAGGTGCAATAGGGGAGGCATGCGTGCTCACAGGAAGACAGGCAAATCAGTCCTTCAGGAGATAAGCAAGACCCTGCTGCTGTAAGCGGGGTATGCTGTTTCGTACTGAGCCAGGCGCTGTAATCAGACACGAGGAGATGCTCTTCTGCACTGTGGAAGAGAAGCACGACAATGTGTCGGTTTGTTTAGGAAATTATTTCTACAATGTCGTCTGTGTCTCCCTGCCATCAGTGTCTCTAAATTCCTGTTTCTTTTACTACTTTTTTTTTTCTTTTTACAAATATCTAAAGTCCTTTAATCTTTCTTTCTTACTTGCTCCTTGGTTTCTTCCTCCTAATATTCTTCTGGTCCTCCTGTTCTTTCTTTTTCACTTCCCTCCTTTCTACTTATTTTTCTTATGTCCTCCGCTCTAGCTCTCTTTCTCTCCCTCCTCTCCTTTCCTCTTTTCCTTTTTCTCCTTTCTGTCATTTTTCTCCCTTTTGTCTCTTTACCCCCCTCCCTTCTTCCTTGTTTCCATTCCTCATGTTGGCTCTTTTTCTTTTTTTCTATTTCTTCATTTATACTCTTTCCTTCTTTGATTGTTTTTCTTTTTTATTCCATTGCACTTCTTCCTACTTCCTTTCTTTCTTCCTTTCGCTCATAATCACCTACTGAGGGGTTAAGAAATTGGGTTATTTATCCACAAACTTGAATTACTCAATAAGGAAGCTGCTTGGGGGCTTAACTCCCTGGACCTTCTGAACTGCTCAGCATAAAGGACAAATACTCCTAAGTCCCAATAATGCCCTCAGATGGAGACGCAGGGAAACTACCAGCAGGGAAGTGAACTGTCCGTACTGACTGTCAATAGGAATGGTACTGTCATCACTGGAGATGCTTCTTTCTTTCCATCATTCCTTTTCTTTTCTTCTTTCCTTCTTCATTCAACAGCTATGAGCATCCACATTATGCCAGGTACTATCTTAAGCACTGGGACAGGTAAGTAGGCATGGCTCTAGTTTTCTTGCAAATTACACTCTAACCTATTCTGATGAGAAAAGTAATTATTAATCAAATAGTCATGAATCATCAGTGCTTCTCCATTACAATTGCCCTTAAAAATAGGAGAGAGGGAGGAAATGTCCTTGGTTATCTGAAGAACTACACTTGGGAATTCTTTTGATGTTTTATTTTTAAATCCATACAAACTAAATGCACTATATATTTAAGTAGACCAAATTCATTTCTATCAACCTTTCTAATGGTTTGAATACTAGACGACATTTAGTTTTGAAATGCTGATACAGATAAAATCCCAAGCTGGTAGGTATTCCATTAGTATGCATAATGGTTAAAAGCTCAAGCTTTAAAGAAATAATAGAGAAGTCAGGATCAAGTACAAGCTTTTTTCTTACCAGTGGGATGGCCTTGGGCAGCTTTATTAAACTTTCTGTGACCTGGTATAGCCTTATCATCATTACCTAACTCAACAGAGCCGCTGTTAGAATTTAATCGGAGAGTATAGCATTTGGCACGGTTATAGCACAGTTAACACCCTCTACATGAAATTGACCAGCATTATTATAATAATAGTGTTTTTAATTATGACTGTATTAACCATTGTTGCTATGATTTTTATTGTTGTAGTTAATTTGAGCTATAGCCAGGCAAGAGAGCATCCACTTACAGATGTTGGAGTCTGAACAAGAGCATGCCAGCAGGTCAATAAGGGAATGAGGTCAACTCTCCTAGAGTTCCTGTTCTTACACAACTGGGTACCCTAACATTGCTTCCAACCCGGTATCTCATGGTCCTGGACCCACATTACCTTAGGGTCCAACAGTCCTGAAACCCAACGAAGCTGCTGCTGAGCAGACAGTGGGCTGGATTGCCTCTGGCACAGCAGGCACTAATAGAGAGCACTGGTAGGCGGAGAGGAGGAGAAGCAGGGGGAGGATGTATTAATGATGAACCTCCCTGCCAGAAGGGGAGAAATCAGCCAGAGTGCTGATGGTGCAAAGGGAGACCAGCTGTGAGAGGTTAACGGAACATTAGGAGAGGAGAGAAATCCAAAGACAGCCGGCTGCTACCTGGGATGATGGCTTTGAGTCATCAGATTCCAAACCACCACACAGCAGACAGTCGCAGCTGGAGGTGGAGTTATGACCTCAGCCCTGCAGGGTTTGCTGAGAGGGCAGTGTACATAGGCATGTGAGGATGAAGCTCCAAGAGGCAGTGTGCTAATTCATCAGGTCTGGTGAGGCTTTGCCTTTTTCCCTTTCCTGAGTGACAGGAATCCCACAAGATAGAAGAGGGTCCAGAGGACTTACCATTGAAAAAGAAGGGTTTTCAGTAGTTCTGCTCAGTCGAGTCACATCCTCCATGCCAAGACCAAAAGTCTTCAATGTTTTTTCTTTTATTTATTTTTCAATTTATTTTTAATTAGAGGATAATTGCTTTACAACATTGTGTTAGTTTCTGCTATACAACAATGTGAATCCGCCATAAGTATGCATATTTCCCCTGCCTCTTGAGCCTGCCCCACTCCCCATCCCACCCCTCCAGGTCATCACAGAGCACCGAGCTGAGCGCTCTGGGCTCTACCGCAGCTTCCCACCAGCTGTCTGTTATACGCAAGGCAGTGTATATATGTCAATGTCATGCTCCCAATTTGTCCCACCCTCTCCTTCCCCCACCAAGGACTTCCCCACCAAGGACTTCCCCACCAAGGACTTCCCTGGTGGTTCAGACAGTAAAGCGTCTGTCTACAATGTGAGAGACCTGGGTTCCATCCCTGGGTTGGGAAGATTCCCTGGAGAAGGAAATGGCAACCCACTCCAGTACTCTTGCCTTGAAAATCCCATGGACAGAGGAGCTTGGTGCAGGCTACTATCCATGGGGTTGCAAAGAGTCAGGCACGACTGAACGACTTCACTTTCTTTCTTTCTCCTTCCCCCACTGTGTCTACAAGTCCATTCTCTGTGTCTGTGTCTCTACTCCTGTCCTGCAAATAGGTTCATCAGTATCATTTTTCCAGACTCCATATGTATGTGTTAATATATGATACCTGTTTTTCCCTTTCTGGCCTACTTCACTCTGTATAACAGGTTCTAGGTTTATCCTCATTTCATTTAACCTCATTTCAACTGACTCAAACTCATTCATTTTTTGTGGCCGAGTAATATTCTGTTGTATATATGTACCACAACTTCTTTATCCATTCATCTATCTATGGACGTTAGGTTGCTTCCATGTACTGGCTATTGTAAACAGTGCTGTAATGAACATTGGAGTACACGTGTCTTTTTGAATTGTGGTTTCTTCAAGGTGTATGTCCAGTAAAGTCCTCAATGTTGATCCAGAAGGAAAATGAAGAAGATTCTTTTGTCCCTGAAATTGACTTATCATCGGCATTTCAATATTTTAAAGAAGTGATTATGAAACTCCTGCTTGCTACTTTGGGACTGACTTGTCAGATACCTCTATTGTAGGCATAACAATCTTCATCAGACAGAGTGAGTGGACTTTTGCTGCTTATTGGTTGCCAGCATCCATTTATTCCCCCCATGAGACCATAGTCACGTTTGAATAAATATGTAGTTCCTACTGGACCCAGTTCATGAAGACCACATCTAGTTAGCTGGCTCTCAGCTGAGTAAAAAACAGTATATGATAAAGGTAGGCTATTGCAGATTATGACTCTCTAGAAATTAAAGCTGAAGTGAAAATGAAAGTGAAATCACTCAGTCGTGTCCGACTCTTTGTGACCCCATGGACTGTAGCCTACCAGGCTCCTCCCTCCATGGGATTCTCCAGGCAAGAGTACTGGAGTGGGTTGCCATTTCCTTCTCCAGGGGATCTTACTGACCCAGGGATCGAACCCAGGTCTCCTGAATTCCAGGCAGACGTTTTAACCTCTGAGCCAAAATACTCAAAATGCTTGAGGTTTCATTATGTCCTAGTGGAGGCCACACTATATCCACTAATAGATCACTGTTAGGTTTTTTGCTTCATATTCTTTTTAGCTACCTCTGTTTCTACAAGTTTTAAAGTCTGATTCTCTCATCTCTCAAGAAATTGTGAGCTGTCAATATTCTTTCAAGAATATTTTGGGAGCAGGTTGTTTTTATGAGAGGCGTCACTGCTCTCGGAGTTGTGACCGCCGTCACCGCGACAGCCAGCGCCGTTGGGCGGAGGTGGTGCTGCCCCTAATTAAAAAAAAAAAAAAAAGAATATTTTGGCCTTCCATCAAGAAACCCAAAGATAATGAATACTTCTCAAGACACAAGATACAACTCCATGTTCCTTTCTCACTTCTGAAAAAGTATTTCTAAATTCAAGTGATTGAGAAACAATTCTGGAAAAACTTTAAATTCATTATTGCTCATTTTTTAAAATAAGACTTTCCTAATCTTCCTTACTTGATTATCAGGATAAATATAAATTTTCACAAAAAACAACTCATAATTCATAATAATAAATCTGTGTTAGAGTGTTTTCAAAAAGAGCTTCAATAATTCTTCTCAACCTTGTATGCCTGGGCTTCCCTGGTGGCTCAGACAGTAAAGAATCCACCTGCAATGCGGGAGACCTGGGTTCGATCCCTGGGTTGGGAAGATCCCCTGGAGGAAGGCATGGCAACCCATTCATGTATTCTTGCCTGAAGAACCCCCTTGAACAGAGGAGCCCAGAAGGCTACAGTCCATGGGGTCACAAAGAGTCAGACATGACCGAGTGACTAAGCACACACTGACATTGTATAACATGAACCTTTTCCGTGTGGCTTTGGCATACTCCCTATCAAAAGAAGAAATGTATGTTATCAACTTTTGGCTCTGTGCTTGAATTTTGCCAAGAGTAGCAAATGCTACACAAACAGAGGTGTCTGCACACTGGGGCTTAGCCTCTTTCACTGGTAGTGGGAACACCGTGACCAAGATGGCAATGATCCTGGCTTAGACACTTGGAAATGAAGAGAACAGAGATGCTGTAGCTGACAGTTGGCAAAGCCCAGGCACATGCCTGTGGCCATTGTAGATGATGTGGTCACAACTGAGTCAATTTCTAAGTGCAAGCTTATAAAGTACCCTGGTGAAACTAGCAATTTAAAAAAAAAGCATCTCACTGAACACAACTCAAATTGCTAAGCCAGAATCATAAGCAAATACAAGTTATTGACAGTTGTTTTACGTTTTGCTTCTGGGGTGGTTTTTCATGTAGCAATAAGTAATTGATATAGAAATTAGTAGCATAACTTGAAGCTAAGTCGCTTCAGTCGTGTCCAACTCTGTGCGACCCCATAGACGGCAGCCCATCAGGCTCCCTCGTCCCTGGGATTCTCCAGGTAAGAACACTGGAGTGGGTTGCCATTTCCTTCTCCAATGCATGAAAGTGAAAAGTGAAAGTGAAGTCGCTCAGTCGTGTCTGATTCTTTGCGACCCCATGGACTGCAGCCTACCAGGCTCCTCCATCCATGGGATTTTCCAGGCAAGAGTACTGGAGTGGGGTGCCATTGCCTTCTCCCGCATAACCTGTATGGTAGGTTACAAAAATGGGAAATATGTTTCATTGGTTTTGGGACGGGTTGACAAGGAGAGGCTGGTGAAGAACTCTTAGCAAAGGCTGGAAATACTTCAGTCCTCTATGGAAGACTATAAAACTGGTGATCTGTGTTTTGTACCTGTTAACCAATTGATAAAACTGCTGCCTAGGGTCATCTTGGATCTGACTTGAGTTGATTATTTGTAAGATGGCCCCCGTCCATTTCACTCATCTCTTATACTAATGGTCCATTTTACATTAAAAACTGAAGTCAAATTCCCTTCAGCTTGAAATGTTTAGCTCTGTGTGTCAAGCTCAGGAAGAGAGAAATAAGATAAAGAAAATATTGTTTCATTTCCAAGCAGAATTTGGAGAAAATGTGAGGAGCCGGGACTTAAGATGGAAACTTATACTGTTCACAAATTCATTCTCCCCAACTAGAAAAAAGCTTCCAAGAGTAAGATCTTATCTGAAGATGAAACACTAAATCAGTGCTGCGACTGTGAAATTTTTTGGTGATAAACACGCTTGATTCAGATAAGTATTATCATTCCTAATTTAGAGATGATGAAACCCAAGTTCTGAAAGACAAAATCAGTGGATTCCCACCTTTGTTCCACAGAGCGTTGTGTTTGTGAATGCAGGGGGACACAGGGCGATGAGTTAGGCACGAGAGACGGAAAACCAAATGGGTTGACGTGTAGGTCTTTCATCCTGCCCCCAAGAGGAAAGTTCATACTTGATCTATTATTTGTATCTGCTTTCCATGTAAAAGTCTGACTGAACAGTGCTTTCTGAAGGAAAAAAGACATCATGGAGTGAATATCCTGGTGGTCCAGTGTCTCAGACTCCATGTTTCCTATGCAGGCGGCCTAGTTTCGATCCCTGTTCGGGGAACTGGATCCCACATGTTGCCGCTGAAGATCCCACAGGCTGCAACTAAGTCCAAAGGCAATCAAATAATTTTTTTTTTTAAAGACTCTTGAAAACTCTTTGGAAAACCTCTAGTAAAAAATAGAAGGAGGATTTGGACCCAAGACCTTTAGACTCCAGAAGTTATACTCTGTGCTTTGTGTCATGTTGATCAATAAACCAGGGTTGAGCAGAGGGTCTTGAAGTTTCACAGTTTTCTGCCCCAGTTGTATAAAGTTCATCCACTGCATTGATATTGCTCAAGCCAGAGACTGAGACATCTTTTCTGGTATTTGCCATAACAGTATGCAGAATATTCAAAATTTGGACTGTTCTAGATGATTTTAGTTATTCAGTAGTTGTCATATCAGATCCTTAGGAAATACCAACAAAGGATCATATGATATGAGCGGGACTGTTCAGAAAAGATTTCAGAACTTTTTGAATCAATCAATTAATTGATTGATTTGTTAAAATTAAGGACCTGTGCTAATAACTAGAGAAAGAGACTGAAATAGACCGTCAAACTTGGTTTCTGGCTTCCAGGAGCTCACAGTGTAGAGGGGAGATGGGGCAAGTTCATTTTCCTGCAAAATGATGTCTAAAAGGAAAAGGTTTGTACAGAACACTTAGTCTTCTAAAAGGCAGAGCCTATGCTTCTTTGAACCAAGGTATCTCTCCACTAACTGGGATTCCTAATTGCTGGGACTATAAGATAAATAATGCTGTAAAATTTCCATTTTTTAAATATATCATGAAAAAGAGATGTCTCTTTCTTAGCTCCAGAGGAAGAAAAGAAAATGACCTTTCTTTGGGCCTTGTTGCCGTTCAGTCACTAAGTTTTGTCCAACTCTGTGACCTCATGGACTGCAGCATACCAGGCTTCCCTCTCCTCCACTATCTCCCTGAGTTTGTTCAAGTTCATGTCCATTAAGTTAGTGATGCTGTAACAATCTCATCCTCTGCCACCCTCTTCTCCTTTTGCCTTCAATCTTTCCCAGCATCAGGGTCTTTTCCAATGAATCAGCTCTTTGCCTCAGGTAGCCAAAGTATTGGAGTTTCAGCTTTAGCTTCAGTCCTTCCAGTGCATATTTGGGGTTGATTTTCTTTAGGATTGACTGGTTTGATCTCCTTGCAGTCCAGGGGACTGTCAAGAGTCTTCTCCAGCACAATTCAAAAGTATCAATTCTTTGGTATTCAGCCTTCTTTGTGGTCTGACTCTCACATCTGTACATGACTATTGGAAAAAACCTTAGCTTTGTGGTCCTTTGGGATTCCAAATGATATTTATTGGTATTATAGTTCCAACTGTGAGAGAGACTATGGACATTTCTCCTGCCCTAGGTATCTTGACTTATAACTCAGTCATTGTTTTAACTTGGTAACGTATCTAAAAGTTAAACTAATTTAAAGGCGCTAAAACTATGTCCTATGAGGCTGAATGTATGAAGAAACAGATATCTCAGAACAAACACATTCAAAGCACACCTTGGCTTCCCTTTCTTTTATCCTTCCGGCCTTCTAAGTTACTTCCAGTCTAAAAAGTCAGGGCAAAGAGAATGGAAAGTTCTATTAGCAAACATTTACATAGTAAATATCTGTGCTTACTACAGTATCAGATAGGATACCAAATACCAGTTCAGTAAGTTGTTAGAGGCTGAAGCATGAACTGTATATCAAATCATATATATATATATTTTTCCTTTATTATCTTTTCTTCACTTTGGGGAAATCCTCTCCTTAGGGCTAAGAATTCTTAGATCCCTTGCAGCCCGAGTTTCCCTGGCTCCCATGTCAGCTGGCTTTGGCTAACGGGAATCATTGGCTGGAGATGGGTGGTGGGAAGAGAGAAGATTGGTGTTTCTCCCCCTCCGTTTCTGACTGGGTGGCACCTCCAGAAGCAGCTGCATCTCCCTGGTGGTTCCACCCTTCATGGCTCCAACTTTCATCAACAGACATTAGCTCCTAGGCTCTCTTTCTGAACCTCCTCCCTTGTCTCTCTATTAGAGGGTAGTAGACATTTCTGGTTGTTGTCATTTTCTGGGCTACCTCATTGTTTCCCCTTTGGCTTTGCAGCTGCTCTTCACCTCGGTAAAAAACAAACAAACTCCCTGCATTAAGGTCCTCTTGTTTAAAAAAAGAGTAAGGGCAAATATTGAGTTTTTGAAAATGAGTGTCTTTATTGTTGGCATAGTTTGGTAGCTTTTCAGAAAGGTGGTTGCAAGAGGCCACTCTGTCTATTGCTGTGTTGTGAATACATTCAGGGCTTGTGGGTTTGACTGGGAGGAAGTAGATTTGACTTTAAGATCAAGAGTATGGGACACCAGACAAGTTCATGGAATGTTACCCACAAAAGTGCTCAACCACATTCATAATTGTAAGGGTGGGCACTATTTTCCCAAAAAGGGGCAGCTGATGAATTTCATCATTCATAAGGTAATGTGGCTGTCATGACCATGGTGTAGATTCTCTGGAATATGGAATGGAAGGGGTATCTTTCCAAGGGGTATCTTCCATCTTTACAGGTATCTATGTCTTTATAGAAAAGTTGATGATAAATACGTACTTGCTCTCCATTTTGTTCCTTAGAACTGGTTTCTTCCTAGTCATGTTCAGGAAGTTGATTATACTTATGAGGTACATCATAGGAAACAATTTAATAGGACCCGTTCCATCAGATATCAATCACTGATAATGACACTAGATGGACAAATACTGAGGGGTAGTTATATGCAAGCTCTGTTCTATGAACTTTATATAGACTCATTTAAATGTTTCAAACATTCTACAAACTAGGACTGTTATGATCCCCATTTCATGATTGGAAACCAAATTTTAGAAAGATTAAATAATTTGATGACGATCACACATTGAGAAAGGATTTTAAACCAGTCTGCCTGGCAATATTGTTGATAGATGTGGTCTTTGTGCAAATCATCTTAATTTTATTTTTACCATCCTCAAGGGAAAACAAAGCAAATATTATTTATTATTCTGTCTTAGTTACATTGATAATATCTCTGGCAAAACTCCCTTTTATCTGAAAGTTTCATTTCGAAAAGAGGAAGCGCTTTCAGTATATGACTTTATATTATGGCTTAGGAAACTCACGTAAAAGAAAGCACAATAGGTGAATCTGCGCTGCAATCTGCTCGTCTGTTAAATAAATATATAAAATGGGCTTAAAATATGAGGCTAAAGTCAAAGACCTTATGTTGCAAACAAACTTGTCACATCAGTGAAAACACCCAGCTGTTCTCCCTTTTTCACTCCTGACGCCCGGCGTCTGTTTTCAATACCCTGGGGTCATTCATCTTGCTGTCTTAGGGAGTGTTTCTTCGAGACCTGTAGTATTAAGAAACCAAAATATGGCCAACGATTGAAGAAAGAGCTCTTTTGATCTTTAGAAAATCTTTTTTATGCTTTTTTTTCTCTTCATTCTCTTACCCTTCACTTTCTAGCCCTCACTCGATATTCAGCTGTTTCCTTTTACCCCGATACATTTAACAATCGCTAAACTATAGAGTTAACTCCTGTGTTAAGCACTTTCTATGTAGAAACTGATTTAATTCACACAAATAGGAAGTACACAACATTATTATCATGATCCTTTTTATAGATGATAAAACTGACAAAACCAAAAGAAGTTAAATTTATAGGAATGAGAAGATAACAAACAGGGATTTGAAGGCAGGTAGTCAGACTCCAGTTTCCAAATTCTAACCCTCACTGTGCAATAATAGTACTTCAAGAACCAGCGAGTCTCTAAGTGGGAAAAACTGCCTATGGAGTCAAATTTACAGATTGTAAAAGATGAGCATTGTTCTAATGGTATAGAAATGATATCAGGGCCATGGATTCTCAAGCATTTTGTTTGCATACAGAAAAAGTGGTTTGGAAAGATATCTTGTGTGTATTTTGGGTGCAAGGAAAGAGTTTTATTTGAATCTAAATTTTATTGTGCCCATAACATTTCCTCGCTTGTGTAATGCAATTCCCAATGACTGGTTCTGATGAGTTAGTTACCAACCCTCTGCTAAATACAGTACCTGTAATGTTCACATTCATCTGCAGATCTTGACCTCAAATATTCTAATACACCAAAGGGGCATTTATGCAGGTTGGACCAGTGTTTGATACACACAGCAGGTTCACAACATACATACTTCCCATATTTTTGATACTTTATTACAGAAGTCTTCCATTTTTCTTTTAGAAGTAGAAATCATTAACTTACATGGGTGACATATATTTTCATTTGTAATAAGTTACTTTGTTTCAGGCAACATTTAGAATTATGGTTATTACATCAATAGGAAATATACTCCACTCAGTTAGCCTTGGGCCTTAAGACTATGTCACATTCTGGAGTCGTGTTAAATTCTCAGCAATATTTGTTCATTAATTGACTAATTACATTATGATGAAATATCATCTGATTGTGCAGAATAGTAAATTTACATCCATTGCCTACCTCATAAAATGTAAAACAAAACATATGTCTGCCTTATCACTCGGTAATAGTAATTGAGAGTGTTCAGGAACACTGATTGTACACATGACAGTAATTACCATGTGGGCTCTGATTATGAAAGTAACAGGAAGCATTGGATTCGTGGGAGTTACTGAGTTTGCATCTCCATCAAAGCCCAGGTGCCTGGGGACAATGAAACAGAAAAGCCAAAAATGAAGAACATAAATGACAAAGTAGAAACATTTAAGAAAACTTGTTATCCACCTTCTCCCCCTGCCTACGGAACTTTTGCTTTTGTGTGTTCTCTTTTCCTCCCTTCCTTCTTTCTTTCCGTTTTGGAAAACAAAATGAAGCAAAATCAGGGAGAAAGAATAACTTCAAAAGTTCTTTTTTCACTTTTTAACATTTTCAGCTGTTTTCACTTGGTTTGTTTTATTTAATTGGACTCTTCATTTTAGGACTGTTCTTGTTGTCACTTCTTATAAAGTGATTATATTGTATATAAATAAGGGTCAGAAATATACCCCTTTTCATGACCAGGAATTAATGTATCAGTTTAGCTTTCCTGTTTCTTCGTAAACAGAGGATAGGGGTTTGATAAGATGGATTAAGTGAAGTGAAGTCTCTCAGTCATGTCTGACTTTTTGCGACCCCATGGACTGTAGCCTACAATGCTCCTCTGTCCATGGGATTCTCCAGGCAAGAGTACTGGAGTGGGTTGCCATTTCCTTCTCCAGAGGATCTTTCCAACCCAGGGATCGAACCTGGGTCTCCAGCATTGCAGGCAGATGCTTTACCGTCTGAGCCACCGGGGAAGTCCATAAGATGGATAAAAGAGCAGGCTAATTTAGAATGGAGGTGGGGAAAAGAAAGATTATATTTGAAGCATAAAAGAAAGGTGAGGAACAGCTCAGTCTCATTCTCCCCAGAAGGACACTTGGCTATTTCTAAATATGAAAAAATAAATATGTTATATATTACCTTTAAAATAATTATTAAAAGTAATTACTCAGAATTTAAAAATTAAAAAACAAGTTGGAAGTTATTGTGTGTTTTAGACACAGTTTTGTGTTTACTCTTTGATTCAGATACAACAATTTCATTCAGATACAAGCAAAATAAATTTGCTTCTTAATAGCTTCCGTGGACATGAACGTGGGCAAACTCCAGGAGATGGTGAGGGACAGGGAGGCCTGGCGTGCTGCAGTCCATGGGGTCACAAAGAGTCAGACACGACTTGGCGACTGAACAACATCAAGCTTAATGTTATTTAGTTCCTAGTTGTTTTTCTCTTTTTTGTCCTAAACTTTTTGTATTCAGGTGTTTGGACTGTTTCAGTGAATATTAAAATAAAAGAGAACTTCCCTAAAGCTACAATAAACATTCAAAATTGATTTTATAATTTTCCTATTTATTCATTAGGTCTACTCATAAACCAGATTGCCTATACTGTCTGCATGCTACCTATAACTTTTGATGGGGTTTATTTATTTAATTTCTTTTTTGCAAAAAGAATTTGGGAGGCACAGTCTCCTGATTTGGCGTAGCTAAACTATAATGTAAAGCATGGGTCTGCTACTATCGCAAGAGGCACGTGGGAAAATTGAGGAGGTAGCCATTACATTTTGCTGTGTCCTGCAGTCAATAGGAGACTGACTCCAGGAGACAGACTGTCTGAGTTCCCATCCAGGCTGTAATATTTACTAGTGGAAAAAACATGAGCAAGTTGCATGAATTCTCTGTGCATGCCTTGTCTCACCTCTAAAATGAGGTTTATGATAACAACAAACCTATCCCATCAGACTAGGTTGGGAAGTTTAAATTTGTTAATATGTATAAATTGCTAACAACAATCTCTGGCACAAGGAAACACTCAAGAAAAGTTAACTGTTATTATTATTTTGCATCTGGGTTATAATTAATAGTGATTAGAATTTTTAAACATTGTTGTGAATTATGGCAAAGACCAGAAGTGATTCAATCAGTAGCTTATTTAGATAACAGTTTGGTCTTTTTGAATAATGAAGCTAAAATTATTGTTCTAAAATAGCAGTGAATTGTTCAATAACAGTGAATGAAGTGAAAATTTTACAAGGTGACAACAGGCAACAACAGGAATTTGTACCTCAGTGGAACCTGGTGATTATTTTATTGTCCAGGTGAGGAAATTAACATATTTAGCATTAGTAGCGGCTTCTCTGAAACCAGTATCTTCTGATTTTTTTTCACATTGTTTTGCATTAATTAAGGGAGCCCTATACCTCTTTGCAGAGAAGGCAATGGCAACCCACTCCAGTCCTCTTGCCTGGAAAATCCCATGGGTGGAGGAGCCTGGTAGGCTGCAGTCCATGGGGTTGGGAAGAGTCGAACATGACTGAGTGACTTCCCTTTCCCTTTTCACTTTCATGCATTGGAGAAGGCCATGGCAACCCATTCCACTGTTCTTGCCTGGAGAATCCCAGGGACGGGGCTGCCGTCTATGGGGTCTCACAGAGTCGGACACGACTGAAGCGACTTAGCAGCAGCAGCAGCAGCATTTTTCTATTGAATTAATAGCTTCTTTTTGCTATAGTAGACAGTGGAGAGCCCCAAGAACCTTAAGCATTGCACAAGTAAACTATGGAGTTACCCATTCAATAATTCTCATGGCATTCAGTAAGCACGTATCTATTAATATTTCTCCTATCAAATTTTATATGTAAATTTATAGATGGAGAAATTTATGCATTGTAACTTAGCCAAGACTAAGCAGCTAATATAAAATAAATGGTGCTCAGATGTTTAGATTCAGTCTCTTTCATTGGCCAGAACTGGATCCTGATGGAACGTTAGCTTAGACCAATCAGGCTCCACCTCTGAAACTAGGAATGGGGTCATGAGTGCTCAGTTGCTCAGTCGTGTGGGACTCTTTGTGATCCCATGGAGTGTAGCCCACCAGGCTCCTCTGTCGGTAGTATTTCCCAGGCAAGAATACTGGAGCAGTTTGCCATTTCCCACTCCAGGGAATCTGCTGGACCCAGGAACTGAACCCAAGTCTCCTGAGTCCCCTGCATTGGCAGGCGGATTCTTTACCGCTAGCGCCACTTGGGAAGCCCATGAATTGGGGGTCAGTCTCTACCAAAAGTAAGGCTGTAGCGCAATGGTAGAGAAGTAATTTACCAAAAAGAAATTCAACTCTTGCTGGCAGAAAAAAAGGAAGCTGAGGAGGCAGCCAGTAAGTGCCTACCACTGAAGCAATCCCATCTCTCCTGAATGAAGCTGTAGTGTTTACCCAGAAATGAAGCATAGAGAGCATGGCTGTGGAGCAACTACCCTGAAAACCTTGAAAGGGTAGACTCTGGGCGCCAGAATGTCAAATAATTCAAGATACAGATCAAAGGAGGAGAAAGCGTGTTGATGTTTTCTGTCCAATAGAATACTTAGCAATATCAAAGGCTTTGAAGATGGGAACTACTGTATTATTAGTATTTTTATCATGGTCCATTTTGCATTTCTGTTTTTCTGGAAAAGATCCTTTTGAGCGCGGAGGGAGGAAGCCATCAGTGAAACTCCATTTCACTTTGCCATCTCCTGACCCCCCCTTGTTGATGTTCCTCAGAGCCTGAGATTTCCAGGGAAACCAAGGCAATGCAAGTGTCTTCTGCAGGTTACTCTAAATATGAAACAACCCTAGGTTCTGATTACAGTGACTATGCAGGAGCAAAATGAACATCAGAACCAATATTAAGACATTGTCGTAGTGTTGTGTCATAGAAAGACCCAGGCTTTGAGGTTAGATTTTAATTCTAATGTTAGGTTCACATATAATTAAAGCATAGCATTCCTCACACTCAATCTTTATCTAAATGAGAATCATATTATATGGATTGTAGAGGTAGAGGATTAAATGTGATATACATAAATGGATAGGTATTGGTACTTATATACATACATATATACGTACATAGGAGCAACAACCACTATCCAAGAAATGAACAGGACTCATTTCTTAATCTTTATTTTTTTTTTTCTAGTTTTTAGAAAATGTTTTGAAATCATCCTTGTGTGCCACCTCTGACTTAACTACTAACAATGAAAATAATCACTGCAGATGGTGACTGCAGCCATGAAATTAAAAGACACTTACTCCTTGGAAGGAAAATTATGACCAACTTAGATAGCATATTTAAAAGCAGAGACATTCCTTTGCCAACAAAGTTTCGTCTAGTCAAGGCTATGGTTCTTCCTGTGGTCATGTATGGATGTGAGAGTTGGACTGTGAAGAAGGCTGAGCGCCGAAGAATTGATGCTTTGAACTGTGGTATTGGAGAAGACTCTTGAGAGTCCCTTGGACTGCAAGGAGATCCAACCAGTCCGTTCTGAAGGAGATCAGCCCTGGGATTTCTTTGGAAGGAATGATGCTAAAGCTGAAACTCCAGTACATTGGCCACTTCCTTTGAAGAGTTGACTCATTGGAAAAGACTCTGATGCTGGGAGGGATTGGGGGCCGAGGAGAAGGGGACGACAGAGGATGAGATGGCTGGATGGCATCACTAACTCGATGGACGTGAGTCTCAGGGAACTCCAGGAGTTGGTGATGGACAGGAAGGCCTGGCGTGCTGCGATTCATGGGGTTGCAAAGAGTCGGACACAACTGAGCGACTGATCTGATCTGATATATTAAACACAGGCATTACAGTAGTTAAGAAAATAAACTACGAAGTCCAATGCCTGCGTTCAAAGCAAACTTCTTCCATTGAGTTGCTGGTGACATTGAGCAAATCACTTCACTTCTCTGTGCCTCAGTTTTCTCATCTATAAAATGGTGACAGAAAAATCTGGCATTTCTCGAAATGCCAGGCATTCTTCTAAACCTTGCTATGTGTGAACTCATTATGTTCACAGTAAGCCTACGTAGTGGTACAATTACTACCACTATTTTACAAATGAGGAAAGAGAAGCACAGAAAGATTTAAAAACTTACCCAAGTGATGGAACGGAAATAAAAATCCAGACAAATGAGTCTCTGAAATCACTTTGTTAATCACTAGCTATATTATTATATATTTTGACCTCAAAACTCTTGTCATGTATTATTTCATTTAATTCACTCAAAATTAGGACATCTTAAGACATTGCTTCTGTAGTGCTGCCAATTTTTAGAGAAAGACTGAAGAACAATGAGCTGAATAAAATAGCTCGAGTTCACAAAGCTGGTATGTTACTGCCTAGTTTTAAAATCTATATTCTTAAAATCTAAATCACATAGCCTCTGTTTTAATGATAAGCCAGAGACAGAATTTTGCACAAATACAGACAGTCGCTCAGATCTAACTGAAGCATTTGGAGTTCAGCAGAATTCTCTTCTCTCCCAGAGAATTACCGTAACATGCCTTGTTACCTAATATGCATTTTATTTTTATTTTTACACTTTTCATTTTGTATTGGGGTGTAGCTGATTAGCAATATTCTGATAGTTTCAAGTGAATAACAGAAGTACTCAACCATACATACACATGCATCATTCTCCCCCAAGCTCTCCTCACATCCAGACTGCCATATAACCTTGAGCAGGGTTCCATGTGCTAGACAGTAGGTCCTTGTTGGTTATCAGTTAAAAGTATAGCAGTGTGTATGTGTCCATCCCAAACTCCCTAACTATCCCCTCCTCCTGTCCTTCCCCCCTGCAACTATAAGTCTGTTCTCTGAGTCTATATATCTGAGGCTTTTTTCAGTGGATTCTCCCATCCCCACTGTCAGGGACCTGTGGGGTCAGAAGGCCTATTTGTGTAGCACGATTGGAGTGATGGGCAGAGGGTAGGCTAGCAGGGGTAAGTCTCAAAGTTTTTCTATGCCAAGTCTTGCCCAGCAGCAAGAAGTTTTAAGTGTTGCAAGTGTGTGTGTGTGTGTATGTATATATGTATATACACATAGGAAAGTGAAAGTGTTAGTCACTCAGTTGTGTCTGACTCTTTGCAACCCCATGGACTGTAGCCTGCTAGGCTCCTCTGTCCACGGAATTCTTCAGGCAAGAATACTGGAGTGGGTTGCCATTTCCTTCTCCAGAGGATCTTCCCAACCGAGGGATTGAACCTGGCTCTACCGCATTGCAGACAGATTCTTTACCATCTGAGCCACCAGATATATTATATATCTATAATATCTATATATCTATATATATATATATATATATAGAGAGAGAGAGAGAGAGAGAGAGAGAAGCTGGACAAACTATAATACTGAATGTTAGCCACAGCTATCTTTAGGTAATAAGATCCATAAATATTGTTTAATATCTTCCATGCAATTTTCCCTATATTCCCATCTTCCATGATGTATATGTATTAATTTAAAGACAGTGAAAAAAATGTGTTATAAAAAATGTGAGTGGGTGAATGCAAAAGTTGCAGTTCATGGAATTAGATAAAAAGAAAATTTTTGTAGTATGTATAAGAGCTGCTGCTAAGTCACTTCAGTCGTGTCTGACTCTGTGCGACCCCATAGACGGCAGCCCACCAGGCTCCCCGGTCCCTGGGATTCTCCAGGCAAGAATACTGGAGTGGGTTGCCATTTCCTTCTCCAATGCATGAAAGTGAAAAGTGAAAGTGAAGTCGCTCAGTCGTGTCCGACTCTTTGCGACCCCATGGACTGCAGCCTACCAGGCTCCTCCATCCATGGGATTTTCCAGGCAAGAGTACTGGAGTGGGGTGCCATCACCTTCTCCAGTGTATAAGAGAGGTGGCTTTAAATTCTTGTCTGTTATTTAGTCAATTCTACCAATAATTGTTATTAAAAATACTTTCTTTCCCCATAGGAAAGTGCCAAGTTTACTTTCACTAAGGTTTTATAAACTATATGTATTCTTTCTTTCAACAGCCTATTTGTTCTTGAGAAAAAGTCACAAATTTAAATTATTGTAGGATATACGTATATAGTTATTGCATAGAAATAGTTCTAAATAGTTTATTAATCTATTTCTTCACATTAGTCTTTTTGCAAAAATATTCTAGTAATTATCACCCTTTATTCTTGTATATGTTTAAAACAACTTTGTTAAATATTTTAAAAATTATGTGGAATTTTGACTTCAATTGAAATCATTCCATACAGTCAGTAATTAACAGGTAAATTGAGCATTTATAAACTCATTAAGAGATAATTGACATATTGAGGCTCCTATACAGAAAGTCATTAAGCTTTTCCACTCATTTATTTAAATTGAAAGTTATATCCTTCAGTAAAATGTGTTTTAATAGCATGTATACTGTTCACTGTTGATTGTCTTATGGTGGGGGTCTTTGTCTAATTCCTGAGTTTAACGGAACATGTGTGTTCTCTTTAACATTATTGGCTCCTGAGTAATAATGTCTTTCTCACTCTTTCTACTATAATTGTAATTTATAAACAAGAGCTACTTAATTATGAAAGGAATTTTATTTGTGAAAATATATTTATTTTAATTTTAATATATTTATAGTAAATATAAACTTTTGATATTAATTTCTGTGTTTCTTGTACTATAGATCACTTACACTTATTGAGACTTTTGTGAGTTGGTTTTATGATAAATTGTCCATACCTAATAAGAGTAGTAATGATCATAATAATTAAAATATTTTGCAATTCTTCTATATATTAAGCAGTGTACCAAACATTTTTTTTTCTATGTCACATTGCTAATGTCACAGTAATCCAGAAGGCTGTTTATTTTTCTTTTCTGCATTGTACCCATGAGGCCACTGAGTCTTCTGTAGACAGATTAACCCTAAGTGGTTCATTAGTAAAGAATCTGCTTGCAATGTAGGAGACACGGGAGATGCAAATTTGACCCCTGAGTCGGGAAGATCCCCTGGAGGAGGAAATGGCAACCCAGTCCAGTATTCTTGCCTGGAAAATCCAGCGGACCCGGGCGTCTGGTGAGCTACAGTCCATAGAGTTGCAAAGAATCGGACACAACTCAGCACACATGCACGTTGCAAGCTGTGAAAATGTTAGTCGCTAAGTCGTGTCTGACTCTGCACCCCCATGGACTGCAGCCTGTCAGGCTCCTCTGTCCAGCAGCTCCTCCAGGCAAGAATACTGGAGTGGGTAGCCATTCCTTTCTCCAGGGGTTTTTCTCAACCCAGGGACCGAACCCAGATCTCCTGTATTGCAGGCAGATTATTTACTGTCTGAGCCACCAGGGAAGCTTGCAAGCTGAGAAGTGGGATTTAAACATATTTTTGTTTACTTACAAAGCCCAAATCTCTTAGCTAATATATTAATGATTTAAGCTCTATGTCATTTTAACAATGTTTTGTGATCTGGTAGAGGTTTCCCAGGATCTTACAATAATTTACTGTAGGTGTACCTCTTTTTTCTTTATGTTGATACTGTATTACTAGACAATGTGATTTGTGACTTTACATCCTAATTTATTTCCACGCAATGCTCTTATTTCTTTCTAAAATTTAAACTATGTAGTAATATTGCTTCTATTATATCTATTTGCTTTTCTTGTAAATATTTGTCCAAAGTTTTAGTTGTCAAATTTGACACTGTCTCATTTATTTTAGCGGAGAAGGAAATGGCAACCCCACTCCAATGCTCTCGCCTGGAAAATCCCAGGGATGGGGGAGCCTGATGGGCTGCCATCTATGGGTTCGCACAGAGTCGGACACAAATGAAGCGACTTAGCAGTAGCAGCAGCATTTGTTTTAGAGTTTACAAATTGCATTTGCATGAATTATGTTTTATTGACTGAAAAAGAGTAGCTATATTTAAAAATATTTTAATACATCTCTGATTCTGTTATGGGCTTCCAAGGTGGCTCAGTGGTAAAGAATTTGCCTGCCAATTCAGGAGCCACAGGAAACAGGAATTTGATCCTTGGGTCAGAAGATCCCCTGGGGGAGGAAATGGCAACGATGACTGAGCACAAGCACAAGCAAGCATGATTCCATCGTAGCTGGTTAAGTTACAAATATATTTCATGTTTATATGAATTATTTCTTTTATTTTCTGAGTTTGATTTCATGAGTTGAGTATTTTCTTCTCTTATAGTTTCATGTCCTGCTTGATATTTTTGCTAGTAATTATATTTATACTTAAAAATCACACCTTAAAAATATCCTGTGTTTTTAGATTAGGAGCAATATAATAATTATGGCACTCCCTTACTCACTGAAGATTTTATATGCTATTATCACTTCTTTCTACCATGTCCTAAAGTCTGCTCATACATCTTGGAATGAAAGCCTCAGATGAAGTTTTGTTTTCCTTCAGCATGCATTCTTGTTAAAGATTTTTGGGTTTTGTATGCGTCTGAAATGTATATATTTACTTGGCATCAGTTCAGTTCAGTCGTTCAGTCGTGTCCGACTCTTTGTGGCCCCATCAGTTGAAGCACGCCAGGCCTCCCTGTCCATCACCAACTCCCGGAGTTCACTCAGACTCACGTCCATTGGCATAGCAGTCCTCAAAGTTCCCCAGAGCCTCACCACCCAACTCACAAATTCTTGTTTCATTATCTCTGATTATCTCAATTAGCTCTTTGAATCTACGTTTACAGAAGGGCATATGAGCAGGAAGTTTCTGGGCTCTCATACAACTGAGAATGCCTTTATAAATGAACTTCCACCCCATGCAGAATCTGTTCTAAACTCTGTGTCTCTTGAAACCCTGTGCACTCCATTCCTTCTGTGTACTGGCGCTTCCTCTTCTGTTCGGGAGAAATATGTGACCAGCTTGGTTTTGTTCTTTCGTTAATAAAAGTGTCTCTCTTCTTTAATACTGGGAGAATGTTTTATTCAGCTGCAGGTCTGGGTTATTGACTCTCTGACAGGAGACGAGTCACTGGGTAGGCTAATCCAATATACTAAGATGAGTGTAGATGCTTCTGACAGAACTCATTAATTTCTTATCACTTACTTATGAAATTTTACTAAATCTTACCATAAAGCAAATTGTAAAGAAGCCTGTTAGAAAAACAAATGTCAGGGCCAGAAAGCAAAGGAAAGTAATAAAACTAAGGTACTTACTTCCAGCAAACAGCCCTAGATAAAATCAGATAAAATCAGCCCTAGATAAGATAAAGATACAATCAGATGAAATTTTTAACTCTTAGCAGGTTTAACTCTTAGGAAGTCAAGTGGGTGAACTTTTTGAAAGTACAAAGTAATTGAAGAAGAAATCAGAATACTAGAGGCATTTTGCCACAACTTCCAAAAAACGATGGATCAAAAGCAAATGCTGCTCAGTGTCTGGAACATTGAGAGTTGAAGAGTGACAGTGTCTGAGACGAATAAGCAGAGACATTGGTGCTCATGCCCTTATAAATGAACTTCCGCCCCATGCAGAGTCTGTTTTAAACTCTGTGTCTCTTGAAACCACGTACACTCCATTCCCTCTATGTTCTGGTGCTTCCTCTTCTGTTCAGGAGAAATATGTGACCAGCTTGGTTCCAAAGGACCAAGAGCACCTTGGGAATCCCCTAGGAAACATTACCTGCATCTATGTTTAGTCACTGAGTCGTGCCTGACTCCGCGACCTCATGGACTGTAGCTCACCAGACTCCATTGTCTATAGAATTCTCCAGGCAAGAATACTGAAGTAGGTTGTCATCCCCTTCTCCAGGAGATCTTCCTGGCCCAGGGATTGAACCCTGGTCTCCTGCATTACGGGCAGTTTCTTTACCATCTGACCCACCAGGGAAGCCCAGGAAACATTACTTGCTGCTGCTGCTAAGTCGCTTCAGTCGTGTCCGACTCTGTGCAACCCCATAGACGGCAGCCCACCAGGCTCCCCCGTCCCTGGGATTCTCCAGGCAAGAACACTGGAGTGGGTTGCCATTTCCTTCTCCAATTTATGAAAGTGAAAAGTGAAAGTGAAGTTGCTCAGTCGTGTCCAACTCTTAGCGACCCCATGGACTGCAGCTTACCAAGCTCCTCCGTCCATGGGATTTTCTAGGCAAGAGTACTGGAGTGGGGTGCCATTGCCTTTTCTGGAGACATTACTAAGCTTTAGCAATTACAGCAAGGGGCAAACAGTGCTGTTACAGGTATAAAACACCCATTCACTAAGGAATCTGCAGATGGTTTTTCCATTTCACCATGAAGGTGCCAGAGATATGGAAACAAAGAAAAAATGAAAACCAAGAGCTTTTTAATACTCTGGGTGAAATTAAATGACAGTTCAATAAGTGGCTACCCCTTTGGAAATTTTTAAAGATTAATAAAATACAATTATCTTGAAGGTCTCTCTGCTTAAAGAGATACTTTACATGACTGCATCCCCTTGCCCAACCCCTGACAAATGGTAAAATAAATGGAAATAATCTAATGATGGAAGATGTCTCCCAACTAATAATAAATTTGGAGTTGGTGTTCTCCAGGGAGACCCAAGTTGATTGGCATTTGAGCCTGGTGGGCTGCAGTCCATAGAGTTGCACTAAGTCAGACAGGACTGAGGAGACTTAGCACACACGCACCCTGGCAAAGCTAATACAATGAAGGATTTCTCTTTCTGACACCTCTCAGGCATCACTGAGTTACTGCAATAGATTTCGGCAGTATCAAAGGCTTAATTTCAGGAATACAGTTTCCTGGATAAGCTACCGTAGGTGATGAGAATTGACTTTCTTTCTTGTTTAATTTTCTGGTAGCTGGAATTGTGCTTTAATGATTTGTTTATCCTAGGGTCCCTTTGGACCCTTGAGATAATTGACATAGAATTAATTATACCTCTGAGATCCTGAAGGATTTCATTGTTAGGGGCTAAATTGTGTTCCCTCAAAATTGACATGTTGAAGTACCAACTTCCAGTACCTCCGAGGCTATGCATTTGAAGATAAGGTCTTAAAGAAGTGATTCACTTATAGGGAAGTCATGAAGGCAGGTGTAATCCAGTATGACTGGTGTCCCTATAAGAGGAGGAAATCTGGACACATACATGCACACATGCATACGCAAAGAGAAATACCCAACACGTGCCTGAGCAAAGGAACAGTAATGTGAGGACACAGTGGGAAGGAAAATGGCCTCAGAGGAAACCAAGCCCACCAACATCCTGATCTTGAACGTACAGCCTCCAGATTGGTGAGAAGACGCATTTCTACTGTTTAAATCAGAAGTCCCCAAACTCCAGGAGCTAATGCCTGTTGACCTGAGATGGAGCTGATGTAATAATAATATAAATAAAGTGTACAAGAAATATAACATGCTTGAATCATCCTGAAATCATTCCCCCGACCATGGCCTATGGAAAAATCATCTTATGTGAAGGTGGTCCCTGGTACCAATAAGGTTGGGGACCGCTGGTGAACACTCCAGTTTGTGGTATTTTGTTATGACAGCCCTAGAAAATTAACATGTATATCTATTCCAGGGGAAGACACTGAAAAGAGCAAGGATAACAAAACTTCAGCTCCTCCCAGGCATGAGGAAACCATGGAGCTAAGAGAAATCAGCGGGGGGAAAGGCAAAGATTTTTAATTTCTTTAAGACAAGTTAAGAATGTTGACTTATTTTTGTGCTTTAACACATAAGAACAAGATAATTTCCTTTGGACTTGAATTTACAACAGCAAAGGGATTTAATCTTGAATTTATTTATTCACAGTAATTTGATTTGAAGAAGGGATTTAATTTCTACTTTAGGGCATCTCTATGTTATAGGCATTTTATAATGAGTATCTTCTTTTATCAATTAATCTTGTAGAAGTTCTGAAGGCCTTTAAGAGGAATGTGGCTAGATTTAATTTGAAATAGGAATTAAATAAGGTATAAATTTTTAGTTTTGAGTTTAGTGTGGGATTGGGGGGTGATTTAATTAATATGGATGGAATGTTCCATTCCATAGCTTTCTGGAGGCAAAATGTTCTCTGAGTACCAGAGAGATACCCAAAGGGACAGTGATCAAAAACACACACACACACAGGAACACACACACACACACGTAAATATCGAAAATATAGCAAGATGGACCTCTCAAACGTTTGGAAGTACTACTTTGGTAAGCTACTTTTTCAGGAGGAGTGCTGATAACACCCTGAGTCGTATATTGAGAATAAACACGGGTAAATTTTCTTCTGAGACTAGATACAACTAACTATAGAGGTTTTTTATTAGATGGTGAGTTTTCAACCTTGAAACGGATCTGAGTTTCTCATTGTAATGAAAGAGAGCCTAAAAGTTGTAAATACTGGTCCTTTTTTGCTACTCTCTGCCTTTACTCCATACAGCATTTATCCTTCCCTCTAGATAAGCGTTGAAGTAGTAATGGAGCAGAAATTTATAGAGGCATCACACTACTAGACTGCTTGGGGTTTCTGTATGGCCTGGGCCTTCCCTGACTCTGAGACTGCTTCAAGAGAAAGAGCTCTGGTTGGGGGTCATTAGAGACTAACTGTGGAGCCCTATACCAACGTCACAGGCGCAGAAACCCATACCAAGGTTATCAGAAACCCATACCAAGGTTATCTCTGGAACTGACTGAGCCCCATGGCAACCATTGCCATGAGCCCCCTGATATAAATCAGCCAGCTCCCTGACTTCATATTCGGTAAAAATACCCACCCTCTAGCACCCTAACCAATCACCTAATACCACCCTTCCAGCAGGCATTTTGTTTGTCTTGAGGCTACAAAAATTGGCTACTAGCCCACGAAAGGCATTGGCTCTCCCTTGAGCCAGCCCGCTGTACTAACAGCGTCTCTTGCTCTGACAGACTCTATTCCCTTCTCATTCTGCCTCATATCTGCAACACACCTCTTTACCTCTGCTCTTTATTCTTAATAAACACATTTCCTTCTGCAGTACACTGTATCTGAAAGTTCTTTCCCAACCCGCACACAGACCAGAACACTAAAATACAACTTTTCTTTAAACACATCATGTCATGAAGCATAAACACAACTCAGAGTATATAATTTGACAAAGTCCAAGGAGGGGTAGGTAGCTATTATTATTGAATTTGAATCCTGAGTGTAAGAATGCTTCTTTTTAAATTAATTTCCAGGCAGGGAATCCAGTGTAACACAGGCTAAGCTTTGAGGGGAGATATACGGAGATGGGAAACTGGGGTAGGTAGCTTAAAGTCAAGAAACCCAAACCTTCTCTGACACAGCAGAAAAGTCGAGATGCCTCATGTTTGTTTGATGACTTCCGGTCTTATCAAAGAGGTGAGCCCTGGGCTTCATGCAAGCAGATTAGCTAGCAGAAATCCCCATCTTGCCCGGCTGGAATTTATGATGTGCAGCTCCCATTAAGTCATATCTGAAGATCTCCATTCAACATTATTATAGCAAATTCAAATCTCCATAGTGAGACAGGCTGCACTAGACACCCAGGTCAGGGTTTAAATAACTGCTCTGATGAGACCCTGGTTTGTTAGTTTTCATATCAACACTATGAGATGAATTAATTTAATATATCATATTGTAGATGAGAAACTTGTGTCTCAGGAAGTTAATAACATATCTAAATTCATACAATTAATAAAGAACATAGCTTGCAATTGAAACCTGTCTCATCTTAAAGTAATGTCACTTACCAAGACACTACTGAATCTTCCAGTAAAAGAATTTAGATGAAGCACGTTTGCATTGAGGAGTAGCTGACCTGAGAGGCTAGTCTCAGAAATGTTAAAAAAAAAATTAAAATAATGAATCAGAAATTTAATATTCTTTTAAAAAAGAAAACCCAGAGAGATAAATGAAATATCTATAAAATTCAAGTATGAATATAGTCTTATACTCCACTTGGGAAATAACTGCATTGATTCACAATTTATCTTGCAAAAGTCTTATTCAGTTAAAGTTTGAGGGCACAACCTCAAGTTGCTCACTCCAGGAGTGTATTTATTTAGCATATCCATTGAGTTTCTTTCAAACCTTTCCTATAAAACCCTCAAGATACAGTTCAAAGATCCTTTCTCTTTTTCTTAAAAAAAAAAAAAAAAGCCTCAAACATTATAATGAGGAGGAAAGACCAGGAGAATAGCAAACTAAGGAATATGGGAAAACGGTCAAGGGGGGTTGGAAGAGGTCATTCAAGTAGAAGGATACATTCCGGTGAGATGATAGATAATGCAATTTATCTCTTTTACATATAGCCTGACATCATGGCCACATATAAATTGGGAATTTTAGTTTCAATTCAAATAGTGTCCCTATGCTATCTTTCAGAGAAGGCAATGGCAACCCACTCCATCACTCTTGCCTGGCAAATCCCATGGATGGAGGACCCTGGTGGGCTGCAGTCCATGGGGTCGCTAGGAGTCGGAAACAACTGAGCGACTTCACTTTCACTTTTCACTTTCCTGCACTGGAGAAGGAAATGGCAACCCACTCCAGTGTTCTTGCCTGGAGAATCCCAGGGACGGGGAAGCCTGGTGGGCTGCCGTCTCTCAGGTCGCACAGTGTGGGACATGACTGAAGCAACTTAGCAGCAGCAGCAGCAGCTATCTTTAATTATCCTTTTCGTTTCTTTTTCTTTTTTCTGTTTCCTTCTTTCTCTTCTTTAATTCTTTCTCCTCAGAGCCGAACAACTGTTACCTGTTTTAGGGGTATGAGATTGCCTTCATGATGTGTATGATTTTTATAGCTCCGAGGTAGCCATTTTAACTTGGTGCTTGGACCTGACTAAAGGATATCCCTTTCAAGTCTGTAATCTCTTTCCTAGGGCTTCCCAGGTGGCACAATGGTAAAGAACCTACCTGCAGTGAAGGAGGCACAAGAGATGTGGGTCTGATCCCTGGGTTGGGAAGATCCCCTGGAGTAGGAAATGGCAACTTGCTCCAGGATTCTTGCCTGGAAAACTCCATGGACAGAGGAGCACATTGGGCTACAGTCCATGGGCTACAAAGAGGCAGACCCGACTGAGCACACAATCTCTTTTCTAGCACTTTAAATGTTCTTTAGTTAATATAGTGTGAATGAATCTCAGATCTTTCTGTAAGACCAAGTTTTAGCAGAGAAAGACCAGTCGTACTCCAGCATCATCTCAAATTCTTGGACAGCTATTCACTTTGAGATAGGAGCAGCCAAATATGAATAGGAATGTTGGTCATTCCCCAAATCAGGACGCACTTCTTTGCTTGAAAGACTGACTTTGACATGTCTGTGTGTCTGTGTGTGTGTGTGTTCATGTGCTCAGTCATATCTGACTCTTTGCAACCCATGAACTGAATAGCCCACCAGGCTCCTCTGTCCATGGAATTTTCCAGGAAAGAATACTGGAGTGGGTTGCCATTTCGTACTCCAGGGGATCTTCCTGATCCAGGGATCAAAGCAGCATCTCTTGAGTCTCCTGCATTGGCAGGCAGATTCTTTGCCACTGTGCCACCTAGGAAACTGTGACTTGTCTGGGATGGACTAATTCATCTTGGCATTCCTGGGGAGTTTGCTGCTAAAAGTTGATTAAAAATAATTGTATTGTAAATTCAATTTAAAATGTAAATTGTAAATAAAAGACAATTGTATTTTACAAACGTGCAATGCTCTGTTTTTTCATAGAGTACAACAGGGCATGAGAGCTTAAATTCCCCTCCTATGAGAGAGAATAAAAGGAGAGCAAGAGATAAAGGAAAGATGAATGAAGGAAAGGAAGAAAAAGGGAGAGAGCGAGAGAGCACCAAGATAGAGACAGAAAGCAGAAACAGAGAATCACGAGGTGGGGTGGGGTGCAGGCAGGAGCACAGCTGGTTTTGAGGGCAGGTGGTGGTGTGAGTTATCAGAGCAGTGAATGGATGAAGCACAGGATCTGGTTTTCTTTTTTCCAATAGCTGTGAATTCATGTCCTAAAACGTGTATTCCCTACTTTATAAAAATATTCTGAAGCACTCATGCTGCATCTATATCATTAGTAACACTGAATGATCATGCAAGCTGATCTAAGTTGCATAATATTCCTTAGGAAGTTCTTTTATACTTTGTTTCTTGTCTGCTTTTCTGATTTAAATGAAGAATGCAAAAAACAAATCTGGAATCATTTTCCCCTGATTTTCTCTTTCGTGTTTAATAAGGCAAGTTACATTATTGACACAACCATAGGTTGGAAGCTATTAAAGTTTGGAAAATGTCAAAATGCATTCTTAAGTAATAGCCATAATGGCAGGAAATCTCTTTCTGTAACATTGCTACTACCCCAGATGATACAAACTGGGATAATTTGCATTTAGATATTTTGTTTTTTTCTGGTCCCATTTTGTACTATGTTCTGCTCAAGTATCAACCAAGAAATTATTTATGGAACAAGGGGCAAGATATCACAGAAAGGGAGAAGAGAGGTATAAGGCAAGAGAGAGAGAGACAGATGAGGAAGAGAGGAAGAGAGAGATGATGGAAAAGCAAGAAAAGCAAAAACTCAATTTTTATTGTTATTGGTCTAACCTGTTCTGAAACAAGCACATCTATTTTTTACTAAGACTAAAGTCCATAAATAATTTCCCTGGGTCTCAATTGTCTCATTTGAAAAATTATGGGTCAAAATAGATGATATCAAAGCCCTGAAATCTCATTCAAATAAGTTTTATGTCTGGTTGCAGGTTTCTGCCATACTAGATTTTGTGTATCAGCTATCCTTACAGAGAAACAATTATTAGTAAATCGAATGACATGGTTGTACTTGACCACCAGATAAATTAGGCTTCTCGTTTAATTTTCCTATGGCTCTTTGGGTGTTGTTGATGTGTGTTAAGATGTTCTTAAAGACTAACGAGCCCAGTTTAAATAAGTAAGTCGCTATTGAAATGTTAATAGGCAAAATGGTATAGATTTAACCGTGTCATTTCTATACAAATTGTATTTTAGAAAAATAAGTGCACTACGTTTCCTTATTCTTCTGTCAATATCAGATCTCTACACGTAACAATCAGTAAATACCCCAGGAAAGTGAAACTGTGAGTCATTCAGTCGTGTCTGACCATGCGCTGTAGCCTGCCAGACTCCTCTGTCCATGGAATTCTCCAGGCAAGAATACTGGAGTGAGTAGCCATTTCCTTCTCCAGGGGATCTTCCTCACCCAGGAATTGAACCCAGGGACTCCTGCATTGCAGGCAGATTTTTTTTTACCATCTGAGCCACCAGGGAAGCCCCAAATATCCCAGGACATTATCCCAAAGCCATGAAGTGTCACAGATGCCCTTGTCATGTACAAGTCATCTTGCAGGTGTTCAGATGGCTTCAAACTTAATAATAGCTTGGAACTGTATGCCATTCTCCTCTTAAGAAATGTGAATCTCATAGGAAATATTTCCCATAATTCAGAAAGGCATCAACATGACATTTTCTACAATTCTCTGTGGCCCATGTAGAAATGATGATGATGGAGCCTAGCAAGCTGCCTGATACCTAATAGACACTTTACTGCCAGGCAAATTCATGACATTTATTGCAAATATTCACAAATATTTGTTGACAAGCAAATGAATAACCTTTTCATATCCTCCCTGAATTGTCTTGGCGTGTACATCTTAGCATGTACATACACTTCAAAAAATAGCAATTCTTATGTGATCTCTAATCTAAAGGCTACAAATTTCAATCAGAGTTTAACTCAGGTCAATTCAATAAGGAATTGGCCTTGGGTTTTATTTTATATTATGTGCCCTGTCTGAAAGTCACTGCTGAAGGAAACAGATGTCTGTTTCCTTTACCATTTGATACAATTTTACTTTTTTGGAAGAAACTGCAGACTCATGAGAAAAGTTGAACACTTTTGTGGGGTTTGCTCCAGTGATACTATCCATCACTGAGGCTGGAATGGGACCTCTTTGTCAGAGAACATCATTAGCAGCCTCATCCAGCCCTCCGTATCTTACGCCTCCACCGTGTTCAGCTGTTGCTCCCACCTGGCATCAGAAATGCAACTCAAGGAAAGAAACAGAAGGGAAATAAAAGCAAGAACGAGAAGCTGGGATTGAAGCCAGATGAGGTGAAATGAGCATAGGGTCTGGGAGAAATAGAATCTCTATTCGAATTTACCCATTGCCTCAACCTGTCTCTGAAAATATTGGCCTCATCTCTCTCATCTTTCTTCTGCCTCTTGAAAGGTTGCTTGGATGGAGGAAAACAGAGAAAAGAGAGATGATGTGAGTGCTAAAGAAATATCAGATATGCCAACGGTTGAGGATAGAGAAACCCAACTAGCATCAGGAAGAGGTTTTGAAGAGGTGAAAATGCATCCTTCCCTGGAATAGACCTTGATGGCAATCCTGTAAATTTCCCCTTCGCTGAGAGAAGGGAGCTTTGAGATACAATTTAAGAGTTTAAAGGGATGAGAAAATTCAAGAGCTCTCTGATCTCAAGCCTCATTATTTCAAAGCTTTAGGTGTCCAACATCCTCTAAGGTTTTTGTGACTCTAGAACTTCTATATTTACTTATTTATAATCAGATGGATTCTCATTGGAAAAAAACCCTGATGATGGGAAAGTTTGAAGGCAGGAGGAGAAGGGGATGACAGAGGATGAGATGGTTGGATGGTATCACCAGCTTGATGGACATGAGTTTGAGCAAGTTCGGGGAGTTGGTGATGGACAGGGAAGCCTGGCATGCTGCAGTCCATGGGGTCACAAAGAGTTGGACATGACTGAGCGACTGAACTAACTTAAAGTTTGCTGATTTCTGGGCTATAAAAGGACAAAGAACTAAGCAGTTAATTGCCTCATTTAATTATCACAGTTCTTAACACCTAGGGAAAATAAAAGAGTGCCATCAGTTAAGGAAATGCAATTACTTGAAATTGGTATAGTTTCAGGCTGGGTGGTGTGTGGTGAATGATAGGAGTTGAGGTGATGTAGGGTGGCAAAATTTACCGCCTCAAATTACATCTCTTTTGTATGACTATTTATGTAGGCTGATTATTTTTAAAGCCCCAAAGGTGCAAGACAAGCCTTAGAACTTCCCTCCAACTACCTAAAAGAATGTAGGTGTAGAACCTGCCCCAGGAAAGAGCTATGACTGTAGAGAGCTATAGTATGAACTAAGTGTGTAGACAGGGAAAGTGAAAGTTAAAATTGTTCAGTTGTGTCCAACTCTTTGCGATCCCATGGACTACATAGTCCATGAAATTCTCCAGGCCAGAATACTGGAGTGGGTAGCCTTTCTGTTCTCTGGGGGATCTTCCAATCCCAGGGATTGAATGCAGGTCTCTTGCATTATGGTGGGTGGATTCTTCACCAGCTCAGCCACAAGGGAAGCCCAAGAATACTGGAGTGGGTAGCCTATCCCTTCTCCAGCAGATCTTCCTGACCCAGGAATCAAACCAGGGTCTCCTGCATTGCAGGTGGATTCTTTACCAACTGAGCTATCAGCGAGGAAGACAGGGAGGAACCTGGCAAAGTCTGTCTGCTAAAATTCATACCTGTGTCTCACTGTCTCTGCCTGGCCCAACAAACTTTTGTTTACCAAACTTTTGTTTTTCCATCCCCATGTGTATTGCCTTATAGCCATTTGAAGTCCCAAACCACTATTCTGCCAACATTCTCTTTTGTCTTTCATTGAACGTGGTTTTTAAGGTGAAGGTTTTGGCCATTTGGGGGCTTTCCTGGTGGCTCAAGCAGCAAAGAAACTACTGCAATGCAAGAGGCCTGGGTTCAGTCCCTGGGGTGGAAAGATCCCCTGGAGAAGGGAATGGCTACTCAAGTATTCTTGCCCGGAGAATTCCGTGGACAGAGGGGCCTGGCAAGCTACCGTCCATGTAGTTGCAAAGAGTGGTACACGACTGAGTGACTAACACTTTCACTTTCTTTTGGCCAATTTGGAAAATAGATAAATAAAACATACACATACACACAGAAACTTAGTCTGGTGACTTATGTAGTTTTCCTGGGTCTCTCCCATGTAAACACACTGTTAAACTTTTGTTTAATTTTCTCCTATGAATCTGACTTAGGCCAATTTAATTCTTAAACCAGACAGAAGAAGCTAAAAAGGTAAAGGATAATTTCTTCCTCCTCCTCCATAGCAAGAAACGCAAATTACAGCTATCTTTGAAATATTTTATTTTAAAGCATTTAAACATAATGGCAAGAAAAGTGAGAGATTAGCTGGGTAAAACTGAGTATAAATTTCCAAAAATTTATTGTAGCTACCTGCTTTGATTTGATCAAATTGCTTTGATTTGTTGGATCATAGAGAAAGCAAGGGGATTCTAGAAAAACATCTGCTTCACTGACTATGCTAAAGCCTTTGACTGTGTGGATCACAACAATCTGTGGAAAGTGATGAGAATACCAGACCACCTTACCTGTCTCCTGAGAAACCTGTATTTAAATCAAGAAGCAACAGTTAGTACCTTATATGGAACAATAGTGCATAGTGAAGTCGCTCAGTCGTGTCCAGCTCTTTGCGACCCCACGGACTGTAGCCTACCAGGCTCCTCTGTCCATGGGATTTTCCAGGCAGTAGTCCTGGAGTGGATTACCATTTCCTTCTCCAATATGGAACAACGGAGTGGTTCAAAACTGGGAAAGGATTATGTCATGGCTGTATATTGTCATCCTGCTTATTTAACTTACATGCAGTGTACATCATGCAAAATGCCAGGCTGGGTGAATCACAGGCTGGAATCAGGATTGCAAGGAGAAATATCAACAAACTCAGATATGCAGATGATACCACTCTCAAGGAAGAAAGTGAAAAGGAACTAAAGAACATCTGGATGAAGGTGAAAGAGGAGAGTGGAAAAGCTTGCTTAAAACTCAACATACAAAAAACTAAGATCATGGCATCTGGTCTCATCACTTCATGGTAGATCAAAGGAAAAAAGTGAACCCAGTGACAGATTTTATTTTTTGGAGTTCCAAACTCACTGCTGACAGTGAATGCAGCTGTGAAACTAAGACCCTTACTCCTTAGAAGGAAAGCTATGACAAACTTAGGCAGTGTATAAAAGCAAAGACATCAGTTTGCAGACAAAGGTCCATATAATCAAAGCTATGGGTTTTCCAGTAGTCATGTACAGATATGAGAGTTGGACCATAAAGAAGGCTAAGAACAGAAGAACTGATGCTTTTGAATTGTGGTGCTAGAGAAGACTCTTGAGAGTCACTTGCATAGCAAGGAGATCAAACCAGTCAGTGCTAAAGGAAACCAACCCTGAATATTCATTGGAAGGACTGATGCTGAAGCTAAAAATCTCCAATACTTTGGCCACCTGATGCAAAGAGCTACCTCATTGGAAAAGACCCTGATGTTGGGAAAGATTGAAAGCAAAATAAGAAGAGGGCAGCAGAGGATGAGATGGTTCGATAGCATCACCGACTCAATGAACATGAATTTGAGCAATCTCCAGGAGATAGTGAAGGACAGGGAAGCCTGGTGTTCTGCAGTCCGTGGAGTTGCAAAGAGTCAGACAGGACTCAGCAACTGAATAACAAAAAAACCTGCTTTGATAGCAAAAACAGATCCTTATCTGCTACTTATTTCTCATCATAGATTAGTTGCTGTTTGTGTATCACACCTATACCATGCTTATCCATATGTATTAGTCATTCCTAATGATTTTGCTACAAAAACACTTGCTCATCTTTTCCAATGCTTTCCTCAACACCAGTTCCTTACTGCCTACCCATCTTCAGGACTTCTCTTTGTGGATTTTTTTTCTGCTCTTTTGCATCTTATCTAAGATTCTTAATTTTCAAACAGCTATATACTATACAAACTCTGACTCTCTCATCGGTCTTGCCAAATTTTTTTTTTAATTAAAAAAATTTTTAAATTTAAATTGGTGTTTAATCCCTGTTCTCTTTCCTGTTTTAACCATCCAATACTAAACCTTACTAGGAAGTTCTATGGTCCAGTTTCCTTATATCTTAGATCAGGGTTCATATGGAATAACTGAATTTGCCCATATTAAATTGAAAGTGCCCAGGGTGATTTACATTTGAATCTTTTCCAATATGAATTCCAGGCAAGCGCTAGGATTTGCTCTTGTTCTCTTCAAGGAGTTCTGCCACACAAGTAGCAAAAGGCTGCTGGGAATAAGTTTAGAATCAAAACAATCCAAATTAAGGATTTAGGTGTACGTTGGCATTTTTCTTTGTGAGTTGAAGAGCTGACAAATGAAATATACTGTATATTGCAGTGAAAGTTTTTAATGTAAGTTTTATTCTTGGAGAATATGAAGTGTTCTATTTTTTGAGAGTCCCCAAAATAGTCTTTCTGAAGAAGGCGATGGCAACCCACTCCAGTATTCCTGCCTGGAAAATCCCGTGGGCAGAGGAGCCTGGTGGGCCGCAGTCCATGGGGTCACTAAGAGTCAGACATGACGAAGCAACTTCACTTTCACTTTTCACTTTCATGCACTGGAGAAGGAAATGGCAACCCACTCCAGTGTTCTTGCCTGGAGAATCCCAGGGACGGGGGAGCCTGGTGGGCTGCCGTCTATGGGGTCGCACTGAGTCAGACATGACTGATGTGACGCAGCAGCAGCAGCAGCAGCAGCAGCAGCAGCACAATAGTCTTTCAGAGCCAATGCATCTCAAAGTTTAACAGTTTAATGTGCATACAAATCACCTGGGAATCTTGAAAAATATTGATTCAGATTCAGTAGGTCTGGAGTGGGTCTGAATTTCTAACCAGTGCTCAGATGATTTCATGAAACTTATCAGTCATTGTTGTTTGGTCACTAAGTCCTGTCTGACTCTTTGCACACTCTGTCCTTTACAATCTCACAGAGGTTGCCTAAACTCATGTCCATTGCGTTGGTGATGCTATCTAACAATCACATTCTCTACTTCCCCCTTCTCCTCCTGCCTTCAATCTTTCCCAGCATTAGAGGCTTTTCTAATAAGTCAGCTTTATGCATCAGGTGGCCAAAATATCGGAGCTTCACCAATAGCATCAGTCCTTCCAATGAATATTCAGGACTGATTTCCTTAAATATTGACTGGTTTGATCTCCTTGCTGTCCAAGGGACTCTCAAGAGTCTTCTCCAACACTACAATTTATTTTTTTTCTAAAAGTCTTTCACTTTTATTAATAACCATGTATTAATTTCACACATAGTTGAAATAAAACCTTTTACAATCCACGGTATGATCCATGATTAAATACAGATCAAAAGTACGGAGAAAGATATTCATTTTTTGATATAATGATGTGAGATTTGTGACTTTTACGGCTTACTAAACAAAACCTAGGAAGCACTTAGCAAGCATGATATATGCTAATTCCATGCCTTTTCCAGGAAGGGTTTCTAATACATTTCTAGGTTGCTGATAAGTCACTTCAGTCGTGTCCGACTCTGTGCGACCCCATAGATGGCAACCCACCAGGCTCCCCAGTCCCTGGGATTCTCCAGGCAAGAACACTGGAGTGGGTTGCCCTTTCCTTCTCCAATTAACACTACAATTTAAAAGCATCAATTCTTCAGTGTTCAGCTTTCTTTATGGTCCAACTCTCATATCCATACAAGACTACTGGTAAAAGCACAACTTTGGCTGATCAGTAGAGTTCATTTAACCAGCAACAGATGAGAATTTGGAATGATGAATGTAAATCATACATTGTTATCCAGCCATCTCAATTTCTTTTTGTCTTGGGATATTTGTCAGAGTTTTCCAAAGAATCAAAATAAATAATATTTACTGTTAATAATATATCAATATAATTAGCAGAATTGATCATATATAACTAATATACTATACACACACACACACACACACACACACATAGAGAAATTGATTATGATCAATTGGCTTATGTGAACTGAGAAGCCTCAGAATCTACTTGAGAAACAGGTGTCAACTTAAAAAATACACAACATGAGAGTTGAAAATTAAGTTTTATTTGGGGCAAAATGAGAGATGCAGCCCAGGAGACAGCACTTCAGATAGCTCAGAGAAAGTTCTCTAAAGAGGTGTGGGAAAGTCAATATACATGTGAAAGGAAGAAAGAAAGAAAAAGAAAAAAAGAAATTTAAAATGTAAGTATTTAAAAACTTTTAGAATGATGTAAAATGATGCAAATGATGTAAAATTTCTGTTACATTCATATAAAAAGTCCTAATGTTGAGACTGCCTTGATGGTACAGTGGCTGAGGCTCCATGCTCCCAGTGCAGGGGCCCTGGGTTCAATCCCTGGTCAGTGAACTATATCCAAGCTGCAACTAAGTACTCCACACACCAAGATGAAGACCTGGTGTAGCCAATAAATAAATATTTCTAAAAAAAGTGTTCCTAGTGTTATCTCTCAATTTTTATACTTATGACCTTACCCAGTACACAGACCCCACTTGAGCAGCACAGCTCTAGTAATGAATGGTTCAATAGGATCACAAATAAATGCATTCACCACCAGAGTATATATGATTGGCCACAAAGCTCTGCACATCATAAACACTCACTAACAGCCTGTTAACAGCTCACTGAAGTTTCTGGGTCTTTTTCATATGAGTCACAATGAAATGTTATTTTTCATACTGTGTATTTCTTTCCTGTGTAGATTCCTCCAGTTTTTATCCTCTGGCCTTTTGCTTAAAAAAAAAAAAAAAAAAAAAAGTATCTAAACAGCCTCACTGTTACAGAATTAAGGAAGAAATGTATGGTGAGGTCTGCCTGAGGTGGCTTCAGCAAAAATGGACCATGATTTTAATAGCATCTGACAGTTTCAGAGAAGGGTTGTTTGTGTGGGTGTGTGTTTCTCTCCTTATTTTAAATTGGCTTCCCCAGTGGCTCAGATGGTCAAGAATCCACCTGCAAGGTGGGAGACCTGGGTTCAATTCCTGGGCTGGGAAGATCCCCTGGAGGAGGGCATGGCAACCCACTCCAGTATTCTTGCCTGGAGAATCCACCTGGACAGAGGGGCCTGGTGGGCTACAGTCCCTTGGGTCCCAAAGAGTCCGACATAACTGAGCGACTGAGTACAGCACACAGCACATACTTAAGTGACATGGGAGCAGGAATGTAGTTCCTTTCAATGACTCTGTGAGATGACTGAAATATTGAATATTATTCAAATAATGAGTCACAAGAGAACATGTGCCCTGCTTTCCGATATCACAGGCATGAAAGACTAAAGCATATAGCCAGTGCAACATGAGTGACAGATGAGAGCACGTTTTAATGTAGACTGGACACGAGAGACGAAAATGCCATTGCTGATGGTATTACTTTAGCCATTGTTTAAGGGATGTGTAAGAAATCAGATGTGTCTCCTAACACCACACAGATATTGTATTCAAACTCATATCAAAATCAGAAGGAGGTAGTAAATAGGAGCATTAGTCTGAAGACAGTTCATGAGAGGTCATCTTTAGAATATGTGTTCCATGGAAAATGTGTAACATACCTGCTAGTTTGCACATTTGCCTTCAAAGAGCCTGACCTACTCTATGTGCCAGCATGTCGGATTGTCTTGTTGCAGGTGAATTCTCCTGAGCAGAAATAAAGTCTGAAATATTTGGCTTCTTTAAAATGTTAATTATTGTGCAATTAGTTCTTTTTAACTGACGCATCTGAAGTGGGAATAAAGAAAATGTTCTTCACTTTCTGCAGCAGACCTTTTGTCCAAAGGGGTAATTGGAACTTATTAGAGATTGCTGTTTTTCACAATACTCTGCTTCATTTTCTTAAAATTTGAGAAAAGTGGATGTTTCAAAATTTAGACAATTGAGTAACACATTATGAAATTATAACCCTGTCGGTGGTAATGCTAAGAGGATTCCTCAGGTAATTATCCAAGACTTGAAGCCCTAAGAGGGGGTGTCCCTGGTGGCTCAGAGTGTAAAGAAGTGAAATGAAAGTCACTCAGTTGTGTCCGATTCTTTGCGACCCCATGGACTATACAATCCATGGAATTCTCTAGGCCAGAATACTGGAGTGGATAGCTGTTTCCTTCTCCAGGGGATCTTCCCAACCCAGGAATTGAACTGGGGTCTCCTGCATTGCAGGCGAATTCTTTACCAATTGAGCTACCAGGGAAGCCCCAGAGAGTAGAGAATCTGCCTGCAATGCAGAAGACCTGGGTTCAATCCCTGGGTTCGGAAGATCCCCTGGAGAAGGAAATGGATCCCACTTTGGTATTCTTGCCTGGAGAATCCCATGGACAGAGAAGACTTGCAGACTGTCCATGGGATTACAAAGAGTCAGATATGACTGAGTGACTAATACTGAAGCCCTAAGAAATCATCAACACATGTGGACTAGCTTTGGATATTCTGATTTTATTTTAAAATAAGACCTTTTGATTCAGATTTCTTGGTCTTTGAAGAATCTTACATTAGTGTCTACAAGTGTTTCTTTTCAAACAACCAGAAGTAAATCACTTTGTTCTTGTTAAGATGTTAAATATTATCAATTTACTGTAGTTATATCACTAAACAAAATTTAGTTAGACAATGCATAAGGCTTTCCATTTCCCTCCAGCATTCATCTCTGTGGCCAGGTAAGGGGTGCCTGAGCACCAAGACATGGACTGCAAAGTTGGAAGTATCTGTTTTCTGCAGTACTTTTCAGAATACTGGAGTGGGTAGCCATTCCTTTCTGCAGGGGATCTTTCCGACTCAGGGATTGAACCTGGGTCTCCTGCATTGCAGGTGACTCCTTTACCGAGTCACAGGGACGTCTCTAACAATTTTTTTTATAATACCTATTTGGGGTTCACAAGTTCTAATTTAAGAGATGAAAATTTGACAATGAAATACACTTTTTGAAATGATCTGTGTACTATCTATGTGTAGAAAACTATATATGTATTTCCCTTGTCTTGAGTAAAGGTCAAAGTTAAAAGTATTGGAATCAGTCAAGATCCTGCTTCACTGTCCAGTCATGAGACCTTAGAAATGCTGTTTAACATCTCTGAGCTTTAGTTTTCTCATCTTTATAGTGGTTATAATGAGTGAACTGACCTCATAGGGTTTTCCTGAGCATCAAATGTGATACTGCTTGTTAAATTCTTAGCATGAATTCAGGAATATAATAAAGATTATGAATGAATAGTCAGATGAGGCAGTCCATAGGGCAAGGTACAGAAGGGTCCTGAGAACAAGTGTTTTTGTCCCTGTAGAGTTGGGGCATGTCATTCTCTCAGCATGTAGATATGTTCACTGACTCAGAAGCTTTACTTGGATTAATGAGACCTAGAAATCAGTATTAAATTAGAGACCATAGAGAACTGGGGAGTGGGGATTGGCTGTCTTTTCACAGTCATCTCCTAAGACTAGGTTGTTGGCAGCAACTAGAAATAATTGTACAGAAGCTGAAAGTCCGAACAGGACAGTATGGCTAAAGCTTAAATGTCCAGGGAAGCTGTGAATCTGGAAATCAAAGTTAAAACAAAGCCCAGAGGTGGTGTGGTTTTTCAAAATCAGAAAGTTAATCTTAGTGGAAATCCATTTATTCAGTCAGGACCAGAACAAGGCAAGCTAAGTAGCTCAAGACCAGAGGAATAGAAAACATAAAGTGCCTACTACACTTCCTTCTAGATCAGGTTCTGTTTGGCAACTCCTTACCTTTTTATGATTCCTCTTGGGTCTAGACAGCGGTGGGTTGGTTCTTGAAGGTATAAACCATGTCATTTTGTTGCTGTCAATCCAGATTAATATAAAGTTTTACACATGGTAGCCTTAGGAGTGCAGATGTGTGATTATATACTGTTATTTAACAAACTGAGGGAAGAAGGGACCTAATTATCTTTCTCCATGTCCATCTCAAACCTAACTCACCAAGGAGACATGGATTGTTTCTTATAAACTCAGAGGTCTCCATTGCCCTTCGTCATAGCAAATTATGTATACCTTTCTCAAGCCTCTCTGAATAATGCCAATTTTTGATACCTAAAAGAAGTCAACATTGTTCCAAGCAGGAATTCTAAAAAATTAAATGTATAGGCTCTAGTCTGCATTTCATGAGTTCAGTCCAGGCTCCACAGCCTATTAAGTCTGACCCTGAGCATGACTGTGTTAATCTTCATGCATTTAAACCAGGAATTGTAAGGCTACCTGCCTCAGATGACTGTTATGAGAAGATGAAATGAGATAAGCACATGAAGTTTTCCAAATATTGATTGCCATCATTAGTATTATGGGAGAGAGATAAAGTATTCAAAACAAATGAGGGCATCAGGAGTGGGCGTGGAAGTTAGGAAATAGATAGTCTTCTGAAAATTACATGTGAAAGTGTAGAATTCTCTGGTATGAGAATACAAGGTGATCACATGTGAAATGGATGAAAGGTACCATTGTTCCCTCTTTAAAATAAATGTATCCTGAGAAAGACACTAAGTTGTTAAAAAAAACACACACACACACAAGCATTCATTCATTGTATTTGTCCAAAGTGAGAAATTAGCCAGATCCTGAAGGAGGGAATCTGAGGAAGAGAGCTAATGGCTTTGCCTGGCAATAAGCAAAGAGCCAGTTTGAAACCTTTGCTAAAACACTCTAACGAAACTACCTCTTTGTCTCTAAATAATCATTTTTTGACTCATCCTTGGAAATTAAATTCTTTGCAGTTTAATAATAACATTTTATTGAAAGTAAGTTTTATAACTTTAATAAAACTATATATAGTCTTTGCAAAAAATTCCAAAAGATATTTCCAATGAGCTTCATTTAGGACATCTAATCTATAGAAATAACAGTAGTACATCAGGATTTATGTATAAAGAAATGGATTTATTTTGGTATTTTTATGACAGCAAAATAAATTAAGAATAAGGAAACAGTGGATAAATTATATATAATAATTGATTCTATAAAATGTATGCAACTCTTGAAAGCAATAGGTTAGATCAATACACAGTGATAAGGGAAGGAAGATGGGACCAAAGAAAGAGAAAGGAAGAAATGGTAGCCCTGAATTTCTAAATTTGACAAATCAGGAATCCCTTTACAACAAACTGGGGAAATCGTGAAAGTTTTCTTCAGCTTTTATGAAAAAATCCTAGGTAATTTGTTTTCAGAACTCATGCTGCTGCTGCTGCTGCTGCTAAGTCGCTTCAGTCGTATCCGACTGTGCGACCCCATAGACGGCAGCCCACCAGGCTCCCCCATCCCTGGGATTCTCCAGGCAAGAACACTGGAGTGGGTTGCCATTTCCTTCTCCAATGCATGAAAGTGAAAATTGAAAGTGAAGTCGCTCAGTCATGTCTGACTCTGTGCAACCCCATGGACTGCAGCCTACCAGGCTCCTCTGTCCATGGGATTTTCCAGGCAAGAGTACTGGAGTGGGGTGCCATTGCCTCCTCCATCAGAACTCATAACATGGTTTAAATCTGCAGCACATACTAGACTCCCCATCCATATTATACTGAGTGGTTACTGAATGAGAAGAAGCACATTGACACTGGTGTCCGTGAAACGTCTCGCTTCTGTAGCAGCACAACATTTCTCTCAGTTTATGCATCGTTTCATCTCTGGACCTGCAGTCATTAAAGTTTTGAAGTGTGAAGACCTCATTTGAGAAGATGATGAGAACAGAGAATACGATGCAAACAAAGAACATGGCACATAGGCACAAATGTAGCACAGAGTCGTCCAGAGCATGAGGCCGATGGATGAGGCCTGAAAATGCTGTTGTATAGGCCTGAGGTGAAAGTCAGCTCAGGCCCCAGATGTTCAGATAAATAAGCTGATATATTTTACTTTGAGTGAGTTTGAGTTGGTTTTCTGAGACTTCAGATAGATATCTTCAGTATTTCACAGAGGTTGAAGAAGAAAATGTAGGTGAAGATACAGTTGCATGCATGCCCGCTAATTCATTTCAATTGTGTCCGACACTTGGTGACCCTGTAGACTATAGACCACCAGACTCCTCTGTCCATGGGATTCTCCAGGCAGGAATACTGGAGTGGGTTGCCGTGCCCTCCTCTAGGGGATCTTCCTGACCAGGGATCAAACCTACATCTCCTGGGACTTCCGGCATTGCAGGTGAATTCTTTTACCACTGAGCCACTGGGGAAATGGTAGGATATAGCTTATTAAAGGCAACAGAAAGATAAAATGGTACCAATCTTGTAACATCAATCTTATCCACCTTTAGAAGGTTATTTCTAAAAGAAGAGGAATATGGGTTTGGAGGTATCAGACATGTATGGAAGGTTTGAAAGGAGAGTGAGAGTCAATTAAACTGTATACAGAAACAATGTAATGTTCTGGCTCAATCAATTCCCCAAACCCTAATATCAAAGAGTTCAGTTCGGTTCAGTCACTCAGTCGTGTCTGACTCTTTGTGACCCCATGAATCCCAGCACGCCAGGCCTCCCTGTCCATCACCAACTCCCAGAGTTCACTCAAACTCACATCCATTGAGTCGGTGATGCCATCCAGCCATCTCATCCTCTGTTGTCCCCTTCTCCTCCTGCCCTCAATCCCTCCCAGCATCAGAGTCTTTTCTAATGAGTCAACTCTTCACATGAGTTAGCCAAAGTACTGGAGTTTCAGCTTTAGCATCATTCCTTCCAAAGAACATCCAAGGCTGATCTCCTTTAGAATGGACTGGTTGGATCTCCTTGCAGTCCAAGGGATTCTCAAGAGTCTTCTCCAACACCACAGTTCAAAAGCATCAATTCTTCGGCACTCAGCTTTCTTCACAGTCCAACTCTCACATCCATACATGACCACAGGAAAAACCATACCCTTGACTAGATGGACCTTTGTTGGCAAAGTAATGTCTCTGCTTTTCATTATGCTATGTAGTTTGGTCATAACTTTCTTTCAAAGGAGTAAGCATCTTTTAATTTCATGGGTGCAATCACCATCTGCAGTGATTTTGGAGCCCAGAAAAATAAAGTCTGACACTGTTTCCACTGTTTCCCCATCTATGTCCCATGAAGTGATGGGACCAGATGCCATGATCTTCGTTTTCTGAATGGTGAGCTTTAAGCTAACTTTTTGACTCTCTTCTTTCACTTTCATCAAGAGGCTTTTTAGTTCCTCTTCACTTTCTGCCATAAGGGTGGTGTCATCTGCATATGTGAGGTTATTGATATTTCTCCCAGCAATCTTGATTCCAGCTTGTGTTTCTTCCAGCCCAGCGTTTCTCATGATGTACTCTGCATATAAGTTAAATAAGCAGGGTGACAATATACAGCCTTGACATACTCCTTTTCCTATTTGGAACCAGTCTGTTGTCCATGCCCACTTCTAACTGTTGCTTCCTGACCTGCATATAGGTTTCTCAAGAGGCAGGTCAGGTGGTCTGGTATTCCCATCTCTTTCAGAATTTTCCAGAGTTTATTGTGATCCACACAGTCAAAGGCTTTGGCATAGTCAATAAAGCAGAAATAGATGTTCTTCTGGAACTCTCTTGCTTTTTTGATGATCCAGCGGATGTTAGCAATTTGACCTCTGGTTCCTCTGCCTTTTCTAAAACCAGCTTGAACATCTGGAAGTTCACGGTTCACGTATTGCTGAAGCCTGGCTTGGAGAATTTTGAGCATTACTTTACTAGCGTGTCAGATGAATGCAATTGTGTGGTAGTTTGAGCATTCTTTAGCATTGAGTACATGTTTTTATTTTATTTAAAATTAACATCTAAGAACAATTTAAAACAAGAAACTTCGAAATGTCAAAAATCCTACAACCTGACAACAACTCTCTTTGGGAATGTTGTGTTTCAGTCTCTTCCCGTGTGAAAAATTATTGTGTTGCTGACACTGTTTTGTTTTGTGATCATCTTTTATTTCACTTAACTAGAACCTATGCTGCACATTACTTATAATCCCTATAAGTAGAAAAATTAAACAAATAAAATAAAAACATGTGATTCCTTTATTTTCATTAGTACAACAAGGATAACATTTTCTTTGGCTTATTATAATTTTTTAAACATATTGTTTTAGTAGGTAATGCTGCAATGTGCATTTCCATATACAATGGTAAACAAAGAAGTAATTTCAAGGACTTCGCTGCTGGCCCAGTGGTTAAGAATCTGCTTACCAGTGCAGGGACATGAGTTCCATCTCTGGTCAGGAAACTAAGATCCCACATGCCTTAGGGCAACTGCTGAGCCCATGCCCCAACTGGAGAGAAATCCACACACCACAAGAGCCCATATGCTGTAAGGAAAGTTCTCGTGTCCCTGTGTCCCTTCACTAAGACCTGATTGAGCCAAAAATAAACATAAATAGATAAAATAGATTTTATAAGTAATTTCAGTTGCTTTCCTAAGTTCTTAAGTACTCCAAAAATATTTTCTATATATTTAGACACTTTCTTCCTAGATCAGTTCTTCAAAAGATGCCACCAACAACTTGGACTCTATTTCCTAGCTATGTGAGTCATTGTCATTTTTTTTCATCGTATTGTGATGATGAAAAGATATTTGACAAGAAAGAAACCAAGTACATTTTTAACCAGGTTTTCAAAACTTTACATATGAAACTATAGTTATCTTAAAATATATATAATATTTTTATAGTTTTCCTGGATTCTTATTTTAAAATACTTAAAAAAAATGTTTATTAGTAACAAATACAACACAATTGGGGAGATAATTCTATCTTACACTTGGGCCTACTTAAAAACTTTGCTGCAAATATTGCTATATGCTGAGAGATTTTATCCATAATCTCTATATATAGTTGATTAATTGGCCTCTACTTTTATGGGAAAAATTATCACAAGCATATAAAATCATTTGTATAGCCCCGGTTGCTCAGACAGTAAAGAATACACCTGCAGAATGGGAGACCTAGGTTCAATCCCTAGGTTGGGAAGATCCCCTGGAGGAGAGCATGGCAACCCACTCCAGTATTTTTGCTTGGAGAATTCCCATGGACAGAGGAGCCTAGTGGTTTGCCGTTCATGGGATCACAAAAAGTCAGACAGGACTGGGAGACTAAGCACATACTCTAAACCTCCATTTTCTGTATTCTTCCCTGCAACCAAATTGGGAAACAGATATGATTATTAACCCTCCTTTTCAGATGTGAAAACTGAGGCTCAAAGAATTTAGTTAATCTTGCCAAGTTCACACAGTTAGGAAGTAGCTGACTCCCAACCCGGTTCTTTCTATTATACTATATTATTGAGAGTTAATGAGATAGATAATTCATATTTTTGTTCCAATGCTTATTAACTGTGACTGTGAACAAATTAGCATCTTTTATGCTGCTGTCTGAAATTTTAGATACATTATCTACACTTCAGGGTTGTAAGGATTTTATATCATCATCCGACCTAAGTTTTTCTATGTAAAGTCAGTCACCATGGTTGTAAGGATTTTATATCATCACCCCACCTAAATCTTTTCATGTAAAGTCAATCACCATGTTATTGGCAATTTAGAGGATGCTTTTCAAACTTTCTGCTATGTTTATTTTTTGCCTTCAACTTCTTTCTGAACGGTTCTGTTCCTTTGATTTTTATGATGCCATATTCTTATAATCATCTTGCCTGGATTTTCTTATAAATTGCTATTTCCTTCAAGTCTCCATTCTTTACTCTCTCCTGAATAATCTATAGTCACTCCCTGTATAACCTCAACCCTTGCTTGCCCTGTTATCTATATGTTGATATTCCACTGTAGTTGGTTGAATTGTATCCCCCCAAAAGATATATCCAAGTCCTAGACCTGAATACCTGTGAATGTGAAACAGGTCTTTGTGGATGTAATTAAGGGCTTCCCAGGTTGCGCTAGTAGTAAGGAACCCACCTGCGAATGCAGGAAATGTAAGAGACACCAGTTCAATCCCTGGGTTGGGAAGATCACCTGGAGGAGGGCATCCCAGGGACAGAGGAGTCTGGTGGACTGCAATCCATAGGGTTGCAAAGAGTCAAACACAACTGAGCGACTGAGCATGCACACAGAGTAATTAAGCTCTGGATCTAGAGATGAGATTCCCCTAAATTCAGGGTGAAAGTGAAAGGCGCTCAGTTGTGTCTGACTCTTTGCGACCCCATGGACTGCATAGTCCATGGAATTCTCCAGGCCAGAATACTGGCGTGGGTAGCCTTTCCCTTCTCCAGGGGATCTTCCCAACCCAGGGATTGAACCCAGGTCTCCAGCATTGCAGGCAGTTCTTTACCACCTGAGCCACAAGGGTAGGCCCTAAATATAAAGACTTGTGTCCTTGAAACAGTAGGAGAGAACACAGAAACACAGAGAAGGCAATGTAAAAGTAGATGTAGGGAGTGAAGGGAGGTATCTATAAACCAAGGAACACCAGGAATGCTAGCAATCACCTAGCATTGGAAAGCAAGGACAGAAATATGGCACAAATTACCTCTCGGGGTTTCCAAATGGAGTCTGCATTGCTGAAAATCTGACTTCAGAATGCTGGCCTCTGAAACTGTAAGAGAGTAAATTTCTGCTGTTTTATGCCACCTCATCTGTGCTGAGTTGTTGTAACATTCCCAAAAAATAAATACATTCCCAAACCCACCTTTCTAGCCCATCTTATTGTCTATATCAACTTGGGTGTTCCCAGACCTCTAAGTCTGTTTGTCCAAGCAAGTGACATGCTCTGCTCTGCTCCATATGTCAGAAAATACCAAGACCCTCTACAGCCAGAGTAATATTCTCTAGTTAAGTAAGGAATTCTCTTTTTAATGCTTCAACTACCAGAGTACATGCAAATAACTTTCAAGTATATGCATACAATAATGATCAATGTTCTTAATTCTAAATCCATAAGCCCCTACTGTCTACTCAACACATCTACCTGGATTATGAAAGACAATTTACATTCTCAGCATCAAAAAAGAAATGATGAGTACTCTCTTGACCCTAATCTTGGTCTTCTTATAATAATGTTATCTATGTTAACCTTTTCAGTGAATGTTTCTGACTGATATGAATCTGACAAGCCAAAAACCTAGGAGTCATTCTTGACACTAAACTCTCCCTAAACCATTCCCTAAAGTATAGCCAATACATCACCGGTCCCACTTATATCAATAATTCTGGAGCATTTTCTCTTCTCTCCATCACTTTCAACAACCCTTTAGGACAAATTTCTATCATGTCTTCCTTGGATGTTGGCAATATCCAGAAAAAGTGAAAAAGTTAGAGCTAGGTAGATAGTTAGTGAGAAAGAAAGGGGGAGGGAGAAAGAAAGAGAGGGAGAAAGAGAGCGAGAGTGAGAGAGAGGGGAAGAAAAGAAAGAAAGAAGAAGACACTTACTATAAGGTATTGGCTCACGTAATTCTTGAGACTAAGAAGTCCCGCAATTTGGTGATGACAGCTGGAGACCCAGGAAAGCCAGTGGTGTAGTTTAAAGGCCTGAGAGTCAGAGAGCTGATGGTGTAGATTCTGGTCCAGGTCTGAAGGCCTGTGAACCAAGAGCTTCAAGGGCAGGAGAAGATCGATGTCTTAGCTCAGGCGGTCAGACAGAAAGAATTCCACCATCCTCTACTGTTTTGTTCTATTTAGGCCTTCAACAGACTGGAGACGCCCACTCACATTACAGAGGGCCATCTGGTTCACTTAATCCACCAGTTTAAATGCTAATCTGTGCTAGAAACACCCTCACAGATACAACCAGAAATAATGTTTCACCAGCTCCCTGGGTATCCTGTGGCTGACTGCAGTTGACACATAAAATTAAACATCACAACTTCTTGCCTGGTGAACCACAGTTCTTTTTGTTCCAGATCCAAACTAGATCGATCTCTTCGATCACAGTGGTGATTACATCGCATCCACACACATTTACCTCTACTACTTAAAATATCTGAATGGGTTCCTTTCACTCTTATCTGAAACCTGAGTGCAGCCCCCCAACCGTGCTGAGTCTGGCCCTTTGCTCCGTCTTCAGCCCCATATCCCACTCCTGTTCTCAACCCACAATGAACCACTGCCAGCTGCAAAAACGCATCATGCTCACTTCTGAATCACATCTCTCTGCAGTGCTCTTTCCCCCTCTTCACTGGATCATTTCTACATCTTTTACATCTTAGCCTAAAAGTTATTTTCTTGGGAGAGACTTTCATATCCCACTTCCCAGGCTAAGTTAGGCTCACCTTTTGTACCTTCTCTTCACATTTTTTATCTTTATATTGTATCATAAATCTTATAGAGAATCTGCCTGCAGTGCAAGAGATCTGGATTTGATCCCTGGGTCAGGAAGATCCCCTGGAAAAGGGAATAGCTACCCCCTCCAGATAGTCAGTATATCTTATAGGACTCTACTTGTATTTATGTGAATATTGGATCAATATAAATCTAATTCTCTAGAATACGGGACTGTGTCTGTCTCTGTGGGTAGCACCAAGCCTGAAAAAAGACGCTAAATAATTGTTCAATAAATGCTGCTGGTGAATATGCCAAATCTTCTGTTTGGTGTGTATATATAACCATGAGTATATCAATTACCATCTCGGCAACCAATGAGTTTTGGTCTATAGGGATTCTTGAGAACACCAACTTCTTTATTTCACCTAGAAAATGGGGAATTGGCTTAAACAAAAACCCTTGGTATATAGTAGCAGAATAAGGCAAACAACCAGAGCTCCAGTTAATGTCTGTTTTTTCAGCCCCAATCTGCTTCATTGCAATAGAGGGTGTTGGGAAACTGAGTCTTCGCATAACAATACTGCTGATTTATGGAAGTGTTCAAGACTGGGACTACTTATGTATTTCTACCAGGTAGATACTTATTACTGTCTGTGCAAGAAAATAAGGAAATGCATTAAAAACAATTATTCAAAAATCACTTCCCCTGGAAAGTTCTATGTTATATGCTGTCATGGATATTTGTGGGTTTATTTTAAGGTTTTTTTTGTTTTGTTTTTTTGTTTTTTTAATATGGACTACTTTTAAAAGTCTTTATTGAATTTGTTACAATATTGCTTCAGTTTTGTAGTGGCAAGGCATGTGGGATTTTAGCTCCCCGACCAGGGATTGAACCCATACTCCCTGCTTTGGAAGGCTAAGTCTTAACCACTGAACCACCAAGAATGTCCCTGATATTTGTTTTAAATAGGAGCCTATTTATTCTTAGAGCATGGCAACCCACTCCAGTATTCTTGCCTGGAGAATCCCAGGGATGGAGCAGCCTGGCAGGCTATAGAGTTGCACAGAGTCAGAAATGACTGAAGCTTCTTAGCATGATACTATTTGCTCTTAGTACCTTATGCTGCTGCTTCATGATTTCAAACCTGAAAAAAGACATGGTTACTTGGCTATATTGATGTAGAGGTCTGATACAGCTTATTAAGAGCTTTTATTTCCAGTGTGTTAGAGTACCACTTGTTTATGAAGCTTCCATTGATGTTACTTTCTCTTTCTGAAGAAAAGGGCCCCTTTAATTTTGAGCAGAGACATTACTTTGCCAACAAAGGTCTGTCTAGTCAAGGCTATGGTTTTTCCTGTGGTCATGTATGGATGTGAGAGTCGGACTATGAAGAAGGCTGAGCACCAAAGAATTGATGCTTTTGAACTGTGGTGTTAGAGAAGACTCTTGAGAGTCCCTTGGACTGCAAGGAGATGCAACCAGTCCATTCTGAAGGAGATCAGCCCTGGGATTTCTTTGGAAGGAATGATGCTAAAGCTGAAACTCCAGTACTTTGGCCACCTCCTGCGAAGAGTTAACTCATTGGAAAAGCCTCTGATGCTGGGAGGGATTGGGGGCAGGAGCAGAAGGGGACGACAGAGGGTGAGATGGCTGGATGGCATCACTGACTCAATGGACGTGGGTCTCAGTGAACTCCGGGAGTTGGTGATAGACAGGAAGGCCTGGCGTGCTGCAATTCATGGGGTCGCAGAGTTGGACACAACTGAGCGACTAAACTGAACTGAACTGAATATGCTATTTCTTTAAATATAATAATTTTTAGAAGAAATTCAAGGAATGTCAGCACTGTTTGCCTGTGACAGTGTTCATTTGTAATCATGTTTAGCACAGTCTTGGGGAGCACTCCCTTGCAAGCCCGAGATCCTACTCCATCTGCCTCTGTGTCCTTGTTGGTGGATGTATTGATATTTCTTCCTCCCTTAAGTTGCACCTTTCTAAACATGAATAAGTGTGTTTTTCCCACAGTGCCTTTCTATGGAGTAGTTAGTTGGTTTGCCGAGTGCCTGCAAGGTGATAAGTACTTGAAGTACTTAGAAATGCTAAGTGCCATTACCTGTGAATCATGGCTGTGGGTTCCTCTGGGATGGAGGCTGCTTGAGAAATATAAAACAGAGCAGAGTGGAATGGAGCAGCAGTTCTCCCCAGAATGCAACAGTTTACTCCAGGGAGATGAAGCTTTATAAAAATAGTCTAGGATAACTTTCTTTGAAGCAGGCAAAACTTTGAGAGTGGCCGTGGCTAAATGAAAGATTCAGTGTCACTCTGAGTTGGGAACACAATTTCCTTCTACCCTGTTTCCCTAGGGAATTAGGGGAACATAAACATAGCCACTATGGAGCTTTGAACTTCTTAAGCCCAAGGGGATTTCATTGCCCCCTCTCTATGAAGACTTGCCTCATTGGCTAATAGGAGAGCTCCCTGCCTTGACCTCATCCATCCTTGTGTGGTATAACTGGGATATGTATTCCTGGAGCTCTGGACATGACAGAGCAGGCATGAGTACCTAATTGCAACCTTTCCTCCTTCCTTCCTGATTTTCTATATTCTCACTTCCTTCCAAAAACACTAGTGAGTTCATTCTGCTTGTCAGGCATTGTCCTAGGGAGAACTTGATAGGTAATGAGAGAGGAAGGAGCTCTTTTCTTGGTTATCTATACCCTCATCTCAGCTGGTTCTCTTCTAAGTGTATGCGCTCTTCTTTAGGCTGATCATGGATAAATGAATTCATGGAGTATTGAGACCTAAAATAGACTTTGGAGAACCTCACTTAAAGTAAAGAAGCAAGTATATATGTGGAGATATTATTACCAATACGAAAATTGTTACTATCATCAATATTGATTGATAATGATGATATCAAACTCTTTTTACTTCTGGGCCTAGATTTGGGACCAGTATTCTTTTTACATAGTTTTATAGTAAGAAACTGTTTCTTCCTTCTTCTTGGGGGCGAATACAGATCTTCTGAAGCACAACCATAACTATGTATGGTTATGTCCTGTTATATGAAGTCATCTGTAGACCTCTTGAACATTCTTCAATCACTGAACATTTCAGTACCTTGTCACTCTCATTTTTGACATTTGAACATTTCTAGACGTGATCCATCCAGCAACTTAGGGTCTCAGTGTTTGAGTGTCTCACTTCAAGCTCTATTTTCCTCTCTGTCACCTTGGCAACTTTTTTCAATAAATGTAGACTAAGTCTTATTATTATCTGTAGCTGTACAACTTCTAAAATCTTGCTTTCAAAAGTTAAAATCTATGATAACACTTCCAACTAATTTACTCTGGAATAGCAATTATTCCAGTAATTATTCAACCCCATCTTTTCTCTAATTCCCTGACCTAACTACTTATTTTACTTACCATGAACTCCATCAGATCTTCAACTCTCTCCTTCCACTGTTTACATTCAATAATCTGTCATGAAAATCATTCCCTTACACATGCACGGCGGCTCCCTATGTCTCATCCCTTCCCTTGCTTCATTTTACTCATCTGGCAAAATATAACCTTCCACCTATTCTTTCCCTCTTCTGAAACATAATTAAAGAAAACACATAACTAATCCTTTGGAAACTACTACTGTGACTACGTTACCTAAAAATATACTCCTCCTGGTAATTTTCCATTGTCTCACGAGGCTATATTTTATTCATGGCTTTTAGTATAGTCAGTCAGTCAGTTCAGTCGCTCAGTCATGTCCGACTCTTTGAGACCCCATGAATCGCAGCACGCCAGGCCTCCCTGTCCATCACCAACTCCTGGAGTTCACTCAGACTCACGTCCAATGAGTCAGTGGTACCATCCAGCCATCTCATCCTCTGTCGTCCCTTTCTCCTCCTGCCCCCAATCCCTCCCAGCATCAGAGTCTTTTCTAATGAGTTAACTCTTCGCATGAGGTGGCCAAAGTACTGGAGTTTCAGCTTTAGCATCATTCCTTCCAAAGAAATCCCAGGGCTGATCTCCTTTAGAATGGACTGGTTGGATCTCCTTGCAGTCCAAGGGACTCTCAAGAGTCTTCTCCAACACCACAGTTCAAAAACATCAATTCTTCGATACTCAGCCTTCTTCACAGTCCAACTCTCACATCCATACATGACCATAGGAAAAACCATAGCCTTGACTAGATGGACCTTTGTTGGCAAAGTAATATCTCTGCTTTTTAATATGCTATCTAGGTTGGTCATAACTTTCCTTCCAAGGAGTAAGCGTCTTTTAATTTCATGGCTGCAGTCACCATCTGCAGTGATTGGGAGCCCAAAAAGTAAAGTCTGACACTGTTTCCACTATTTCCCATCTATTTACCATGAAGTGATGGGACTGGATGCCATGATCTTCGCTTTCTCAATGTTGAGCTTTAAGCCAACTTTTTCACTCTTCACTTTCACTTTCATCAAGAGGCTTTTGAGTTCCTCTTCACTTTCTGCCATAAGGGTGGTGTCATCTGCATATCTGAGGTTATTGATATTTCTCCTGACAATCTTGATTCCAGCTTGTGTTTCTTCCAGCCCAGCGTTTCTCATGATGTACTCTGCATATAAGTTAAATAAGCAGGGTAACAATATACAGCCTTAATGTACTCCTTTTCCTATTTGGAACCCATCATTAAATTATGAATGTCTTTGTTATAAACAGCTTCTTCATAGAAGAAGGAACCTTCTTTCATGATGAAGGAACCTTCTTTAAAATTTTGTGTTCATTTATGTAACCACCTAGAAAAATACATGAAATGTAGTGTGTTCTCAACTTATTCCTAAATCTTAACATTTAATCTTCTGTTACATCAATCTGAGAAAAACTTCTATGGATATGCACAGATCAAACTGAATTATTAGACTATGAATCCTTCTTGGTCCTTTCAATTTCTTAAATTTTTTAAAGCAGTTTTTCCAATATCTTAAGTTTTAAAACTATAGGTTACCACCCATCTAGAGGATCATAAAATCGATTTGGTGACTGTAACCAATATTTTCAAAAAATGAGATAGAAAAACAAATACTAAGACATCATGCATAGTGATGTTTGATGAAATGTTTCATTGTTTCATAAAATGTTTTTTTTTTTTTTCAGTTTTATCCATGTATCTGTGTGTACTAAATAATGATGTAAAACTATTTTTATTGGGGTTGCTGCTGCTGCTGCTGCTGCTGCTAAGTCACTTCAGTCATGTCCAACTCTGTGCGACCCCAAAGACGGCAGCCCACTAGGCTCCTCTGTCCCTGGGATTCTCCAGGCAAGAACACTGGAGTGGGTTGCCATTTCCTTCTCCAATGCATGAAAGTGAAAAGTGAAAGTGAAGTCGCTCAGTCGTGTCCGACTCTTAGCAACCCCATGGACTGCAGCCTACCAGGCTCCTCCGTCCATGGGATTTTCCAGGCAAGAGTACTGGAGTGGGCTGCCATTGCCTTCTCCATTTATTGGGGTTGGTTGCAGTCAAAAAACTTTGAGAGTCACTCTAATGAAATTCCACTGTAGCAGGAAATACAGTCTTTTTTCCAAGATTACAGTAAACATAGACAGCAGAGAGACTCAGACTTGACGAATGTCCTGTGGTGCTTAGTAGCAGAGATTCTGAAGTTAACATTTTTCAAAATGTTTTTCTGTTCAAAGACAGACTTCCCAATCCCCACTGGACTTGTGCTACGATTCCTGCGTGTCACCTTGGTACTTTCCCCATGTGCATATTTGCTCAGTCGCTTCAGTCTCCTCTGACTCTTTGCAACCCTAGCCCGCTAGGCTCCTCTGTCCATGGGATTCTCCAAGCAAGAATACTGCAGTGGGTTGCCATGCCCTCCTCCAGATCTTCCTGACCCAGGGATTGAACCTTGATCTCCTGCATTGCAGGCAGATTCTTTACTGCTGAGCCACTGGGGAAGCCCCACACAACTGTCTTTTAAATGCATCCTTTACTCAGAAGGAAATGAAAAATTTTCAATCATATTTCTTATCCTTCTGCCTGAGTTTTGGAAAAATGGGTAACTATAATCTGCTCTTGTCCATTTGCATCTTTCTGATAAGTGTCCACAAAAAAGGCACATAAAAGAGACCTCCAAAAAGAGGTCTCATAAAAGAGGCACAAAACCACGGCTCCCATGTTGCAGTTCTTCATTGGAAAACAAAATTGCTCTACCTCCCCCAAATTCACTTTTTTCTGGTGCTTTGTATTTGTTTCTCAGAATTTGCAGAAATTGACTCCACATTTCTCAATCTCAACTCTCTCAAGAGTGTCTTCTGGTATCAGCTTTAAACTGAAAGAACAAGAAAGGAAGGTAACAGATCACATTTAAGTGGTTTCTATTCCCAAAACTCCAGGGGAATTTCTCTAAGATAAATGACAATGTTTCCAACAATGCCACAAAATTTTACTATTGCCTAATAAGGAAGGAACACTAACATTTGGTAAACAATCATTTTGTGCTACAAATTGCATACAGACCATAGAAATTAACTCTGTTTTATTTTACCTGCAGAATTATATCTGCAATGTTTTAAATAAATTTGATTTAGTTGCCAAGATTTGAAAATCAGAAGATTTTACATATATGCCAAATTTCTGACTTCTTGGAAACAGTACTCCAAATTTCTGACTTCTTGGAAACAATCTGAAGATGTAGTTGGCTACCATACAACATTCTTATATTCGTTCGCTGGACCTACCATAACAAGATACCACCACTGGATATCTTCTTTAAAAATAGACATTTATTTTCTCACAGTTCTGGAGACTAGAAGTCCAAATTCAAGGTGTGGGAAGGTCTGGTTTCCTCTGAGGCCTCTCTTCTTGGCTCACAGGTGGTTGCCTTCTCACTGTGTCCTCACAAGGTCGCCTCTGTGTAATCTAATCTCTCGTCTCCTAAGGACACCAGGTGTATTAGATTAGGCTTATCATGTGAAATGCAACCTACTCCAGTATTCTTGCCTGGAAGATTCTATGGAGAAAGGAGCTTGGTGGGCTACAGCCCATGAGGTTGCAAAGAGTCGGACACAACTGAACATGACATCATTTAATTTTTTTTTTCCTCATTGTACTTTGCTTTATTTTGCTTCACAGATAATGTGTTTTTTTTTTTCTCTCACTCTCCTCTTTATTTTTTTTTAAATTTTATTTTTAAACTTTACAATATTGTATTAGTTTTGCCAAATATCGAAATGAATCCACCACAGGTATACCTGTGTTCCCCATCCTGAACCCTCCTCCCTCCTCCCTCCCCATACCTTCCCTCTGGGTCGTCCCAGTGCACCAGCCCCAAGCATCCAGTATCGTGCATCGAACCTGGACTGGCAACTCGTTTCTTACATGATATTATACATGTTTCATTGCCATTCTCACAAATCTCCCCACCCTCTCCCTCTCCCACAGAGTCCATAAGACTGATCTATACATCAGTGTCTCTTTTGCTGTCTCGTACACAGGGTTATTGTTACCATCTTTCTAAATTCCATATATATGCGTTAGTATACTGTATTGGTGTTTTTCTTTCTGGCTTACTTCACTCTTGTATAATAGGTTCCAGTTTCATCCATCTCATTAGAACTGATTCAAATGTAGTCTTTTTAATGGCTGAGTAATACTCCATTGTGTATATGTACCACAGCTTTCTTATCCATTCATCTGCTGATGGGCATCTAGGTTGCTTCCATGTCCTGGCTATTATAAACAGTGCTGTGATGAACATTGGGGTACACGTGTCTCTTTCCCTCTTTAAAGATTCTGTCTCCAAATAAAGTTGCATTCGGAGGTACTGGGGGTTAGAACTTCAGCATATACATTTGGAGGGGGCACAGTTCTATAATATCCCTCATGGTAACAGTTTACACAGTCTGAGCCAGAGATTTCCTCTAACGGTCACTATAATCTCCACTGCTTCCTGTTGTCTTCCAGAAACTGGGACTGAGTGTCAGTAGCCATTTATCATTCGAACGGCTTCTTTTAAGTATATTAAATGTATTTCCCTTAAAAGTGCTTGAATTTTCTAACCTAGATTTTTTTTTTTTTAATCTTTTGGCATGTCACTTGGCATATGCAACCTTAGTTCCTGTGTGGGATCTTAGTTTCCTGGCCAGGGATTGAACCTACACCTCCTGCACTTGAAGTGCAGATTCTTAACCACTGGACTGCCAGGGAAGTCCCTGAATCCAGTTTTAGAATCCCACTGGCACCCCTTTGAATTCCAATTTCATCTTTTCTTAGGTAGCTTTGAGATGTTCCTTAACACATCTAAGCCTTAATTTGCATACCTCCAAAACAAGACAAAAATATCTGTTATTGTGAAAGCAAAGTGATTCAGAGCAAACTTTTAGTATATACTCTTCCTTCCTTTTCCTTGCTCATATTACTTTAACATGCTTATCAGGATGATTTAGAGGCATTTTCAGCATGAGATCCCCCTGAGCAGCAACAGAAGCATCACCTAGGAATTTTCTGGATCTGTATGTTCTGCGATCCCTTCAGAGACCTACTGAATCAGAAACTGACATGGGGCCCAGGAATGTCCATTTATTTCTTAAGCCTTTTAGGTGTTTCTGAGGCATGCCAGGTGGAAGCTGTGACAGATTTTCTTGTCCTTGATTCCAAAATCACTGTTGATGGTGACTGCAGCCGTGAAATTAAAAGACACTTGCTCCTTGGAAGGGAACCTATGACAAAGCTAGATAGCATATTAAAAAGCAGAGACATCACTTTGCCAACAAAGGTCCATATAGTCAAAGCTATGTTTTTTCCAGTAGTCAAGAACGGATATGAGAGTTGGACCATAAAAAAGACTGAGCACCGAAGAACTGATGCTTTTGAACTGTGGTGCTGGAAAAGACTCTTGAGAGTCTTGGACAGCAAGGAGATCAAACCAGTCAATCCTAAAGGAAATCAACCCTGAATGTTCATTGGGAGGACTGTTGCTGAAGCTGAAGCTGCAGTACTTTGGCCACCTGATGTTAATAGCTGACTCACTGGAAAAGCCCCTGATGCTGGGAAGGATTAAGGGCAGGAGGAAAAGCAGGCAGCAGAGGATGAGATGGTTAGATAGCATCACCGACTCAATGGACATGAATTTGAGCAACCTCTGTGAGATAGTGAAGGACAGGGGAGCCTGGCATGCTGCAGTCCATGAGGTTGCAAAGAACTGGACACGACTTAGCAACCGCACAGCAACAACAGAGCTCTGCCAAATTCTGAGAACTACTGATTTAGAATATGAATTCCTGTAATGAAGTCCTTATGACTTCTTGCTGGTTTCCACATTTATTTTATAATCAAAAAGTAATAGATGAAAACACCAGAAATTGTAGTTCCACATTTGCAAAATGGTTATCTTGTAAACTGATATCATAAATGTTTTTTGAAATGTTAATCATGTTTATTTTGTTGGTATTATTAAACATTATCTGAAATTAGTGATGAAAGACAACATAAATGAATATTGCAATGAAAATAATTAAACAAATTTTAAGATGGGAAAGAAAAGAACATTTATTAACTCTACTTCATTTTCCTTGTTAAATGATTTATCAAGTCTCCAAACAGCTGCCATACCTTGAGGAGAGGGAGTCAGATTTTACATATAAATGACTTACCAAAATTGACAGCAAGTGGCATTTTCATTTACATTTGAAAACACAACAATTTCAAAACCAAATTTAATCCCTGTCCAATATTGGAGCAGAGGTGAGAAATTTTTAACAAGGGATAATGAAATTCTCTTAGTGATTTGGAAATTTCAGTCGATAGAGGCAAATCCTTATTCTGAAGTGTTCACACTAGTGCCAAGAGCAGGAAATGCTTGTATGAGCTCACTTTCTGTTGCAAAAAACAAAGGATGACTCTGACAGGGGAAAGGACATAGGCCAGCATCCTGTCACTTTATGCAATTCCCAGCTACGCAGCCTTACTGGGCAGCTCAGTGCCAAGAACAAGGGCTTCGGGCAACTGCTGCTCAACTACATGAACCATCCAGGTCCACGGGGACTGGAAATCATTAAGATGCTCTGGTTACAGCTTTTGAGGATGTGTTCTGGAAGCTCTTTTCTGAGAAAGAAAAGAAAAAAAAATTTAGAAGAAAAAGACAGAAAGAAGCACATGGATGACATGGAACTTGAAGGCAACTCAAATGTGGATTTACCTTAAAAAATAATTATAATTCCTAAATTTTTGGATGTTTACCTCTAGAAAGGCTACATTTTATAGATAGATAGGTAAATATATATATATATATATATATATATATATATATATATATATATATAACTTCTGTGTATCACTTTTCATTCTTAAAAAAATATACTTTGATGTACTTTTAAAGATAAACTAAAATTGAGGAACGTTATGTACAAGGTCACCCAACAAATATGTGATGGATTCAGAGTTCAGCCCAGGCTCTTCTGATTCCAAGTCTAGTAATACTTCTGAAACCAAGCCCCATGGAGTTAATGGGACTGATAACTATTAGAAATTTCTTGAACTTGTGTTACAGAACTGTTAGGGGAACAGCTTGTTAAAAACCCTTTCGTTTGTAAACTGCCTTCATTGATTTAATTTGGCTTTAGGTTGCAAGGGGAGGGAGGGTATTTCTTTTTCCTTCCCAGTTTCATGCAGCTCAGTAGTTTTTCAGGAATTTGGCATCCGATGATCCTGCCCAATGCAAGCCTGTTGGGGGCTGGTTGGGACCACAGACCCGTAAACTGCACCTGTGAAGGTATCTTTTGGGTGGCCGTTTAATGTCACAGGGCAGGAAAACTCCACCCTCTTAAGATGCTAAGTGCTGCCGTTTTGAATATGCAGACGCATGTAGCCCAGATGCACGTGCGCACTACACCCAGGACCTCACCAGTTTCTTCTAGTCATCTTTCACCAATGCCTAAAACCACTCTGTTTATCCAGAAATATTCCAACCTCTCACTCTTGAGAAGAGGAACATGAGAAGTATTCTCCCTTCTCCTCATTTGGCCTCATTTGGGAATAAACTCTCCGCTGTGAACTTCAGCTTCTCAGCGTTGGAACCCAAGTGCATCAGGCGGCTGGATCTGGCTCGGTAACATTTCCGCTATATTTTCTCCTCTTCAAAGGCTCAGCGTTTCATAATTTATAAGGTAACTTCTGTATATTATGTCACCTAAGTTTGTAAGATATGTATTAACTTATATAAAGGACAAATACATCTATACCTATTTTCTAGGAGAAATTGTTTATTTAGTAAGGTAGGCTATAGGTATGCACTGCCCCCTAATTGCAATACCTGGGCTTCCATGGTGGCTCAGTGGTAAAGAATCCACCTGCCAACACAGGAGACACGGGTTTGATCCCTGGGTCAGAAAGATCCCCTGAAGAAGGAAATGGCAACCCACTGTAATATCCTCGCCTGGGAAATTCCCTGGACAGAGGAGCCTGGCAGGCTACAGTCCATGGGGTTGCAAAAGAGTAGGACATGACTTTCTGACTAAAGGAAAACAAGTCACATTATATATAGTCTGTTTACTAAAGGAACTCTGTCTTACAGTAGAAAGATATTGGGTTGGTCAAAAGTTTCTTTAGTTTTCTAAGTAGAAATAAAAGGCACATTTTTCATTTCACCGATCTTACTGTGTGATATATCAGGTAAGTTCTTACAGTATCTGAGCCTTGGTTTCATCTTTATTCTAAAAAGGTCATATGCAATTTAATTATTATGACCAGATGAAATCGTGGATGTCTAGTGTTCAAAGTGGTGAACACTATCCCGATAGTGTTCAACACCATCTTGTTGTCCCAGTCAAAAGTATTATTATTCTGAAGATGATAATGATTTGATACTCTCTATTTTTAAGACATTTGCTTCCAAACTGAGCACAATTTTGGCACTTGTTTCAGCTGCAGCTTAGAAACCTTCCCCCAATAACGATAAACTCTATGGGTTTTCACCTTAAAGGTACAAGGTAGTTCCTCTGAAATGAAGTCTGTTCAAAATATGAAGGTGATTTGTATTGAAACTCAGTGGGTTGATGGGCTCTTAATTGGGGCAAGAGAGTCGTAAAGATCTAGTGGTGACAGAATGATCACCTGTGAATAGAGGTGTGGCTTATTGAACAGATTTCACCTGCTAATGCCACCATGGACTATTAGCTTAGTCAGAAGCTGACATTTATAGGGTTGTCACATATCAGCCTTAAGAATGTAAACATCATGAAACTACCTGACAGAGTGCCGGAAGCCGGAGTGAGGAGCTCCGCCCGTGGCAAAGGTCATGAGGAAGGAGGCTCGGCATACACAAAGGCGGGATCGAGCCTCAGAAGTCCCCCTGGATATTCTCGAGCATCTACCCCACAAAACCAGAGTCTGCCTACTTTACTGCTTTGTGCTCTCACCTCTGACTTTACTGGGGGCTGTTCCCCACCACCATCTCGCTCTCTCTGATAAATAATTAACTTATAGCTCCAGTTAATAAGTTCCTGGGCATTAGGAGTGTTTAAATCCAAACCCCTCAGATAGCTCTCTAACTGGCCTGACAAGTTTACCTGGACTCCTACAGCTATACATACGATTGTTTACAGTCTCTAAGCCTCGAGAGGCATGGGAAGCTTAAGATATTCAAATAGCTTAGAGCCTCTCAGAGAGTTAGAAACTGTCAGAATAAAACTAGTAAAAGATTTCATTGATGAGCCAATGCTTGCTGCCAAGTTTCCATATCCCCTGTATTGTATCCTTGAATGTGTATTAATTAATATAGTTGGTATGTAGAAAAAATAAGTAGTGGCCTTGGTGTTAGCAACTTTAGACCCTTAAGGTAATAAATTCTTTCCTTTGTTGTAAACCCATTGCACCTCTGCCCTATAGGAATGCAACTTTATCTAACACCTTTGGAGGATGGCGCCAAACCTTAAAATAATTACTCTTAGAGAAAATAAGTCTTACGGTTGACAAACCTTTGTCAAGAGTCATAAAATGTTAATAGCCTTCTGGCCAGAAGATGATGTAAATCACCTAAACCATTTGTATAGGATAAATTTGCAGGAAAGAAACACTGGTTTCGATAAGGATCAAAGACTGCTGACTTTGCATGATTTCACATCCCCTATTATCCTCTATGTGCAACTTAGGGTATAAAAGCCCCTGTTGAAAATAAAGCTACGGGCCTTGCTCAACGAAGCTTGGTCTCCCCATGTCATTCTTTTTTCTCAATTTCTGGCTGAGTCTCCATCTGGAGCGCGGAGGTCCTCTGCGACCATTTATTTGCCTGGGCTTCTAAGACCCACTTGAAAAGGTGCCTAAGATGGGGCACCTTCCGCTATTTGAGAGGGCGCCTGCGGCCTCCGTGGTCAGAGCTAAGCTGATGTCACAGGTTATATTGATTTTCCGCGTAAACCAAGCTACTCAGCCTCTTTTATCTGCTGAATTTTCCTACTGAGCTATCCTTATTCTATTACTCTTTATATCTTTGATGAATATTTAAATAAAGCTATTGTATCCAGTGAACTCGCCGAAGCCATCTCCCCCTTCGAACTCCCTGGATCAGCCGGGGCTGGACCTCGGCAACAGGGAATTTAAAAGTTTTATATATGTCCCCAGACTTACGATGTTTTTGCTATGGAGCACATGGAAATTATAACCACTTGGAGAGATGAGACACATCTGGCTTTCAAGCGACCCAGGTTCAAGTTCTGATGCTACTTAACGGTGGGCAAGTAAGTTCTTTTTACTGACTCATTTTGGCTATTTATAATATGATGTTTAAAATAAGAATAATTACTACTGCCACATATATAAGTACTTAAAATCATGCAGATGCTGTGCTGTTTTATGCATACTGTCTCTTTGACTTCTCATGGCACCCTTAAACCAGATATTGGAGTGCTTGTTTTATACAAGAGGAAACCTGACTTAGATCAGATGCTTTGGTCAGAGTCACACAAATATCAACGGAAAGTTAGGGGATTGAGCACATTATAATTAAATCCAAATGTGTCCTTTTAATGGTAGGACATACCAACAGCTTTGGTAAGAAACTGACTGAGATGCTCTAATAGGTCTTTGGAGTCAGATATGTGTGAGTGCATGCTAAGTCACTTTAGTTCTGTTCATTTTTTTTGCGATCCCACAGACTGTAGCCTGCCAGGCTCCTCCGTCCTTGGGATTCTCTAGGCAAGAGATACTGGAGTGGGCTGCCATGCCCTTCTCCAGGTTGGAGAAGGACATGGCAACCCACTCCAGTATTCTTGCCTGGAAAATCCCATCGATGGAGGAGCCTGGTAGTCTACAGTCCATGGGGTCGCAAAGAGTCGGACACAACTGAGCGACTTCACTTTCACTTTCTCCAGGTTAGTCAGATGACTCTTGGCAAAAATCCTTACTCTGCTAGTTGTCAGTTAACCTGTCTGTTTCTGTGTCTTCAGGTCTTCAGCACAGTTCTGTGTTGCATAGATACTATTGTCATTGCTCTTTTGTTGTTATTAAAGTTAATAAGTTTTCATGCAACCTTCAAAACCTGTGATAAGAAGAAGAAAGAGAAGTTTACATGAGCGACCCTGAAGAGTGTGCTTTTAATAATACCCTGATCAGATATCTAACAATATTTACATCACAAAAGATGGAATTGAAAACAAAACTTGGTAGTAGCTTGCTAGCTACAAAGACAAGAATTAAATTCAGGAAGCCAGGAACTTTGTCTTAACCATTTTTATAGCAACAGAATCGTCTAGAAATTCTATTTGATAGTGGGCACTTGAATTGAAATTGATGGTTCAGTTACAAAGAAATAACTGGGTTTTGCAGAAGTTTTAAACACATTTTTTTTTTTTTTTTTCATTTTTGGTTTAAAAATGCAACCACAAAATATAAGAGCAGTTGGCCTTGAACAAACAAACAAATGCATTTAAACAACAGAAATACTGAATCATCAGTATTGTTTCTTTGATTATTGTTTCTCTTTTCTAAAATACCATCTGTCTTCATTAATATTCAAATCTAGATAAATAGTATTTTTCATAAACTCCTTGTAGTCTCAAGTATCAGTAACTACTCCGGCAAAGGGATCAAAAGCACATTCTCTGGTTTTAAAGTGTTGGTTTTTTAATGTTTCATGTAAATGTTTTCAGTAAACTCTATCTAGAAAGTGGTTTAAATAATACTAAGAGTTGATGATTTTTCAGTTGATGCCAAATTTTGCTTCTCTTCAAATAACCATCCTGTTAGTACAGGAATTCTCTCTTCAGTACCTAAGAAATCTTCCACAGTAATTAAAAGACTGGAAATGACAGATCAAATATGAGTCTACCCAGTCATTACTCAAACCTCAAAGCAAACCTGGATCTTTTAAGGTGTCAAGAAAAGTTTAGAAACATTATTTCACAAGAAAAAGGAAATCACAACCTTAAGATTTGGATCTTCAAATGCCTTTCCTTATTTTACATATCAAATTGCATTTCTTTTATTTTCTAACTAAAATCATTTTATTTTATAATCACTAAGTTATGTATCTATTATAAAAAAGTGAAATCTACAAATGCATAGTTTAAAAAGTAAAAGTTCCATCTAGTGTAAACCTATAGCATTATACCCATCAGATCAGATCAGATCAGTTCAGTCACTCAGTCGTGTCCGACTCTTTGCAACCCCATGAATCGCAGCACACCAGGCCTCCCTGTCCATTACCAACTCCTGGAGTTCACCCAGACTCACGTCTATCGAGTCAGTGATGCCATCCAGCCATCTCATCCTCTGTCGTCCCCTTCTCCTCCTGCCCCCAATCTCTCCCAGCATCAGAGTCTTTTCCAATGAGTCAACTCTTCACATGAGGTGGCCAAAGTACTGGAGTTTCAGCTTTAGCATCATTCCTTCCAAAGAAATCCCAGGGCTGGTCTCCTTCAGAATGGACCCATAGATGCTACTAATGGTTCAGAACATATTCCTAAAGATCTTGAACTGCCTGAGCATTTGTGCTTTTCTATTTATTAATGTTTTCAGATATAGTTATTCTTTAATTGTCTATATAAACATTTATACATATATAAAATATACAATTTTTAATATAGTCAGATGTTTCCATATTTAAGTAATTTATGTTTTTTATTTCAAGATTGTTCTGCACAGATGTGAAAAATATTCTCCCTTTTTTATTGTTTTCCTAAGATTTGATCAATTTAATAAATTATTTTATCCTAATTTTATTTCAATATGGTATCTATTTATGTTTTCCCTAATTGCTACCCTTTCATAGTCCCATGAATTATTAAATGAATCTTTAAATGACTCTTTCAGAACTTGATTTGTGTCACATTTACAGTTTATCAAAGATCATCTAATTCTGAACACACAAAAAAGAAAAAAAAGTCAAGAATAATTCTTTCTAATGATACTTTTGGGGGGTAAATGTCAAAAATAGCACCTCTTAATAAGACAAAGTATTATTTCTATTAATAGCATAGCAAATCATGTACCACTTTTTCCTTCAAACAACACAGAAGCACATATTAATTGAACTAGAATTTAGACAGTTTCATTGTAGTTAGTAAATACAAGCAAGTTTTCTAATATGTCTTGTATGACTTAGGAGGACAAATGATGAATACACCAACTCTATATGTAATCTTCTCTGTATTAAGGTCATCACCACAAAGCATTCATTGATTTACAAAGGAAAAAAAAAAAAGACATGAGTGACTTTAAATAAGTGATGAAATTCAGGTAATAACACCAACACAACTTTTCTGTTGATGCAAAGAATGAAAAGTATAAAGACTGCAAAATATCTTAAACTAAAAAGTCATTTCAAAGCAGCAATTTAATTATCTTAAGTCAATTCTGAATCCCTTGTATCTGATGGACTTTGAAGCCTTGGAATTCCGACAGGAATTTGTAACCTGATGCTGTCTGTACCTATTCATGGCTTTGGTGGTTTTAGAAGGATCTTAGTTCTCAGTCCATATTTTCTGGCTTCCTTTGGTGCAGTGTTGAGCCAAAGGAGTGGTTACTCATTCCCTTTCCCTCTCACAGTTGAGACTTGACACCAAGGAGCAGGCATGAACAGAGAGGCAGAGTCTGATTAGAAAGAAACCAAAAATGAAATTAATAAGCTTCCTCTACTCTCTGAATAAACTTCCCCAAAGGAACAAAGTGACCACTACTTCTTGACTTACAAATGCTTTTACAAGTCATGATCCATTATGCCTGTGATTGCCTAGTTTCTACCACACTGGTGACTTGAACTAAGCAAGAGACCCCAATATAACATTAATTCAGCTGAGGAATTGGACTTTTCCATTTCTTTGCCCATGTTTAAAGAAGTGACCATTCATTTGGAATTCTAGGCAGATAAAAATGCTTAAGAATAGGATTGAGAAAAAATTAAGTCCTTTTAAACTGATTTTTTTTTTAATGAGAAGGTCTCCACTTTTATTGCATTTCATTATCTTTTTAAAAAAATACTCTATTGAGATATGATTGACATTAAAACAAAAAGTTAGATTTTTAATGGATACAACTTGATAAGATAGGGGATAATACATCCATGAAACTACTGTCCATCTGGGATACTCAAAATTTGTAGACGTGCAAACATTTTGAAACTTGACTTTGTTCAACCTAAGTCCTGTGAAACAGTTTCCCTTTTTGCAGGTTTTTATTTTTTATCTTTCATATGTGAATCAGAACAGGAGTGTGTTCTTGTTTACTTTGAAATCTGTTCCTAATTCCTATTTAGTCAAGACTATAGAGATATTTTCAAACAGTGAGTCCCTTTGCATATGTTGTTTTTAGATAAACAACAATGATCAAACTGGTTTATAGTAAATTAACATTGATTATAATAATCACAGATGTGCAATTAACAGTTACCTTTGCCCAAGAATGCAAGGAATTTGAAATCCCTAAGTAATTCACACTTTTTTGGGTGTTTATTTAATTGGGAGAGTGGGTTGCTGATATGAATTTGAAATCAAATTCTGATCTCTACATAAACATGCATGTTTTGATTTCATAATTACAACTTTTTAAAGCTATGGCTTATACATAATTTCATAATCTTACTACTTGGTGAGGGGATCTTGTGTCAAGAAATTCCAGGAGGTACTTGGGTCCTGTACTGATTTTTCTTCAAGGCCAATATGAGCCATAGAATGAGACCCTGTGGACAAGTTCTTATTGACATGGTTTCATTTATTTGTTTTAGCTGCTGTGGGATTGTGGTTCTTCTTGCTTCTTCTGTCTGCCCTCTGATAGAGGAGGCTGAGAGGCTTATGTAAACTTCCTGATGTGAGGGACTGGCAGTGGGAAAAATTGGGTCTTGCTGCGGTGGGTAGGGCCTTGCAGTTTCTCCCTACCTGGTAAGTTATTTGGTCTGAGGTGACCCAGCCCTGGGGTATATGGGCTCTATGGTAGAGTTAATGGCAAACTCCAAGAGGTCCTACGCCAAGGAGGGGCCTTCCCGGCCTGCTGCTGCCAGTGCCCCTGACCCTGCTGACCTACGCCTCCACGGGGGACCCTCCAGCACCAGCAGGTCGTCTTGGTTCAGTCTCTGGGGTCACTGCCCCCTTTCCTTTGGTCTTGGTGTGTGCAGGATTTTGTCTGTGCCTTCCAAGACTAGAGTCTGTTTGCCCCCATCCTGTGGAAGTCTTGTAGTCACATCCCACTGTCCTTCAGGACCAAATTTCCTGGGGATTCCCAGTCCCTTTGCTGGATCCGTAGGCTGGGAAGCCTGACGTGGGGTTCGGAACCTTCACAACAGTGGGAGAACTTCTTTGGTGTTATTGTTTTGTTCTCCAGTTTGTGGGTCACCCACCTGGCAGGTGTGGGATTTGATTTTATCGTGATTGTACTCTTCCTACTGTCTCACGGTGGCTTCTTCTTTGTCTTTGGATGTGGGTTATCTTTTTCTGGTGGGTTCCAAGGTCCCGTCAATGGTTGGTCAGCAGCTAGTTGCGATTTTGGTGCTGTCATAGGAGACGACGAGTGCACATCCTTCTACTCCAATATCTTGAACTGGAAGCTCCTTTCCTGTTTAATTTTTTTTAACAGTTCTGTGAGGTTTGTTACTTTAGTCCAAAATAAGGAAATGGGGATCCAGAAAGATTAAGTTTTCTGAGGCTACTGGCAAATGGCTGTCAGAATTTGAACTTCAAAACTCAAAATTGGAGGGAGGAGCCAAGATGGCGGAGGAGTAGGACGGGGAGAACACTTTCTCCCCCACAAATTCATCAAAAGAGCATTTAAACGTCGAGTAAATTCCACAAAACAACTTATGAATGCCGGCAGAGGACATCAGGCACCCAGAAAAGCAACCCAACTCTTCGAAAGGAGGTAGGAAAAAATATTAAAAACAAAAAAAAAAGAGACAAAAGAGGGAGGGATGGAGTTCCGTCCCGGGAAGGGAATCTTAAAAAGAGAGAAGTTTCCAAACATCAGGAAACCTTCTCACTGCCGAATCTGTGCCGAGCTTTGAAAGCACAGAGGGCAACATAACAGGGAGAAAAAATAAATAAACAATTTAAAACTCGCAGATTGCGAGCCCTACGGTAACTCCCCCAGCAGAGAAGCAGCGCAGACGCCTGCATCCGCCATTAGCAAACCGGGGCTGGGCAGGGAGGCGCGGCGTGGGCTGCATCGCTGAGAGTAAGAATCTGGCCTGAATACCCTGAGCGCTATCTGAGCGAAATAATTTGGGCTAGCAAACCAGACTGTGGGATACCTACCACGCGAAAAGCCAGCCCTAACCTAAGACCGCCAGGCCCGCGCACGGAACAAAGGACTGAACAGAGATAGCCGACTGCAGACCTTCCCCCTCCGGTGACAGGCAGCCAGAGCCGGAAGGGGGCAATCGCAGCCCCAGAGAGACATTATCTATAAAATTGTAAGCAGGCTTCTATGCTAACTAAAACTTCTTGGGGGTCTGGACGGTCAACATCTGCCTGAGAAGGTGCGCCGGTTTTACATTCAGATAACCGAGTGGCGGGGAGGCGATAAGTCGCAGCATTGGCGCTCGCCTGGGAAGAGCAAATTGGCGCTCGGACCTGGAAAGAGCACAAAACACAGGCCCAACTGAGTCTGCGCCTCTGAGGACTACCCGAGTGCCTGAACCTGAGCGGCTTGGACCTGGGAGGTGCATGCAGCCCAGGGCCAGCCTCGGATTGTTCCCGGCGGAACAACCTAGAGTCCGAGCAGTGTGGACAGGGAGGCTACACGCGCCGTGAGCGGGGGCAGACCCAGGGTGGCTGAGGCACTGCGAGCCCACGCCAGTGTTATTTGTTTGCAGCATCCCTCCCTCCCTCCCCACAGCGCGACTGAACAAGTAAGCCTAAAAAAAAAAAAAAGTGTCCTCCACCGTGCCCTTTGAGTCAGGGCGGAAACCAGATACCGAAGAGACTAGCAAACAGAAGAAGATATAACAGAGGGAAACGCCTTGGAAGCTACAGGCAATAGATCAAAACCCTGTGGTTACTACGGACTACATAGGAAGGGGCCTATAGATCTTGAGAAATATAAATCTGACCAAGGAACTAGCCAAAAATGAACTGAACCCACAACACCCACAAAAAAAAAACAACAAAAAAGTCCTAGATATATTTTTATTATTTTTACGATAATTCTTTTTTTTTTTAATTAAAAAAAAAAAATTTAAGTCCTCTATTGTTCCTTTAATTTTCACTTTTATAACCTATTACTTTGCAAAAAAAAAAAAAAAGACCCTATTTTTTTCTTCTTCAGCAAACTTCATATATATATATTTTATAATTTTTTGACCTTGTTTTTTTGTTTGTTTGTTTTTGTTTTTTTCTTCTTTTCTTTAACATTGTATTTTTGAAATTCCAAACTCTACTCTAGATTTTTAATTTTCGCTTTTTGGTATATGTTATCAATTTTGTACCTATAGTTTTTTTTATATAATTTCTGTGACTTTTTTTTTTTTTTCTTCTTCTCTGTTTCTTTCTCTTCTTCTTTTATATAACATTGTATATCTGAAATTCCAAACTTTACTCTAGATTTTTAATTTATGCTTTTTGGTATTTGATATCAATTTTGTACCTGTATTTTCTTTATAATTTTTGTGACATTGTTCGTATTTGTTTGTTTGTTTTCTCTATTTTTCTTCTTCTTTTTTTTTTTAACATTGTATTTTTGAAATTCCAAACTCTACTCTAGATTTTTAATTTTTGCTTTCTGGTTTAGTTATCAATTTTGTACCTGTACTTTCTTTATAATTTTCGCGACCTTGTTTGTTTTTGTTTGTTCGTTTTTTCTCTCTTTCTTTTCCTTCTTCTTTTCTTTAACATCGTATTTTTGAAATTCCAAACTCTACTCTAGATTTTTAATTTTCGCTTTCTGGTATTAGTTATCAATTTTGTACCTGTACTTTCTTTATAATTTTCGCGACCTTGTTTGTTTTTGTTTGTTCGTTCTTTCTCTCTTTCTTTTCCTTCTTCTTTTCTTTAACATCGTATTTTTGAAATTCCAAACTCTACTCTAGATTTTTAATTTTTGCTTTTATGTATTTGTTACCAATTTTGTACCTTTAAGGACCCAATCTTCAGGACCCATTTTTCACTAGGGAGTGAGACTACTGGCTTGACTGCTCTCTCTCCCTTTGGACCCTCCTTTTTCTCCACCAGGTCGCCTGTGTCTCCTCCCTAACCCCTCTCTACTCTACCCAACTCTGTGAATTTCTGTGTGTTCCAGACGGTGGAGAACACTTAGGGAACTGATTACTGGCTGGATCTGTCTCCCTCCTTTTCATTCCCCCCTTTTATCCTTCTGGCCACCTCTGTTAACTTCTTCCTTCTTCTCTTCTCTGTATAACCCCGTGAACATCTCTGAGTGGTCCAGTTGTGGAGTGCACATAAGGAAGTGACTACTGGCTAGCCCACTCTCTCCACTATTGATTCACCTCATCTCATTTGGGTCACCTCTAACTCCCTCCTCCCTCTTCTCTTCTCCATGTAACCCTGTGAACCTCTCTGAGTGACCCTCACTGTAGAGAAACTTATCATCTTTAATGTAGATGTTTTATCAATGGTGCTGTATAGAAGGAGAAGTTTTGAATCTACTGTAAAAATAAGACCGATAATCGGAAGCAGGAGACTTAAGTCCAAACCCTGACTCCAGGGAACTCCTGACTCCAAGGAACATTCATTCACAGGAGCTCATCAAATGCCTCCATACCGACACTGAAACCAAGCACCACACAAGGGCCAATAAGTTCCAGGGCAAGACATACCAAGCAAATTCTCCAGCAACAAAGGAACACAGCCCTGAGCTTCAAGATACAGGCTGCCCAAAGTCACCCCAAAACTATAGACATCTCATAACTCATTACTGGACATTTCATTGCACTCCAGAGAGAAGAAATACAGCTCCACCCACCAGAACACCGACACAAGCTTCCCTAACCAGGAAACCTTGACAAGCCACCTGTACAAATCCACACACAGTGAGGAAACGCCATAATAAAGAGAACTCCACAAACTGCCAGAATACAGAAAGGACACCCCAAACTCAGCAATTTAAACAAGATGAAGAGACAGAGGAATACTCAGCAGATAAAGGAACAGGATAAATGCCCACCAAACCAAACAAAAGAGGAAGAGATAGGGAATCTACCAGATAAAGAATTCCGAATAATGATAGTGAAATTGATCCAAAATCTTGAAACTAAAATGGAATCACAGATAAATAGCCTGGAGACAAGGATTGAGAAGATGCAAGAAAGGTTTAACAAGGACCTAGAAGAAATAAAAAAGAGTCAATATATAATGAATAATGCAATAAGTGAAATTAAAAACACTCTGGAGGCAACAAATAGTAGAATAACAGAGGCAGAAGATAGGATTAGTGAATTAGAAGATAGAATGGTAGAAATAAATGAATCAGAGAGGATAAAAGAAAAACGAATTAAAAGAAATGAGGACAATCTCAGAGACCTCCAGGACAATATTAAACGCTACAACATTCGAATCATAGGGGTTCCAGAAGAAGAAGACAAAAAGAAAGACCATGAGAAAATACTTGAGGAGATAATAGTGGAAAACTTCCCTAAAATGGGGAAGGAAATAATCACCCAAGTCCAAGAAAGCCAGAGAGTCCCAAACAGGATAAACCCAAGGCAAAACACCCCAAGACACATATTAATCAAATTAACAAAGATCAAACACAAAGAACAAATATTAAAAGCAGCAAGGGAAAAACAACAAATAACACACAAGGGAATTCCCATAAGGATAACAGCTGATCTTTCAATAGAAACTCTTCAAGCCAGGAGGGAATGGCAAGACATACTTAAAATGATGAAAGAAAATAACCTACAGCCCAGATTATTGTACCCAGCAAGGATCTCATTCAAGTATGAAGGAGAAATCAAAAGCTTTTCAGACAAGCAAAAGCTGAGAGAATTCTGCACCACCAAACCAGCTCTCCAACAAATACTAAAGGATATTCTCTAGACAGGAAACACAAAAACGGTGTATAAACTCGAACCCAAAACAATAAAGTAAATGGCAATGGGAACATACTTATCAGTAATTACCTTAAATGTAAATGGGTTGAATGCCCCAACCAAAAGACAAAGACTGGCTGAATGGATACAAAAACAAGACCCCTACATATGTTGTCTACAAGAGACCCACCTCAAAACAGGGGACACATACAGACTGAAAGTGAAGGGCTGGAAAAAGATTTTCCATGCAAATAGGGACCAAAAGAAAGCAGGAGTAGCAATACTCATATCAGATAAAATAGACTTTAAAACAAAGGCTGTGAAAAGAGACAAAGATGGTCACTACATAATGATCAAAGGATAAATCCAAGAAGAAGATATAACAATTATAAATATATATGCACCCAACACGGGAGCACCACAGTACGTAAGACAAATGCTAACAAGTATGAAAGGAGAAATTAACAATAACACAATAATAGTGGGAGACTTTAATACCCCACTTACACCTATGGATAGATCAACTAATCAGAAAATTAACAAGGAAACACAAACTTTAAACGATACAATAGACCAGTTAGACCTAATTGATATCTATAGGTCATTTCATCCCAAAACAATGAATTTCACCTTTTTCTCAAGCGCACATGGAACCTTCTCCAGGATAGATCACATCCTGGGCCATAAAGCTAGCCTTGGTAAATTCAAAAAGATAGAAATCATCCCAAGCATTTTTTCTGACCACAATGCAGTAAGATTAGATCTCAATTACAGGAGAAAAACTATTAAAAATTCCAACATATGGAGGCTGAACAACACGCTGCTGAATAACCAACAAATCACAGAAGAAATCAAAAAAGAAATCAAAATTTGCATAGAAACGAATGAAAATGAAAACACAACAACCCAAAACCTGTGGGACACGGTAAAAGCAGTCCTAAGGGGAAAGTTCATAGCAATACAGGCACACCTCAAGAAACAAGAAAAAAGTCAAATAAATAACCTAACTCTACACCTAAAGCAACTAGAAAAGGAAGAAATGAAGAACCCCAGGGTTAGTAGAAGGAAAGAAATCTTAAAAATTAGAGCAGAAATAAATGCAAAAGAAACAAAAGAGACCATAGCAAAAATCAACAAAACCAAAAGCTGGTTCTTTGAAAGGATAAATAAAATTGACAAACCATTAGCCAGACTCATCAAGAAACAAAGGGAGAAAAATCAAATCAACAAAATTAGAAACGAAAATGAAGAGATCACAACAGACAACACAGAAATACGAAGGATCATAAGAGACTACTATCAACAATTATATGCCAATAAAATGGACAACGTGGAAGAAATGGACAAATTCTTAGAAAAGTACAACTTTCCAAAACTGGACCAGGAAGAAATAGAAAATCTTAACAGACCCATCACAAGCACGGAAATTGAAACTGTAATCAAAAATCTTCCAGCAAACAAAAGCCCTGGTCCAGACGGCTTCATAGCTGAATTCTACCAAAAATTTAGAGAAGAGCTAACACCTATTCTGCTCAAACTCTTCCAGAAAATTGCAGAGGAAGGTAAACTTCCAAACTCATTCTATGAGGCCACCATCACCCTAATACCAAAACCTGACAAAGATCCCACAAAAAAAGAAAACTACAGGCCAATATCACTGATGAACATAGATGCAAAAATCCTTAACAAAATTCTAGCAATCAGAATCCAACAACACATTAAAAAGATCATACACCATGATCAAGTGGGCTTTATCCCAGGGATGCAAGGATTCTTCAATATCTGCAAATCAATCAATGTAATACACCACATTAACAAATTGAAAAATAAAAACCATATGATTATCTCAATAGATGCAGAGAAAGCCTTTGACAAAATTCAACATCCATTTATGATAAAAACTCTCCAGAAAGCAGGAATAGAAGGAACATACCTCAACATAATAAAAGCTATATATGACAAACCCACTGCAAACATTATCCTCAATGGTGAAAAATTGAAAGCATTTCCTCTAAAGTCAGGAACAAGACAAGGGTGCCCACTTTCACCATTACTATTCAACATAGTTTTGGAAGTTTTGGCCACAGCAATCAGAGCAGAAAAAGAAATAAAAGGAATCCAAATTGGAAAAGAAGAAGTAAAACTCTCACTATTTGCAGATGACATGATCCTCTACATAGAAAACCCTAAAGAGTCCACCAGAAAATTACTAGAAATAATCAATGACTACAGTAAAGTTGCAGGATATAAAATCAACACACAGAAATCCCTTGCATTCCTATACACTAATAATGAGAAAACAGAAAGAGAAATTAACTAAACAATTCCATTCACCATTGCAACAGAAAGAATAAAATACTTAGGAATATATCTACCTAAAGAAACTAAAGACCTATATATAGAAAACTATAAAACACTGGTGAAAGAAATCAAAGAGGACACTAATAGATGGAGAAATATACCATGTTCATGGATTGGAAGAATCAATATAGTGAAAATGAGTATACTACCCAAAGCAATTTATAGATTCAATGCAATCCCTATCAAGCTACCAACAGTATTCTTCACAGAGCTAGAACAAATAATTTCACAATTTGTATGGAAATACAAAAAACCTCGAATAGCCAAAGCGATCTTGAGAAAGAAGAATGGAACTGGAGGAATCAACCTACCTGACTTCAGGCTCTACTACAAAGCCACAGTTATCAAGACAGTATGGTACTGGCACAAAGACAGAAATATTGATCAATGGAATAAAATAGAAAGCCCAGAGATAAATCCACGCACATATGGACACCTTATCTTCGACAAAGGAGGCAAGAATATACAATGGATTAAAGACAATCTCTTTAACAAGTGGTGCTGGGAAATCTGGTCAACCACTTGTAAAAGAATGAAACTGGACCACTTTCTAACACCATACACAAAAATAAACTCAAAATGGATTAAAGATCTAAACGTAAGACCAGAAACTATAAAACTCCTAGAGGAGAACATAGGCAAAACACTCTCCGACATACATCACAGCAGGATCCTCTATGACCCACCTCCCAGAATATTGGAAATAAAAGCAAAAATAAACAAATGGGACCTAATTAACCTTAAAAGCTTCTGCACATCAAAGGAAACTATTAGCAAGGTGAAAAGACAGCCTTCAGAATGGGAGAAAATAATAGCAAATGAAGCAACCGACAAACAACTAATCTCAAAAATATACAAGCAACTCCTACAGCTCAACTCCAGAAAAATAAACAACCCAATCAAAAAATGGGCCAAAGAACTAAATAGACATTTCTCCAAAAAAGACATACAGATGGCTAACAAACACATGAAAAGATGCTCAACATCACTCATTATCAGAGAAATGCAAATCAAAACCACTATGAGGTACCATTTCACACCAGTCAGAATGGCTGTGATCCAAAAGTCTACAAATAATAAATGCTGGAGAGGGTGTGGAGAAAAGGGAACCCTCTTACACTGTTGGTGGGAATGCAAACTAGTACAGCCACTATGGAGAACAGTGTGGAGATTCCTTAAAAAACTGGAAATAGAACTGCCTTATGATCCAGCAATCCCACTGCTGGGCATACACACTGAGGAAACCAGAAGGGAAAGAGACACGTGTACCCCAATGTTCATCGCAGCACTGTTTATAATAGCCAAGACATGGAAGCAACCTAGATGTCCATCAGCAGATGAATGGATAAGAAAGCAGTGGTACATATACACAATGGAGTATTACTCAGCCATTAAAAAGAATACTTTTGAATCAGTTCTAATGAGGTGGATGAAACTGGAGCCTATTATACAGAGTGAAGTAAGCCAGAAGGAAAAACATAAATACAGTATTCTAACGCATATATATGGAATTTAGAAAGATGGTAACAATAACCCAGTGTACGAGACAACAAAAGAGACACTGATGTATAGAACAGTCTTATGGACTCTGTGGGAGAGGGAGAGGGTGGGAAGATTTGGGAGAATGGCAATGAAACATGTAAAATATCATGTAGGAAACGAGTTGCCAGTCCAGGTTCGATGCATGATGCTGGATGCTTGGGGCTGGTGCACTGGGACGGCCCAGAGGGATGGTATGGGGAGGGAGGAGGGAGGAGGGTTCGGGATGGGGAACACATGTATACCTGTGGCGGATTCATTTTGATATTTGGCAAAACTAATACAATTATGTAAAGTTTAAAAATAAAATAAAATTGGAAGATTAAAAAAAAAAAAAAAACCACACACACACACACACACACACAAAAACTCAAAATTGTCTCATTGCATCTAGGGACCCTTTCCCACCTTCTGTAAAGGAATTGAGTTGCCTGGGATTTGGGTCCTGGCTACCCCTAGTGGTGTCCTTCTGCCTAAATAACCCTCAGCTTACTGGGTAGGGTTCTATCCCAGGTAGGGTGGGTTCAAGTGAGGTAACAGGGCTTTTATTTTCCTGATGAGACCTCACTCTACAGGTCATCTTGTCTGTTCTCCACAAGGTACCAACTGTGAGTCAGATCCTATCCCTCCTTTGTGAAAAAGCCCCTAATAGTTTCGAATGTCAAACAGCAAAACATCTTGGGACCTGAAAGTAAAGTATGTAGCAAGAGACACATCTGCTTCTCCAGCCTCTTTCCCTTCTCCACTTCCATCTGTGGTCTGCTCTCCCACTCTGCTCCTTTCTGTCTCACACCCTTGCCAGCATCATTGATACTTCAGAGCCTTGGCATGCACCATCCTCTCTACTTGGAACCATCATTCCCCATATATATGCTGGGCTCCTTCCTTCTCAGAAATGTTTTCAGCTTGTAAGTCACCACTTCTAAGAAGCCTTCTCTGGCCACCTTAGCTAAAGTGAGCCTCTGCTGCCATTTTCCAAACTATTACCTGTCTTATTGCTTTTATTTCTCTCACCACTGTCTAAGATGATTATTTCTATTTATATATTTATCATTGTTTTCTTCATATAGTAGAATGCTGGCAGGGAAACTGTTCTGTTCATCACTCTAGTCCCAGTTCTTGAATAGTACCATGACCGTAGTAGGTGGTCAATAAATGTTTGTAAAGTAAATTAAGCACGAATTAACAAATTAAGCACCTGATACATAGTATGTGCTCAATAAACACTATTTCTGTTTCTTTAAAATCAGTTTACCCCTCTAGAAAACAGCTTGTTAGTTTCTTGTAAAACTAAACAGGTCATTAGCAATCTGACTTAGCAGTTGCACTTTTGGGCATTGATCCCAGAGAAATTAAAATTTATGTTTATAAAAATCCTATACACAGATGTACGTAAGAGCTTCATATATAATAAACCAAACTGGAAACAATCCAGGTATCCTGCAATGGGTTAATATTCAGTTGGCCAAAAAGTTCATTCATCTTGTGGGAAAACCCAAAATGAATTTTTTGGCCAACCCAATACTTAAACAGACTGTAATGTATTCATACCATAGAATACTCCTCAACAGCAAAAAGAAACTATTAATTATACTCATCTACTTGGGTGAATCTACAGGAATTTTGGCTGAGCGAAAGACAGCCACAAAATTTACATGCTGAATAATTTGAGTTACATAACATTCTTGAAAAGAAAAAATTGTAGAGATGGAAAACAGATCAGTAGTTGTAAGGTTAGTAATACAGGAAGGAAATAGGGAGGAGGGAGATTTGATTATAAAAGGACCAAAAGGTGGATCCTTGTGGTGGTGAAACTTCTGTTTCTTGACTGTGGAAGTGAAGACATGAACTTTACACACGGTAAACTTATATAGAATGAAATACACACACACACACACCCATGCAACAAATGAGAACAAGTAAAACTACAGAAATCAGAATAAAGTTGTTGAATTGTGTACATGGGAATATCCTGGTTATGATATTAAACTCTAATTTTGCAAGATATTACCTTAAGAAGAAACTAGTAAAGGGGGCATAGGAGCTCTTTTTTTGTTAAAACTTAATGTGAAGCTATCATTATTTCAAAATATAAAATTTAATATTATGAAAGAAATATATCCTTGAAACCTGAATAACTTGGTAAAAATAAAAAATCCAATTGTCACTGTATCATTTATTGAGATGCCATTCATTTCCCCCATGGTTCTATAGCACTTTGTTGTAATTTAAATATCCATATGTGTGTAATTTTTTTCTGATCTCTTCTTTCTATTCCATTAATTTGCTTTCCTTTTCTTTTCCCAATACCATGTGATTTTAATTACTTAACACGTAGCTTTACTTAAACTTTGCTGTAGCTTAAATTAGTGTATAAGAATTTTTACACAGTGTTGTAATTCAGTTCAGTTCAGTTGCTCAGTCATGTCCGACTCTTTGCGACCCCATGGAGTGCAGCAGGCCAGGCCTCCCTGTCTATCACCAACTCCCAAAGTTTATTCAAACATGTGTCTATTGAGTTGGTGATGCCATCCAACCATCTCATCCTCTGTCATCCCCTTCTCCTCCCGCCTTCAGTCTTTCCTAGCATCAAGGTCTTTTCAAATGAGTCATTTCTTTATAATATTGCAGCAGAATCTATATTTTATTAAAAAATGCAATATTCAAAGGTATGCCTAATAATAATCTGAGATAGTACTCACTCTGGACCCAATTTTAGCATAACCAAAGGCCAGTATATGTGACTATAATCAGATACAAATAAAATTGTATTTTCTGATGCCTAGGACTACTTTCATGAGATATCTTAAAATATTTGTAGCAGACAGTCATGTCCTTAAGGACCTTTCTTTTAGAGAGGCACAGAGTCATCATATAAGCATATTTGCATCATTGTATAATAGAAATATTCCTATTAGAGGCCACTTAAATGCAATTTAATGCTTCACAGAATTGTATAAAAATTGTTGTAGAAATTTTGTGCTTTAATTTTCCATTTTAAAATGGGCTACTTTTAATAGCATTAATTGCTAACTACTTTTTGACTTCATCACTCAACCCTGACAGAACTTTGATTTGGTTTCAGGAATTGCATCCCTTAAAAAAAATCAACTTAGAAATATAACAGCACAAGGGTTACCTTTATTATTAATAGTCCTCAACTTAGTAGTTTTCTAAAGTTGCCAAAGCCACTGTGCAGCCTGAAGCCTCAAACCCTGTGCCATTAACTTTCTACCAAAAGCATTTCATTTCAAGCGTACAGCTGACTTCAGCAGCATCCTGGAGTACAATTTAAGAGAGGAAGTTTGCCGTTTTGCCAGTGCGGACAGGCAGTTTCACATCATTTCCGTAAACAACTTGCCATAATTTAAGTAGGCAAAGAAATGTTCACCTATGTGAATATGCATATGTTCCTTTTAACTTTGCAACTTCAACAAAGTCTTGCACCAGGTTTTGCATGCACTCTTCTGAGCTCCCTCTACAATGGAGACATTGTGCTTGGATATGGCCTCCTTGCACTTTGACAAAATATCAGCAGATCCCCTCATTATAGGTGCAAGGTCAAGGTGGCAAGGACGACCATGTTCTAATGAGGACCCCATTCATCCTTGCCAGGAACCAGTAGTCTTTAGGACCTAAGAGTTCTTGACAGAAGTTACAAAAAGCATGAGATGGTACTATGGAATGTTACTAGCTGTTCCTCTTGAGGAATCCATCATTACCTTGGAGACAGAAAAGTGGAGGTTTAAATCAGACCTAGAAAAATAAATCCTGAACTGCCCATGGCAACCTACCATTTCTGTCATAGGCCTAACAGAATGGAATCTGTAATTCCATTCACCAGACTTTCCGCATGAGATCTAGGGTCACAGAGGGACCAACCAACCTGTAGACCCTACCCTGGATTCAAGAAAAAAAAAGTCTCATACTCCTGTTAGAAGTCACTAGTTACATTATTGTCAGTGATCTGATCTGTGCTAAAATTACTCCTTCTGCTCTTTTTTTTTAATTTTATTTTATTTTTAAACTTTACATAATTGTATTAGTTTTGCCAAATATCAAAATGAATCCATCACAGGAATACATGTGTTCCTTCTGCTCTTTTAAAATAATTTGAAACACTAAAAGTAGGCTGATGTTTCATGGTATATGGGACTTCTGGTATATGAATGTGACCTACCCTGCCAGGGTTAGACTGGAGAACTGAAAAACTCTGAGGTCGCTCTTCTCAGCACTGACCACTACTCCTTCCACCTCTCTGTATTCCCTGCCTTCTGCTGTGAGCCCACATCACTCTCTTTCTTCTGAGGCTCAGGGAAGCCAAGAGTTCTGATTTATACACCATTCTCATGTGCTTTTTCTCAAGGAGGTCAACTTCCAGATTTTCACAGTAAAACTACTCTTCTCAGCAGCAGCATTCTGCTCAAAACTTGTTTCAACTTGTGATGCCCTGGGCAACTGTGCCGTATTATCAGGTCTGGTGTCAAATGAGTTGGGCCCCTAGACCTCTTCTTGAGCACTGAAAGACTAAATCCTCAATGCAGCAAAACATCTCTGCTTGAAGTCTTACTCTCTGCATCATGGTCTAGAAACTGCTTCTGCACATTTAATTTATGAAAACATCACAGTCTTGTTCTGCCTGTTGTCCAGTGTTTGAAGACCCTTGTTTCATCTATTTTGTCTGCTTTTCTCTTTATTTCTTTTTTAAAGAAGGAAAATAAATCTAGTCTCTGCATTCCGAGTCACTTCAGCTGTGTCCGGTTTTTTGCGACCCTGTGGACTGTAGCCTGCCAGGCTCCTCTGTCCATGGGATTCTCCAGGCAAGAATACTGGAGTGGGTTGCCATGCCCTCCTCCAGGGGATCTTCCTGACCAGGGAATGTACCTACATCTCTTACGTTTCCTGCAATAGCAGGCAGATTCTTTACCACTAGCACTACCTGTAAAGCCCTTTGTTTTTCAGAGGAAACACTGATTCACCCGGAAGCTTTTGGTTACTTGACCAGTTTCTCTATTATTAATACATCCACCCTTTGTCACTATTTAGCAAAATCATATAGATTATACCTTGGAGGTTCTAAAAATTGTTTGACCTGGGTGATGGCATTTACGATAAAGAAAAGGAAAGGAGGTACTCCAAAAACTTCAAGTGTTTCATAATACCTACAATTAGGTAATGTAATATCCAAGGTCAGCTTTGTAGTAGGAAGTGATAGACTTGAATATTTATGCTCAGATAATTTTGAAAGCTCCCTCCTTCACTCTCCATTCCTCCTACCCACTTACGGCAGGTATTATTCTCCAGTCAGAAATCTCTATTAATATGAAAACTCAGCTGGAAGAAACTTAATCAAACAGTCAATTTTTAAATTACAAAATAATAAAATACCTCTAGCCTTAAAATTTATTGTCATTAATCAGTACTAGGAACAGCAGCAAATAGTAAGTGAACTCAGAATACCAATTGCAAAAAAAGAAGTTTATGACCCTGTTCAGGAAGATTTGTTCTGAAAAGCCCTCAACTAACAGAGGAAAAATATACCATATGCCTCAGGACTTGAGAAAAAAAAAAGTAGCAGCAGAGAGCATTAAGGGGAAAAATTACCATCTTAAATACATTCCTGCACATGTCAGAAATGAACTAACTTTCAAAAGCTATTACCTGTTAATTGGAAAATCACAGAGCAGATGGAACCAATTAATCTACAATTACAGAATCACTACAATCCAAACAAAAATAATTAACTCATTTGCAAGATATAATTTTTTAAAAGAAACTCTTCCTAATATCTCTAAAACTGGGCAAGAGACACAACATTTTGTTGTCATAGGAGATTTTAAGCCATTCCCAGAGGCTAAATTTCCCTCAGGATAAAAGGGAAGTTGGTCTGATGAATTTACAGTCCAAACTTCCAAGAAAAGAATACAGATGTAAAGTGTGTTAAGACCATTCGTTTAAGAATGTTATTTATATCCATTACGCAGGAGAAACTGTTAGTTGCTAATTATAAAATAGTGACTGACAACAGATAAGGGTCCTAATGTCATGGAATTTAAAGTTTAGTGTGTGAAAGTGTTAGTCCCTCAGTCATGTCCAACTCTTCTCGACTCTATGGATGGTAGCCCTCTAGGATCCTCGACCCATGGGATTTTCCAGGCACAAATACTGGAGTGAGTAGCCATTCCCTTCTTCGGCATTGCAGGCAGATTCTAACTGTCTGAGCCACCAGGAAGTGTGTAACAAGTGCCAAATCACCACCCAAACAGATGCCAAATTGCAGTTGTAAGTCATGCTGTGAAGGGCTACTGAGTGTAGTTCGCACTGTAGACTGAATGTTTGTGTCCCCCCCACACACATCCATATGTTGAAACCTAGTCTTTTTCTTTCTTTTTGCTGCACTGGATCTTTGTTGAGCTCACAAGCTCTCCCTCGTTGTGGCGAGTGAGGGCTGCTCTCTACTTGGGTTACACGGGCCTCTCATAGCAATGGCTTCTCTTGTAAAGCACGGGCCTTAGACACGCAGGCCTTGCTAGTTGTGGTGTGTGGGCTCAGAAGTGGCAGCACACAGAATTAGTTGCCCCAAGGCATGTGGGATCATCCTGGACCAGGGATGGACCCCGTTTCTTCTGCACTGGCAGGTGGACTTCCAACCACTGGACCCCCAGGTAACTCCGAAACCTAGTCTTAAGTGTGATGATATTTGAAGGTGAGGACTTTAAGAGATGATTAGCTCATGAGGGTGGGACCCCCATGAACGGGATTAGTATCCTTATAAAACAGGCCCAAGAGAGCTCCCTTACTCCTTTTCCATGTGAGAACACAGTGAGAGAAGGGACATCTATTAACCAGAAACAGTGGGGCCTTCACCCTACATCAAATCTATTGACATCTCACCTTGATCTTGGACTTCCCAGCCTCCAGAAATGTGAGGAATAAGTCTATGTTGTTTATAAGCCACCAAGACTATGTACCTCTGTTACAGCAGCCTGATCAGACTAAGACACTCACACGTGTCCCAATTTACTATTGTACTGTCTCCATAGAGTTTCCAGGTTGCATTGCAAGGACAGAAGTCCAGGAAGAAGCAGGTGAATTCCCTGAGTTGAGAAGGAGTCCATAGTTCAAGGAGATAAGAAGAAGAGAGGCATAGTTCATGGGACATGGTCCCAAACAAGAGAGAACCCCACAAAGAGAGAATTCCAGATATCAGTCAGGTGTTCCTCAGACATTCAGTAGAGTTCTGATTCACATATGCATTTGATGAACTACCCAAGAATGGGGAAAGACCTTCAGAGAGAATCTGAGGCAATACTTACCAGAGCACAAAAAGGGCTCATGATATCATACGTTCCCAATAGAAAGACAAAAACCTCATGATTATTGGAGCATCAGGTAGAGTTCTAAGAAAGTTTTTATCTCATTGCTGCTGCTGCTGTTAAGTCACTTTAGTCGTATCTGACTCTGTGTGACTGCATAGACGGCAGCCCACCAGGCTCTTCCGTCCTTGGGATTCTCCAGGCAAGAATACTGGAGTAGGTTGCTATTTCCTTCTCCAATGCATGCATGCATGCTAAGTTGCTTCAGTCGTGTCCGACTCTGTGAGACCCTATGGACAGCAGCCTACCAGGCTCCTCTGTCCACTGGATTCTCTAGGCAAAAATACTGGAGTGGGTTGCCATTTCCTTCTTCATCTTATCTCATTAGCAGAGAATAATTAGCGCAAGACCAACACTGCTCATCCCACCTAACAAATCATTTTTAAATATTTTCTTGAAGTATAGTTGATTTACAATGTATTCATTTCTGTTGTACAGCAAAGTGATTCCACTGTGTCTATACATATATATATACATACTTTTTCATATTCTTTTCCTTTATGCTTTACATAGATTATTGAGTATAGTTCCTTATGCTATCCAATATGACTTTGTTGTTTATCCATTCTACATATATAATATTTTAATTCTGCTAATGCCAAACTCCCAATCCTTTGATATATAAATATTAACAACAAAAAAACAACACAGGATTTGGGATAATTCATAGTTCTTTCTTCAGGACGCTAGAGTCCAAACACATGATCATGGAAGTTACAGCACTGTCAATAATTTTTTTCTTAAAAAATTGTCTTTCTTCTTCTTGTCCTACAAATGGACTTTAATCGAAGCTGGCAGATTTTGGATACAGACAAAACACTTGTCAGCATCTACGAGAAATATTGTCCAAAAGTGTAGTAGAATTATTTCTGAAGGTTGATAAATCCAGTAAGGGGTTAAATCCCTATACTTTAAGGCTCTTGGGCTTCCCTGGTGGCTCAGACGATAAAGCATCTGCCTGCAATGCAGGCAGACCTGGGTTCCATTCCTGGGTCAGGAAGATCCCCTGCAGAAAGAAATGACAATCCATTCCAGGATTCTTGCCTGGAAAATTCCGTGGACGGAGGAGCCTGGTAGGCTACAGTCCATGGGGTGGCAAAGAGTCGGACACGACTGAGCAACTTCACTTAAGGCTCTCACACATTTGAGATCTCCTGGTTGGTACATTATTTCCATTCCATTCTTATAAGCCATATCCTCTCACTCATCGAAACCCTTACTCAATAAGTAGGTCAAGAAGCACAGTCCTCACAAAATCTTGGTACTAAGACATTAGAATCTCTGGTCCACCCCTTGCCCCACCACCCATTTAGAAAGTCAAACTGCTCGAAACATATATGTGTAAATATTTTTTCTATATTTCTACCATGGATTACATTTCAATATAATTTTGCATATTTTGAAAAGAATCCTGCCTCTTCCAACAATTTCTTTTTTTTTTCAAAATATAATACATGTTTATTCAATTTCTAAAGAGCAAATGATTTCCCAGACTAGAATCTGTAAGATATAAATAAATAACACACACACAGAGTTAAATTTGAGTGCATAAAAATTTAAACTTCTATATGAAAAAGGCAATAAAATGCAAATAATTTTGATAATTCGGTACAAATATTTGTTACAAATTTGTAAGTTAAATTATCTTTCTTAAACCAATGACTGTTATAATTTTTTAAACTCTATAAGCAAATAATATTAATGTTTCATTTAAGGACAAAATATTTAATAGGTAAATGTATGAAATATACTTACCCTTCTTATAAATACCAACAATTTCTAATGAATACGAGAAGTCTCAGATTTAGAGGAAACACATTTCAAAAGGTTAAATAATTTTTCTAATGAAATGCAGTCGGTGACTAAATTTGGGTTAAAGCATTTATTTATTCAACAAAAATTTATTGAATGCCTAATACATTCTAGTCATTGTTCTTGGTTTTAAGAATGTGTTAATATATAAATTGGAAACACAAAAAATAAGTCCTGCCCTTTTGGGCTCAGATCTGTCTAATGGAGACCATGGGATTTTATTACTATATCCTGTGGTCTCTGTATCAAAGAGCATTGAAACTTCCCCTTGCTAATTTTGCATTAAACATGACATCAAGAATGTATTTGAAACATTACTCAAACAAAAGCATTCTAAATGAATGATAACAATATTTTCACAGTACCTGGTCTGTCAGCACAGTGACTCGTCATATCCAAAATCTGTCCTGGGCAACAGATGCCTGGAATTCCACCACAAGGCAAATTAAGTATTGTTTTTTCTTTATTAATAACTTTTCAGTGATAATTCTTACATCTGTAATAAAATGTGAGAGTCCCTGAAGGAATGCGCAGCTAAACTAAAATGAGAAAAAGGATCTCAGGAAAAGGGTGTTTGGTTGTCCAGCAAAAATACTGAAAATGTGTGTTTGGTGAATCTTTTTTGAGTATAATTCATAGAAATCTAATGCAAACTTCCTCAGAAACAAAAAGAAATCCACTTCAGGAAGACTGATTTAAGGTACTCTTACAATGTCAATTATATCTTGTTCACCATGTCCTGAATGAGCCTTTTTTTTCTCTCTGGCTTTACTCTATATAGGGCTTTCTCCATTTGATGAGGAATATGGTTTAGTTGCTAAGTCCTATTCAACTCTTTGTGACTGCATGGACTGTAGAGTGCCAGGCTACTCTGTCCATGGAATCCTCCAGGCAAGAATACTCGAGTGGATAGCCATTTCCTTTTGAAGGGAATCTTCCCGACCCAGCGATTGAACCTAGGTCTACCTGCATTGCAGACAAATTCTTTACTGACTGATCCACCGGGGAAGCCCAATGAGGAATGTACCCCACTTTTAAATCTAGGATTATGTAGTATTATAGAGGGAGCTCCCTCTCAGAGGGAGTACATGCTAAAATGTAAATTTTATAAAGGAGAACTTAAACTAAGTATGATTATGTAATATGATATTAACATTAATATTTGAGTCTAAAGTCTTATACATTTTATAAAATAAAATATTTCTCCAAGAGCCTTTCTTTCTCTTATTTTCACTGATTTGATGTCTTTTTCTATTTATTGGTTTATTTACTCACTTAGTACTAGGGGATTGGAGGCAGTAATGCCTGTTGGTTTTTCCTGTGTGTAAGGAATTAAGATCAGCATTTGCCTTCATTAATCACATTGCATTGTCACAACAGCCCAGTAAGAAAAGTCCTAGTGTTACAACCATTTAAAATTCAAGGAAATTTAGTCTTAAAAGACTGTGCAAGTATATGCATCTAATAAACAGCTAAGTCAAGATGTGAGCTCAGAAACTGAGCTTCTCATTGGCACTGCCTTTTTGACAGTACAGTAGGGAAAACTTAAATAACATTTTAATGCTTCCTCAAAATTAAATCCTTAAATCTTTATTCTTACTAAAGACTGTATTTTTAAAAAATGACATGGGATAATAAGAGATATCAAACCCTAGTAGTAACATATGAATTCAAATCCCAGTTCCACTATTGAATAGCTGTGAATATTTAGGCACTCAGCTCAAATTTTATATATAGGAATTTCTTAAAATATAAAGATAGAATAATAGCTATATCAGTATATTTTGTAAAGATTAAGTGAAATAGACTCTTGCTTGTATAGTAAGCAGACTGTACTATAGCCAATAATAACATAAGAGTCATGTAAAATATAGAAAATGTTTATTTAAAGATGTTAGAGGGTAAGAATGCTTACATTCTACAGGACTGTAAAAGGCATGACCAGTTTGAAAAACTCTTTGGTGATTTCCTAAAAACACAAATATATACGTAGCACAACCCAGAGATTCTACTTCTGAGCATTTATTTTAAAAATGAGCATACATTCACACAGAGTTGTACAAGAATATGTATAGAAACTCATCCAGGATATATCCAAATTGGAAACAACTCAGAATTCCTATTAACAAGCGAATGGATTTTAAACAATTGTATGAATTCCATACAGTGGACTAATGTACATGGATCTAAAGAAACTGCCTGCTGAAACACGCTACGGCTGAATCTCAGAATAATTACTCTGAGTGAAGAATCTGGGCACAAAGCCATACATACTGGATGATTCCATATACTTTATCTTTTAATGTGACTCTTTTATTATTATTATTATCAGTATTTATTTGACCGTGTTTGGCCTCAGTCGAGGCGTGTGAGATCTTCGTAGTGTCAGACAGGTCTATAATTGTGGTGTGCAGCATGCAGGCTTAGGTGCCCCATGGCATGTGGAATCTTTGTTCCCCAACCAGGGGTAAAACCCACATCCCCTGCATTGCAAGGCAGATTTTTAACCACTGGGCTACCAGAGAAGTCCCCCATTAATTTTAAGTTGTGGTAAATTCACAGTAATTTCCAGGGACAAGTAATCTATCAGCTGTTACCTGAGGAAGGAAGCAGAGGGAGGAACAGATTGCAAAGGAATGTGAGGATCTTTAGAGGAAGATAGAGATTTTACAATTTGATTGTCGTGGTGGCTTCATGGGTATATACATACATCTGTGAGATTTAGCAAGTTGTACATTTTAAATGGATGCAGTTTATGTGAGTAATACCACAGTAAAATTAACTTTTAAAATGGAAAGATATTTCATATACATGATTTGAAAGAATCTGTCTTAAAGGTATAACTTCTTCTCAAATTGATCCATAGATTGCTGCTGCTGCTAAGTCGCTTCAGTCGTGCCCAACTCTGTGTGACCACATAGACGGCAGCCCACCAGGCTCCACCATCCCTGGGATTCTCCAGGCAAGAACACTGGAGTGGGTTGCCATTTCCTGATCCATAAATTAAATGCATTTTAAATAAAATTACCTGCAGGGTTGTGTGTGTGCATGCCTGTCCATGCATGTGTAAGCATGCATGTGTGAAGATTAAGAAAGTAGCTCTAAAATTTACAGAGAAATGCAGAGGACACACAAAAACTAATGCAGGCTTGAAAAATAATAAGTAAGCTAGATTAATATTACACTGAAAATGTAATATTACAAAATGCCATAGTAAATAAGACAATGTGGAATCAAGGTAAGGATAGATAAAGTGACCACTGGAACTACAGAGAAAACCCAGAAAGAGACTTACTTACACATCTATGGATACCTCATTTTTCCAAAGGAAAGACTACACTTCAGTGAGAGAAAAGTGAGAGAATTCTCTCACTTTAGTGAGAGACTATTTATAAAAAATATTTATTTTTGATAAATAATATGAGATTGAGTATTCATATAGAAAAATGATCAATCTTATCCTGTTCCTTAAACTATATATGAAAATCAATTTTAAATCTAAATGTGTAAGAAAAAAGTGAAAGTTTCAGAAAAAATATTTAGAATCAAGCTTCCTGACTTCAGGGTATACTACAAAGCTACAGTCTTCAAGACAGTATGGTACTGGCATAAAAACAGAAATATAGACCAATGGAACAAGATAGAAAGCCCAGAAGTAAACCTATGCACCTATGAGTACCTTGTTTTTGACAAAGGAGGGAAGAATATACAATGGGGAAAAGACAGCCTCTTCAATAAATGGTGCTGGGAAAACTGGACAGCCATATGAAAAAGAATGAAATTAGAACACTTCCTAACACCATACACAAAGATAAACTCAAAATGGATTAAAGACCTAAATGTAAGACCAGAAACTGTAAAACTCTTAGAGGAAAACATAGGCAGAACACTTGATGACATAAATCAAAGCAAGATCCTCTGTGACCCACCTCCTGCTGCTGCTGCTAAGTCGCTTCAGTGGTGTCCGACTCTGTGTGACCCATAGATGGAAGCCCATCAGGCTCCCCCGTCCCTGGGATTCTCCAGGCAAGAACACTGGAGTGGGTTGCCATTTCCTTCTCCAATGCATGAAAGTGAAAAGTTTAAGTGAAGTCGCTCAGTTGTGTCTGACCCTCAGCGACCCCATGGACTGCAGCCTACCAGGCTCCTCCATCCATGGGATTTTCCAGGCAAGAGTACTGGAGTGGGGTGCCATTGCCTTCTCTGAGGTTACATTAAAATTAAGTCAAAGTCATAATTAAAAATGTAAAAAGTGAATTCAAATGAGAGAAAATATTTTATGCAAATACCTGTCAAAATAATACCTAGAATGTATAAAGAACTTTCTAAATAAATACAAAACAGTAAATCAATAGGAAAAAATGAATATTCTTGAACAGATTTTGTTTTTTTAATTTAATCTTATTGTGGTAAGAACATTTAACATGAGATATAACCCTTTTAAGGGCTTCCTTGGTGACTCAGTGGTAAAGAATTTGCCTGCAATGCAGGAGACTTAGGTTCGATCCCTGAGTTGGGAAGATCCCCTGGAGGAGGGCGTGGCAACCTACTCCAGTACTCTTGCCTAGAGAATCCTATAGACAAAGGAGCCTGGCAGTCTGCAGTCCATGGGATTACACAGACTCGGACATGACTAAAGCAACTAAGCAGCAGCATTCCCTCTTAAAATTTTAAGTATACAATACAGTACTGTAGATTATAGGTACAGTGATTTATAGCAGCTATCTGGAACTTCCCTTGCTTAACCGAAACTATGCCCATTGATCAACAACTTCCCACTTACTCTTCCTCCTTGCTCCTGGAAACCAGCAGTCTACTCTTTGAGTCTGTGAATTTGACTAATTTTGATTTCTCATATAAATTAAATCATGCAATATTTTGTCCTTCTGTGACTGCCTTATTTCACTTAGCATCACTTCCTCCAAGTTCTCACGTATTGCAGAATTAGATTTTTTTCAAAGGTTGAACACTGTACCACCATATCTGTGGATAGACATTAAGGCTGTTTCTCCATCTTGGCTACTGTGAATAGTGCTAAAATGGAGATGAGAGTCCTAATACTTGATTTTGATTGTTTTGGGTAAACATCCAGTTGTGGGATTGCTGGCTCATATGGTAGTTCTGTTTTTAATTTTTTGAGAAACCTTCGTATTGTTTCCATAGCAGCTGCACTATTTTGCATTCTCACCAAAAGCACACAAAGATTTGAACAGACATTTCATTTAAAAATATCCAAATGGCCAATAAACTTAGGAAAATGTGCTAAACTTTATATGTCATCATGGAAATACAAATTGAAACCACCAGAATGACTAAAATGAGTAAAATAGTTTGACAATTCCAAATGTTAAGTAATGGTGTGAAGCAAATGGAATCTTCATCTTTTTCTTGTGAGAATATAAACTGAGATAGCCACTTTAGAAAATGCTTTGTCAGGATACACTAAAACTGAACTAGCTCATAACTTAGGACTCAGCAGTTCCATTCCCTAGAGTATACCCAACAGAACTGCATAGTTACGTTCACCAAAAGTATTATACAAGTATGTTTATAGCAGCATTATTTGTGATAGATTGATAATGAAAACAACCATCAATAATAGAAAGGATAAATCTAGTGAGATATTATACAGTAATGAGAGTAAATGAACTGCAGCTACGTGCAGTAAGATAGATGAATCTCATAAACAACATATGGAGGAAAGGATCCAGACACAAAAGTAGTACATATATTTAATTCCATTCACATACAACTAACATAGAGGGAACATTATTCCTCCTTGAAGTCAAGATAGCAGTTACTCTTGTGTGGTTAGTAACAGATGGGGTGTGAGGGTGACTTTTGGGATGCAGATGATGCTCTGTTTCTTGATTCAGGCTCTGATTGTAGGAATGTATTTTATTTTGTGAAAATCCATTGTGTTGCATACTTAACATATATATCCTTTTCATTTGCTATACTTCAATAAAAAGAAAAAAGTAACACACATACTAGCTAAATCCTTTTGAATCTGAGTCAGCCTTTCAACTGTCTTCAACCAAGAAAATGTAGCAGAAATGATGTCTGGAGCCTTAAGGAGTTAAGCAGGTTCCTTAATTTTTATGACCTTCAAAGTTTTGAGGAGTACGGGTCAGGTATTTTTTAGACTCTATCTCTGTGGGATTGGTCTTAGGTCTTTTTCATGATTATATTGGGGTCATGTACCCTTGGGAGCAAGACCACAGAACTAAAGTGCCATTTTTATCACATCATATCAAATGTATACATTATCAACATGGCCCAACTTTGAACCTTATATTTTAAGGTATATATAATTTATACATTTTAAGGTATATTTGGAATTACTGTTTCATGAAAATACAAAAATAAAAATGAAAAAACAGGTAGAGTTCATCTCAGTAGATGCTGAAATATCTAATTCATCTAAGTTTGTCTAAGAACCTTAAATTTGGTAGGTACATAGGTCTGTTTGGGAAATGGATTATGAATGAACCATCCCCTAATTATACTACAGAGAGTACCACATCTAAGAATATATTATTTAAATGACTAAGGTTCATTAATATTACAGCCAGTTAAAATATTCAAAAGGTGAAAATTTTCTATGAACTTTCTATCCATGAGTTGATCTTAGTGTTGTGATAATTATTTTCCTTTCTTATTTTGATAGTTGAGGAATAAAGAAGGAATAGTTAGCCCATAACATTGACTGGCTTGTTTTCCATATCATATCTAGTAATCAACACTTATAAAATCAATTTAAAGAAACTAGAAAAACTTCTGGTTTTTCCTTATCCTTTTTGTGCTCTAAATTTATGCTTGTGTCATCATTAAACATGCTGTGTCCACTTTTGAGCTAGGAATAGTTAAGAAAACAAGCTCAAAATAATTAAAACAACATTTGTTCAAACTCTACTGTGTGATTGGCATAATGGTGGGTTCTCAGATAAAAAAATAAGAAAGAATAAATAGTAAAATTTACAAACTATGAAAGAAGAGCATGATGTATGTCAGGAAAAATAAGTAGTCTTATTTGATTAAAATACAGTGTACAGAGAGAGAGCAGTAAAGGATAAAACTGTAAACCTAATATCTGGTGGATCATAAAAGTCCTGTGTTGTCTCATAAATGCCACGAACTTCATTTTAAGTACCAGTGTGCTAAGATTGAATCTCAGCTTTTTGAAGTCTTCCCTGGTGGCTATATACAGAAGAAAGAAATTAAAATTCAATGGCCTTCCTTAGGATAGATGAAAATATACTTGAAAGGCAAGACTTCTGAACATGAGGTAAGGAATAATTCAAAATGGAGTGTGGTCAAGTAGAAAATACTGTTCTAGGAACTATATTATCCATAACATCTGGTTCTTTAATCCATTTTCCTCATTCCACCCAGAATTACCTTATTAGAGTATAGATACAATCAGTTCAACCTCTGCATTGCGGCCCCTGAAATCCTCTGCCAATTTTCTAGTGCTTATAGAGAAACAAAATTAAATTTCTTTAACAAGCCTTAAAAATCTCTATCTCATGTTTATAACTGAGTTTCTACTGGATTTCTGCATTTCAACCACACTGGCTCTTATAGGCCCACACAGCAATACTTACTTTCATTACAAGGCTACTTGATGCTTTTGAACTGTAGTGTTGGAAAAGACTCTTGAGAGTCCCTTGGACTGCAAGGAGATCCAACCAGTCCATCCTAAAGGAGATCAGTCCTGAATATTCATTGGAAGGACTGATGCTGAAGGTGAAACTCCAATACTTTGGCCACCTGATGCGAAGAACTGACTCATTGGAAAAGACCCTGATGCTGGGAAAGATTGAAGGTGGGAGAAGGGGACAACCTAGGATGAGATGGTTGAATGGCATCACTGACTCAATGGACATGAGTTTGAGCAAGCCTCAGGAGTTGGTGATGGACAGGGAAACCTGGTGTGCTATAGTCCATGGGGTCGCAAAAACTCAGAACCCACTGAGTGACCAAACTGAACTGGCAAGGTTACATGAGCTGCTCCCTGTATGTGGAATGCCCTGGCCATCTTTCCCTCTAATTTAGTTCCAAGCATTTCCTCTACAGATGTATCCTCTGGAAAACTTTCATTGGCCTCTCTTTTGTAAATCCCCATTATTCAGTTACATACTGTATTAGGGTTCTCAGAGAAACAGAACTAGTAGGAAGTGATAGACAGGTATACAGATATTTAGAAAGAGACTTATTATGAGGGATTGGCTCACATGATTATGGAGAGTAAATCCTATGATCTACTGTCTGAAAGTTTAACACCAAAAAAAGCCAGTTGTTCAATTCAGTTCAGTCACTCAATCCTGTCCGACTCATTGCAACCCCATGGACTGCAGCACACCAGGCTTCCCTGTCCATTACCAACTCCCGGAGCATACTCAAACTCATGTCCATTGAGTCAGTGATGCCATCCAAGCATCTCATCCTCTGTCCTCCCCTTCTCCTCCCACCTTCAATCATTCCCATCATCAGGGTCTTTTCAAATGTGTCAGTTCTTTGCATCAGCTGGCCAAAGTACTGGAGTTTCAGCTTCAGCATCAGTCCTTCCAATGAATATTCAGGACTGATTTCCTTTAGGATGGACTGGTTTGATCTCCTTGCTGTCAAGGGACTCTCAAGAGCCTTCTCCAACACCACAGTTCAAAAACATCAATTCTTTGATGCTCAGCTTTCTTTATAGTTCAACTCTCACATCCATACATGACTGCTGGAAAAACCATAGCTTTGACTAGATGAACCTCTGTTGGCAAAGTAATGTCTCTGCTTTTTAATATGCTGTCTAGGTTGGTCATAATGTTTTTTCCAAGGAGCAAGTATCTTTTAATTTCATGGCTGCAATCACCATCTGCAGTGACTTTGTAGCCCCCCAAAATAAAGTCTGTCACTGTTTCCACTGTTTCCCCATCTATTTCCCATGAAGTGATGGGACAAGATGCCATGATCTTAGTTTTCTGAATGTTGAGTTTTAAGACAACTTTTCATTCTCCTCTTTCATCAAGAGGCTTTTGAGTTCCTCTTCACTTTCTGCCATAAGTGTGGTGTCATCTGCATATCTGAGGTTATTGATATTTCTCCCAGCAATCTTGATTCCAGCTTGTGCTTCATCCAGTCCAGCATTTCCGATGATGTACTCTACATATAAATTAAATAAGCAGGGTGACAATATAAAACTGTGACCTACTCCTTTCCTGTTTTGGAACCAGTATGTTTTTCCATCATACTGTTGCTTTTTGACCTGAAAACTGACTTCTCAGAAGGCAGGTCAGGTCATCTGGTGTTCCCATCTGTTTAAGAATTTTCCACAGTTTGTTGTGATCCACACAGTCAAAGACTTTGGCATAGTCAATAAAGAAAAAAGTAGATGTTTTTCTGGAATTCTCTTGCTTTTTTAATGATCCAATGATGTTGGCAATTTGATCTTTGGTTCCTCTACTTTTTCTAAATCCAGCTTGAACATCAGGAAGTTCACGGTTCACGTACTGTTGAAGCCTGGCTTGGAGAATTTTGAGCATTACTTTGCTAGTGTGTGAGATGAGGAAAGGCAGTGGTATAATTTAATTCCACATCACAAGGCCTAAGAACCTGAACCACTTATGTCTGAAGGCAGCAGAAGATCCAAGTTTGTGCTTCCTCAGCTTTTGTTCTATTTAGGCCCTCAATGGATTGGATAATGGCCACAGTGTTAGTGAAAGTAATCTTTTCTCAGTCTACTGATTCAAATTTTAATCACTTCCGGAAACATGCTCATAAATACCTCCAGAAGTAATGCTTTAACAGCTATTTGGATAGCCTTTATTCTGGTCAAATAGACACATAAAATTAGCCATCACAGTAGAGTTCACTTAATTTGTCTCCCATCTGTCAAAGATTAATATCCTTTTGCTATTCACTCTTCCTTCTCCTTGGGGAAGGCGATGGCACCCCACTCCAGTACTCTTGCCTGGAAAATCCCATGGGCGGAAGAGCCTGGTAGGCTGCAGTCCATGGGGTCGTGAAGAGTTGGACACGACTGAGCGACTTCACTTTCACTTTTCACTTTCATGCATTGGAGAAGGAAATGGCAACCCACTCCAGTGTTCTTGCCTGGAGAATCCCAGGGATGGGGGAGCCTGGTGGGCTTGTGTCTACTGGGTCACACAGAGTCAGACATGACTGAAGCAACTTAGCAGCAGTAGCAGCTTCCTTCTCCTAGACCACCAGTTTTTCTCTTTATAATTTTCAAGTGCACATGAATACGTGTATTTCTCAATTAAAAAACAAAGAAAACTTTCTTGACCTTATGCTGCTGCTAAGTCTCTTTAGTCGTTTCCAACTCTTTGCAACCCCGTAGATGGCAGCCCACCAGGCTCCTCTGTCCCTGGGATTCTCCAGGCAAGAATACCAGAGTGGGTTGTCATTTCCTTCTCCAATGCATGCATGCATGCTAAGTTGCTTCAGTCATGTCCGACTCTGTGTGACCCTATGGACAGCAGCCCACCAGGCTCCTCCATGGGATTCTCTAGGCAAGAACACTGGAGTGGGTTTCCATTTCCTTCTCCACTCTTGACCTTATAGTATCTTTCAAATACATGTCTGTTTTTTTCCTCAGGGGCGTCTTCTATGAATTGTCTCAAATTTCTCCCTTCTCATTCTTCACTGACTTCAGTTCAGCCAGGTTGTAGTTCTGAACTCTCTTCCAAAATGACTCTCATTAAGGCGATGCCTGGCAGATACATTGCTAAAGACACATGGACAGAGCTCAGTCTCTCTCCGTACTCAACATGTCACCAGCAGGCAGACACAAGACCATTCTGTCCTCCGTGACGCAGTTTCCTCACTTGAATTTCAGGGCCCTGCAGCGGAGTGGTTTCTTTCACTTTGTTGAAAGCAGTCTTCTCATCTTGTTTGCTGGCTCCTCTTCATCGCTCTGTTTTCATGCGGGTCTACCTAAGGAGTCAGTCTTTTCTTTCCTCCACATTGTAGTTTTTGTTCAGTCGCTCAGTCCTGTGTTTAGGCTGCGCTGGGTCTTCATTGCTGCTCGTGGACTTTCTCTAGTTGCGGGCACCGGTTTCTCATTGTGGTGGCGTCTCTTGTTTTGGAAGAGAAAGTGTGGAACATGGGCTTCAGGAGTTGTGGCACGTGGGCTCAGCGGTTGCAGTGCATGGGCTTATTTGCCTCACAGCCTGTGGGATCTTCCTGGACCAGGGATCAAACCCACATCCCCTGCATTGACAGGAGGGTTATTCACTAGACCACCAGGGAAGTCAAGAATCACTCTTTAAATCTCTCTTTGATTCTATCCACACTCCTTTACATGGTGATTTTATCTAACCCCATGCCTTAAATACCACTTGTATGCTTATCAGTCTGAGTTTTATAGGGTAAGCCCAGAACCGACCTGGAACCTTGGGGTAAAATATCTAATAATTCAATATATTTGCTTGTATTACTAAGAGAAATCTTAAGGTTAAAAATTAGCTTCTGGGAATTCTCTGGCAGATCAGTGGTTAAGACTCCATGTTTTCACTGCTGAGGGTATGGGTTCCATCCCTGGTTAGGGAGCCAAGATCCTATAAGCCTTGACATACAGTGTGGCCAAAATGAAAAGAAACAATGAAAAGCTTTTCTATTCTGGGAAGTTTCCCCTCAAGCCATCTGGGTTAAGTGGGAGCTGCCGAAATTTGCAGTGATAGAGATGGGCCTAGAGATTGTCATGCTGATAAAGTAGGTTAGACAGAGAAAGAGAAATATCATGTCATATTGTTTATATGTGCGATCTAACAAAGTGATACCAATGAACCTATTTAGAAAACAGAAGTTGAATCATAGAAGTAGAAAACAAGCTTACGGTTCCCAAGGAGGAATAGGGGAGGGATAAATTAGGAGGTTAGGATTGACATATAACACTACTATATATACACTAGATAGCTAATAAGAACCTCCTGTATAGCACAGGGAACTCTATTCAATACTCTATGACCTATATGGGAAAAGAATCTAAAAAAGAGTGCGTGTATGTATAACTGATTCACCTTGCTGTATAGCAGAAATGAGCACAACACTGTAACTCCTTTATACTCCAATAAAAAATGAAAAAATAAAACTGGGGATATTTTTATTTTAAAAAATTAGCTTCTGATCTCTCAATTCAGAGCCTGTTTCTCTGCCAGTCTTCCCTGTTTCAGTTAGAGTCCTCATTTTATTTACATGATTCTCAAATTCTAGGGTCAGATTTACTTCCTGTCTCTTATATTCTCACCCCATCTCTTCCATCAGTTAGCAAAGTCTGTTGACTCTTAAAAACCTATCAAGAACCTGGCCAATTCATAGGGGACATAGAAGAAACCTGCTATTATTACCATCTCTTGTATGAATTACTGTAATTGCCCTCTAACCAGTCTCTATATTTCTATTTGTTGCCCTATTTAATCTTCTAAGCAGGCAGCTGAAATGATCCTATTAAAAAAGTAAGATGAATTTACCTTCATAGGGAAACTTCTTCAGTGGTGTAAAGACTTGCTCTCAGAGTGAAGACAAAATTCTTAAACCTGTGAGGCTCTACACCATCTGGTCCTCTGCTGACTCTTTGATCTAATTTCTTGATTTGCCTTTTCTTTTGATTCTACTTCGGTCGCAGTGGTCATCTTGCTGTGAATATTTTTTTTTTCTTTTTTAAACTAGAATATTTCTCAGTGTGGGAGTTTTTGGCACCAAAAATATAAGCTTTCAGGACCCAGTTAATTAACTAAAAGAAGGGCTTCTATTCTGGTTGGTATCTAAATGTTTTAGGGTCTAGGAAGTTGCCTGTGTGTCTGTGCTTTGTTGCGTCAAGTAGACCAATCAAAAGGCTGGTTGATGAGCACACACATTCCCATGATCCCTCCCACTGCCTCGCTACTCTATCTTCAGAAGTAGGGCAAGATCCTTTTAAGCTGACAGATCAGAAATTGATGATTTACTGATAGCTTGCTTATGACTGATTCAGGAATAGAGAAGTGCTAAGTGGGTAGGTAGAAGTTATTATTAGCGTGTTTTGGAAAATACTGATTCTCTACCTTGGCTCAATCTTACTGAATAAGAATGTTAATATGCTATAACTAGTGAATCAATATTTTAAAGAAGTTGTTATATAATTTTTATGCTTATCAAGGTGCAAACTTAACTGCAAAAAATTCCCTAGTGATCTTTTTAAAAATGCTAATAATTGGGTTTAACCTTGGAAATCTGATTTAATAAGCAGCAGGATTGAGAATTCATGGTCAAACAGAGCTAGAGATCAATATCTGTTGAATGAATAAAGTGAGTGAACACTGATTAAAATGTGAATTATTATACACTTACATTCCTTGTCAATTCAGTTATGTTCTTTCTCCCTTGGATTGTCTTTAGTTCCTCAATGTGAAGGGAAGACTAAATATTGAATTCCCTACTTCATATTATGGTTGAGAAAGTCCTCATTAGCTCTTGTCTGAAATGTTTCCTCTTGTTTGGCTGTTTCCTCCTTACTGAAGCCAGAGCTGCATTTCTAGAACTCAACCAATCTTATTATGTGCATATTTTAAAACTTGTGTTTCTCTTTATTAATCTGGAACCTTTGGTTGTGACAGAAACTCAACTCAAACCAGTTTAAAGGAAAAAAAATTTTTTTTTTGAATTGGCTAACATAACAGACCTAAGTTAAATCTAGGATTCCATAGGATTCTATTTCCAGTTTTAGCCTAATTTCTCCCTTTTGCTTAATTCTTTTTTGTTATTTCAGTTTGCTTTTTAGGACTTTAGCATTCCTGGTAACCAAGAAAACTTTCAAGATTAATCCAGATATTCAGCTCGAATCAGGGGTTTGTCTCTTACCTGCCCTGGAGCCGGAAGTACGGGACTGGGCTAAGTGCTCCAACACGTGCCTCTTATGAGTGTATGTTTTCTGTTTTTGAGAGTGTTTATATAGATTTGCACCACCCAACACATATACACTGAGATTGGGCCAAAGGGAAAAAGAGGGGAGTCTTACCAGGAGAAGGAAGGAAAAATCCAGAGCAGACAAAATGACACAATAGGGTATATTCAGGATAATTTAACTGAAGTGTTATGCCAGTCCCCACACTACTGCTGTGTGCATGCTAAGTTGCTTGAATTGTGTCTGACTCTTTGCAACCCCAAGGACTGTAGCCTACCAGGCTCCTATGTACATGGAATTCTCCAGGCAAGATTACTAGAGTGGGTTACCATTGCCTTCTCCAGGGGATCTTCCCAACCCAGGGATCGAACCTGCATCTCTTAACGTCTCCTGTATTGTCAGGAGGGTTCTTACCACTAGCACCACCAAACCACTACTAATTGGGCCCTGTTTACCTCTATAGCCCTGAAGATCATGCCTTCTCCTCCTGTACCCAGCATTTCAGTCACACTGAGCTACTTGTTTCTGGAACATGCCGTGATCATTTATATTCTTGCCTCTGCTCAGGGTGTTTCTTATATCAGGAATACCTGCCAAATGTCTATTCATTTTTCAAGGCATATCTTTTAATTATCTACTGCTGTAGAACAAACCACTTTGAAATTTAATTATTTATAAAAGCCATTTTATTATTTACTCATGAGGCTACAGCACATTGGGCAGCACTCAGCAGAACAGCCAATCTCTGTTTAAATAGTCATCCTGAACATCTCAGAGGGCTGGGGCCTCACCTCTCAGGAAGAGGTGGAGTGGGCTCAAGTATCTGAGACCTCAGTTCTCACTGTCAGCTCAGCCACTGTTCACCTAAAGCCACTCACAGGGGCATCTTAATTCCCCTCCATGTGGTCTGGGCTTCTCCTATGTTAGCATGACAGCTCAACTAAAAGAGAGAGGAATGAAAGCTGCTTAACTCCTTATGACTTCAGATACCACTTCTGCTACATTCTCTTGGTCAAAGACAGTTGAAAGGCTGACTCAGATTCAAAGGAAGGGGAAATAAGCTTAGTGACATACTCATTTTAGGTGGTGGCAGTGGGTGGGTGGGTTGTATGACTCTTCTTCCAAAACCACCTGCAGTATAAGTTCAACCTTATTTCCATTTTCCAACAGACTGACTCAGCTTCTGAATGACACCAATTAAAGTTAATAATGTTGTGTGTCTATTATTTGAAAAAAGTGCTTCTCATAGTATGCTCAACAGAATTTTTTGAAAGCCAATAGATCCACCATAGAAGAAGAAAAAAAAAAAGATTTTAGTCAACTAAATTGTAAAGGATTTCTCTATTACAGGAAGGCTTAGCTTTTTAAATACACTAATGTACATTTTAAACCCAGTGAATAAGGAGGAGTAAGGAGGTTGCCTAGAGAATGAGAAAGGTTGCACAGTAGAACATTTGACTTGGAACTCTTTATATAGAGCAATTTCTGGGAAAGTATTCCATAATCCATGCTTTGGAAAATCTTGCCTAAACATTTTTTTACAAACTTGTAATAGTCCCCTTGTCATGTAATATTATAATTTTTTGTATATTGTACTGTGAGTCCTCCAATCATGGGATTTTTTTTGTTTGTTTTATGTCCAACTATCACAGAGCCTACCACATAGTAGTCTTTTAGTAAACATTTCAGGAAGAAGGGATAAAGAAAAAGAGTGAAGAGGGTAGGAAGGAAACTGAGTTTTAACCCATCTTATAAGCCCAGCCTCCATGTATGCAAACTGACCACTTACACAGTCCCTAATTTGTTTGTTAGAATCCTGTCTTCCTGTGCAGGTTCTACAGGGGGACTTATCATTATTTCAGATCAGGTAAAACCATGTTTCTCCCGGATATTTCCACTGTAATAGAGATAATAGTAGCCCCTGAATGATGTCCACATCTAATCTCTAGAACCAGTAATAGGCTACCCAGCAAATGGAATTAACGTTGCATGTGAAGTTAAAGTTGCTAATCAACTGAACTTAAAATAGAGAGATTATTTTGGATTTTCTGAATGAACCCAATATAATCACCATCTGAGCCACCAGGGAAGCCCCAATATAATCACAAGAATTCTTAAGAGTGGAAGAGGGGAACAAAAAAGAGAAACAGAGCAGTGAAGTATGAGAACTCAGCCAGATGTTGCTGGGTTTGAAAATAGAAAAGGAGACAATGGGCTAAGGAATGACCTCTAATGGTGACCTCTAGAAGCTGGAAAAAGCGAAGTAATGGATTCTCCTCTAGAGCCTCTAGAAGGAAAACAGCTCTGCTGATACATAAGCCCTGAGACCTATTTTGGATTTCTGACTACAAGAACTGTAAGATAATAAATTTGCATTGCTGTAAGCTATTAAGTTTCTGATAATTTGTTACAGCAGCCATAGAAAACTAATACATCCATGGTTGATTGCCATATTTTCTGGTTGACTAGTGATTTAAAATAAATTAAAAGCAAGGATGGTACAGCCCTGGCTGCACTTAATTTATTTTAATAGATTCAGTTTTAATTACCTTCATGTGACTCTGTAGAATGTTAGCAAATACACCATAGTCCATTTGTAAAACTGACTAATCTATGTTAATAGATGCTCTCAGTATGGTATTTGGTTCTGGGCTAGTTCTGCTATAGGAAAGCATGCATGAATATTTGTGGAATATAGAATTGGTAATTCTTTAGGTTATATAACTCTGAGAAACATTGTGCTTTGAGGATGATTTGCAGCTTACAGGAGTAGAGCAGTTTTAGAAGAAAAGAAGCATTTCAAAATATGAGAATTTTAATAAAATATAAATAATTCATCCAAAGTATGTTCAGTTATTTAAGTTTTCTTTCCTCAAGTAACCAATAAGCATCTCTCCTGTGTCTGTCATGGTCTCAGGTTGGGGGGATATGCTAGTGAGCTAAAAGTGAAAGTCACTCAGTCCTGTCCTACTCTCTGCAACCCCGTCGACTATACAGTCCATGGAATTCTCCAGGCCAGGATACTGGAGTAGGTAGCTGGTCCTTTCTCCAGGGGATCTTCCCAACCCAGGGATTGAATCAAAGTCTCCCACATTGCAGGCAGATTCTTTATCAGCTGAGCCACCAGGGAAGCCCAGCATTATCAATTAAGGTCCATATCTTTTACTGGAAGAAACTGACAAAATTTTTATATTGAATCAATGTGAATAATGCTCTCATAATATTTACAGAGTATTATAGATTAGATGAGAGTTTAACTATCCAACTTTTAAGAAATAAACTTTATGATGCCATTAATATTGCACTGTACCTTTAAAATATTCAGATGAACAACTTTAAAAATAGATTCCAGGAAGAGGAAAAGGTAAAAGCATTTATATCTCAAAAAAATACATTTGGGTGAGAGATGGAGAGTAATTTTTGGCCCTGGGTAGAAACTGTGCATGAACTATGAAGCATGGTAGAAGGGGAGGAAGATATTGAAAATTTTCCTGGGGAAACCATGCAATGCCTATGAATATGAGGGTCTTTGTAAACATACCAACAACATTGTATCTCACTCTGAAGGATGTGGGGAACAAAGAGCTTTTAAGCAAACCCATAAGAGCAAATTTTCTTCAGAGAAATTAAAGATATGTGGATGATGAATTGGAGAGATTTTATTAAAATGATTCAGAACAACATGATGAAAACTTAAACTAGAAAGGTGTTATTGGTTGAGATTGTCTGGAGATTAGAAAATTGGATCACACAATGAGCAGATTCTATAGATTTGGTGATTGAAGAAAAGTAGAATTTAAAAAAAATTTAGTAGTTCAGGCAACCAGTGAAACTGCCTTTCCTTATTCAGATATAATGAGGAAAACAGGTATATCACTTAGCATGATTATGTTTCTTTCTGATGACAATAATAAAAAATACAACTCGAACTTGTGCTACAAAATAAGAAAACACAAAGTCTCGTATATCATAAATTACAATAAAACTTTGAAGAGGCTTGATGTGGTGAGTCAAATAATATAATTCCAAACCAGTTTATATCTCCTTTCAACTCTACGTACATTGTCTTTTTACTTATATTGATTCATAGCACTGTCTTCAACAAATATTTCTACACAATAGTACTTGTTAAAAATGTGCCTTGATTGTTTTGAATATTTTACCAGATTTAGATATGAAAATTACAGGTCTTCTAAACTCCACTCCTTTGCAGAGTAAAAAATAAATGATTAAAATTAAAAGTAAGATCTCCATGAATATATGCTTTCCATAGTTGAAATATTATAAAACTCAACTATAGAGTTGTAAGGTTAAAACCTGTATTCTAAATATTTGAACTTTCACAATTAATTAGCTCAAATCCACTGTTACTTTTGTAGGAATAAATTTCAAGATTCCGTCTTTGCAAGCTTTATGTTTTAGTAATTAAAATTTAGTGATTTACCTTTAGTAAATCTTAAGAAGCTGAACATTTTGTTCTTGAATAAATTGATTAAAGATTTTTGATTGATTGTGAATGGAATGCAGCCCAAATTAAAGGTTTTGGTCATAAATCAAGTTCAGTACCATTGTAGAGCACTTAAACGGATACCCAAGTAATTGTTAAAATGTTTATTTCTAAAATCCAATTGATGATGGCGGAAAATAAAAGGCCTAAGTAAATTCATGTTGAAATGTGTTTTAATGCAACAGCAACCATATATACACAAAAATTATAGTTTTTCTATTTCTCTACATATGTATTTACGAATTTTGACTGTAGCTTATTTCAAAGCAATTACTAATTTATATTACACAAGAAATTCTAAGTATATTTCTTGATCAACAGCTTGTTTTACTCAAATCTTGACATAAATGGCTGGCATTCCAAGTGTTTGGCAGGGACAGCTGAGTCTAAATCATCTACTCTAGACCTGAAAATACAACTTTTCCGTAAATGTCCTATTATAAGTATTTTATAGAAAATATTCTCATTCTGCCTTCAGAATCTGGAAAAGAAGAGTGAAAAAAAGACTGGTCGTCTTCCAGATAGCCACGTGTTAAAGTTAGAACACTGATCATTACACATGAATTTTGTCCATTATTATACAAGATCATAGCAGGAGCTGAAAGTAAAATTTTAATGCAACTACTATAAATAATACATTACTAAAAATGAAAAACCTAGGATAAATGTTGAACTGAATAGGACTTGAGACAATAGGCATATATTCAGGCAAACTTGGATATATCTTCACCCATATATTAAGATGTTGTGCTTGCGAATTCAGACTATGTATGGCAAACACATCATAAAGGTTAAACAATCAGAAAAAAAAAACAAAACACTAAACCTTACATTTATGTCAAAAATGCCTATGTCTGATACATTGTGCTCATATGGTACAGGTTTCCAACTTCTTGATCAGTTGACACAAGCACACTAGCAAGAATGTATTAAGGGAGTCTTATGGAATGGAATAGAAATCTCACTCTGCCAACTCCTAGCTCTGTGACCATCAATACACAAGCTACTTTTCTGAAATTCAGCAGATTACCTTTTAAAATGGGGATGATGCTATTTCCATTAAAGTGTTCTGATAAGGATAAAGTGAGTTCACAACAGCAAAGTGCTAATATTATTGTAGCAACTCATTAATTTAATATCCTTCTGTTTGCCCCTTTCTCTTCACTTCACTTTTATGTCAAGAGTGCGATACTTCCCGCCCACACATCCACATTAAAAAGACTAAATTAAGTGTAGTGACTATCTCTAAAAAGTCTTCCTTCTCCAAGTTTTACTGGAATGAGGACACATTTGGGTGCTGGCAAAAGGATTTATAGTCAGTTAGCACTGAACATAGGGCTTCCTTGGTGGCTCAGTTGGTAAGGAATTTGCCTGCAATGCAGGAGACCTGGGTTCACTCCCTGGGTTGGGAAGATCCCCTGGAGGAGGGCCTGGCAACCCACTCTGGTATTCTTGCCTGGAGAATCCCCAAGGAGGGAGGAGCCTGGCAGGCTGCAGTCCATGGAATAGCAGAGTTGGACATGACTGAGTGACTAAGCACAGCACAACACAGCACTGAACATAACTGTTGGTGGATTCGAGGAAGAAATGAGACTGTTTAAAGGTCTAATGGTACATTTTAGATTCTAGGACTTCCAATATGAGTTTCGTTGATGTCAGGGAGGCTCCCCTCCACCACCATTGTGGGGATGGGAAGTTAGGAGATCTGTTTAAAGAAAGAAAACATTGTATGTTCAAATATCATAAAGTGACCCTTTGAATAAACTAGCAATCAATAAAGAGGAAAACAACAGTTCCTGTATGTCTCCCCAAAGATGACTTTGTTGAATCAAAATGACCTTGAACGTACATAACGAATAAATTCCATATATGTAAAAATATAAATAGCTCATAAAAATCATTAAATAAAATAACAAATTGAAAAAAAAAACAGGGGTAATGAGTAAGTCATTATAGAAGAGGAGCCCTGAAATGTCATTAAACATGAAATAATTTTCAGTTACACTAAGCTAAGAATTGCTAACATGAGACAAAATGAAATATACAAATATGACACACCATTTTACATCCATCAGATTAGCAAAAATTAAGTTTAACAGTAGCAATTATTAGCCAAGATGTGAGAAAATGGAATCACAAAATCATGTTAACATGTTGGAGAGCAGAGTCACAACACTACTTAATAAAATTGTCAGTGTGCAACCCTATGGCTAACAATTGTACTTCTGGGATTATTTTCTATACAGATTCTCTAAAATGTGTAATAGGAGACTTGTGAAAGAATATTTATGACACCATCATTAATAAAAACAAAATTCTACAAATGATCAAAAGCTAATGCTGAAAAAATGGAAAATTTAATATGATACATTTTTACACTTCAATGCTTGACACCAATTAAAAGGAAAGAAGTATACTCCTTTATAGCACAGGTCATCTCAAAAACTATGTTTTGACAGAAATAGGTTATTTTAAGAATAATATATATATAATAAATACATATGCAAATCTCAAGCCACAGATATACATATAAGTTGAGTTCATATATATACATATATACATATAAGTTGAGTTCAGTCGCTCAGTCGTGTCCAGCTCTTTGTGACCTCATAGACTGCAGTATGCCAGGCTTCTCTGTCCATCACCAACTCCTGGAGTTAACTCAAAGTCATGTCCATTGAGTCGATGATGCCATTCAACCATCTCATCCTCTGTCGTCCCCTTCTCCTCCAGCCTTTAATCATTCTAGCATCAGGGTCTTTTCAAATGAGCCTGTTCTTTGAATCAGGTGGCCAAGGTATTGGAGTTTCAGCTTCAGCATCAGTCCTTCCAATGAATATTCAGGACTGATATCCTTTAGGATGGACTGGTTGGGTCTCCTTGCAGTCCAGGGGACTCTCAAGAGTCTTCTTCAACACCACAGTTCAAAAGCATCAATTCTTCGGTGCTCAGCTTTCTTTATAGTTCAACTCTCACATCCATACATGACTCCTGGAAAAACCAAAGCTTTGACTAGATGAACCTTTGTTGGCAAAGTAATGTCTCTGCTTTTTAATATTCTGTCTAGGTTGGTCATAACTTTTCTTCCAAGGAGCAAGTGTCTTTTAATTTCATGGCTGCAATCACCATCTGCATTGATTTTGGATCCCACCAAAATAAAGTCTGTCACTGTCTCCATTGTTTCCCCATCTATCTGCCATGAAGTGATGGGACCAGATGCCATGATCTTCAGTTTCTGAATATTGAGTTTAAAGCCAACTTTTTCACTCTCCTCTTTCACTTTCATCAGGAGGCTTTTGAGTTCCTCTTCACTTTCTGCCATAAGGGTGGTGTCATCAGCATTTCTAAGGTTATTGATATTTCTCCCAGAAATCTTGATTCCAGCTTGGGTTTCTTCCAGCCCAGCGTTTCTCATGATGTACTCTGCACAAGGTAAATAAGCAGGGTGACAATATACAGCCTTGACGAACTCCTTTTCCTATTTGGAACCAGTCTGTTTTTCCATGTCCAGTTCTAACCATTGCTTCTGGACCTGCATACAGATTTCTCAGGAGGCGGGTCAGGTGGTCTGGTATTCCCATCTCTTTAAGAAATAGAGGAAAACAATAGAATGGGAAAGACTAGAGATCTTGTCAGAGAAGGCAATGGCAACCTACTCCAGTATTCTTGCCTGGAAAATCCCATGGGCTGAGGAGCCTGGAAGGCTGCCATCTATGGGGTTGCACAGAGTCGGACACAACTGAAGTGATTTAGCAGCAGCAGAAGCAGCAGAGATCTCATCAAGAAAATTAGAGATACCAAGGAAACATTTCATGCAAAGATGGGCACAATAAAGGATAGAAAAGGTATGAACCTAACAGAAGCAGAAAATATTAAGAAGAGGTGGCAAGAATACACAGAAGAACTACACAAAAAAGATCTTCAGGACCCAGATAATCACAATGGTATGATCACTTACCTAGAGCCAGACATCGTGGAATGTGAAGTCAAGTGGGCCTTAGGAAGCATCACTACAAACAAAGCTAGTGGAGGTGATGGAATTCCAGCTGAGCTATTTCAAATCCTGGAAGATGATGCTGTGAAAGTGCTGCACTCAAAATGCCAGCAATCAGCAGTGGCCCCAGGACTGGAAAAGGTCAGTTTTCATTCCAATCCCAAAGAAAGGCAATGCCAAAGAATCCTCAAACTACCGCAGAATTGTACTCTTCTCACATGCTAGCAAAGTAATGCTCAAAATTCTCCAAGCCAGGCTTCAGCAATACATGAACCGTGAGCTTCCAGATGTTCAACCTGGATTTAGCAACGGCAGCCGAACCAGAGATCAAATTGCCAACATCCATTGGATCACTGAAAAATACTACACATGGATATATATATATATATATATATATATATATATATATATATATAAATAAATGTGTTGTCTGTACCCATCCATATCTATCAGAAGTTGTTATCCATTCATGAATTTACCCATGTTTCTATCAATCCATTAATATATTCATTTATGTTTTAAAATGTACTAGAATAATAGGAATAGAATTCATAAGCATGATTGCCTGGGAATGAGAAGACAGTTGCTGAAATGAAACTAGATGAAAGCAAAGATCCCTGTAACATCATTTATAATGTGTATCTTTTTATAATTTAAGAAAAGAAATGAAGCAAATTTTACAAAATATAATAATTGTCTATTTTAGGTGGTATGTACAACTACAGGTTGTGCCATTCTAACTTTTCATTTTAATCTTCTTTCTTCTTTGTCCAGAAATAAGATTTCTAAATGAAAGAATTAAATATATGTAATACTGGGTTTTTAACCCTTGAAATCTGAATATGTTTTTATTGACTAGAAAAGGCAAATACAGTCCTTTGTCACATCTGTAATGGGCTATGAAACAATTCATAAAGAAGTGGAATTTGGCATCTTTCTAGAGGATCCAAATCTGCAAAAGCCTTGCCCTGGTAATTATGTCTGCCAGTGAGAGAAGTGGCTCTGAGAAATGAAGTAACTGTGGAAGATTAGAGGTAGAAGAGAACTCAAGAAACCACCCAGGACGATCCTGTCATTTGAGTGATAAAGAAACTGACATCCATGTAGTTGAAGCAACTTGGCAAAAATTATGTATTCTCATTATTGGCAGTCAATTCTCTGGACTTCTTATTGAACACACCACACAGAGTCATATGTGCTCCTTCTGGGAACCCAAATTAATTCTTCCTGTCCTAGTGACTTTTGCTTCTGGGCAAAAGCAGTGAAGTCAGAAGCAATGCCAATTAGCCATTCTGGTGTTCTTCCCTGAGCCAAATAGCAGGGGTGGGGGATCTACTTCAAGGTTTGGGCTTTCATCTATCAGCTGTCAGATCCATTCAAGGGACACACCCAGCTCCTGCTTGTCCCTGTATCATCACCCAGGTTGTGCTTCACTCTCGTTGATTTCAGGAAAATCCAGAGGGCAAAGTTCCTTCTTGGAAGATGCAATTTTGCAGGGCTTTGAAGGCTTGTAAGGGGCTTATTAATAAAGGCTGGAATTAATTACAAGAGAAGGTCAACGGAGCTTAACCACCTATTGCTCTGGAAGGACAACAGGCACCAAAAGACTGATTGATTAAGCATTTTGATTGCCTGCTTGGACAGTCAATCAATACTAAAAAGTCAGATTTGTCAAAATATTAAACAAAATGAAGACAAGGATTTGAGCTTGGAGCCTGAATTCCTGATGTTTTGCTAAAAGTTAGGTGCAAACCTGTTTGCATTCAGGTGAATTTCAGGAAAATAAGTGAGGGCAGAGTGATGGATTATTGAGCTGCTTGAAAAGCAATAGCTGCTGCCTGCGGCTCTTGTAATTTACTCTGGAAACATGTGTCCTGAGGCTTGTGGTAAGAGTAGATCGGATATAATGGGTATTTTTTTTTTCAGTGTTGGAACGTAAGGGATATTTTTCTTTCAATAAAGGACCAAAAAGCAGCTCCTTATTGGAGAATCCATTTCAAGTGTTAAAGGAATGTTGGTGATTGTTCTCATTTTATAATTGAAAATAATCCAACAGTTCTAAAAAACAGTGCTTCCAAGATCTAAAAGAGAAGTCAAGGCAGAACGGAAGGTTCATGCCATTTCTACCTCAAAGGCAACAGCTAACATGTACATAGTGCTTAGTAGTAGATGGAGGGCTTCCCTGGTGGCTCAGACGGTAAAGGATCTGCCTGCAATGCTGGAGACCAGGTTCGATCCCTGGGTCGGGAAGATCCCCTGGAGAAGGGAATGGCAACCCACTCCAGTAATCTTGCCTGGAGAATTCCATAGACAGAGGAGCCTGGCAGGCTACAGTCCATGGGGTCACAAAGAGTTGGAGTCACCTGAGCAGCTGTCACTTCACTTCACTTAATAGGGGATCAGGCAAAAAAAAAAAAAAAAAAAAAATTGAAGTTGATTCATTTAATTCTCTTAATAAACCTCTGAGGCAGGTATTAATATTATCTTTAATTTGTAGCAGGAAAGGGGTCCCTCCCAGGGTCTGAGAATGGGCTCTTGTCTAACACTCAGAAGTGTCCAAGGAGACACACATGTTGACTAAGAAAGAGACTTTTTTGGGAAGGGACACCTGGATGGAGAGCAGCAGGGGAAGGGAATTGAGGAGAACTGCTCTGCAACATGGCTCACAGTCTAGGGTTTTATGGTAATTGGGTTAGTTTGGGGTTGTCTTCAACTAATCATTCTGATTCAGGGTCCTTCCTGGTGGCACACACATTACATCGCTTAGCCAAAATAGATTCCAGCAAGAAGGATTCTGGGAGGTTAGTAGGACATATAGATTGGAGTCTCCTCTCTCCTTTTACCCTTTCTTGAACTCTTTCAGTTGGTGGTAGCTTGTTAGTTCTGCATTCCTTACCAGGACCTCATGTGGTAAGATAACTCATGTAAGTGATTACTATGGTGCCTGGCCAGGGTGGGTGATTTCAGCCACTTTTATGGATAAGGAAACAATCATAGCGAAATAATTTTTCCCAGTGTTCACTCAGCTGTTAGTAGCAGAGCTATGATCTGAATTGAGAAAGTTTGTATCCCTAGCCACTAGACTATTAGTTTTCCAGTTTTAACACAAACCAGAATCACTTGGAAGGCTTCTTGAGCCACAGGAGGCTGGGCTCTATCCCCAGAGTTTCTGATTTAGCAGGTCTGGGCTGTGACCAAAGAATCTGAATTTCTAACAAGATCCAAATTAATGCTGTTACTCCTGGTCTAGGATTCAGGCTTTGAGAACCACTGTCCTAGGCTATATGACTTGATAGGTCCCTGCTTCCCTAACTAAGATTCTACAATATTCTCACTGCAAGTGGCACATAGGTATGATTCTTAGACTGTTCTTTCCTTTCAGGTGTGGGGTCACAGCTAATCACCCAAGCATAACACCATGAATAATGAAAACTTTGTAATTATAGCACTTATGTTTGCTTTTTTATTAAAGTTTATATAAAATTATTCAGAATCTATGCTTCCTCCCACCTCCCACCTCTAGCCACGACTAACTGTTTGCTGTATCTATAAACTTTCTTTTTCTTTATTAGATTCCAAATGGACTAGAGATCATACAGTATTGTCTTTCTCTCTCTGACTTACTTCACTTAGCATAATGCCCTCAATATCTATTCATGGTGTCACAGATGGCATGATTTTGTTCTTGTTATGGCTGATATTCCATTGTATGTCTACTGTACCCTGGGGAGGAAATGGCAACCCACTCCAGTATTCTTGCCTGGAAAATTCCATGGACAGAGGAGCCCAGTGGGCTGCTGTCTATGGGTCATAAGGAGTCGGACACGACTGAGTGACTGAACACACATGCCCGTATATATATTGTGGAGGAAGAAAAAAGATTCCTTCTTGTCTTTGGCTTGTCTAATAATTAAATTAACATAAATCAGATTAACAAGAGAGAAATTAATTTTGTATGCACAGAAGACCCAAAGATATGGGACTCAAGGGCAAATTGGGCAGTTGAGGCTTATAATGCCATCCTGAATTAAGAAATGAGATAGGAGTTTGGGGTTTCAAAGGGGAGGAGAGTGCCTCACTGAATGATAAGAAGAGCAGATATTAGGTAATTAGAAGATCTTTCAGATTAAAAAAAGCTATTTCTGGTAACAGCTCTTTTTCTGGTGTAGGTCCTCTGAATTCTTTTAGGTAGGTAAGGGAGAGGTAAAGGTTTTTCCTGAGTCTACTGCATCTTGATTGCCTTCAGTTCAAAATGATCCATATGCCAAAATGTCATATTTTGGGGTGGCATATTCTGTTTCCTTTCAGTATGTCAGTTTCTTTGTCTGTTCATCTGTTGACACACTCCGAGGTTGTTTCCATGTTTTAAGTATTGTAAGTAATGCTGTAGTGAACATGGTAATGCACATAGTTTTTGTTAGTATTTTCATGTTCTTCAGATATGTACCCAAGAATTTCTGAGTCATCAGGTTGTTCTATTTTTAATTTTTTGAGGAACCTCCATACTATTTTCCATAGTGGTTGTACCAGTTTCCTTTCCCACCAGCAGTTTACAAGGGTTCCATTTTATGTATCTCAGGTTTGCTGTTTAGTCTTCCCGTTTCCAGTTTCAGATTTTCAAGTCTTTAATCCATTTTGAGTTGATTTTTAGGTATGATGTAAGATAGTGGTTGAGTGGACACAAAAGTTTTTGATGAGTAAGTAAAAAGAGATACACAAGGACCGATCAAAGGTTATGTGCATCATTTTTTAGGGCTAGATGTGATGCATCTTATTACTAAAGCGTATTATCTGTGAATTGAGTTATGACCATAATTGTGTCGCTTCTCCTTACTCAGTGGTGGTTGCTCTATATCCGATTTTTTACTGATGCTTCACAATGTGTATTTTCACATCCCTAAGTTGTTTGCTTTGACTGAATCCTCCCTCAACTCTTAGGATGATAAACAGAAGTCTGATAAACAGACATCCTACTCATCCTTCAAGGCCTCTGTCAGCTCCATTGTAAAGCGTGACGCTCCCCGTGGTTGAAGGGGACCTGAACTGATAAGATAACCATTCTCTAGACTCCTTTGTGGTAAAGACAAGTAGTACCACAAGTCTACAGCTTGAGCTCCCCAGAACACAAGCTTTGTTCATTCCTCTTGGCCCCCACATCAAGATGTTCTTGGCTCTATCCTTGATTTTTTTTTCTTGTATTTACTCACTTCTTTTTGGCCTTATGCATTGAGTGCCTCAAGTTCAGATTCTAGATGAATGCAAAGAATGCATGACTAATATCTTGACTTTAATTTTGTCCCTTGTGGTAGGGAGGTTCCAAGAAACAAGTTACATAAGTTCATCAAACAACTCTGAATTCCCATGAACTTCTCCAAAAAGTTCAACTAGTAAAAAGAGGTCTCAATTACCTTTGAAGTTCAAAAACCTTCAAATCTCTAGCAAAATCAAAGCTATGGAAATGCATAGAAGCCCCTAATAAAGCTTGCTTTATCCTTGAATCCTCCATTTGTAGGGTCTTTCAGAAACATCATCTAACTTTGGAAGTTGATATCAAATGAAGATGAACACCACTCCTAAATCTTATGCAAAAAGAATGACAGTTGGCAGTACTGCGGCCTGGCTCTGATTCAGATGAGAGCAGGAAGGTGTGAATATCTCAGTATCTACACCCTCCTCCTCTCTAAGGTGCTTATGCTGCTTTGGAGTTGATGGAACTTAGGGTCAAAATCAGAAAGAAATTAGCCACCTCCACATCCTCTGGATGGAAGCCAGGCTTTTTTATGTTCTGCAGGTAATTAAGGAACTCACAGTAGACTTCCCTGGAATAGAGAGGACAGGAGGTCCCAGAGAGGGAAGAACTGTCATAATAAGCATCAATGATGCCAAACCACAAATGCAGTCTTTACAGATAAGAAAATTGAAGCTTCAAGCAGCTGAGAAGACAGGGAAGTGGCAGGCTAGGTTTCCAAGTTAGGAACCTTAGATCTCAGACTGTATTCATGCAGTCTCCGTTTGAAAACAAATCAACAAACATACAGAGCCTCAGTTCAAGGTGGTCCTTCTACTTAGATAACTTTATGGAGGAATTGTGTAATCTCCAGGGACTTCTTTCTCAGACACTTACCAATTCACTTAAGAAATTAATTTGAGTTCTTCTTTCAGAACCCTCCTACCCAGTGTTTGTGAAGTGTAAATTGATGCATCCACAATGGAAAATAGCATGGATGTTTCCTAAAGACTAAATATAGAGCTACTCTATGATCTAGCAGTCCCACTCCTGGGCGGAAAATGCGAAAGGTCTAATTTAAAAAAATACACGTGCTCCAATGTTCATTGCAGCAGCATTTATAATAGCAAAGACAGGGAAGCAACCTAAATGTCTATCATCCAATGAATAGATAAAGAAGACGTAGTATGTATATACTATGGAATAGTACTCAGACATAAAAGAAAGGGAAAAATGCCATTTGCGGCAACATGGATGGGCCATGTTGCCTCAATACTAAGTGAAGTAAGTCAGACAGAAAGACCAATGTCATATGATATCACTCCTATGTGGAATCGAAAACATTTTAATAAATCAACTTGTTTACAAAACAGAAACAGACTCTAGACACAGGAAACAAACTTATGGTTACAAAAGGAGAAGGAGGAGGAGGGATAAATTAGGAGTATAGGATTAACAGATGCACATTGCCAAGTATAAAATAGATTAAACAGCAAGGATTTACTATATAGCATAGGGCCCTGTATTTGATATCTTGTAACAAATTACAAAGGAAAAGAATATAGATATATACACATATTAAAAAAAAGTTCCCTTTTCAGTCTGACCTTATAGATATTTATTGTGTGAGTCCCATATGTTCTGGGTTTAGAAAGTATGGTCTTCCCTGGTGGCTCAGCTGATAAAATCCACCTGCAGTGTGGGAGACCTGGGTTCGAGTCCTGGGTTGGAGAAATCCCCTGGAGAAGGAAATGGCAACCCACTCTAGTTTTCTTGCCTGGAGAATCCCATGGACAGAGGAGCCTGGTGGGCTATAGTGCAAGGGTTGCACAGAGTCGGAATGACTGAAGCAACTTAGCACGCACACACGCACGCAACGGGGCTACACAGTCCACAATAACCCATCCACCCCTTTGAGTGGCCTTTTCAAAGGTACTTCTCTCTGACCATTAGTTTCCTGCCTGAGTACTGTGAGCTTGAAATTATATAATGCGTATGAAACTGTTTCACAAATTCTTTCAAAAAATAATTTAAAAAGCATACCTGTAGATTTCCATTTATAGAGGTAACTGCTATCATTAGCCTCAATAAAAAGAGAGAAACCGCTTTTGCATAAGTATTTTGTTTGAGAATGTAAATAGAGTATTAAGAGAGGAGGAAATGAATAACTTCTGTAGGCCAGCTCCCTAGAGGCAGCAATTACCAAGAACAATTAAGCAGAGCTTTTACCCCAATGGCCAGAGAGCTCTGACTCACAGCTGCTCAGTATCTGACAAGGACTCGGCTGACAGGCTTTGGCGAGAGGAGGATAACCTGGCAGTCTCCACCGGGGACCGGGATATCAAAAGCTGCAGCTTTTGCCATAGTGCTATTAAAACCTTGAGCCTCAATTCTCTCTGGCTGGTGCAGGGTTCAGGCAGTTGGCTGTGTTTGCTTCTCATGAATCATTAGACTGCATAGTTTGAGTCTCATTAGCATCCCTAATGAACTTACTTTTAACACCCCAGTTATGGGGTAGACAGCCAGTGTAGCCCAGTTCCTAAATACAACTCCCAGGAATGCTTACCTTCTATGTGCCGGCCATGACATACCACACTTAACCTCTGAAATTTTCTGTCCTCTGAAGGTTAAGGTGCAAAAAAGACTTATTTGGAGGGGGCTTCCCGATACAAGAGACCTGGTGAAAACATAGCCAGCCCACTACTACAGAGATAAAGAAGCTCAAATACTCCTTTTCCCCATTCTCTGTAGATACCGTGCTGGAGAAGGCAATGGCAACCAGTACTCCAGTACTCTTGCCTGGAAAATTCCATGGGTGGAAGAGCCTGGTAGGCTGCAGTCCATGGGGTCACTAAGAGTTGGACTTGAGTGAGCAACTTCACTTTCACGTTTCACTTTCATCCATTGGAGAAGGAAATGGCAACCCACTCCAGTGTTCTTGCCTGGAAAATCCCAGGGACGGGGGAGCCTGGTGGGCTGCCGTCTCTGGGGGCGCACAGAGTCAGACACGACTAAAGCGACTTAGCAGCAGCAGCAACAGCAGCAGCATAGATACCGTGCAGGCATATGAGCTCAGCTTGGTCAATTGGTTATTTCTCCCTGTCACTTTGAAGTGGAGCCAGTACAACAATGAAACATACTCAGTGCTAGATAGCAAAGATGGATCCAGCATCCATGGTACCTGGCATCTGGGCTGGTGGCAGCTCCCAGAATTAACCCTGCTGTTCCCATGTTAGTGTGACTATACCTGTAGTATTAATCCCTTTAGCTTCCTCAGCATTCTGCCCATTCTTGACTTTCTGACAACTGGGGAGCTTTCCTGCCTTGCTGACAATTCTTCATTTTATGAACTACCCTTTATACTGTCAATAGATTACCTTTCTGCCACATGAAGTAGATTTGTTCTCTGTCACTTGCAACCAAGATTGATGCAAACATGGAAATATTGGCGCTAGGAATCCCAATTTACAAAGAAAGAATTAAAAAAATAATGTGAAGGAAATTAAGAAATATTCCTATGTGTATAAATATACAGGTGCTTTCTCTTCTTCCGCTATTAAATTTTATATTTTCAACAACAACAAAAAATATCTCGCAGGTTTACAGAATTTATAGAGCAGAACGGACCTTAAGGGCCACCTTGCCCAGACAGCCCATTTTAAAGGAAGTACGTTTTACCCTAGACAGGCTAACAATAGCAGGTCTATTGACCTAGCGGATCTCAACCCAACTCTAGAATATACAAATCACTAACTGTGTGCGCTTTCAAATGCAAAACTGGCTTCTTGAATCTAGGAGCAAGGGAACAAAGTTTAACAGGATGGAAGGTTGTTGCTGGAATTGAAAGGTTGTTGCTGAACCACAAAAGACGCCAGAATTCTTGGCCTCCGGAGGGGAAGAATTCAATCCGGGGCCAGAGACGAGGCTTGATCACTCAGAGCTTTTGTGAATAGAGTTTTATTACAGTATAAAGGAGATAGAGAAAGCTTCTGACATAGAAATCAGAAGGGGGCAGAAAGAGTACTCCCTTGCTCATGTTAGTTATATACCTTTTAATTAGTTATTACAATGCATCAAAAGAATGTCTCAAGTTTGTGAAAATTTTACCAGACCCACTCCCACAATTTTTATTTTAAAATAACAAGATTAGCCAAAACGTTTTCAGGAGGGAGAAACTGTCCTCAAGCAGGATACATTGTTGTTGTATAATCCCTATTACAGAGTTTAAACTGAGTTGTGTAATTGACTAAGACAGTTTTCCTGTGGTCATGTATGGATGTGAGAGTTGGACTGTGAAAAAGGCTGAGCACTAGGAGAATTGATGCTTTTGAACTGTGGTGTTGGAGAAGACTCTTGGGAGTCCCTTGGACTGCAAGGAGATCCAACCAGTCCATTCTGAAGGATATCAGCCCTGGGATTTCTTTGGAAGGAATGATGCTAAAGCTGAAACTCCAGTACTTTGACCACCTCATGGGAAGAGTTGACTCATTGGAAAAGACTCTGATGCTGGGAGGGATTGGGGGCAGGAGGAGAAGGGGACGACAGAGGATGAGATGGCTGGATGGCATCACTGACTTGATGGACGTGAGCCTGAGTGAACTCTGGGAGTTGGTGATGGACAGGGAGGCCTAGTGTGCTGCGATTCATGGGGTCGCACACGACTGAGCGACTGAACTGAATTGAAGGAATGTAGAGGAATAAAAACGTTTGTCCTTTTCTCCTCCTTGAGAATTCCAGACCCCTATCTCCAATTCAAGAGCCCCAGACCCCTTTCTCCTCCTTGGGGACCCTGGACTTCTTATCAATCTGCCTAGGAATTGACTCTCTCAGAATGGTACACCCCTCTGTATAAAACTGGGGCCCACTTCAAGAGTAATGGGAGATGAGCACTGAGGTTATAGGTAGAGACAATCTGGAGAGTCTGGGGTCAGAGGGACTCACGAAGAAGCAGAATGCTCTCTTAATTCTGCTATTCTTCTTCACATCTTCAGGCTGCCTGGCAGCTTACTAATAAAAGTACTAGGAGGAACAAATAATCAATCTGCTTTAACCACTTCCATTTCCCTTTTCTGAATTTCCAGTTCTGGCAGAGGGCCTCTCTTCTATTCCACCTCCCTGCCAAACACTTCAGAGAACCTATTACAATGCATGATACTCTTCCAGTTACTTTTCAGCCTGGCAGGGTCAGCTGTGAGCTCCTAGAATATTTCCCTCCCCAGCTCTGCTCCTTTGTTCAAGACCCTGAGGACATCTCCAAAGAAGGATGTTACAGCCATATCATCAGCATGTGTTAAGTATTTGTTAAATGTTGAGACTGGAGAAATACACAGCAAGTATATTTTCCCCCAGCATAAATTAGATGTGCAAAAAAAGTAAAATCCCTTCTGTTCTCTTGCTGGTTTCTTCTACCTCGTCTTATAATGTCACCAAGTTAAAATCGTCAATTTAAGGATAAGTTCATATCCTCCGGTTTTAAATAAGAGATTCTCTGTTCAGGCATTTCGATTTTTCTTTCCCTCTTCCTTCGTTTCTTTTTCCCTCTGAGTGACAATCCAATTAGGTAAAAAAAGCAGGGACTCTTAACTGGCCACCTTCACCTTTCATGTCTCTTGGGGCATCTTCCTTGGAATCACAGAAAGGATTCTGAGAGAAGATTGTCCAGAGAATAAGCCTCCCAACAAGCTTCCAGTTTCTTCTGACTTCCCCCCTTGGAAGTTATATGATATCACTTTCACCACATTCTCTTGGTTACAAAGGGAGAGTATTAGTCCCCATCTCATTATGGAGGCACGTGTTGTGAAGGTTACAATTAAGAACCAATGCTATAGGCTGTCTTGACATCTGGTAAACCAGAGCCTCACGTTGGATGGCCTAACTGCAAGTTTTCTTCCCTTCTCTGCTCTCACAGATAAGGTGTCCTAACAAACAACCACCCTTATTAAGAGAAGCAGGCACAGTTCCCACCTATCTCTGGGTAATTTGTTTCAGTTTGCAGAGCTATTTAAACAAGCCAGTCACTCTCTCCATCTGGGCCCAGGTGTCACCCTTTTGGTATTACAATGCCTGTCTTTCACAGCCCTCGGATTTTCACTCTGTTCCCAAGTGCGTTCCCCAGGTGGCAGTGTATGGCACACCATGTCCTCTTCCCTAGGGCTCTGAATATATGTGGCTAATAACTTCTATTCCTCTCACGTGGCTAGAGTTGACTATTGTGTGTTCAGCCATCTCCAATAATCCTAAACTGGGAATCTAGGGTGGGAATGGGATGAATTGAAAGCAATTTAAACATAATGACAGATAACCCAGTTTTGTTCTTTATAATGGCTGAGTGATATTCCACTGTGTATATATACCACAACTTCTTCATCCATTCATCTGCTGAAGAACACTGAGGTTGCTTGCGTGTCCTGGCTATTGTAAATAGCACTGCAATGAATATTGGGGTGCCTGCATGTTTTAGAATTATGGTTTTCTGGGGTGTATGCCCAGGGGTGGGATGGCTGGGTCAAGTTTTAGTGCTATTTTTAGTTTTGTAAGGAATGTTTATGCCATTCTCTATAGTGACTGTATCAATTTACATTCCCCCCAGTAGTGCAAGAGGGTTCTCTCTCTTTTCTCGACAACTTCTCCAGCATTTGTTGTTTCTAAATTCCTGGATGATGGCCATTCTGACTGGTATGATATACACATGGCTGATTCAGTTCTCTGTACAATAAAAATAGCACAATGATGTGAAGAAACTATACACCCCAATAAATTAAACAAAACAAAGCAAAACAAAACCAGAATGGCAGTCACACTGCAAAACATACATATTAGATGTAGGATGTGATTCATTGCTGTGGTCATTGTTAGAAAATATAGCACCCACTGCATCTCATCTTACCCGCTTCCTCAATAAAATAAAGGAGTGCTCAAATATGCCCCTAAATGGACTGAAACTAAAATGAACTGGAATGGGCAAATTCAGCTCAGTTCAGTTCAATCACTCCGTCATGTCCAACTGTTTGCGAACCCATGAACTGCAGCACTTCAGGCCTCTCTGTCCATCACCATCACCCAGTGTCAACCCAAACCCATGTCCATCGAGTCGATGATGCCATACAACCATCTCATCCTCTGTCGTCCCCTTCTCCTCCTGCCCTAAATCTTTCCCAGCATCAGAGTCTTTACCAATGAGTCATTTCTTCGCATCAGGTGGCCAAAATATTGCAGTTTCAGCTTCAACATCAGTCCTTCCAATGAACACCCAGGACTGATCTCCTTTAGAATAGACTGGTTGGATCTCCTTGCAGTCCAAGGGACTCTCAAGAGTCTTCTCCAACACCACAGTTCATAAGCATCAATTCTGCCATGCTCAGCTTTCTTTATAGTCCAACTCTCACATCCATACATAACCACTGGAAAAACCATACCCTTGACTAGATGGACCTTTGTTGACAAAGTAATGTCTCTGCTTTTTAATATGCTGTCTAGGTTGGTCCTAACTTTCTTTCCAAGGAGTAAGCATCTTTTAATTTCATGGCTGCAATCAACATCTGCAGTGATTTTGGAGCCCGGAAAAATAAAGTCAGCCACTGTTTCCACTGTATCCCATCTATCTGCCATGAAGTGATGGGACCAGATGCCATGATCTTCGTTTTCTGAATGTTGAGCTTTAAGCCAACTTTTTCACTCTTCTCTTTCACTTTCATCAAGAGGCTCTTTAGTTCCTCTTCACTTTCTGCCATAAGAGTGGTGTCATCTGCATATCTGAGGTTATTGATATTTCTCCCGGCAATCTTGATTCCAGCTTGTGCTTCTTCCAGCCCAGCGTTTCTCATGTTGTACTCTGTATCTAAGTTAAATAAGCAGGGTGACAATGTACAGCCTTGACATACTCCTTTTCCTATTTGGAACCAGTCTGTTGCTCCATGTCCAGTTCTAACTGTTTCTTCTGATCTGCATATAGGTTTCTCAAGAGGCAGGTCAGGTGGTCTGATATTCCCATCTCTTGAAGAATTTTCCACAGTTTATTGTGATCCACACAGTCAAAGGGTTTGGCATAGTCAATAAAACAGAAATAGATGTTTTTCTGGAACTCTCTTGCTTTTTTGATGACCATTGTATCTATGACTGTGGGCAAGAATCCCTTTAGAAGGAAGGGAATAGGCATCATACCAGCAAAACAGTCCGAAATGCAGTTCTTGGATGCAATCTCAAAAACAACAAAATGATTTCTGTTTGTTTCCAAGGCAAACCAATCAATATCACAGTAACCCAAGTCTATGTCCTAACCAGTAATGCTGAAGAAGCTGAACTTGAACAGTTCTGTGAAGACCTACAAGACCTTCTAGAACTAATACCCAAAAAGATGTCCTTTTCATGATGAGGGAGTGGAATACAAAAGCAGGAAGTCAAGAGAGACCTGGAGTAACAAGTGCATTTGGCCTTGGAGTAAAAAAATGAAGCAGGGCAAAGACTAACAGAGTTTTGCCAAGAAGATACACTGATCATAGCAAACACCCTCTTCCAACAACACAAGAGAAGACTTCACTCATGGACATCACCAGATGGTCAATAGCAAAATCAGATTGATTATATTCTTTGCAGCCAAAGAGGGAGAAGCTATATACAGTCAGCAAAAACAAGGCTGGGAGCTGACTGTGGCTCAGATCATGAACTTCTTATTGAAAAATTCAGACTTAAATTGAAGAAAGTAGGGCAAATCACTAGATCATTCAGGTATGACCTAAATCAAATCCCTTACAATTATACAGTTGAAGTGACAAATAGATTCAAGGGATTAGATCTGATAGACAGACTGCTTGAAGAACTATGAATGGAGGTTTGTTACATTGCACAGGAGGCAGTGATCAAGACCATCCCCAAGGAAAAGTAATACAAAAGAGCAAAATGGTTGTCTGAGGAGGCCTTATAAATATCTGTGAAAAGAAGAGATGCGAAAGGCAAAGGAGAAAAGAAAAGATATACCCATTTGAATGCAGAGTTCCAAAGAATAGCAAGGAGAGATAAGAAAGCCATCATCAGTGATCAGTGCAAAGAAATAGAGGAAAACAATAGAATGAGAAAGACTAGAGATCTCTTCAAGAAAATTAGAGACACCAAGGGAACATTTCATGCAAAGATGGGCACAATAAAGGACAGAAATGGTATGGACCTAACAGAAGCAGAAGATATTAAGAAGAGGTGGCAAGAATACACAGAAGAGCTAAATAACAAAGATTTTAATGACCCAGGTAACCACGATAGTGTGATCACTTACCTAGAGCCAGACATCCTGGAATGTGAAGTCAAGTGGGCCTTAGGAAGCATCACTATGAACAAAGCTAGTGGAGGTGATGGAATTCCAGTTGAGCTATTTCAAATCCTAAAAGATGATTCTATGAAAGTGCTGCACTCAATATGCCAGCAAATTTGGAAACCTCAGCAGTGGCCACAGGACTGGAAAAGGTCAGTTTTCATTCCAATCTCAAAGAAAGGCAATGCCAAAGAATGTTCAAACTACCACACAATTGCACTCATCTTACACACTAGTAAAGTCATGCTCAAAATTCTCCAAGTGAACCTTCAACACCACATGAACCATGAACTTCCAGATGTTCAAGCTCTATTTAGAAAAGGCAGAGGAACCAGAGATCAAATTGCCAATAACTGCTGGATCATCAAAAAAGCAAGAGAGTTCCAGAAAAACATCTACTTCTGCTTTATTGGCTATGCCAAAGCCTTTGACTGTGTGGATCACAACAGCTGTGGAAAATTCTTAAAGAAATAGGAATACCAGAGCACCTGACCTGTCTCCTGAGAAATCTGTATGCATTCAGGAAGCAATATTTAGAACTGGACATGGAACAACATACTTGTTCTAAATTTGGGAAGGAGTATGTCAAGTCTTTATATTGTCACCCTGCTTAATTAACTTATATGCAGCATACATCATGTGAAATGCTGGGTTGGATGAATCATAAGCTGGAATCAATATTTCCAGGAGAAATGTAAATAACCTCAGATATGCAGATGATACCACCCTTATGACAGAAAGCGATGAAGAATTAAAGAGCCTCTTGATGAACTTGAAAGAGGAGAGTGAAAAAGTTGGCTTAAAATCAACATTCAGAAAAACTAAGATCATGGCATCCAGTCCCATCACTTCCTGGCAAATAGATGGGGGAACAATGGAAACAGTGACATACTTTATTTTCTTGGGCTGTAAAATCACTGCAAATGGTCACTACAGGCATGAAATTAAAAGACACTGGCTCCTTGGAAGAAAAGCTATGACCAACCTAGACAGCGTATTAAAAAGCAAAGACTTTGCTTTGCCAACAAAGGTCTGTCTAGTCAAAGCTACGGATTTTCCAGTAGTCATGTATGGATGTGAGAATTGGACTGTAAAGAAAGCTGAGCACTGAAGAATTGATGCCTTTGAACTGTGGTGTTGGAGAAGACACTTGAGAGTTTCTTGGACTACAAGGAGATCCAATGAGTCCATCCTAAATGAAACCAGTCCTGAATATTCAGTGGAAGGACTGATGCCGAAGCTGAAACTCCAATACTTTGGCCAGCTGATGCAATGAACTGGCTCATTTGAAAAGACCCTAATGCTGGAAAAGATTAAAGGCAGGAGGAGAAGGGGACCACAGAGGATAAGATGGTTGGATGGCTTTACTGACTTGATGGACAGGAGTTTGAGCAAGATCTGGGAGTTGGTGAAGGACTGGGAAGCCTGGTGTGCTGCAGTCCATGGGGTCACAAAGAGTCGGACATGACTGGGCAGCTGAACTGACTTAACAAAAATGCCCCAATAAATTTAGAAGTCATGGAGGAAACTTTGTGATTTTGGATTAATTCTTACCACCATCTTTATCACTAATCTCAGATTGAGATGGATAGTCTTTATCCAAAAGCACCTTTTTGATGCTTGGAACCCATTTGGAAAGATGCTGAGGCATGTGGGAGATTTATATATTTTTTTTAGGCTAGATGTGCTACTCCAGTCATGAGGTATTCTGAAATGAGTAGATCTGGAAAGTACACCCAGATAATTCAGAGGTTAATATATTACAGGTGCTATCCCTGTATAAATCAAAGTTGATTTTTCATAGTAAGTTGTCAGCTAGGCCCATTCTGTTTAATTTATAGATTTCGGAGTCTTTTCTCCTGAAGCATCTTACTGCTTCAGATGTGTTTGGAGTGTTAATAAGTGTTTTGAGCTAACAAAAGGCAGGATGTTTCTATGGATCCATTTGGAAGGAAATTCTCAAAGACTTAGGACACACATGGGTATCATTTCTGCTGAAAAAGCCATGGCTATCTTTCAGACAGCTATAGAAAGAAGACACTGGCATATGAAGAACTAACATGGCAACATGTGTTCATTCAATTTATAGCCATTGAATTTGTCCAGATTCTCAAGAGAAACAGACCAATAGTAGATTATATATAGGATCATGTAATTATGGAGACTGAGAAGTCTCATGATCTACCATCTGCAAACTGGAGACCAAAAAACCCAGGGCTGTGATTTTGGCTGAGTCCTAAAGCCTGAGAGCCAGGAACACCAATCACAGGAAAAGAAGGATGTCTCAGCTCAAGTAATCAAGCAGGATGGAGCAAGTTCCTTCGTGTTCTACCTTGGTTCTATTCAGGCCCTCAATGGATTGAGTGATGCCCATCCACACTGGGGAGGTCACCAATTTAAATGCAAATCTCATCCAGAAACACCCTCACAGACATATTTAGAAATAATGTTTAACCTGCGTACCCCCGGTCAGGCAAGTTGACATACAAAATTAAGTGGCATAGCTGTTGATCCTCAAACACGCAACCTTCCGATCATGGTGATGATACCTGGCTGCCTCTCCATCCTGACCCTTTCCTTTCTGTGTGGTCCTCTCCCATCTCCAGGCCCAGCCTTGCTGTGTTAGGTATCCACAGCCATGCCTCTTCATATCCCAGTCTTCTGCCCCTTCCCAGGCTGGTTGATCCTCATTTAGTTTCCCTTGGACATAATTCTCTATTTTCTTCTCAATGTATTGCTAATGTGTCCACTCTAAATCTTGCTTCCTGTAGGGATTTCCTTTTTATTTTTCAGTAGACTTTTCTCAGAAACATTTGCTTCATGCATATCAAATACTTTGACTTTCAAAGCTGTTGTTTCTTATATAACTTTTGAGAGCTTATATTAAAAATAAAAAAATGAATATATTTCTCTTTGCGTTACTGACATAGTAATATAATTCTCCTTGAATTTGTCACAGTGTCTAGTACATAAATAAATATTCAGCAGGTGTCAGCTATTATAAACTACTACTACTGTTATTCTTACTAGTATTGCTACTGCTGATGGAAAAAACCTGACAATTATGTAAGAACAGAGGTAGAGCATCAACTCAGATATATGGACTCTAAGTCTAGCAATCTTTAAAACAAAAAAACACCTGTTTTAAAAGAGTTAATTCCTCAAATGTTTGCTACTTGGATTAGAGCAGTGGTTCCCAACAATTTCGGCACCAAGGATCGATTTTGTGGAAGACAGTTTTTCCATGAACCAGGGGTGGGGGTGAGGGTTTCAGGTTGATTCAAGCACATTACATTCAGTGTGAACTTTATTTCTATTATTATTACATCAGCTCCACCTCAGATCATCAGGCATTAGATCCTAGAGGTTGGAGACCCTTGATTAGAGAAAATAGAGAATGAAGAAATCATCTTCATAGTGTTCTCAGACTTATAAGAGAGGTTCAGCAGAGGTGGAATGAGTAAATGAACTTGTTTTAATGGAAGGAGAATACTGACATTAATGTCCAGTGCAGTGAGTCAATGCAGAAATGGGATTAGTCTCAATAATTGAGACTACTGTGAGAGAGAAAAACTTCTACAATTTACAGTCTTCAGTTGTAGATGATCACAAATGTACACACTAATGCATTCTTACACATAAACATGGGAAAAAAGGCTTTATTACAGGCACATCAGCTCTTAATCTTGTAAGTGTAAATTTAAGAAGAAGAAGAAAAAGAGGAAAAAGATGAGGAGGAGGCAAGAAGAGAGGAGAGTAAAGATAGAAAGTAACGAGATCAAGTGATTAGTTAGGAAGGTCTCACAAAAACCAAAATCTCAGTTCTGAATATTAGAAATTTGTAAATTATATTTATTATCCGTTTTTTTTTTTTAGTGTTTCCTCTTGTCTGCTAGATAACAAGCTCAAAAGCAAGCACTCACTTTAAGTTGATCCTGAATAGACTATGAACTTAATACATTGAATGAGAGAATGAATACAAGAATAAAGGAATAATTGATTAATAAATGAAGGCATGAAAAGAAGCAACAGATCAGAAAATATAAAGACTCAGTTCTCCAAAAGGAAACAATTAACAAGCAGGGCTAGCTGCAGGAGTTGGGCCAGAAGCCTTTTGGGTGTGATCTGACTGCCTTCTGACAAGTTCCCCAGCTCAAAAAATAACTACTCCACTGCTTATCAAAAGGCCTGAAGTTTTCTATTAGAATTCCTTGCTTTGGCCTCAAGGGCTTTTCTGCCTTTAAGAGTTATCTGTTAAATTATAGGTATCTCTGGGATATATAAAATCTGAAGCTATTATCAGCTTGAACCTCAGGGGGGATTAGTTGATGGCTGGTAGTTGGGAAGGTGAATGCCTACAGAGAAACAAGAGACAGTAAAGGAAGGGATCTAGATTGATTGGAAGTTTAATATGTCCGGTGTTTTACATGTATCATCTCCTTTAATCGTAAGACCAAAACTAAAGCAAAACCAAAACACTGCTTAGTAGCTATTATTATGCCCATTTTTGCAGAGTGGAATCAAACTTTTAGAGGCTAAATCACCACCTGAAATAATTGCCTGTAAGAAGCAGAGTTGGAATGTGAATGGAGAATTGTCAGGCTCCTTCCTCTCACAGGGGAGAACCCACTGCCAAAGTGCAGGAGGAAACCCCGGGTTCTGACAAGCAGTAATTTTGTCCAGTGCTGGATACTATGACGGCTCCTGGGTTCCTTTTCTGAAAGGCCACTAACCATTTGTATTAGCTTCTCGGGGCTGCTGGGTAACAAACTACCCTGAACTGGGAATCTCAAAACGGATTTATTCGTTTATGATTCTGGCAGCCATTAAGTCCAAAATCAAGGTGTTGGCAGGGCCGTGCTCCCTCTAGGGCCTCTAGGAAGGATCCTTCCTTGCATCTCCTAACTTTTAACAGCCCTATGGGCTCCAGCTTCAACCCCCATCTACACTTGGCTGTTATCTTTGTTTTTATTTGTCTTCACATGATACCCTCCTCTTGTGTCTCTGTCCTCTTTTCTAACAAAGAAAGTAGTCATTTTAGATTAAAATTCCCCCTATCAAATATGACCTAATTTTAACCAGATAATATCTGCAAACAGCCTATTTCCAAAGAAGATCACATTCACAGGTATGGAGTTTAGAATTTTAACACATCTTTTGGGGGTACACAATTCAACCCACAATCATTTGTTTTACTTCATTTATTCTGATATATGTATACATCTATATACATATATATACATAGATGTATATGTAATATGTACACACACACACATACACACACAAATCTACATATAGATGGCTTACCAAGTGAGTCTCTTTCAATGGAAGGCCGAGAAAGGGAAGAAAACAAAGAAGGAAGAGTTAGGGTTCATTTCTTTAAAGAAGGTGATTTTATTGCCATGCTGGAGGCCAGGGTCTCCTGCATTTGCATTCACACTAGGCAAAGAGCTCCAGAGGGATTAGTGCCTTAGAAAAGCTTGGCTGTGTTTACTGTAGGAATAAAATGTTGAGCAAAGCCTTTCTTAGCATATTTCTAAGCAAAGCAACTCAATATATTGCCATTTTGGAGATGAGAATGCTTCAAATGAGATTACCGCTGGGTTGTGATTGGAGATGATTTATCCTTTCAAATGACCAACTTATTTGCAAGACTCTCCAGAGTGACTGACTTTCTATTGCACATTTTGCTGTTTTCCCATTTATGATAGGGAAAGACTAATGATCAGAACTGAAGCAAAAGTACTTTCAGCTCTGCATTCAAAGGATAGTCTTAAGGAGTTCTAAGAATCCTTGAATTTTTTGTTTATTTTTGCATTTGCGGTGCAGAGATTTCAGAGGCTCTGGCTATCAATCCTGGCTTTCTTATTTCAGGGGAAAATTATCTACACTCAGAATCTTAGAGGTGGAAGCTTGAGGGCACAGGGAGCATACGAGTTATTTGCTAAGTGGTCCTTCAGATAGTACATTAGTCACAGCACAGCATGAATCAGACTCAGGGACCATCCTGTGGGCTCAGTGCACGTCTCTGCCCTGTCTCACCTTTTCCTGTGCAGGCTGGATTCCAAGACTGACATTTGAAAAGATGGGAGAGAGTCTGTACCTCTATCAAAATATGCTCTTGGTATTTCCATCCAAACTTCCCTGCCTTACCTCCTTTTTCTGACAGAACCTTTCTGTGAGAAAATGGCATCTATTTCCAGAGAAATGTCAGCAGAGTAGGCAATTAATATGAGTTGTCAGCGTATCTTGGGGTCGAAAGATGAGAGTAGCTCCTCAAGCATTATTAGAATTCCATCTCTAACTCTGTGCGTGATAGAGGGCAAAGGAGCTCCTTAGAAGAGAAGGAATAGGACCGATTCAGAAACAATCCTTGCATCAATGCATACACACACGCACACAGTTATCATTGCCTGGTATTTATACTGATTCAATGCATACATTATAATTACCTGTGAATTACAGTCCCCCACGTGAGAGGTATGAGTATTGGCAAGGCAAATTTCAGGTCCTCGCAAAACTCACAATGTAGACATTGAATGTGACTGACACATATAGGGCTCTGAAAAAGACAGAGCTCTGACCTGACCAAGATGGCCTTAACTTTTGTCAACTTGTCTAAACTTGAGATAAGTTCTTCTTGACTCTAGGCCCCTGACTTGCACTTTACCTGGGCCCTTACAGAATTCATATGTCTCTCCCCTCTCTTCTCTTCAAGCATGTACTTTAGAAAACTCAAATTCTTTTTCTATCCTTTAGCGATGTGAATCTTTCTATAAGTCTCTGGTCAAAAAGTCTCTGCTTTGATGTAAAACGGACATGGAAATTTTGAGTCATATTCAAATTATTGACTTTATATGTATATGAGTGTGCGTGTGTGTATGTGTGTGTATGTGCACGTGCATGCATGTGCACATACATGTGTGTGCTCCGTTGCTAAGTCATCCCACTATTTACAACCCCACAGACTGTACGCTCCTCTGTCCATGGGATTCTCCAGCAGGTATATGGAATGGGTTGCCATTTCCTTTTCCAAGGGATCTTCCCAATCCAGGGACTGAACCCATATCTCCTGCACTGACAAGCGGGTTATTTACCACTGAGCCGCCAGAGAAGCCAAATATATATATGTGTGTGTCTGTGTGTGTTTATATACACACATATATGTTTATGCTAATATATATAACAGAAGTGTATAATATGTAATATACAAAAAAACACTGCTGCATACCAAAAAAGAAAGGCCAGAGCTTAGGAGCAACAGATCAGTGTCCCTCTGACCAGTGGGAGAGGGGGACTCATGCCACGGGTGGGATGAGGCCGGCCTCCATTTCTCCCCTGGCTGTGCTACCTCGGATCTGAGCGGGGCCACAGCAGACTCTGAATGGTGCGGTGCTGGTATCGGACCCATGCAGGCTGTGACTCATAAAGGCCAGGAGTGAATGCATGCAGGTGAGAAATGGTGAAGCTCCACTTCCCTGTCTGGAGGAGCAGAGAATCAACTCAAATTCCTCAACCAAGGCCAGAGCCAAGCTCTCTAACCTTGGGCTGTTGGAGGTGGTGGTAGGGGCCCTTCTCAGGGAATGAGCCTTCCTTCTCTCGTCCCACTGAAAAAATAAAAGACGACTGTTTCAAAGGTGTCCAGAGAGAAACCACAAAAAAAGTCTTTGGGAAGTCAGTACCTTTGGCGAGTTTGGCATATTGTCACTGACAAATTGATATTTTTGGCAAATGGAACAGGCTTTCAGTATATTTATTTACTTATTTATTTTCACATTAGGTTGCTTCCAAGCAGAGTTGTATACCTGGAGAAGTTTGGGGAACCATAGGTTTGGTTTGCTGCATATTTAGTATCTGGTAGAAAATGTGCGGAGAAGGCAATGGCACCCCACTCCAGTACTCTTGCCTGGAAAATCCCATGGATGGAGGAGCCTGGTAGGCTGCAGTCCATGGGGTCACAAAGAGTCGGACATGACTGAGCGACTTCACTTTCACTTTTCATTTTCATGTATTGGAGAAGGAAATGGCAACCCACTCCAGTGTTCTTGCCTGGAGAATCCCAGGGATGGGGAAGCGTGGTGGGCTTCCGTCTATGGGGTCGCACAAAGTCGGACACGATTGAAATGATTTAGCAGCAGCAGCAGCAGAAAATGTTGGCTTGTTATAAAGAGAGATGAGGGCCTGTGTCAACCAAGAGGCTACCAACTTCTAACCCAAGAATAACCTCACCATCTTGTCACAGCTGATTCTCAACAGGGAAGTTCACTCAAGTCTCTGTGTTTAGAGTTTTTATTGCTTAATCACACAAACATTGTTGGTTGCACATATGACACATATGACTGACCTTAGCCTCCAGTCCTTCGAGATGTTGAGTTGATAAGCATGGTCCAAGTCTCTCCTCTCACCTGCCACCATAAATCACATTGTTAAAATGGACTGTCTGGTGTAGCCCAGTGCCGAAGAAAACAAAGAGCCTCCTATCAGGCAGGGCATACAGGACTTAGATGTTCCCTCTGAGGAGCCAGGACAAAGTGTCAAAAGTTTCTCAGGAAAAAGTTAACTCATTAACGCACAGAGGACCTTGAATGCAATGATCTGTGGTTGAGAACCTTGAATTCAGTAGCATCTCTCTGTACTTACCGGGGGAGGTAGTGGGGGAGCCATTGAATAATGTTTTTTTTTCCTCAGCGCCAATATTAATATGAAAAGAAAATAACACATTTAACCTGCTATGTTTCCCTCTATTATTTGCTTTTCCCTTCTACTTTATTCCTGTATTAGTTGCCCTTTCTTTTGTCAATACTGCACCCATTAGTAACCTTGAACTCTTTGTGGTGACCCAGTAATTTATGCAGAACAGAGACTAAGCTTCATTTTTTTTTTCTTGCAGAATCTTAGAAAATGCTTTTATCTTGTCCCTTTGGCCAATATTATAAGGAGACAAGAAAGCCTTTCAAATGCAGCTCAAAAACATAAATTTTCCCATTTATATTAGTCAATTCCTTTTCTGATACAGTGGTTTCTCTCCTATAAGGATTCATGATATAGGAAGAGATGGACAAATCCTTCTCTCCATTTCCATAATATTTCATCAAAGAAATCACTCAATGATTGTATGAAGCTTTGATATAAAATAGTCAGTCAACATAAGATTATCTTTTAATCAGAGTTTGTTTGGTTTCTATACCCCAGGTATTTTCCTCTAAGTCTCAGTTATCTCTCCACTCAAAATTTCAGAGGCTATAGTAAAGATGATTTAGGAGTCACATGTTCTATATTGCACATAAAGGGAAGCAAAAACAATCAACTGTATCTCTTACCCATGGAGTCTATAGGATATTCTAAAATAAAAGGTAATGTAGAGTATCATTGGGAATGTTAGATGATGAAAAAAGTAAACAAGCAAAAACAAAGGGGTCAGCATAATAGGAGCTATACAATAAGGCAGACTAAGATAAATCAAGATTGCCGGGAGAAATATCAATAACCTCAGATATGCAGATGACACCACCCTTATGGCAGAAAGTGAAGAGGAACTAAAAAGCTTCTTGATGAAAATGAAAGTGGAGACCGAAAAAGTTGGTTTAAAGCTCAACATTCAGAAAATGAAGATCATGGCATGTGGTCCCATCACTTCATGGGAAATAGATGGGGAAACAGTGCAAACAGTGTCAGACTTTATTTTTTTGGGGCTCCAAAATCACTGCAGATGGTGACTGCAGCCATGAAATTAAAAGACGCTTATTCCTTGGAAGGAAGGTTATGGCCAACCTAGACAGCTTGTTGAAAAGCAGAGACATTACTTTGACAACAAAGGTCCATCTAGTCAAGGCTATGGTTTTTCCATTGATCACGTATGGATGTGAGAGTTGGACTGTGAAGAAGGCTGAGTGCCGAAGAATTGGTGCTTTTGAACTGTGATGTTGGAGACTTGATGTTGGAGAATTGGAGATGTTGGAGAATTGGAGACTGTGATGTTGGAGAATTGATGCTTTTGAACTGTGATGTTGAGACTCTTGGGAGTCCCTTGGACTGCAAGGAGATCCAACCAGTCCATTCTGAAGGAGATCAGCTCTGGGATTTCTTTGGAAGGAATGATGCTAAAGCTGAAACTCCAGTACTTTGGCCACCTCATGCGAAGAGTTGACTCATTGGAAAAGACTCTGATGCTGGGAGGGATTGGGAGCAGGAGGAGAAGGGGACGACAGAGGATGAGATGGCTGGATGGCATCACCGACTCAATGGACGTGAGTTTGAGTGAACTCCAGGAGTTGGTGATGGACAGGGAGGCCTGGAGTGCTGCGATTTGTGGGGTTGCAAAGAGTCAGACATGACTGAGCGACTGAACTAACTAAGTAAGATAAACTCTACCCTGCTAAGCCCTATTCCATTGAAGAATCCCGTTTTGACATCTCACCTCTTTATGCATCCTTCCTTATGAAGCTCATGAAATTGAGGTTATCACTGCTACTTATTAGCCATTTCTCTCTTGAAACTTTACCGCCACTGGATTGGATTGTATTTCTTGAACGCCCTTGTTTGGGTGGGGCAAGTGACAGTAATAAGGAAAAGTAATATGCATCCCTTCCAGTAGGAGAATTTAATTACTTGTGTGAAGACCCTCTAAAGCTCTCCCTTTGGTTCTACAGCTACTTTTGCTTTTCTGACAGTGCTTCCTTCAGCAGTGTGGAATGCACTGACAGTCAGTAGAGTGAGTGCTCCGCCAATGAGAGGCTGACAGATACTACACAAGGGGTGTATACCATTGTTGTTTTAAGTCAATGACATTTGGTGTTCTCACAGCAGCGTAACCTCTGTAGCCCATCCTCACTGACACATGCAGTTCTGAGAACTAATAAGCTCAGTGAATCTAGAACTCATTACAGAGAAAATTCACTCTTTTGCCTAAGCCTGAAAATAGTAATACGAAGCTTGACCCTGTCTTCATTACAGATTTAGACCTCTGGAAATGTTTATTCAAATTGTGTTGATTGTACTGCAAAAAGAAGAAATACGAATCACACCTCATTCAGGTGGACCCCCAAAGTTATCATGACTCTAAAATGACCTCATTCTGTACATTGCTAAGGGGCTATTGAAAAGTATGGCGATCTAATCAGTATACCTTTCTGAAACATTTCAATATCCAGGAGAGAAGGTTACTGGTTACTGAGGTTGAATGAAGGCGGTTTTGGATGTTTGTTTACTTCATAATGAATATGAACTGGTTCCTAGCATTGCCCATCTTCCATCAGGACTGCTTCTAAATGCCAGCTTGCAAACTTAGTTTACATTTATTGTTTTCACTAATTTCCCTGAAGTATCACCTTTCAATATATCCTAAACTAGCCTGATATGTAACTTGTTTTTACCTTTAACTTGTTACAAGTATTGAGTTAAAGTGGTAGAAAATCAACTTGGCTAGAAGGCAATATGTTACTTATTCAGTGGTTGGTCTTTGATGGGAGAATCATTCTCTAGAGAGAGGTTTAAAAGTCAAGATGTAAAACTGGTGAGGTGGACTAGGAGGAGGGTGGCAGAGTGAACAGTCTCTTCCTTCCAGAAATGTTAAGAGTGCCACCACAGCTCTGTGCAGGAGCGAGTATGTATACACAAGGGAAGATGTGGATAGACCAAATGGCCTTTAGTATGAACTGGTCAACAGAACAGAATTTATGAATCCCCTGTGCTGTTGGACCTCAAATAACGGGAGTTCCCTTTTAACCTCTACAGCTACCTAATAAAATATTTAAATAGCTATATATATTTCACTGTCATATTAAGAAGGCATCTGTTACCACGGTTATTCTATTTGTGCATACCAAGGGGAAAATCTGCATATGCATTATTGCTGAACCAGGTCTCTTTTAAGGCTCCCAGGGTTTCAATATTATGATCCAAGTCAGGCAAATGAATGAGTAGTAATGACAAACTGTAGATACAGCAGGTGAGCTTTGGAACCTGCTCTCTGATTAATGACAGGATTCCTGGGATTGGTGGAAAATGTCATCATTAAGGGGCTGCCAAATGGTCCAGAGATTAGACCATACGCGTGTCATCATGTCTCTATAACACCACCTAGAAACCCATCTTGTAGAGTTGAAGCAATTGTTAGACACACATGAGCAACAAAACCATAGACTAATGACTATAGTGACTTTTCCCAACAGTCAGAAGTCCCAATCTCAGTGCTGTCATTTTTTACTAAGGAAGGAAGCCAGTTCATTCATATAATAAATATTTATTAAGTACCTTCTGTATATCAGACTTTTTTTTTTTTTTTTACTAGGCATGGAGTATTTTGTAGAACCCAGCAGAAAAGTAAGCAAAAGGCGTAGTCCCTGCCCTCAGTAAAGCTTGCAGACTAATGTACAGGAGACACGAATTTTTAAAAATCAACTAACTGGACAGTCTCAACTGCAAAAATCAGTCTCAACTGTAATAATTCCTCTAAAAGAAAGACGTTAATTTCCCTTTTTTTTCCATTCTTATTGCTGGATTCTAAAGTATTGTGAACAATTCCTATTAGAAAGAAAATACTAATGCTCATATTGGATTGACATAGCACACTCCTACTGGAAATACTCTTGACAGTTGCAGCTTCCCTCTCATTCTCTCCCCACAACTGTATTTTTTTAGGAGATTCCCATTTGGCAAACTCATTCTCCCATGCTCTCGTACAGCAGAATACAGATCTCTCCTGAAAGCATATGTATGAAAAAAGAAACTTTCAATGAAAGTTGTCAACACTACATTTTTCAAATACGGTATCCAAAATGATTCAGAAACTTTACAGTCAATCTTGTATAGAAAGAGGGACATTGCAACTGTGTGGAAAATGTAAGAATGAGATTATGGAAAACAAACTGAAACTCAGTAGTAGAAACAAAATTCTCGATTAGGCTGGCTCTAGTCCTCTCTGAGGTGAATGAATAATGAAACACAGGCAAATGAAGAAGCTTAATAGCTCACTTTTTAAGAATAATCCATAGATGTTTTGGGGGAAGGCTACCAAGATTTAAAAACTTGCCATTTTGCAGAGATCTTCTTTACACTTTTAATTTTGAAATAGGGTAGGACACATATCATGTTGGTCTACAGAATATGGAAAAGTCTCTGAGGTGCTGACGAGTGGAGACAGTGTTTGGGAAGATGATGCAATTGAGTGTATTTGGTCTGCATTGAAAGAGAAAAGTCAAAATGAAGTCGTTCAGTTGTGTCCGACTCTGTCTGACTCTTTATGACCCCAGGGACTGTAACCCACCAGGGTTCTCCGTGCATGGGATTCTCCAGGCAAGAGTACTGGAGTGGATTGCCATTTCCTTCTCCAGGGGATCTTCCTGACCCAGAGATCCGACCCAGGGATCCAACCCAGGTCTCCCGCATTGCAGGCAGACGCTTTACCCTCTGAGCCACCAGGGTTAACTGAGGATTAAATCATGCTCTTTGTTACCAGCCCTTATGTTTAGGAACTGTGCTGTGCTTTATAGTTTAGATTTCCAATGAAGGCACATCATGTGAGGGAGCGTGCATTTAGAAGATAGTTGTCTGGGGAGGAGAAGGCAACACTGAGTTTCTACACAGTCCTGTTTCTTACAGGTAATAAAGATAAAGGAATTAACCTACAACCTAACATATATATAGGTGTGTGTGTATATATATATATTAGTTATTGTTATTGTTAATATTGTTTATATATATATATTTTGTTATTGCTGTTTAGTCATTTAGTCATGTCTGACTCTTCTGCGACCACATGGACTGTGTCCTGCCAGGCTCCTCTACCCATGGGATTTTCCAGGCAAGAATACTAGAACGGGTTGTCATTTCCTTCTCCAAGGGAATTTCCTGATCCAGGGATTGAAACTGGATCTCCTGCATTGGCAGGTGGGTTCTTTACTGTTGAGCCACCTGGGAAGCCATATAGATAGATAGATAGATAGATAGATAGCATGTATGTAAGAATTGAACCTGCAATCAAGACCTCATCCATATCCATATCTTGCTCAGCCTAACTGAACTAAGCAGATTCTAAAGCCTGAGGCCTAAGGGAAAATATTTTAAATTTCTGGTCAAGAAAAACATTTGGGAAATAAGTAAGCCTTAAGGGGATGTCTCTGCTTCTGCAAGTTGGGGGAACACAGTAACTAACCCCAAAGAGCTGGAGATAAAGATTTTCACTTTCTATTGCAGTGCTCCCAAAGAGCGGTATGCCTTAGGGAAAGGATGAGAAACAGAAAGCAAGAGAGAAAGAGACTTTTCATGACTGCATGGCTCAGAATACCTAGGCCCCTAAGGGAATCTAAGTGTTGGCATATAGGAAAACCTTGGAGAGAAAGCAGTGCGTTAAGTTTAAATTTCACTTGCTCCCACCTACTTATTACTGTCTGTCCTTCAAGGTAGGAAAGGGTTTTTCTAGGATGAGAGGAAATGAGAGTCAAGGAAAAAATGAGACAGAATTGACGATAAGTCCTGTTGGAAGGGGCCCAGTGTCTGCTCTCTGGGACACATTCTAAAAAGTGATGAACCATCAAATATGTTCATAGGTTTTGCAAACAGAGGGGCTTGTGCCCTTCTATGTGGTAACAAAAGTAATTGAGGGAAGTGGGAGGCCAAGTCTGTCCTGGCCACAGGCAGTAAAAAGATGCATTGATGGTAAGGATTCAACAACAGCAATAAAACCAACTTGGAATCTGCTTTAAAAAAATTTTTTTTTGTTTATTTGGTTTTTGACTGTGCAGGGTTTTCATTGCCCCACGTGGGCTCTTCATTGCGGCATCGTTTCAAACTCTTGACATAGAGCAAGGGCTCTAGTTAAAAGTTTGTGTGCATGTTCAGTTGTGTCTGACTCTTTGCCACCCCAAGGACTGTAGCCCACCAGGCTCCTCTGTCCTTGGAATTATCCACGCAAGAACACTGGAGTGAGTTGCCATTTTCTACTCCAGAGGATCTTCCCAACCTAGGGATCGAACCTGTGTCTCCTGAGTCTCCTGCCTTGGCAGGTGGATTCTTTACCGCTGTGCCCCTGGGGAAGCCCTTGAAGTCTGCTTTTTACTATCACCATGAGCAGGTTATTCCAAACAGTGTCAGTATTAAAATGCTTCTCTCAGAAAAAAGACAGTTTCTAAACAATTGCTGTAGTTCATGTTGAGTTTTAATAACATACACCCAAACTTACAATTTATTCATACTTTTAAAATAGTTTTCCTTTAATAAATGTCATACTCCATATAGAAGTTATGGACAGAACGCCTCCTAAGTTGGCCTCGGCAGTGGCTTATTGGTGCCACACCACCAAGGTTAGGTGCATATCGTAATTCCCAGAACCTGTGACAGTTTTGCAAAACAGTATCTGCAGATATAATTGAGGTTCTTGTGATGAGACCATTTTGGATTATTGAGGAAAGGGGACCCTAAATCCAATGACAAGTACATTTACAGGAGACACATGGGACATTGATGTATAGAGAAGAGAAGAGTACATACGGAATTGCAGCCACACCCAGGCGTAATGACAGTTTCAGAAACTGGAACTGTCTGAAACTGGGGTCTGTGGAGGGAGGGTGTCCCTGCCAACACCTTGGTTTTGGATATCTGGACTTCTGAACTATGAGAATGAATTTCAATGATGTTAACCCATCAAGTATTAATAATTTCATATGCAGGCCTAGGAAACTAATAGAATCCCCCTCATCCACCTGCTCAGCTGTACACAAATTCATCCTAGAGTAAACTTGTGGTGGTTTGGATTCCTTATAGTTCCCTTCTATAGCATTTGGCTCCATTTACTGTGCTTAACAGAACATTTGAAATAAATAGTGATAGCATGGTTGTTACAAAGATGAGAAACAGAACTTGAATTGTTTCACTTATGCCATAATGTGTGACTTAATGAAAATTTTGCTTGTACTTAGAATTTTAAAGAGTTCAATAGAGCATGAACTACGAGGTACGATATTTTTCTTGGTTAAGTATACAGTTTAGTTTATGCATAAAATATTTTACTGAATTTAAATACCTTTAACCTAGAGATTTTTCATCTCTGTATTGTAGTTATTATTAAATTATGACAGTGTTATCATAGCAGAAGAGCACTACTTATTTTTAATTTTCTCCACAGAAACATTAGGGCAATTAGAAAGTACAAATCTATTACCTTTTTTTTCCTTTGTATTGTTATTATTTATTTCTACTGGTATGATCATATAGAGAAATTTCAGTAAAAGAAAATTTTATTAAATGCATTTTTTCTGACCATTATTATTGTTCATGTTATTTCATTATTACTTGACAATCATTTTGATGTATAAAGGATGAGTTTTCAAAACTAGCTCTCTGGACAACAAATACTCTAGGCATGCCTGCTCTGGCTTATTGTCTACTTGGAGCCCAGTGGTAAGGCAAGACCCTACCAGAGAGATGGCAAGCGCTCTACTGGGTAGATGAGGTTGTAGTGTCATAGGGTTGCCAAACCACAGGATCTAACGCCTTATGATCTGAGGTGGAGCTTATGTAATAATAGAAATAAAGTGCACAATAAATTTAGTGGGTTTGGATCATCCTGAAACCATCCTCGCCCACTCCCCTTCCCTGTTCTGTGGAAAAGTTGTCTTCCATGAAACCAGTCCCCGGTGCCAAAAACTTTGGGGACTGCCATATAGAGGATCTCTTTTCCCCACATGTTTTGGAATCAGGAGGATTTCCATGTATCTCACAGTGATAAAAATATACTTAAGAAAGTCACTGAACCTTTACATGGCTCTATGGTGACTTTCACGAACTAAAGCTTAAACACAACCCAAGAGGATGCTGGCCTCAGTGGATTTTGGTCCAGACAAATGTTTAGAATCATTCCTCTTTACTGTTGACCATTAACGCTTTTGCAAGCCTTTTCCCATTCCAAATAAAGGAAGGAGCATAAGGCATCCATTGACTGAGATAGATTTCGACCTCCTTTTGCAGAATGAAGGCTTATAGAAATTTAGCTAAGTTGAAATAAATTACTCTTCTTACTCACCTTCACAATGGACTAGAATTCATCTGTACAAAATACATTTCCCAGAAGATTAAACTGAGATTTAGACGATGTGACATGTCTAAGGTCTCACAAGTAATTAAAGGGATATCTATGGTTCTGATGCAAGTCCATCCTGTTCCAAGATCTCCATCTTTTCTATAATGTTATGCTATTACTCCAAGAACTATTGAGACTTCAGAAACATGGAAAAAGAATAAACTGAAACTATCCCAGGGGTGCGAAAAAGTTTTGCTCCCTAAGTTTTAGAACTGTTGTTTAGTTGCTAAGTCGTATCTGACTCTTTTGAGACCCCATGGACTATAGACCACCAGGTTCCTTTGTCGATGGGATTTCTCATGCAAGAATGTTGGAGTGGGTTGCCTTTTCTTTCTCCAGGGAATCTTGCAGAGTAGGGATTGAACCCACGTCTCCTGCATGGCAGGTGGATTCTTTACCACTGAGCCAGCAGGGAAACCAAGCTTTAGAATTATTTCCTCCAAAGTTGTGGTTAATTTTATCCTTGGTTTACCTTGGAAGAACAGGATAACTTGATGTCAAGCTGGATTCAAACACAGGGGGTTATAAATCAATGTTACCTCTCATCAGCTGTGTGACCTTGGAAAAATTCTCTGCCTCTCAATATCTTATATTCTCATATCTAATATGAGGAGAGAAATAACTCAGAGAAATGCAGAGATTCAGTTCAGTCGCTCGGTCATGTCCAACTCTTTGTGACCCCATGGACTGCAGCACACCAGGCTTCCCTGTCCATCACCAACTCCCAGTGTATACCCAAACTCATGTCCATTGAATCGGTGATGCCATCCAACCATTTCATCCTCTGTCATCCCTTTTTCCTCCCACTCTCAATCTTTCTCAGCATCAGGGTCTTTTCCAATGAGTCAGTTCTTTGCATCAGGTGGCCAAAGTATTGGAGTGTCAGCTTCAGCATCAGTCCTTCCAACGAAAGCCCTGATTTCCTTGAGGATTGATTGGTTTGATTTCCTTGCTGTCCAAGAGATTCTCAAGAGTCTTCTTCAACACCACAGTTTAAAAGCATCAATTATTTGGTGCTCAGCTTTCTTTATGGTTCAACTGTCCCATTCATACCTGACTACTGGAAAAACCAGTATGTAATGCAGAGATTGCATTCCAAAACCCAGTACTGCAGAGATTAGAAATTGCAAATATAAAGCATCTGGAACCTGGTAGGTCATTATCAATTGCAGCTATTTTATATTATCTTTATGAAGATGTAACATTCCAGATAGTTGCAAATGTTACTGTCATTCTATACACAGCCTCTGATAATTAGTATTTGAAAAGGTATCATAATTGAAGATCACTGTTTTATTTATCCATTGACATATTGCTTATTTTGCTGACAGTGTTGAGTATCTAGGCCTGCCTAGTGGATACAGAGAAAGGTTCAAACTAGATAGTGTATTAATTCCCTTAAAATTCTCTTTCTGTTATGACTTGCTGATCCTCTCAGCATGAAATTGATTAAGAAATTCACATCACTTAATTGTTTTCGTAATCACCTGGTGCTTTGAAACTAGCAAGGAAGAACATTTTTTCCCCCAGTGGGTAATGAGCCATGTGGGGCATGCAGAAGGGGAAGGTGGATAGAATTGGCTATTCAAGTCCAAGTTTCCTGTCATTTATGAAATGTCCCAGATAAGTGGTACTCCCTATTGACCTTCACAAATCAGATCAGAATCCTGGAAGACTAATGTGTTGGTAGAGACGGAAAGTAAAAGGGATAAGAGGTGAGAACAGGGAACACTGGTTGTGGAAAATTGAGAAATTAACAAAACTAAAGTAAGTAATCCTGGTAGGTTCTGAAATGAAGCAGGGAAAGGGGGATAACGAGTGCATATGAGATAAAGAAATGTCCTTTAACATATTTCTGCTGGAAAATAAAGGAGAAAGGAAGATAGAAATTTAATACTTCTAAAGATCATTTCCTATTATTTTCTCCCATTCTGAAGGCTGTCTTTTCACCTTGCTTATAGTTTCTTTTGTTATGCAGAAGCTTTTAATTTTAACTAGGTCCCGTTTGTTTATTTTTGCTTTTATTTCCAATATTCTGGGAGGTGGGTCATAGAAGATCCTGCTGTGATTTATGTCGGAGAGTTTTGCCTATGTTCTCCTCTAGGAGTTTTTTTTTTTTTTTTAAACTTTACAATATTGTATTAGTTTTGCCAAGTTTCTGGTCTTATGTTTAGATCTTTGATCCATTTTGAGTTTATTTTTTGTGTATGGTGTTAGAAAGTGGTCTAGTTTCATTCTTTTACAAGTGGTTGACCAGTTTTCCCAGCACCATTTGTTAAAGAGATTGTCTTTAATCCATGGTATATTCTTGCCTCCTTTGTCAAAGATAAGGTGTCCATAGGTGTGTGGGTTTATCTCTGGGCTTTCTATTTTGTTCCATTGATCTATATTTCTGTCTTTGTGCCAGTACCATACTGTCTTGATGACTGTGGCTTTGTAGTAGAGCCTGAAGTCAGGCAGGTTGATTCCTCCAGTTCCATTCTTGTTTCTCAAGATTGCTTTGGCTATTCGAGGTTTTTTGTATTTCCATACAAATTGTGAAATTATTTGTTCTAGCTCTGTGAAGAATACCATTGGTAGCTTGATAGGGATTGCATCCTAGATGTCCATCAGCAGATGAATGGATAAGAAAGCTGTGGTACATATACACGATGGAGTATTACTCAGCCATTAAAAAGAATACATTTGAATCAGTTCTAATGAGGTGGATGAAACTGGAGCCTATTATACAGAGTGAAGTAAGCCAGAAAGAAAAACACCAATACAGTATACTAACACATATATATGGAATTTAGAAAGATGGTAATGATAACCCTGTAAGCAAGACAGCAAAAGGGACACTGATGTATTGAACAGTCTTTTGGACTCTGTGGGAGAGGGAGAGGGTGGGATGATTTGGGGGAATGGCATGGAAACATGTATAATATCATATATGAAATGAATTGCCAGTCCAGGTTTGATGCATGATACAGGATGCTTGGGGCTGGTGCACTGGGATGAACCAGAGGGATGTTATGGGGAGGGTGGAGGGAGGGGGGGTTCAGGATGGGGAACACATGTATACCTGTGGCAGATTCATGTTGATGTATGTCAAAACCAATACACTATTGTAAAGTAGTTAGCCTCCAATTAAAATAAATAAATTTATATTTAAAAAATTAAAAAAAAAAAGATCATTTCCAAGAAGTAGGAAAAAACATGGGGTTTTGGAGATGGAAAGACCTGGAACTGGTCTCTTCTAGATTATTAGTGTGACATGTGGCTAGTTACTGAACTTCTCTGAATCACTGTCTCACCTATTGCATTTCTCCTCTTATTAATAATTTAGTGGTTAACTTCCCTGCCCTCACTATTTTATGCCTTTGATCTTTGTATTAAATTTGTTTGGAACTTCATGTCCCTTTGTCTATCCATTCTGGTTGATTGAACTCATTGAGGGCCATGGTGACCTCTTAGATCTCTGTTCAGTCAATACCATTACCGCTCCATTTTTACTAGACGTTGAAGTTAGTTAGCCATTTACTAGAGGTTGAAGTTATGAGCACTGAAGAATTGATGCTTTTGAACTGCGGTATGGGAGAAGACTCTTGAAAGTCCCTTGGACTGAAAGGAGATTCAACAAATCCATCCTAAAGGAGATCAGTCCTGGGTGTTCATTGGAAGGACTGATGTTGAAGCTGAAACTCCAATGTTTTGGCCACCTGATGAGAAGAATTGACTCATTGGAAAAGACCCTGATGCTGGGAAAGATTGAGGGCAGGAGGAGAAGGGGATGACAGAGGATGAGATGGTTGGTTGTGGGTGGACTCCGGGAATTGGTGATGGACAGGGAGGCCTGGCATGCTGTGGTTCATGGGTCCGCAAAGAGTCAGACACGACTGAGCGACTGAACTGAACTGAAGTTATTTACATGACTTTCAAGGTGGCAAACTAGTGGATTTTTTTGATCGATTGCTTAGAGTGTGTGTGTAGGAGAGAGAATACTTAGACTTGGACAAAAGGGAAATAAGTTTCCCATCCTTCTCTTTAAAGGGTCTTCTCTGACTCTCCTCTGGTTATACCTTTCCCCAAAGTGTATATCATACCCTCTTCTATATCACACAGTGGATATCAGAGCACAAGAATTCCCTGCCTTCCTTGAACCTGACAGAGCTCCCAAGGCTGGATGCATCCTCAGAGGTGGAATTTGCAAGTGATATCCTGACCTCTAGGCCTCAAAGAAGGTTCTTTGGGAAGGGGCAGAGCACTTGGGATGGGAGGCTGAGGCACTACGCCAGTTGCAGATGGGGCCCCCAAATGGCGTGGAGCAATGTATGAAAAAAGAAATTTTCTGAGTCCAGACCAGTGCTCCCAATGCAGCCAGGTTTTAGCACAAAACTCTGAGGAATCTGAGAATTTCTAAATTTAAACTTGACTTTCCAGGTCATGATAAAGTTCAGAGATAGAACGTTGTTTTTAGCATGAGCATGATTTACATCCTTAAATGTTTAGACATATGGCAAACGACTCTCTGTACTCTTGCCAACATGGGGTGTGCATGGAGAATCCATCCTGGTATCCTTCTTTTAGTAGCAAAAGTAGGAAGCTTCATTATACGATATGAATGTTAATCTCCAAATCACTCTGATACCCCTTTGGGAGGACATCATCTCACTCCAAGGAAGTTCTCATGTGTTTGGATACCGTGTATTAACTTTGAAGATTTTCTCTTTAGATTGGGTTTTATGTTTTCCCAGAAACACTTGGCAACACTTTGAAAGATAGTGAAATACCAGGGTCTCTTTTTGTGAAAATTTTGTAACCAGCAGGGTGACACTGAAATAAGAAAGTGTCAAAAAGTGGAGGAAACCACGTTAAATCCATAGATCTCCATGTCTCCACACAATCTTTCTATGAATGCTCAAGAGGAAGAGGTATTAAGATTTGGGATTCTGAGGCCCCTAATTAAAGTCCACACATTAGAGAAACAATTAGCCCAGAGAAAAGAAGCACTCATTAAGGAGACTGAAACCTTAGATGAGGAGTCCTGTTGATGTAGTTGGGAGGCTGATGTTAAGGTGAAGGACTTGAGTAGAGGAAGATAATTTGTGTTCATGTCCTTTAAATTATGCATTGTGTGGCACATTAGGAAGAAAAAGAATACTCCTTTGAGAATTCAGGCTTGTGTCAGGTCAAGGACCAATGTCTAAGGCTTGCATTGGGAATGGAATTTAAACCTTGCCTAATGAAGCATCCTTTCTTTGGAAGACTAGGAGAATGAGAAAATGTGCAGTCTATGTTTTAACCCTTTCAGATGCCCTTGTTATTTGGAATCAAGGGACCTATGGACTCAAAGACATGGGAAAATCTTTGTGCCTCTCATAGCCTTAGGTTTTCTACCTTGTAGAGTTTCTGTGAGAGCTGCTCTCAGATGGTTCATGGAAATGGCTTTTGTGACCTGAACAAGTTTATTAATCAGTGGCCATGTGAACAACACAATGAGTTATTAGTTAAAAGTGAATTACTATTTAGAATGATCAATTTAATCGTTTTAGCTTCAAGATTGATGGTTGTCTATGCACTGGGTAGCATTACTCTAGGGTTTATACACTCATAGGTGGAGGTTTATTGTTAATGCTTTTCTTGTCAAATTCACGCTAAGAAAATTCTGTATCCTTGATGTTTTTTAACAAAATGTATTTCCTAATCCTATACTTGGGTTTATAAAACATTTTAAAACAAATCTAAAGAAAGAATAATCATTGCGTATCTTAACTTCTCCCATATTATTTAGGTCTCACACACTTCTGCAGAGAAGGCAATGGCACCCCACTCCAGTACGCTCGCCTGGAAAATCCCATGGACGGAAGAGCCTGGTGGGCTGCAGTCCATGGAGTTTCGAAGAGTCAGACATGACTGAGTGACTTCACTTTCACTTTCCTCTTTCATGCATTGGAGAAGGAAATGGCAATCCACTCCAGTGTTCTTGCCTGGAGAATCCCAGGGATGGGGGAGCCTGGTGGGCTGCTGTTTATGGGGTTGCACAGAGTCAGACACGACTGGAACAACTTAGCAGCAGCACACACTTCTGACTGAGCACGCACGTACAGATCCACACATACTTCTGGGGTGAGGGAAAAAAAAAAAAAAGCTTTTATTTTTGCTGACTCAACATAAAAGCAGGTCATGGTGAACTGCTGAGGCAGCTGCTGTGCTATAGTATAAAAAGGACCTTGATCCCCAAGGCAGAAGGTCAGTAATTCAATAACCTTTCTGACATTTGGTAATTGTGAGTCTCCTGAGAAAGTACTAACATTTTTGACCATGCATTCTTTTTTTTTTTTTTTAACTTTAAAATCAGGGATAGTAATTTTACCATATTAATCTACCAGGTGACTTTGAGAAGTATATAAAATGACCATCTTTTGCTCTTAAATCAGGCTAAAAGGAGAACTGAATTTAATCCAAGAAAAAGAGAGTAGCCTAATTGTAAACATTGGTTCAGTTCAGTTCAGTTGCTCAGTCATGTCCAACTCTTTGGAACCCCATGGACTGTAGGATGCCAGGCCTCCCTGTCTATCACCAACTCCCAGAGTTTACTCAAACTCATTTCCATTTAGTCGGTGATGCCATCCAACCATCTCATCCTCTATCATCCCCTTCTCCTCCTGCCTTCAGTCCTTCACAGCATCAGGGTCTTTTCTAATGAGTCAGTTCTTCACATCAGGTGGCCAAAATATGGGAGTTTCAGCTTCAGCATCAGTCCTTCCAATGAATATTCAGGACTGATTTCCTTTAGGATAAACTGGTTTGATCTCCTTGCAATCCAAGGGACTCTCAAGAGTCTTCTCCAACAGAACAGTTCAAAAGCATCAATTCTTCGGTGCTCAGCCTTCTTTATGGTCCAACTCTCACATCTATACATGACTACTGGAAAAACCATAACTTTGACTAGATGGACCTTTGTTGGCAAAGTAATGTCTCTGCTTTTTAATATGCTGTCTAGGTTGGTCATAACTTTCTTCCAAGGAGCACACCTCTTTTAATTTCATGGCTGCAGTCACCATCTGCATTGATTTTGGAGCCCTCCCAAATAAAATCTGTCACTGTTTCCACTGTTTTCCCATTTATTTGCCATGAAGTGATGGGACCAGATGCCATGATCTTAGTTTTCTGAATGTTGAGTTTTAAGCCAACTTTTTCACTCTCCTCTGTTGTAAACATAATACTTAATAAATGTTTTGCTTACAGTGTTGTAAATGCAGGAATTTCTGTGGAATATAACCCATGGAGTATGATGTTTCCATAGTTATATATGGAATTAGCAGAAATTAAAGAATATGAGAAAATAAAAATCCATTCCTCTGATTTAAGTGCCTCTTTTCCATAGTACACAATGCTACCAGAATCATTTTCTATAAACACGAAGGTGATCATGTGAGCCTATCACTAAAAAACTTCAGTAGTTTTGCATGATAATCTAGTAAATCAAGATCTAAGGTCCTTCGCAGAATAGATTAATTCCCTTTTCTGGCTTGGTGGGAATAAGGAATAACTGGCAATGAATTGAGACTTTCTTTTCCAAATGATGAAATAGTCAAGCCTGATTGTAATGATGGTTGAACCACACTGTAAATATGGTTTAAAAAAGTATACATTTTAGATGAGTAAATTGTATGATGCCAAGTTATATGTATGATACCAAATTATATCTCAGTACATTGCTATTTTTTTTTAAATCTCCCTTTTCAGATTTTTTTTCTTAGAATGTATTTATTTCCCAGTCCTCACCCCAGCATTGGAACTCTACTACGAGCACAGAGAAATAATTCTTCCTGAAGGTCCACGTCCTCATGCCCTTACGTGTGGTGTTCACTCTCTTTCACCTGTGCCACCTCTGTCCTTGAACACCTGCACATCTCTCTCAAGGCCAGCATTAAACAAATACTGCCTTTTACAAAGCACCTCCTTTACCCCCACTTAACACAAAATTGACATCTTCTTTCTCCAGGTATTCATAATACATTTTCTCCCAAACTTATTTGAAAACAAAATCAAGTGATTTCAGTTTTTGTTTTACTTTAAAATGAAAGTGGAGTTAACCTTAGAAGAATTTCTCAGTGTGTCTGTGATCTATTAATAACTCCCTTGATCTTGTGAGATCCAGAAGGCATGGTATTTCATTTGCTGTTTCCCCCAATATCCATCTAGACTTCTGCTTTTCATGTAACATTCATACAATTAGCATTTATTACATTCAATTGAATTGTTGTAATACAGAAAAGTTATCTAAGGAAAAATTGTGCTGTCCTATTACATTGGTCTAGAAATCACTAGTTAGATGTTAAACATGTTGAAGACTCCTCTCATAAAGCTTCATTTACAGTCTTTATTGCCAAAGGATGACAATCATACTGAATGCCAAAGAATGGATTTTTAAAAAGCGTATGCTAACATTTGGATTCATCAGACTTTACTGTTAAATCCCACATTCCTAGTTCTCTCCTGCTGTCTCCAATTAGAATATTTCTGTTATCCATCAGGATTTTTGACACATTATCTGGGGCAGATTTTGAATACCATTCTATACTCATTTAACAGTAAACTTACTCTAGAAAGAGAAATAAAAGTTAGGGCACATTTTATACTTATTTTAGTAGGCTTATTATTCTAAATCATTTAAATAAATGGACTTCAAGATATTATTGATTTTGTAACATATTGAAATTCCCAAAACGGAAAATTATTACTTTTCAATTTTCTATTTTATCACCTTATTTAAAAGTATCACATTCTCACAAATTAAAAGTCCATTACGTTTTGTATTTCTATGCAATGCTCTCTTCCTATATTGACAGATTGCTCTCAATGCAAAGATGAAATTCCCAACATTGTGGCTGTTGCTATACTTTGCAGAATTCTTCTTGGGTTTCAGGGATTGGCTGCCAACAAAATGTCAGAAAAGAGCAGAAAAGGGCTGTAGATTTTCTCTAGGAATGTGTATTGTGACAGTACTCTGCTACTCATATTTATGTGTGTATAAATTGAATAGTCACAATATTCATATTTCACATAAATACTATAAATTTAAATATAATAAAATAGGTTTATAGAAGTAAGATAACTTTCTTAGAGTGACTGTCTTAGAGCTAGCGAGTGACAGAACTGAAGTTAAAAACCCCGAATAAAATCTGTTTCCAAAACTTATGCCTTCCTAACTTGAGCAAACCTCATTTCTCTGCTTATTTACCTTTCTCGATCTCCACATCTAAGTTAGATCACCCTCTTTCCAGGTATTCATCACTTGCACCTCTACAAGCAAATCTAGATTCTTCTTTTCAGATAGCTGTTATACACAAACTGCATTTTGATAGTTGCCATAGGGTCATTTTCTCAACTTTCTACTCAAGTTAATGAGCATAAACTTTGTACATAAAATTTCAATGTGAGTTAATGTGAATGCTCAAGAATGTTCATGAAAACCAAAAGATTCATTTGTGATAATTAAAGTATATTGACTTATTTATATGCAGTAGCTATAAACAAATGTGGTGTTGGCTTAAATGAAGTCATATTTCTGTGAGATTACTTCATAGAAAATGACTACATACTTTATATATAGTATCAGTTATAGTGCTGCCAAATGTTGGAGTATAGAGATATTTTTAAACCAAACAAATAAATTTAGATTTTTAAATACGGTCACAAATTCTGACTTATGAATATCAGTTAATTGATATTTCTTACATACATAAAAGACATGAAAAATATATGCAATGAATAAATGATGAGGAAGGGGATGACAGAGGATGAGATGGTTGGATGGCATCACCGAATAAACGGACATGTGTCTGGGTGGACTCTGGGAGTTGGTGATGGACAGGGAGGCCTGGCATGCTGCAGTTCATGGGGTCGCAAAGAGTTGGACATGACTAAGCAACCGAACTGAACTGAATATTTATTCACTTGTTTTGTAAGTACATCCTGTCCAGACGTATCCTCCTATGCCATGTTAAGAATTACAGATGAACTGAAGTTCCAGTTACTGTAGCATCCTTGTAATTCATCTCTGTGACTCCAAACGTCAACTTGACTAACTCATTCTCCACATGATTTCCAGTGAGTTTTGAAATTCCAAGTCTGACAATGTTTATTCCATATTAAAAACTCTGATTGACTTCCTACTAATGTATAATAAAGACCCTTTAATTTGGTTCATTATGATTTTTATAATCTAACTCTTGTCTCTTCAGTTTTGTGTCATTGTCCTTCTCATCTTGTTCTATCCTCCCCTTTATTTGATAAACTTACAACTTATAGTCACCAGGGTCTCTCTTGCTTTGGGGGTATTTTCCCTTAGTCTGGATGTAAGAGAGTGATAGTTTTCCAACAGTACCGATTCTATTCATTTGATTGGACATATGGCTGCCAAGCTAGATTTATGTCCTGCTATCTTAGCTATTAGGGAAAGTCACGTGGCCTAATATTTGCCAACAAAAAGTAAGAAGTGCTGTATATTGCTTCTAGGACTCAGTCTGAATATATCAAGTATGCCCTTTCACATTCTTTTCACATTCCCCACTGCTTGCAACCCATATATTATGTGATCAGCTTTGACAATGATATCAGACAATAAATTATGCCTTATAAAGTTGAGAGGCAAAGACTCAAAAAGAACTCAAGTCCTGTAAGTGAAAATGTGAAAAAGATCTATATTGCTGACTCAGGCATTCCCATTTGGGCTATCTACAAGAGAGAAATTTCTTTGTGTTTTAAGTTATTGGGCCTTTTTGTTACAGCATCTCAGTCTTTGCTTAAGAAAAAATCTTCCTTTTCCTTGCTCTTTGCTTCACTTAAGCTATTCTTACCTATTTCTCACATTTAAGTTTAGATATCTCACTTGACTGACATCCCACCAAATCCAGGGACCTTATCTATGCTCTTTCAGTGGTATTTGGGTTTTAAAAATACCACCTAATATTTCTTGATCATGTATGGTATGTCAGGTACAATTTAAGCATATATGTTTCATCCTGTTTAATATAATGATGTTCTTAGGTATTAATCCCATCTTCATTTTATAGATGAAGGAAACAGATTTGCAGACAGGATAAGCATGGCTATATTTTCCTAAAGCTAGCTGCTTTTGCTTCTTATATGTTCTTTTATAACAACTCTAACATTGCTCCCCTTGCAAGATGAAGTCTGTGTTTCCTATATCTGATTCTGGGTGGCTTGTGACTACAGAAGCAGAGATACTTTCTGACTTCTAAAGCTAGAGAGGGAGCTGTGACAATCAGTCTCAAATGATTCTCTTGGGATGCTCACTTTTGAACCTCTCAGCAGCCAGATAAAAGATTTGTGGCTGTCATGCTGTGAGAAAGCTGAGGTAAAAAGGACTGGCCATGGCGTTCTGGCCTACAGCCAGAGCTAGTCTCAGCCAGCATCTGTTGCTAGACATGGGAATGAACACACCCACCTCCTGTTGATTTCATCCCTGAGTCATCCTCATCGTGAGCTTCCAAGACTTATTAGGTGAAGTTCCAAGCTCATTATGCTCTTTTTGAATCCATGACCACAGAATTAGTGAGTGTAATAAAATGATTGTTTTAAACTGTTGTTAGGTTTTGGTGTAACCAGAACATTTCCCAAAGTAAAAAATCTAGTAAGTAGAAAATCTAAAATTTCAAAACTAAACAGTCTGATTCCAGAGTAATTAAATACAATATCCCCCATACTTAGTTTTTTATATAGAAACTTCTTATTTATTTGTTTATATCCCCAGTAAATTTAAAAACTACATTACTGCAGGGAATTTTTTTCTCATTTATCCAAGACAGCAGGTATTTTAACCTGTTTTGTTCATTTCTGTATCCCATAGGCCAGCACAGTGGCTGATACTCAGTTCACTTCAGTTCAGTCACTCAGTTGTGTCTGACTCTCTGTGACCCCATGGACTGCAGCACACCAGGCTTCCCTGTCCATCACCAACTTCTGGAGCTTGCTCAAACTCCTGTCCATCGAGTCAGTGATACCATCCAACCATCTCATCCTCTGTTGTCCCCTTCTCCTTTTGCCTTCAATCTTTTGCAGCATCAGAGTCTTTTCTAATGAGTCAGTTCTTTGCATCAAGTGGCCAAAGTATTAGAGCTTCAGCATTAGTCCTTCCAGTGAATGTTCAAGACTGATTTTCTTTAGAATCAACTGGTTTGATCTTGCAGTCCAGGGGACTCTTAGGAGTCTTCTTCAACACCACAGTTCAAAAGCATCAAATTTTTGGCATTCAGCTTTCTTTGTGGTCCAACTCTCACATCCATACATGACTACTGGAAAAACCATAGCCTTGGCTAGATGGACCTTTGTTGGCAAAGTAATACTCAGTACACACTCAATAAATTTTTTTTTGATGAATGAATATCTCATAGAGTTTATGACTGAATGTACTGAAAGCTGTGACTTCATCTTGTAGAATTCCACATCTACCAGACCTGATACTATTATAAATGCTATAAAAGTATTCTTACTTAATCCTTACATCCTTATAAAGAAGATGTTATTAAGACAATTCATTTTACACATGAAGAGGTGAAGACTTTGAATTGATAAACAAATTACTCAAGGCACCATAGTTATTAAAGTGTTTGGATCTGAATTTTGTTTGACCCTAACCTATTCATATTGCCTTTTCCTTCTCTCTGCTCTTCTCCATTCTGCACTCTAAACTGGGAGGCTTTACTTTTTGGATTCCATTGATTAGGTTCTTTTTCCATCTGGCTTTTAATTGAATTTAGCCAATAGAAGCTACTCCCAGGAGATGAGAGAGCAGAAGAAAGAAGTTTGTGATATTCATGGCCTATCCCTCTCTGCCAGGCTGTGGGCTGTCAGTGACTGCATTTCTTGTAGCAAAAGCTTAAACATCTGGGGAATGTCTTCTGAACTGATTTCTCTCTAGGTTCCTTAAATAAACCCTCACCCTTGCCCTCATGCTTACAAATGATAGTAGATTCCTGCTACTGCTGGCAACTGATTTCCCTTTATCCTTTTAACATCTTTGTAAATATCCCTTCATTAAACTCTCTTTACTCAGGTCTTTCGTGTATGCCCTCTGTAGATCTTCCCTGAATACATGGGGTAAGGCAGGGGAAACCTGAGGCATATACACCATATGCTGAAATATTTAGGAAACTTAAATCATTCTATCAAACTCTTTAAAGAATGTTCTTTTCTCTGAACTTGAACAAATGTAATGAACAAATGTAATGTTACAAATGACTTGGGTAAGCAGGTTTGAATATAGAATTGTTGGGCCCCATAAGTTCCAAGTTGGAATGTGGAGATACCTTGGCTTGCCTCTCTCTCTTCTCCTTTATATAAACACCACCCAGCACCTTGAGAAGCCTCATACATGTATGTGTAGACACCCCAGCTCATATGTTCAAGTTAGACACACAGCCATCTCTTGGACACTCTTTGAGCTTATGGGTTTGCATACTGGTTGTGTATTTTGCCTTAGGCAAGTTGAATCTTTTGAGGGGCCCTCACAGAAGTTCCAAGTGGATACAGACTATTTGGGCAGGAAATTTCACAGGTACCAGGTACCTGAAACATAGTCTAGAAAACTAGCTATGACTCCTGGAGGATACAATTCTTTGGTCCATAGTTTTTTTTTGTTTTTTTTTTTTTTTTCTCCCCATGGATAAGGATGAGGCTGGAAGAGGACTAAAATGCTAAAACATGGGGTCTTTCTTGGATAGTCTATAGTAGAATAGGTCAACTCTTTCAGGATCCTGGCTGATGTATCATATTTCACCCAGTAGGTTTCATAACTCAAGAAGGCAATGGATATTATTGGTGATGTCAACAGTTAACATAATATCTAAATCTTTTGGGCAGAGCTCTTAGTTTACTTCAAGATTTAAAAATTGAGGTAGACACAGAATTTTTCCTTTTGTCTTCTTTGAGTTTGAAATTTTAGCTAATAGTTATCATCATAAATATCTTGGAGAATGTACCACTTATTGCAAAGATAATTTTGTGCCAGACAGATATTTCTAATTTATTTTCAAATGAGTGGGCCTCCTTGAGATAGAAAATTTCTGTCAGAAACTCTACCAGGAACTCCAAGTGACAAAGAAAGAACACCTACTTAACTGGCTGATTTTCTCTGGTTTCAAAGAAATGCTGACTAAAGCAAAACAAGGTTTAGAAAATACTTGTATGGCTATTTCTCAGACATAAAGTCCTAAGATTTTAAATACTGTGATTTATTGGTAATTTGGAGTATTGCCTAAGAAAGGCTCCCCTGTCCAAAAACTTTGGTCAGTGTATCCATCTGTACTTCCATCTCTTCCCAGCAGAATTGAGACTATCAGCATTTACTCTGAGGTTATCAGTCAGTACCTTTGACAAATGGAGACTTGTCATCTAACACCACCAGTTTGAGATGGAGAGTACCCATCTGCCTTAGCGCTGTAACTCATGGTAGCTGGTCAGATACATAGTAACAAGCTAAGTTATTCAAAGTGGTGGACCGCTACTCTGAGCTTCCTTTATGGTTGGGGTGCACCCCACCCCCCCCCGCCCCCTCCCACCACCCCCCCACCCCCTCCCACCACCCCCCCCCCGCCCCCTCCCTCCCACCCCTCCACCCCTGTTAAAAAAGCCATGATAAGAGTGGGAGGGGAAGAACACCCAGTAGTTACCTCTGATTAAATGCAGCCCAGTGCTACTCTAAGTGTGGTCCGAGGACTGGCACTAGTCAGTAAATTGTAGGCCACTGACCCATGAGGACTTAAGCCTGTTTTCTATTTAACAAAAGATCAATAAAAATCAATTTGTCTTTTACCATAGGGAATTTGAGAGCTGCTCTGATTACACTGACCTGACTTATTTAATCATTTGTTCTTCTAAGGAAAAAAAAACCATTCTGCCTGAAAACCTCCTTTTCTAGAGGTTCACTAGACTGACACTGAACTCTGCTCAAATGCTACATGACTGAAAAATCTTCCCTATCCATACTATGTAAAACAATTTTCTCCCTCCTTTATTAGATTCTACCCCATTACCCTGCTCCTTTCCTTAGCACGCATTACCTCCTGACACTGTAATATAAATGAATTTGTATTGTCTCCCTCACTAGAGTGACAGCTTTACCAAGAGAAGTCTTTGCTCAAGCAGTATTTCCAGAGCCTGAGTAATAGCTGGTCCTTAGGAAGCTGGAATTGAACAGTTAATGAATGAATGAAGAATGTGAATGATCCAGATGTTTCCTCAGCCCTATAGACGAGTTTGTGTTCAGAGGAATAGTGTCTTGTTACTATTACTTTGCCATATTTGCTCTCCAGTCTGATGTGGCTTAGGGAAATTTGTACAAGGTTGGTAAAGACAGTGGTAACTAGGGAAGAGAATAATAACCAAAAAGTCAGTAGCATTCTACCCATGGTTTTCCTTGGTTCTGACCCCTGCACTATGGTTGTGCCAAATGCCATCATTAAGAGAATCTTCCTGAGGGAATGTGTGAAAACATCAGGAACAATTCAGCAGTTTTTCTGTAAATCTAAAATTGGTTCCAAAAAAAGTTTTAAAATGTTCACAGTGGGTATTTCTAGGTACAAGATCTCATGGGGTTTTATTTATTTATATTTATTTACCTCTCCATATTTTCCAAATTTTCTTCAATGACAATTTAATTCGTTTGAAATAGGAAAAAGTTGTAAGTTTAAATAAAAAATAAACGCCATCCACACATATGCATCTTGTAGGCTCAATCTTCGAAATAATAGAATGGTAAAAGATTAATCAAGTGTAATTTGAGGCTTATGCAGCAGGAAATACAGACTTAAAATCTTGATCAAATTTAAAATGTGATAATTTTTTTAACAAATTAGCATGATATTCCTTGAATAATAATTAAGTGAATGGAATAATGAAATAAGATATTTTTATAGAATGCATGCATTGTTATAAACTAAAACTCAGATATCAGAATAGACCATAAACAGAATAACTTATGGATATAGAGAAGTCAAAATAGTTTAACAATTACAATGGTATAAAAGCAAAATGCTTGATGATTCTGAAATTTAGAAATAGGCATCTAGAAAACAGTAACTCTGAAGAGAAAATAATGCAAAACGCCAGGCTGGATGAATTTCAAGCAGGAATCAAGATTGCCAGGAGAAATATCAACAACCTCAGAGATGTACTTGATACCACTCTAATGGCAGAAAGTGAAGAGGAACTAAAGAGCCTCTTGATGAAGGTGAAAGAGGAGAGTGAAAAAGCTGCGTTAAAACTCAACATTCAGAAAATGAAGATCATGGCATTCAGGACCATCACTTCATGCAAATAGATGAGGAAAAAGTGGGTACAATGACAGATTTTATTTTCTTGGGCTCCAAAATCACTGCTGATAGTGACTGCAGCTTTGAAATTAAAAGACACTTGCTCCTTGGAAGAAAAACTATGACCAACCTAGACAGCATATTAGAAAGCAGAGTTATCACTTTGCCAACAAAGGTCTGTCTAGTTAAAGCTATGGTTTTTCCAGTAGTCATGTATGGATGTGAGAGTTGGGCTATAATGAAAGCTGAGCACTGAAGAATTGATGCTTTTGAATGTGGTATTGGAGAAGACTCTTGAGAGTCCCTTGAACAGCAAGCAGATCAAACCAGTCAATCTTAAAGGAAATCAGTCCTGAATATTTATTCGAAGGACTGATGCTGAAGCTGAAGCTCAAATACTTTGGCTACCTGATGTGATGAGCCAACTCATTGGAAAAGACTCTGATGCTGGGAAAGATTGAGGGCTGGAGGAGAAGGAGGGCGACAGGGGATGAGATGGTTGGGGCACCACCGATTCGAAGGACATGAACTTGAGCAAACTCTGGGAGACAGTGAAGGACAGGGAAGCCTGGGATGCTGCAGTCCCTGGGGTTGCCAAGAGCTGAACACAACTTAGTGACCGAACAACGACAATAGTACTCCAAAGTAGCACAGTTCAGGACATCAGTGGAGTACCACATACTATTATGGAAACTGTATTTTGAAAGGAAGTAGTTGAAATTCAACTGGGAATTTTACCAAAAATGAGGTGAATATGGGATTCTGATTCAACATGACTTAGAATCTTTCTGGAATGTGCTAATTATGTGCCATGGGAGACCGAGAGGAAACATAAGGCAAAATCCCTGACTTACAGGAATTTAACAGATGTGTTAATAAGGCAATATGCACAGGAGCCCAGCAGAGACCCTCTGATGAAGAGATAAATGTGTTAACACATTCTGTATAATTAACACCATGGGCTGTCAACAAAGTGAGCAGTGTTGAGTAGAGTTACCAGGAACGGTTTCATAAAGAAGTAGACACCAAATCATCCACACAAATGTCCATTCATTTTAGCTGAAAAAAAGAGGAAGCAGAAGAGGGATTCCCAAAAGAAGATTTTAGACTCTTGGTCTGTACCTTTCAAATCAAAATGGTATATGGGAAGCTTGAATATTATGCTTAAAATATGTGCTCAGTAGCTCAGTCATATTTGACTCTTTGCAACCCTATGAACTGTAGCTCACCAGGCTCCTCTGTCCGTGGAATTCTCCAGGCAAGAATACTGAAGTGGGTTACCATTTCCTTCTCCAGGGGATCTTTCCAAATCCAGGGCTAGAACCCACATCTCCTGTGTCATCCTGCTTTGCAGGGGGATTCTTTTACTACTGAGCCACCAGGGAAGCCCAAGTTAAAAATATTCTGCCCCATATATCAGAGCACTAGAGTCTCTGTAGTTATGTACCATATTTAATATTTTTATTAATAATAATTATAACAATGATAAAAATAGAAATAATTAACATTATAGAGTGTTATTTTATAGTAAATAGTATGCAAATAATGTCATGCACATTTTCTCTATCCTGACAGTAACCATTAAATTTATCTGAGTTTCAAAGAAATTAGATAACTTGCTCAGTTCAATTAATTAGTAAGTGTTTGGAGTCCATTTTTGTCTGTTACTAACATTTGAAGTGATCTCAAATATGCTTTATTGCCTTTCTACTCTTTTGGGACTATCGTAAGTATGGAGGCATAAATCCAGTTCTGTATTAGATCAAGTAGAAATGAGATGGAGAGTCATGTGATACAGGCATTTGCTTCTTTCTACACTGAACCTAACCTAACCTTTCAGTTAGTGTGGTTTAATCACAGACGAGCTTACTTCTAAGGATCAGATTTCCTGTGGTTAGATACTGTTTGAGGTTATAACTTAAGATCACTGTCTTACTATCTCTGCATCTTTGTGTCCCTAAGAGGTAGTACTTATATAAGCTGTCTATGGTATGGAGAATTTGTCTTTATCATATAGGTTTTATTTTGGCTTGTCATAAATGGCTGGCTTCTGAAATTGTATCTAGGAGAAACTGAGTGATGCCATTCAGGTCAGTGGGTGTGTTGGAGAAGTCAGCGATTTGGGGCCATATCTTGAATCCACATTGGCATGCATGTACACCATTTCAGAAGGGCTTCCTAGGTGGCTCAGTGGCAAAGAATCTACCTGCTAATGCATGAGATGAGGAGACATAGGTTTGATCTCTGGTTTGGGAAGATCCCCTGGAGAAAGGAAATGGCAATCCACTCCAGTATTCATGCTGGAAAATTCCATGGACAGGGGAGTGTGGTGGGCTACAGTCCATGGGTTCACAAAGAGTTGGACATGACTGAGAGACTGAGCCTGCACACAAGCACACTATTTCAGAAGTAAACTAGTCTTAGACGTTTAAAATACATATTTGCATATGATTTCCATAAATATTCATTGTCCACATCAAAGGTGATTATAATTATCCTTCTACATTAGATCACACGAAGAAGGCTGGTAAATTTATAATTAAATATTTTCCCTGACACTGATTCCATCTTCTGACTCCCAATATCCCCTTTTCCACAGATGACTATCCATATCCTGACTGTAATTCCTCAGAGCCTCACGAGTGGAATGTCTCTCGCCGGCTCCCGGCACTCAGAGTTTAACATAATCCTGGGCCAGGTCTCTTAGCAACAATAATACATTCTATTAATCAACATAAAGTACTTTATGCCTCACCAACTGAAAAAGGAGGGACTTGTGCACACATACACAAAATTAAAACTCTATTTAGTTATGGAAAGTTATTAATAAGTTATTAATAAAGTCATGATTTCTATATGTCTATTTAAATATCTATATTTTAGAACATTATCTGTTAGCAGTATTTTATTTAGTCTATAATAAAATAAAATTTGCGAACCAGGATCCTTGGTATGGAAAGTAAAATCTGTAGAGATGCAAATACACTTTCATTTACTGATGGACTTTTTGTTATACAAGGGCCAACAATACCAATCCCCAGGCTTATTGTATGCTCAGCTGTGGGTAGAATATCTTCTTTGACCACACCAAAGCTATGTTGCATAACTATTTTTTCATGTTACTAATTAAATGTCAAAAGTGCTTTGAAATTATGTAAAGTATGTTAGTAACATAGACTTTATATTTTATAGAAAGATGTGAATTGGCATGCTTAAGCTTCATCAATGTGTTTGTCTTCATATTAAGGACAGGATAAAGTAAATGGATAAATGGATAGATGGAAGATACAAGAAGAAAGCAATGGTACCTAGAAGATGAGAGTAGTAGCAGTGTTAGTCACTTAGTCGTGCCCGACTCTTTGTCCGAGACCCCATGGACTATAGCCCGCCAGGCTCCTTTGTCCATGGGAGTCTCCAAGAGTACTGGAGTGGGTTGCCATTCCCTTCTCCAGGGGATCTTCCTGACCCAGGAATTAAACCTAGGTCTCCTACATTACAGGCAGATTCTTTACCATCTGAGCTACAGGGAAGCCCCAGATGATGAGAGATGATAGACAAATATATTTAAGATTAAAAATAACATTTCTGTATGCTTTTACATCTGATGTTTGCAAGAAACCTCTAACAATAACAATTTTCCATTTCAAAAGTAAGAAAACTGTAGTTGAAAGAAATTAATCACCCAATTCACAGAACTAGTGCCATCAGAAATCAAATCCATGTCTGTTCTCACACTGTTGGCCTCTCTAGCCCATCTTAACATCAGATTTTGTGTCAGAATAAGAGACAAACTTGATATTGTGACAAGTGAGAAGCAGAGTTGAGGCACAGGGTTCCATAAGAAAAGATGCAGTATAAGGGCCAGGGTTCACAGCCCTGACAGGGGGCATTTGGGAAAGGAAGGGGTACTCATGGGAAAAGTAACCCATGGATCTAAGCCATCTCAAAATTGTCTAGGATGAGTGCTTACCTGTAGTATAACCAAAAAAGAAGAAATGTGTGTTATGTGACATTAAAAGACAGTGTAGCCCAGCTCATTATATTATATTACATTGTGCATTGTATCACGATCTAGGTTTGCAGATCCATTGCTTATGAAATGTTTGCTACTTCCTCACACCTTTCACTCCACCCCCACCCCTAAAACTGCCTTTGCCAAGAATCAGTTTCTTAGTGAGGATTTATGATCATAGCTCTAAAGTGGTCTGTAGGGGAGCGCCAGAAGCTCATTTTCCCTGACACATCAAATATGTACACGCCACAAAATCAGCTACCTAGTGAGTTAAAACCCCGTAATTGCCATAGTGATGGGAAAATTCCTCAAGCAGATTTGGTTAGCCATAGTAATAAGACTTATAACCTTTATGAAGGCCTTTGGGCCCTAATTATTCAGCAGCTGCTGCCAGGGCTAAAACTAACCCACGTCTACAATAGTTAATTTACATTTCCCTTCCCCTGAAGCAGGCTATCTTACTCATGGTTGTACCTGACCTATTTCTGAAGCCCTCAGCCCCTATCAGTAACAAAACTCCCTCTCTTGTCTTCCAACTTGAAGAAGAAAAATTGTGATTAATAATATTTAACAAATCTAAAGACCTTTAAAAACATAAGATTAAAAAAACCATATAGAAGGATAAACTCTGGCTACTATCTAGCTGAGTAGTATTGATACATGATGTCATCAAGCAATTCCTTACTGGGTCAAATTTTGCCGTCTATGAGGTCGCACAGAGTCGGACACGACTGAAGTGACTTAGCAGCAGAGGCAGCAGCAAGAAGTCACTGCCATGAGAGGAGTTGCTTTGATAAAAGATCCGTCAAAGATGATTACCCAGACATTTCAGTTTGGTTAGAATCACCACCGTCTATTAGTTGCTTTTTGTGGGAATGTCAGATCTGAGAGTAGTTCCCTGGCATTTGTTGTCACACTGATTCGGCATCAGAGAAAGAAGTTCTCTGAAAGAACTGAGCACTTCTGTAACCATTTCTTCTGACTTTTTTCTTGCGGTGGAGATGTAGTTTGTAGGCTAGATCATTACTCAAAACATTGCACAGATGTTTTCTTGAATAATATACTCTCCAGCCCAAGGCTTAAGATGTTGTCAACTCCCATTGTTGCTGAAACAATGATCAGTATATTTTGGACCCTGGAATAGTATCTGTTAGCCGTAGTCAGGAGAATTAGAGTACAAGGATAGCACATCTCTTCCTTCTCAGATGTCTCTTCAAAAAACAGATGCTCTGTTTCCATTCAATATCACTTTCTTTCTTTCTTTTTTTAATTGACCAGGGAAAAGAAGGGGAAAATGAAGCTTGTTTTTGTTTCCTTTGGGGGAAATGCAGGAATGAGTATGAGTGAGGATGAATTCACTGACATATATCTGAGTGTACACATGTGCTTGCATACGTGTGTGGGTATGTGTGTACTATATATATATATATATATATATATATATGTATGGGGCCACCACTTCATGGGAAATAGATGGGGAAACAGTGGAAACAGTGCCAGACTTTATTTTTCTGGGCTCCAAAATCACTGCAGATGGTGACTGCAGCCATGAAATTAAAAGACACTTACTCCTTGGAAGGAAAGTTATGACCAACCTAGATAGCATATTCAAAAGCAGAGACATTACTTTGCCAACAAAGGTTCGTCTAGCCAAGGCTATGGTTTTTCCTGTGGTCATGGATGGATGTGAGAGTTGGACTGTGAAGAAGGCTGAGTGTGGAAGAATTGATGCTTTTGAACTGTGGTGTTGGAGAAGACCCTTGAGAGTCCTTTGGACTGCAAGGAGATCCAAGAAGTCCATTCTGAAGGAGATCAGCCCTGGGATTTCTTTGGAAGGAATGATGCTAAAGCTGAAACTCCAGTACTTTGGCTACCTCATGCGAAGAGTTGACTCATTGGAAAAGACTCTAATGCTGGGAGGGATTGGGGACAGGAGGAGAAGGGGACGACAGAGGATGAGATGGCTGGATGGCATCACCGACTCGATGGACGTGAGTCTCAGTGAACTCCGGGAGTTGGTGATGGACAGGGAGGCCTGGAGTGCTGTGATTCATGGGGTCTCAAAGAGTCGGACATGATTGAGCGACTGAACTGAACTGAACTAAACTGATTATATCTATTGAAAGGACTGGGTACCTTATAATTTATAAGGCCCAGTACAAAATTAAAACATGGGGCCCATTGTTAAAAAAATATTAAGAATTTTTTAAAATTAATTTTATTGGAGTATAGTTGCTTTACAATGTTGTGTTCATTTCTACCATACAGCAAAATTAATCAACCATATATATGTTAATATATATAGTGTATTATTAGTCGCTCAGTCATGTCCAATTCTTTTCAACTCCATGGAACTCTAGATTTGCCAGACTCCTCTGTCTGTGGGATTGTCCAGGCAAGAATACTGGAGTGGGTTGCCATTTATTACTCCAGGGGATCTTCCTGACCCAGTGATCAAACCTGGATCTCCTGCATTGCTGGAGAATTATTATTATTTTTTTTTTCAGGAGAAGTCTTTATCGTCTGTGCAACCAGGGAAGCCCTGTTAATACATATGCTGCTAAGTCGCTTCAGTCGTGTCCAACTCTGTGTGACCCCAGAGATGGCAGCCCACCAGGCTCCCCTATCCCTGGGATTCTCCAGGCAAGAACACTGGAGTGGGTTGCCGTTTCCTTCTCCAATGCATGAAAGTGAAAAGTGAAAGTGAAGTCGCTCAGTCGTGTCCAACTCCTAGCAACCCCATGGACTGCAGCCTACCAGGCTCCTCCGTCCATGGGATTTTCCAGGCAAGAGTACTGGAGTGCGGTGCCATTGCCTAAAACCCCTCCCTAATGAGACCATTAGGAAGCACAGGAAACTCTACTTGATACACTGTGTAAACTGAATGGGAAGGAAGTCCAGAAGGGATGGGAAAGTATTAAGAATTTAAGAGGGGTGACCACAGAGCATTAAACTAAGCCCTGGGCCCTCTTTGACTGTACTGGACACATATCCATAGAGCTTTTCCTGTCTTTTGACTTCTCAGTAAATAACTAGCCGGAGACTGGATCTCCCTTCTTTAGCTTGCTGAGATAAATGGCTCAAGTGAGATCTGTTAGAATTCAGCTAATTTCTAATGTTAAACCAGGGTGTTTGGAGATGGGGTGCGGGGAAAACAAGAAAGGCCCCTGGTTAATATGCAGCAAGAACCTTTTGTTGGGTGATGGTAAGCTGAATGCAAGAGGGAAAATAAGGCTGGTGCCGCCTTGTCAGTGATTTAATTATTTTCCCATCTACACTTGTTTTTGAAGCTTATCAGAGCAAAGTACTGTGGGCAGCCCAGCTGTCACTGTTATCATTGTGGCTCCGAGTGTTGTAGTCCTGATTCCCATTGTAATGCAATTAATCTTTTGCTTTGCGCTAATGGATGAACAAGCATATTTACTGCAGCATAAAATTCTAATTATTTTTTGAACAGATGCATAAAGGGAATGTAAATTAATGGCAAGTGACAATTGTGATAAATGCACACTATCTCTTTAAATGTCAGAGTTCCTGTGGTGTAGAGTGAGCCCATGCTTGGATGTAAAAGCTGCCCTACTCTGATCGACCTGTGTGAGGAGGCACAGTCACGCTCAGAATCTATTTTGAGAGAGTGACTTGTGCTTTTAGACTACAGCGCCTTCCCAGGTGGTGCTAGAGGTGAAGAACCCACCTGCCAATGCAGGAGACTTAAGAGATGTGGGTTTGATCCCTGGGTTGGGAATATCCCCTTTAGAAGGAAAAGGCAACCCACTCAGTATTCTTGCCTGGAGAATCTCTTGGACAGAGGAACCTGGTGGGTTAATGTCCACAGGGTTGCCAAGAGTTGGACATGACTGAAGCCGACTAAGCTCACTTGAGCTGGTGCTACTACTGTTTTTAAAATTTTTATTTTATTTATTATTACATGTTGTAACCCAGTTCCTATAAAAATAGCAAAAACTTATTAGTTGAGCTTTTTTTCTGTATTCATTACTGATGTATTTTCACAAAAATTATCTTATTACAAACTTTTAAAAATTGCAACAGTATGGAGAAACTTGACAACATAATTTGAGCAAAAGAGGCCCAATAAAAATAGCAGGGTTGTATGATTCTGTTAGGGGAAGCACACTGATTGAAACCACCCACCCTGGCCAGGCACCATAGTAACCATTTGCACAAGTTGTTTTATGACAGGAGATCCTGATAAGGAATAGGAACTAATAAGCCACCACCAACCGGAAGAGCTCGGGAAAGGTCGAAAGGAGACACCGCGTGTCCGTCCACTTCCCAGAATCCCTCTCGCTAGCATCCACCTTGGCTGAGCCATGCGTGCGCCACCAGGAAAGACTCTGAATTAGAATGACTGGCCAAAGACCACCCGGAAACTAATCCCATCACCATAAAACCCGAGACTGCGAGCCACGTGGCAGAGCTGTTCTCCTGGATTCCCTTACCCTACTGCTCTCCACCGGGTGCCCTTTCCTAATAAAATCTCTTGCTTTGTCAGCACATGTGTCTCCTCGGACAATTCATTTCCGAGTGTTAGACAAGAGCCCAGTTTCGGGCCCTGGAAGGGGTCCGTCCCCCTTCCTGCAACAATTCCATTTACATAAAATTCAGTGACACTCAGAAGTAGATTCTTCTGTGAGAGGTTAGTAAAATAGTTTCCTTTGGACTGTGGAGTGATTGGAAGTGGTGCTTCTGAGGTCTGTTTCTCAATCTGAGCACTGGTGTCACAGATGTTTTTATTGAATTATAAAATTGAGTATATACACTTTTCTTCATGAATATTACACTTCAATAACAATTTTAAGTAAAAGCTTTTTGTATTTTACCAATGATATTGATTTTAAAACTGAGATGCAGAGTGGTTAAACCACAGACCAAGGTGGAGAAGATAAAGGGCAGAAAAATCCTTTGAAACCCATGTGTCCTTTAATTTCAAGGAGCAGCTTCTTCCTACATCATAAGGTTGATGTCTCAGCTTTCCTGTCTCGCCACATACAGTGAGCATCCGCACTGAAAGAGTTTTAACACAGCTCTGGGTATTTCACCATAGAAGAAAGTGCTGGTGCAGCGGGGGTGAGTTGAGTCTCCAACTCCCCCCACCTCCACCACCACGTTAAATTCTATTTACAATATTATTTTCAACACAGGAAAAACAGATAGATTTGTGAGGGTGAAAACCGCTACTGTTGGCAAGATCGCTTTGCTGGTTCATCATTACTGGGGTGAAATGCTTTCCATCCATTATTGCTCTGTCTTCCAGATATGGTATTTCGTGTGCTAAATAGTCGTGATGCTACTGCTTTTGTGATGCACCAGTAGAGCTGTAAAAGATTTTGTTGGGAACAACCCCATTAAATTGTTATTCCCTTATGTGCATTTTTAGTACATCAAATTTCTATAACATGCCTCAAAGTCTGTTTCATACTGTCGTGCTCAGATTTCTGCCACATTTAGGCAACTCATCTCTTTCTTGTTTCTTTGTCCTTCTAAATGCCTCCATGCCCTTTTGATGACCTTTTCAATCTAGGTTTAGTACAGGGGTCCTGATAGGAATAACCCATGGATTGTTTGAGGTCTGTTCTTGTTAACCCCTTTCCTTAGCTCCCGTGTTTCATGCCAAAGCCCTGAGGAACTGTGAACAAACCTGCCTTAACTTACTGTAGGATTCCAGAAATTCTACCTGGCTTAGCTTCCTTCTATTTACCTACATTCTCCTGCATTTTCTACCCTCAGTCTTTGGTACGTTGGTATCCTATTTTCGCTTCTTGCTTTTTGGTTTCGTTTGAATTCAGTCATTCAGATTTCACATTGTCACCTTCATATAAACATTGCTGCTTGTATACCATGCATGCATGCTCAGTCGCTCAATCATGTGAGACCTCATGGACTTCAGCCTGCCAGGCTCCTCTGTCCATGGAATTTTTCAGACAAGAATACTGGTGGGTCACATTTTCCTCCTCCCAGAAATCTTCCCCACCCAGGGATCAAACCCATGTCTATTGCATCTCCTGAATTGGAAATGAGAGCATCTAGAATGAAAAGGAGGGCTTGCCCATTGGTTTAGCAGTAAAGAATCTGCCTGTAATGCAGCATACTCAGTTTCAATCCCTGGTTGGGACAGTCCCCTGGGGGATGGCTTGGCAACCCACTCCAGTATTCTTGCCTGAAGAATCCCATGAACAGAGGAGCCTAGGGGGCTACAGTCCACAGGGTTGCAAAGAGTTGGACATGACTGAAGTGACTGAGCACAGAATGACAAAGAGGACTGGATCTCAGTCAGTTTTCCTTCATTTTTGATGATCTCCTTCAATTTCAGAGAATCCTATCATTGCAATTTGGGATATTAGGCTGTGTCCATGAAAACTCACAGAACTCCAAGCAAAGTTGGATCCTATTTACACCTCAGTAGTAAGTAGAAATTACTGGAAAAGGACTTCTGTTTGGATTGGCTGTTCCATTCAGAGAAATGAGCCAAGCAGAGTCAAGTGGTTGCAAAAGTACCTCATAATGCCCTAATAAAAAGTGCAAAATAAAGTACTACACTGGAATGGAAATCATTTCACAAATAAAATGGCTCTATTACTTTTCGTGGAGTTCTTGACTTTTCAGCCTTTCTACTGAGAACTCATCAGAGTGAAAATAAATTCTTTCATCTCCTACTTTTTAACATTTCAAATTAATTTAGGAGTGCTGAGGAAAAATGAATAATAATCCTCTTAGTTGGAAAAATCCTGAATTGCAAATCTTTTTATCTTTGCTCTGTCATATAAAAAAACCTAATGTATATATATGCCATATATTTTATATTCTTTGATATATTTGTATGTTGATAGTGTGATTTAAAATATAAAACACTGATGGTTTAGCTAACATTGTAATTTATATGTGAGCTCAGTCACTCAGTTGTGTCTGAGTGACTCTGTGAACCCATAGACTTTAGCTTGCCAAACTCCTCTGTCCATGGACTTTTCTAGGTAAGAATACTGGAATGGGTTGCCATTTCCTACTTCAGGAGATCTTTGACACCTCCTGCATTGGCAGACGGATTCTTTACCACTGAGCCACCTGAGAAGTCCAGATAATTCATATACAACAGTATTATTCAAAATATTAGAATACTAATGTAGTTATAAATTTGAACAAAGGTACTTAAATGCTATTTGTAGAGTTTTTAATAACAAGAAATGTGCTGAATATGATGCTAAATGGAAAAACACAAGATAAAATGTTGTATATACAATTTGAGCATATCTATACCTTCTAAACTTCTACAATAAGCATATATTTCACTGATAATAGGGGGCGTTCCCCAATGGCTTAGTAGGGTAAAGAATCCACCTGCAATGCAGGAGCAGCAAGAGACGCAGGTTTGATCTTTGGGTCAGGAAGATCCCCTGGGGGAGGAAATGGCACCCCACTCCATTATTCTTGCCTGAAAAATCCCATGAAAGGAGGAGCCTGGTGGGCTACATTCCAAAGGGTCACAAAGAGTTTGACAGGACTGACTGAGCATGCATAGCAAGAAGATGCACATTGATGATACACAGGAAAAAAATAACAAGCAAAAATCATTGCTTTTAATGTTTAGAAATAAAAAATAATTATTGCCAATTCTTAATGAGTTGTCACTACAAAAAAAGATCAGACTGTGCTTTGATACTGAATCAGGCCAAGTATTTTAGTTTTGCAAATAACTTATTGGTAAACAGGTCAGAGCTAATCCCCCTAATTTGCATTTGCATTGTCCTCTTTAAAGACAGAAGTCAAAGATATTAACTCTTCACCAGCCACACCTCGAAGACTCATTACTCAGGCAACCAGAACTCAGTGGAGAATACAGAGCTTCTCTCATGTAAAATTACATAAACAGTATATATATTTTAGAAATATAAGTCATTAGTCTTACACATTAAATGTTTATCAGACACATTTAGTTGGAATCTAAATTGGACCCAAGTTGAGAGAAAAGGAGCTGAGAAATGAATGTCACAATTCTGGACAGTAATCTCAGTTGAAATTTCTATATGTCTTAAGAACTCGTGCAAAATAACTGGTTATATTTGATGGAGAGTTGGTACCTTGGTGATTGCACTTTGAAGAAGTCTTCCTGAGAGCATCCCCTGAAGGAACCCTGTGCTGCTCTAGTTAGGCCCTCCCTGAAGCAGATTCCTTACATAAAGTAGACATAAGTGGGACTTTGAGGATGGTATTATGTTCTGCATTTGAGTGCTGAACCACTTGCCCCTCCATACACTAGTCTTCCACCAGTGGTTAAAATTGGAGAGTCAAAATGAACTGGCCCTTCTATGTGAAGGGGAGGCTTATTTTCTTTTTATTTCTGTTTGATTGGAATGCTCAGTGTCTGAAAGAAGAGGATGAATCGAGAAAGTTTAGTGAGCTAGAATCTCATTGAACAGACATTCTTAGATCACTTTATTCCCGGTTTTCTTTTGCAGAATGGAATTCTTTGCTATGGTTAGAATTGATTATTAAATGGATTTTCATGTTCATGGCTCATAGACTGTTATTGCCAGGCTTAGTTAGAGGTCTCAAGTGCTTTCTTTTTGGCTGTCTTTTTCAATAAAGGGGTCCTCCTGGTGGCTTCAATGCAGGAGACCCGGCTTTGATCCCTGAGTCAGGAAGATACCCTGGAGAAGGGAATAGCTACCCACTCCAGGATTCTTATCTAAAAAATTCCATGAACAGAGGAGCCTGTAGTCCATGGGGTCGCAGAGTAGGACACAACTGAGAGACTAACATTTTCACTTTTTTACTTCATAAAAGTTATATTTTCATTTCAAGATCAACTGCTAAAATAGTGACTGGGAAGATAGAGTGTGAATGGTTCCCCTTCTAGAACATTTCTTTGCAGGTCTAGTTATGGCAGAATGATTTGACTGCATAAATTTTCTACATTAGAGACTATGTGCTTAGCCACAATAGTCTAATCATTTAGAAATTAGAAGGAAGCTAACCAAGAGACTATGGCCCTTGGGTGGTTTTAAAAACATAGAAAACAAAAGCTTCTTTTATAATCTGAAGAAATTTATGATTTAGTAGAGAAGTGAATAGTAAGTAGGCAAAAAGTACTTTCAGTATGCTTCATGACTAACAGGGAACTCCTAATATTTTTTTTTTAGTTAATGCCAGTACTTTACTAGAATCTGCTTGGCATGCTGACTAGATAGAGCAGAGGCTAAATGGATCAACTCTGCAGTGGTTACTCATTTATACATACAGGCTGAGTGATAGATTTTCAAATAAACAAATATCTAGTTTTCAAAGTCTCGGATACAATCCTCAAAGTACAGCAGGATAATAGATTTGTTGAACACAGTGATGAATTATCAAGCAAGGCAGAGAACATTCTTCAGAAATGTGGAATAGGAAGTAGAAATAAGGTATTCTGTATGAGCTAAGTAAAAAGATAGTTTGTTGTATCAAACATATTTCCTTAATTTTGCAGATGACCTCTTGGGCTCATGCCAGATTCAGAGAGCTGCACGTGACAATTCAGTTCAACTAAGCAGATCACTTGCTTTGAGCATCAACTTTTTGCCTGCTTCTAAGTTAGATGCCAGGGATTCCATTACTGAAAAAAATCAGGGATCTTATCTCTGGGAGCTTATAGACTAGGGTAGTGACAGAACCATTAGGAGAGTGTGTACCTGATTATTTTTGACTTGATCAAAGCTACATTCTGCAAATGGTAAATTCAAAATGAATATATTTTAAGCCTCTTGTGAGTATTCAGTATACATATTTGCAGAAAAATACAACTATCTTCAGATGAGCAGCTATTTCATGGGTGCAGTCACCATCCACAGTGATTTTCAAGCCCCCCAAAATAAAGTCTGTCACTGTTTCCATTGTTTCCCCATCTATTTCCCATGAAGTGTTGGAACTGGATGCCATGATGTTAGTTTTTTGAATGTTAAGTTTTAAGCCAGCTTTTTCACGCTCCTCTTTCACTTTCATCAAGAGGTTCTTTAACTCCTCTTTGCTTTCTGTCATTAGGATGGTGTCATCTGCATATCTGAGGTTATTTATATTTCTTCCAGCAATCTTGATTTCAGCTTGTGCTTCATCCAGCCTGGCATTTCACATGATTTACCCTGCATAGAAGTTAAACAAGCAGGGTGACAGTATATAGTCTTGATGTACTCCTTTCCCAATTTTGAACCAGTCAGTTGTTCCATGTAAGGTTCGAACTGTTACTTCTTGACCTGCATACAGGTTTCTCAGGAGACAGGTAAGGTGGTCAGGTATACCCATCTCTTTAAGAATTTCCCACAGTTTGTTGTGATCCATACAGTCAAAGTCTTTCAAGGAGTCAATGAAGCAGAAGTAGATGTTTTTCTGGAATTCTGTTGTTTTCTCTATGATCCAATGGATGTTGACAATTTGATGTCTTGTTCCTCCGCCTTTTCTAAGTTCAGCTTGTACATCTGGAAGTTCTCAGTGCATGTACTATTGAAATCTAGCTTGAAGAATTTGAATATAAGCCTACTAACATCCAAAAAGAGTGTAATTTTCCAGTACTTTGAACATTCTTTGGCACTGCCCCTCTTTGGGGCTGGAATAAAAAACTGATATCTTCCAGTCCTGTGGCCACTGCTGAATTTTTCAAATTTGCTGACATATTGAATGCATCACTTTAACAGCATCATATTTTAGGATTTGAAATAGTTCAGCTGGAATTCCCTCACCTCCACTAACTTTGTCCATAATAATGCTTCCTAAGGCCCACTCTAGAACGTCTGTCTCTAGGTGAGTGACCACACCATTGTGGTTATCTGGGTCATTAAGACCTTTGTTTTGTATAGTTTTTCTGTGTATTCTTGTCACCTCTTCTTAATCTCTTCTCCTTCTGTAAGCTCCTTACAACTTCTGTCCTTCATCGTGCCCATCTTTGCAGGAAATGTTCCCTTGATTGTTCCAATTTTCTTGAAGAGATCTCTAGTCTTTCCCATTCTATTGTTTTCCTCTACTTCTTTGCTTTGTTCATTTAAGAAGGGCTTCCATGATGGCTCACTGGGTAAAGAATCTGCCAGCAATACAGGAGACACAGAAGACATTAGTTTGATCCCTGAGTGAGGAAGATCCCCTGGAGCAGGAAAATTGCAACACACTCCAGTATCCTCTCCTGGGAAATCCCATGGACTAAGGAGCCTGGAGGGCTAATGTCCAAAAAGTCACAAAGAGTCAGACATGACTAAGGTATAGTCATGGCCCACTTAAAAAAAAAAAAAGATAAGCAGCAGGAAATTTTTGCCTGAGAATAGTTTAGTATTTGATTTCATTTTCTGATGACATAATATAAGCTATGCCCACAGTTTCTGTTCTTCATTAATTCTTTTACAAATCAGTCCTCATAAAATGCAAATTTCAAACTAATTCTTTTTTCTTTCTCTTTTCCCTACAACTTTTGAAACATAATATAGAGTCTTACATCTGTATAATTAGTCTTTGGGGGAGTGTCATCTTTATTTTATCACATCTGATTCATATGTTCCAAGTTCATGGTACCCCTCAGGAAATCTGCTTTATAAGAACTGTGGCAGTATCAAAACATCTATCTTTCACCCATCCTATGGGTTTAAGATTGAACTTCTGAAATATAACCTCCAGAGCAGATGCCAAACACCAAGGCCTAACCTCAATATCGTATAATGGAATGACGGTCAATGGATTATGGTAGGGGATCAGAATTTGTCTCTATTTTTGTGACACTGTGATTTTAGAGGAATCTTTCTCCTCCTCTTCTGTAACATTTTTTCATTTAGTGTCTTTCCCTGGAGCTGTGTGTAAAGAAGCACTCTTGCCTTACAGCTCTTTTTTTTTTTTTGCCTCACTCTCAGCAATGCTTAACCAACTGGCGTGTGAATAAGAGGGTAAATCATTTAACTGTGTAAAAAGATGAGTGTTCACATGGGAATCTTACAACACTTAAAATAACTCTTCTAGAAGATTTTTTACTGATGTGGACTTTGGAGCTATAGACGTGAATTTGAGACATGGAAATAAAATACTGAGAAGCCATTTATGAACTGTTTTTGAGTTACAAAGGGCATAGCAATAGGTTCGGCCATTTATGAGACTAGCAAGTAAAGCCATATTCCAGACTGGCCTCTAAAAGAGCCCTCTAAGTACAGTCTACTAACGCTTGTCACATGAAAGAGCTGTCTCCCTTTTACATTCTTGCTGTCTCATAAACTATGACAAATACACACGAAAATTCTTTAAGGAATTTGAGGAAAAAATATGTAGATACTTCATAAACAAGTTCATCATTCAGTTTTTGAAATGATTCACAAAAAAAAGTTTATATAGCAAAAGTTATTTTTATATAATTAGAAAAATGTGTAATTCATAAATGTTGAGATCCAAAGAGACAAATTTGACATTTCTGGGAAGGCAAATTGGATAGATTTTTCATGTAACAGATGCAACAGATACATGGAGTCATTCATAATCTGTTGAGTTCCTATTATCTTTACATTCATTTTTTATTTTGTTCATTTGTTCAACAAGCGCTATGTACTTGAGAATTGTGCTAAGTTCTGGAATACCTGTGAGCCATGAGCCAATACCAAGATGGTGCCTGGCTTCATATATCTTATAATTATGTCCAAATATCTCCACCAAAAATCAAGGGAGAAAGTCAAATATACAGTTCTTGCTGTATAGCAGAGGAAATGAATACAATAAGGATGATGTGCTGTGATGTTAGAGGGACATAAGAGTTAACATGGTAATATTGTAGAGAAATCGTTCAGTTTGAGGATTTCACAGAAAGCACTCTGGAAGAGGTGGACTGTGTCATGAAAAATATCTTGAGAGACCATATGGTACGCTCACTCCTTCATTCAGTTAGTAAACGCTGGCTGCCACATTTGAACTAGGGGGCTAGTCACAGGAGAACCTAGGAAGGAATAAGACAAACACATGCACTCTGAGGAATTTCATAGTCTGGTACACCTAGTTTATGGATACAGCCATGAAAGGAAAACAAATTACAATAAAAGTTCTCTGGGAACTTACAGAGAAAGGAATATCACTATCAGAGAAAATGGAGTGATTGGGAAGAGTTACAAGGAAAGGGTCCTTATATCCAAGTCTTAAAAAAAGATATCAGATCAGATCAGATCGATCAGTCGCTCAGTCATGTCCGACTCTTTGTGACCCCATGAATCGCAGCACGCCAGGCCTCCCTGTCCATCACCAACCCCTGGAGTTCACTCAGACTCACATCCATCGAGTCAGTGATGCCATCCAGCCATCTCATCCTCTGCCGTCCCCTTCTCCTCCTGCCCCCAATCCCTCCCAGCATCAGAGTCTTTTCCAATGAGTCAACTCTTCATATGAGGTGGCCAAAGTACTGGAGTTTCAGCTTTAGCATCCTTCCTTCCAAAGAAATCCCAGAGCTGATCTCCTTCAGAATGGACTGGTTGGATCTCCTTGCAGTCCAAGGGACTCTCAAGAGTCTTCTCCAACACCACAGTTCTGAAAGGTGAAGAGAAGCAGACAGGTTACAGACCACAGGCTCCAAGACATGACATGGTGGTAAAAATCACTGAGTTTTCTTTCTTCCTATGTATCCCAGACTTAGAGATGAGGAAGCTAGAAATACAGCCAGTGGGTACCTACAAATTGAAAAAAAAAAAGAAAAGCCCAACAAATCATGCCAGTAAGACCAAAATCTTTTAGACAATAGGTGCTCTGTTCTAGCCAAATACTACAGAGAAAACTGTAACTTTTCCTCTTGCCTCTACTGACAACAGCAAAATCTGAGAGAAAAGTCAGGAGTTCCACGTTCACCAGGTTATAACAATGTATGCCAACCACCCCACCACCGCCGCCACCAAGGAGTTGTCAGAGAAGGCTGAATACAGAGCCAAGACATTGACCCCATCCTCCCAGCTGGATAGTGTCAAAAGAGGGCTGGTGTGGCTTTAGGACTTTCACCATTGTCCAGCAGTGAAAAGGCCACCTCCTTGGTGACCTCCAAGGTCACCTCAGTGATGGCTACAAGGGCAGCAGCAGTGAGGCCCACAGGTGCCTCTCAAAGTCTCTCCTAAACAGAGCTCTGCTGGGGAGCCGGAACTCTGAATTCCACCAAGCAGGAAGGAGGCGCTACCCTTCAAGTATCAACAAAGGGTTAGTGGAGACCTTAGATTCTATTTCTACTTGACTATAACTCTTTCTTCTTCTGCCAGAATACTGTTCAAAGAAGACAGTGATACAGTTTCATGGAGTATGCAATGCAGGAAGGCTTTAAGTGGTTAAAAATTGGCTTCTTAGGGCTATATTTTAAACAATGATGAATATGTAAAATTTAAGTCTGGTGCTGGTGGGCTTTTAAGCTAAAAAAAAAAAAACACTGTGAAGAAGTAAGAACATAGGGCTGCTTTTCAGGGGTGATTTTTAAGCCATTTATATAATAAAATGCATCAATGAGCCATAGCAAATATGCTTGAAGCAAAAGAACAACTTGAAAGTATCAGCAGAGACATAGAAAATATAAAGAATGAATGGAAAATTTAGAACCTAGAAATAATCAATAACCACAATTATAACTGTGTGGATGGAAATGAGATCATCCAGGAAAAAAAAAAAAATCAGTGAATTTTAACATAAAACTAGAAATCAACCACCTGAAAAATCAGACAGAAAATAAATAGAAAAAAAAAAAAAATAATAACCTTCAGGGACCTACCTGACAACTATAAGAGAAATCTAACAGACACATCATTGGAATTCTTGAAGAAAATGAGAAAGAAGATGGACTGGAAAAAGAACTTGAAGAGATAATGGATAGAAAAATCCTCAAATTAGGCAAAAGTTATAAACCTAGACTCAAGAAGCTAAGCATACATACTCCAAAGAGGTGAGATTAAAAAAAGAAAAAAAAAACCAGACACAACATAAACTTCTGACCAGTAAAACAAAGAAAAGTCTTGAGAACAATAAGAGAGAAATGACATCTTACAGGGGAAAACAATTTGAATACTTGTAAAACATGGAGCCAAAAGAAAGCAGCATAATAATTTTTCAAGTGCTTACTGAAAAGAACTACCAATCAGAAATTATATATCTAGCCAAATACCCTTCGGGAATGCAGAGGAAACTAGACATTTTAAGATGAAGAAAAACTAAAAATTTGTCACCATCAGGCCTACATTAAAAAATGACTGAAGAAGGTTTTCCAAACAGAAATAAGATGAATGATGGATGAAGGAAGCGTGGAACATCAAAAAAGGGAGGAAAAGCAGCTGAAAGAGTAAAAAGAATGAGTAAGTTCATACCTGTTCCTTCTCCTTTTGTGTTTTCCAAATTATGTTTGTTACATGGAACTAAAATTATAACACATTTTTGTTTTTCTCAATGTAAGTAAAGGAAATATTTATGAAAATTACATTACAAATGGGAGAGGCAGAGTACGCTTCACTTGAATGGTAATATATTGACACCAGAAGACTGTGATAAAATGTCATACTTATGATTGAATGCTGAAGACAGTAAAAATATTCTTTATCTACCTACCTATTGACTGATCTAATATATATATGTAAAAATATACACAAAAACTCGATAGAAAATCAATATGGAGTCTAAAAAATGTTCATTTAATTCACAGCAGAATAAGAAAAAGACAATTTAAAACAGGGAGTAAAAACAGGAAAGAATATCAAATAATAGACAAGCCCTAATATATCAATAATTGTATTAAGTGTTGATGGTAAATTTAAATTCAGTAATTGAGGAACAGATGTGGAAGGGTGGGTTAAAAAGCTTAACCCAACTATGTGATTCCCACAAAAAATTCATCTCAAATAGAACAATATGAATAAATTGAGAGAAAAAGTGAAAAAAATTTATATCATGCAAACATGAATTAAAAGAAAAAGAGTGTCTATATTGATACCAGATAAAGTAGATGTTAGAGTAAAGAAAATTACCGGAGTCAGATAAGAACACTACATAATAACGAAAGGAAAGTCCCCCATAAAAGACATGTGTGTGTACCAAACAACAGAACTTCAAAATACGTGAAGTAAAAATTGTATAACTAAAAGGAAAAATAGACAAAAATTAATCTTATAGCTGAAGGCCGTGGTTTTACTCTCTCAGCAACTGAAAGAAAATTAGGTGGAAAATCAACAAGTTGTGTCTGACTCTTTGCAACCCTGTGGACTGTAGCCCACCAGGCTGCTCTGTGCATGGGAATTTCCCAGGCAAGAACACTGGAGTGGGTAGCCTTTTCCTTCTCCAGGGGATCTTCCTGACCCAGGAACTGAACCTGGGTCTCTTGCATTGAAGGCGTATTCTTTACCGTCTGAGCCACCAGGGAAGCTCTATCCTTAAGTTGATAGAAATATTTTATGTCTTGCCTGCATCAATGTCAATATCCTATTTATGATATCATACTAGTTTTGTATGGTGTTATCATTGGGAGAGATTGATAAAGGATACATAGGGTCTCTCTGTATTATCTTACAAAATCACATGAATCTACAATTATGTCAAATTAAAAAGGTTAGTTCTAACAAGTACAAAATGATAGGAAAACATGTCTAGGAAAGAAGGGCATTACATCTCGAGGTAAAACAGACATTAATAACATTTTAGGAAGAATTTGAAGGATGTGGAATAGTAGTGAGATGATTGCTTAACAAATGACATAGGAAAGTGATTCCAGACTTAAATTGGGAGAGTGTGTCATGGTCTCTATTCAGAAATAGTACACTGTTTAGCGGGGGACATAGAGTAGCAGAATTAGAAGAAATAACCTTGAAAGCTAAGTTAGTTTTATTTAGAAAATAAAATCTGGAAATTAGAATTAAACTAGAATATCCTGGCATTATCTTGATATCCTTCAAATTGATTAATTTAGAATGATTGCATATTAGCAGAACTTGCTGTGCTAAAACCAATGCTTAGTCCCCTTTGTTTATTATATAAAGCCATACAAAGTATATAACACTTTAATATCATTTTGTATCTTTCTGAACCACGAGATAGAGTATGAACCAATTATCTAATCTTCTTATAGTGTTAACAGTTAAATTAATGGTGCATAAAAAGAATGTAGTCATTTATTTACACTAAATTGTGAGAAACAAAATTGTGACTGATGACTGCTTAAAATGTGCTTTTAAGTGCATTTTCTGGCTTTAAGACGTCCAGATAAAAACGACGACATTGGCTCTGTCTACATCAAAGTGAATAAATCAATCCACTCTTAATGGGCTGAATTTGCAATCCCCAAATTAGTCTTCCTAAACTACATGACTCCCTACTCCGCAGTGAAGCTGGCCAACAAGGTACCTTTGGTCAAGTTACAGAGTTTCACTCCTCAGAACTGTGCTGACTATTCTAATGTAGAATGGAATTCGGTGTAACCAGCCCACTGCTCTTTAGAATTTGCAATGTTAGCAGGAGCACAGTGTATTTTGTAGGTAAAGTCAGCAATTGTAGCACTAAACTGCACTTTGAAACAAATGGCAGAGTGGCACTTTTGAGACCATAACTGCTGATATAACTTTCTGCTCTCTAAGCATAGGTCAAACCTGAGAATCAAAACCAGAGGGAAATGTTAGGAGAAGCAGCCATGAATTTCATGCTTACTTGACTATGAGCCTTAAGTTAAATTTTATCTTCCCTTTGAAAGAGGAATCTACATGTCATTGTGTTTGTGTAAATAAAATTATATATAGCATATATAATCTATAAGTATATATATATATATTTTAAATTTTATTTTATTTTTAAACTTTACATAATTGTATTAGTTTTGCCAAATATCAAAATGAATCCATCACAGGTATACATGTGTTCCCCATCCTGAACCCTCCTCCCTCCTCCCTCTCCATACCATCCCTCTGGGTCGTCCCAGTGCACTAGCCCCAAGCATCCAGTATCGTGCATCGAACCTGGACTAGCATCTCATTTCATACATGATATTTTACCTGTTTCAATGCCATTCTCCCAAATCTTCCCACCCTCTCCCTCTCCCATAGAGTCCATAGGACCGTAAGTATATATTTAAAACATGTATGTGCATGTGCTCAGTCCCTTTAGCCATGTCTGACTCTGTGTCCCCAAAGACTATAGCCTGTCAGGCTCCTCTGTCTATGGGATTTTCCCTTGCATCTCCTGCATTGCAGGCAATTTCTTTACCACTGAGCCATGAAAGAAGCAAAAAAGCTATACATACACACATACACACAGATACGCACAAACAATATAAGCTTTCAACATGTAAGGGGCATATACTTCTCATACTTTCATGCCCAGTTACACTAATAATAAATATAAAGTGCATGCATGTATGCTAAGTTGCTTCAGTCGTGTCTGACTCTCTGAGACTCCATGGACTGTAGCCTGCCAGGCTCCTCTATCCTTGGGATTCTCCAGGCAAGAATACTGGAGTGGGTTGCTGTGCCCTCCTCCAGGGGATCTTCCCGACCCGGGGATTGAACCTGCATCTCTTATGTCTCCTTCATTGGAAGGTGGGTTCTTTACCACTAGTAAAGTACCCACATATAAAGGAGGGTTTAAGAAAGTAATACAGAAGTAGAAAATTATTAATTTTAATGAAAACTTGTGGTATTTAAAATTAAGTGAACTGAATGGTGATTTGCTGTGGGGAACATACAGTATATATTATCAGAATAGTATATATTATTAGAACATATAGTATATATTATCAGAATACCTAGGAGTGATTTGTGGATCCTCTTCTTAGTATCTATTACATCCAAACTGCGGTCCGTGGGCCAGCAGCCTCAGTGTATTTGAGGGTGTGTTAGAAAGGCTTATTCTCAAACCCAACCTCAGACCCCGTGAATCAGAATCTGAATAATAACACGATCTCCAGGTGGTTTTGTTTGTGCATTACATTTAGAAGCACTGCTCTGAGTTGTGTATTCTCAATCCTTGTACTGGGGTTAATATCTTTAGTGCAGGAAGTCTGTGAGTGACAATATAGTAACATATGTGAAAGTGCCCTTTCAAGGAGAGAAGCAGCTTGAATTGAAATAGAAATGGAAAGCACAGTGAAGGGAGGCTGAGTTCGTCTCTGAACAGGCATCAGGTTGAGCCAGTCACTGAACTGTCTGTTTCGGCTCCACTTCTCTGTGACGTTGGGGCCCTTCCTTTGCCAGCTGCCTTGCTCTAAGTTCCTGCCAATGGGGAGCAGTTGTAGGAAATTGAAAATCAGGAGGAGGGCAGAAAGGACTAGTTCTTTCCTTCATCTTTGTTCCTGTCCGCCTCATCTCAGCATCTCGGAAACATCCTTCACCTCGGTAGCAGCTGCTGTTTCCAGCCTCTAGCTTCCTTTGTTTTTTAAAAGTCTTCTCCACGTTTTTGTAACTCCAAGTGCTGCCCCATATTCCCCCAGCCTTAAGGATGGCAGCTACTTTCTTCTGTCATCATCTCTTTTTCATTTAGTGCTTTCTTTTACTTTTCAGTCCTTGGATACATGTGTTAAGAAATTGCCTATATTAAATTATATCTATTGAAATGCACAGTCTGGCTTTGGTGTTCTTGAACAGATCTTAACTGATATGAAGGCCAAAAAGCTGGAATAGCTAATTATAATACCTGGTGTTTTGTTTTTGTTTTCTTTTTTTTTTTTAATTTAATTATATTTTTTAACCTTACAATATTTTATTGGTTTTGCCATATATCGAACTGAATCCACCACAGGTATACATGTGTTCCCCATCCTGAACCCTCCTCCCTCCTCCCTCCCCATACCATCCCTCTGGGTCGTCCCATTGCACCAGCCCCAAGCATCCAGTATCGTGCATCAAACCTGGACTGGCGACTCGTTTCATATATGATATTATACATATTTCAATGCCATTCTCCCAAATCATCCCACCCTCTCCCTCTCCCACAGAGTCCAAAAGACTGTTCTATACATCAGTGTCTCTTTTGCTGTCTCGTATACAGGGTTATTGTTACCATCTTTCTAAATTTCATATATATGCATTAGTATACTGTATTGGTGTTTTTCTTTCTGGCTTACTTCACTCTGTATAATAGGCTCCAGTTTCATCCACCTCATTAGAACTGATTCAAATGTATTCTTTTTAATGGCTGAGTAATACTCCATTGTTTATATGTACCACAGCTTTCTTATCCATTCATCGGCTGATGGACATCTAGGTTGCTTTCATGTCCTGGCTATTATAAACAGTGCTGCGATGAACAGTGGGGTACACATGTCTCTTTCAATTCTGGTTTCCTCAGTGTGTATGCCCAGCAGTGGGATTGCTGGATCATAAGGCAGTTCTATTTCCAGTTTTTTAAGGAATCTCCACACTGTTCTCCATAGTGGCTGTACTAGTTTGCATTCCCAGCAACAGTGTAAGAGGATTTCCCTTTTCTCCACACCCTCTCCAGCATTTATTGCTTGTAGACTTTTGGATCGCAGCCATTCTGACTGGCGTGAAATGGTACCTCATTGTGGTTTTGATTTGCATTTCTCTGATAATGAGTGATGTTGAGCATCTTTTCATGTGTTTGTTAGCCATCTGTATGTCTTCTTTGGAGAAATGTCTATTTAGTTCTTCGGCTCATTTTTTGATTGGGTCATTTATTTTTCTGGGATTGAGCTGTAGGAGATGCTTGTATATTTTTGAGATTAGTTGTTTGTCAGTTGCTTCATTTGCTATTATTTTCTCCAATTCTGAAGGCTGTCTTTTCACCTTGCTTATAGTTTCCTTTGTTGTGCAGAAGCTTTTAAGTTTAATTAGGTCCCATTTGTTTATTTTTGCTTTTATTTCCAATATTCTAGGAGGTGAGTCATAGAGGATCCTGCTGTGATGTGGTGCTGGGAAAACTGGTCAACCACTTGTAAAAGAATGAAACTAGAGCATTTTCTAACACCATACACAAAAATAAACTCAAAATGGATTAAAGATCTAAATGTAAGACCAGATACTATAAAACTCCTAGAGAACATAGGCAAAACACTCTCCGAAATACCTGGTGTTTAAATGTATTTTTTTCACAATGCCTTAAAATGAATCATGACTCTGTACTTATGTACAGATTCATGTACATAACCTGTACATAGTCATGTACATAATTCATGTACATAAAATTTTTTAGGATTTTTAGGATTGTAAAATTTCTCCACTGTTTCACATAATATTTTATAACTTTGTGATATCCCTTAACAAATTCTTTGCTATACACTCACTAACCCAGAATTGATAATGCCAAGAATAAAAAGGACAGTGACTGACATTTATCAAGCACCTTATTCCAGGCACTTTAAATGGATTTTACATTTAATCCTTACCTAGAGTTTTTATTATAATCCTAATTTGACAGATGAGGACACTGAGGCTCCAATAGATTAAGTAACTTGTCTAAAATCACACAGCCAGAAGGAGGAGCCAAGATGGCGGAGGAGTAGGACAGGGAGAACACTTTCTCCCCCACAAATTTATCAAAAGAGCATTTAAACGTCGAGTAAATTCCACAAAACAACTTCTGAATGCCAGCAGAGGACATCAGGCACCCAGAAAAGCAACCCAACTCTTTGAAAGGAGGTAGGAAAAAATATAAAAGACAAAAAAAGAGACAAAAGAGGGAGGGACGGAGTTCCGTTCCGGGAAGGGAGTCTTAAAAAGAGAGAAGTTTCCAAACACCAGGAAACCTTCTCACTGCCGAATCTGTGCCAAGCTTTGGAAGCACAGAGGGCAACATAACAGGGAGAAAAAATAAACAAGTAAAACTCGCAGATTGCGAGCCCTACGGTAACTCCCCCAGCGGAGAAGCAGCGCAGACGCCTGCACACGCCATTAGCAAGCGGGGGCTGGGCAGGGAGGCGCGGCGCCAGCTGCATCGCTCAGAGTAAGAATCTGGCCTGAATACCCTGAGCACTATCTGAGCAAAATAATTTGGGCTAGCAAACCAGACTGTGGGATATCTACCACGCGAAAAGCCAGCCCTAACCTATGACACCGCCAGGCCCGTGCACGGAACAAAGGACTGAACAGAGATAGCCGGCTGCAGACCTTCCCCCTCCGGTGACAGGCAGCCAGAGCCGGAAGGGGGCAATCGCAGCCCCAGAGAGACATTATCTATAAAACTGTAAGCAGGCTTCTTTGCTAACTAAAACTTCTTGGGGGTCTGGATGGTCAACATCTGCCTGAGAAGGTGTGCCGGTTTTACGCCCAGATAACCAAGTGGTGGGGAGGCGATAAGTCGCAGCATTGGCGTTCGCCAAACACCTCATCACCTGAGCTGCTCAGACCTGGGAAGAGGACAAAATGCAGGCCCAACTGAGTCTGCGCCTCTGAGGACTACCCGAGTGCCTGAACCTGAGCGGCTTGGACCTGGGAGGTACATGCAGCCCAGGGCCGGCCTCGGATTGTTCTCGGTGGAACAACCTAGAGCCCGAGCAGTGTGGGCAGGGAGGCTACACACGCCGTTAGTGGGGGCAGACCCAGTGTGGCTGAGGCACTGCGAGCGCATGCCAGTGTTATTTGTTTGCAGCATCCCTCCCTCCCTCCCCACAGCACGACTGAACAAGTGAGCCTAAAAAAAAAAAGTTTCCCCCACCGTCCCCTTTGTGTCAGGGCGGAAGCCAGACACTGAAGAGACCAGCAAACAGAAGAAGTTATAACAGAGGGAAACACCTTGGAAGCTACAGGCAATAGATTAAAACCCCGTGGTTACTACGGACTACATAGGAAGGGGCCTATAGATCTTGAGAAATATAAGTCGGACCAAGGAACTAGCCAAAAATGAACTGAACCCACAATACAACAAAACCAGAGAAAGTCCTAGATATATTTTTACTATTTTTACGATCATTTTTCTTTCTTTCTTTTTTTTTTTAATTAAAAAAATTTTTTTAAGTCCTCTATTGTTCCTTTAATTTTCACTTTTATAACCTATTACTTTGAAAAAAAAAAAAGACCCTATTTTTTTCTTCTTCAGCAAACTTCGTATATATATATTTTATAATTTTTTGACCTTGTTTTTTTTTTTTTCTTCTTTTCTTTAACATTGTATTTTTGAAATTCCAAACTCTACTCTAGTTTTTTAATTTTAGCTTTTTGGTATATGTTATCAATTTTGTACCTACAGTTTTTTTTTTATAATTTCTGTGATTTTTTTTTCTGTTTCATTCTCTTCTTCTTTTATATAACATTGTATATCTGAAATTCCAAACTCTACTCTAGATTTTTAATTTATGCTTTTTTGTATTTGATATCAAATTTGTACCTATATTTTCTTTATAATTTTTGCGACATTGTTTTTGTTTGTTGGTTTTCTCTCTTTATGTTTCTTCTTCCTTTTTTTTAACATTGTATTTTTGAAATTCCAAACTCTACTCTAGATTTTTAATTTTTGCTTTTATGTATTTGTTACCAATTTTGTACCTTTAAGAACCCAATCTTCAGGACCCATTTTTCACTAGGGAGCGAGATTACTGGCTTAACTGCTCTCTCTCCCTTTGGACTCTCCTTTTTCTCCACCAGGTTGCCTGTGTCTCCTCCCTAACCCCTCTCTACCCAACTCTGTGAGCTTATGTGTGTTCCAGATGGTGGAGAACACTTAGGGAACTGATTACTGGCTGGATCTGTGTCCCTCCTTTTCATTCTCCCCTTTTATCCCTCTGGCTACCTCTGTCTCCTTCCTCCTTCTTCTCTTCTCTGTATAACTCCGTGAACATCTCTGAGTGGTCCAGTTGTGGAGTGCACATAAGGAAGTGACTACTGGCTACCCCACTCTCTCCACTATTGATTCCACCTCATCTCATTTGGGTCACCTCTAACTCCCTCCTCCCTCTTCTCTTCTCCATGTAAAGCTGTGAACCTCTCTGAGTGACCCTCATAGTAGAGAAACTTTTCATCTTTAACGTAGATGTTTTATCAATGGTGCTGTATAGAAGGAGAAGTTTTGAAACTACTGTAAAAATAAGACCAATAACTGGAAGCAGGAGGCTTAAGTCCAAACCCTGACTCCAGGGAACTCCTGACTCCGAGGAACATTAATTGACAGGAGCTCATCAAACGCCTCCATACCAACACTGAAACCAAGCACCACACAAGGGCCAACAAGTTCCAGGGCAAGACATACCAAGCAAATTCTCCAGCAACAAAGGAGCACAGCCCTGAGCTTCAAGATACAAGCTGCCCAAAGTCACCCCAAAACCATAGACATCTCATAACTCATTACTGGATATTTCATTGCACTCCAGAGAGAAGAAATACAGCTCCACCCACCAGAACACCGACACAAGCTTCCCTAACCAGGAAACCTTGACAAGCCACCTGTACAAACCCACACACAGCGAGGAAAAGCCACAATAAAGAGAACTCCACAAACTGCCAGAATATAGAAAGGACACCCCAAAATCAGCAATTTAAACAAGATGAAGAGACAGAGGAATACCCAGCAGATAAAGGAACAGGATAAATGCCCACCAAACCAAACAAAAGAGGAAGAGATAGGGAATCTACCTGATAAAGAATTCCGAATAATGATAGTGAAATTGATCCAAAATCTTGAAATTAAAGTGGAATCACAGATAAACAGCCTGGAGACAAGGATTGAGAAGATGCAAGAAAGGTTTAACAAGGACCTAGAAGAAATAAAAAAGAGTCAATATATAATGAATAATGCAATAAATGAAATTAAAAACACTCTGGAGGCAACAAATAGTAGAATAACAGAGGCAGAAGATAGGATTAGTGAATTAGAAGATAGAATGGTAGAAATAAATGAATCAGAGAGGATAAAAGAAAAACGAATTAAAAGAAATGAGGACAATCTCAGAGACCTCCAGGACAATATTAAACGCTACAACATTCGAATCATAGGGGTTCCAGAAGAAGAAGACAAAAAGAAAGACCATGAGAAAATACTTGAGGAGATAATAGTTGAAAACTTCCCTAAAATGGGGAAGGAAATAATCACCCAAGTCCAAGAAAGCCAGAGAGTCCCAAACAGGATAAACCCAAGGCAAAACACCCCAAGACACATATTAATCAAATTAACAAAGATCAAACACAAAGAACAAATATTAAAAGCAGCAAGGGAAAAACAATAAATAACACACAAGGGAATTCCCATAAGGATAACAGCTGATCTTTCAATAGAAACTCTTCAAGCCAGGAGGGAATGGCAAGACGTACTTAAAATGATGAAAGAAAATAACCTACAGCCCAGATTATTGTACCCAGCAAGGATTTCATTCAGGTATGAAGGAGAAATCAAAAGCTTTTCAGACAAGCAAAAGCTGAGAGAATTCTGCACCACCAAACCAGCTCTCCAACAAATACTAAAGGATATTCTCTAGACAGGAAACACAAAAACGGTGTATAAGTTCGAACCCAAAACAATAAAGTAAATGGCAACGGGATCATACTTATCAGTAATTACCTTAAATGTAAATGGGTTGAATGCCCCAACCAAAAGACAAAGACTGGCTGAATGGATACAAAAACAAGACCCCTACATATGTTTTCTACAAGAGACCCACCTCAAAACAGGGGACACATACAGACTGAAAGTGAAGGGCTGGAAAAAGATTTTCCATGCAAATAGGGACCAAAAGAAAGCAGGAGTAGCAATACTCATATCAGATAAAATAGACTTTAAAACAAAGGCTGTGAAAAGAGACAAAGAAGGTCACTACATAATGATCAAAGGATCAATCCAAGAAGAAGATATAACAATTATAAATATATATGCACCCAACACGGGAGCACCGCAGTATGTAAGACAAATGCTAACAAGTATGAAAGGAGAAATTAACAATAACACAATAATAGTGGGAGACTTTAATACCCCACTCACACCTATGGACAGATCAACTGAACAGAAAATTAACAAGGAAACACAAACTTTAAATGATACAATAGACCAGTTAGACCTAATTGATATCTATAGGACATTTCATCCCAAAACAATGAATTTCACCTTTTCTCAAGTGCACATGGAACCTTCTCCAGGATAGATCACATCCTGGGCCATAAAGCTAGCCTTGGTAAATTCAAAAAAATAGAAATCATTCCAAGCATCTTTTCTGACCATAATGCAGTAAGATTAGATCTCAATTACAGGAGAAAAACAAGTAAAAATTCCAACATATGGAGGCTGAACAACACGCTGCTGAATAACCAACAAATCACAGAAGAAATCAAAAAAGAAATCAAAATTTGCATAGAAACGAATGAAAATGAAAACACAACAACCCCAAACCTGTGGGACACGGTAAAAACAGTTCTAAGGGGAAAGTTCATAGCAATACAGGCACACCTCAAGAAACAAGAAAAAAGTCAAATAAATAACCTAACTCTACGCCTAAAGCAACTAGAAAAGGAAGAAATGAAGAACCCCAGGGTTAGTAGAAGGAAAGAAATCTTAAAATTAGAGCAGAAATAAATGCAAAAGAAACAAAAGAGACCATAGCAAAAATCAACAAAGTCAAAAGCTGGTTCTTTGAAAGGATAAATAAAATTGACAAACCATTAGCCAGACTCATCAAGAAACAAAGGGAGAAAAATCAAATCAATAAAATTAGAAATGAAAATGGAGAGATCACAACAGACAACACAGAAATACAAAGGATCATAAGAGACTACTATCAACAATTATATGCCAATAAAATGGACAACGTGGAAGAAATGGACAAATTCTTAGAAAAGTACAACTTTCCAAAACACGACCAGGAAGAAATAGAAAATCTTAACAGACCCATCACAAGCACGGAAATTGAAACTGTAATAAAAAATCTTCCAGCAAACAAAAGCCCAGGTCCAGATGGCTTCACAGCTGAATTCTACCAAAAATTTAGAGAAGAGCTAACACCTATCCTGCTCAAACTCTTCCAGAAAATTGCAGAGGAAGGTAAACTTCCAAACTCATTCTATGAGGCCACCATCACCTTAAGACCAAAACCTGACAAAGATCCCACAAAAAAAGAAAACTACAGGCCAATATCACTGATGAACATAGATGCAAAAATCCTTAACAAAATTCTAGCAATCAGAATCCAACAACACATTAAAAAGATCATACACCATGACCAAGTGGGCTTTATCCCAGGGATGCAAGGATTCTTCAATATCCGCAAATCAATCAATGTAATACACCACATTAACAAATTGAAAAATAAAAACCATATGATTATCTCAATAGATGCAGAGAAAGCCTTTGACAAAATTCAACACCCATTTATGATAAAAACTCTCCATAAAGCAGGAATAGAAGGAACATACCTCAACATAATAAAAGCTATATATGACAAACCCACAGCAAACAGTATCCTCAATGGTGAAAAATTGAAAGCATTTCCTCTAAAGTCAGGAACAGGACAAGGGTGCCCACTTTCACCAATACTAGTCAACATAGTTTTGGAAGTTTTGGCCACAGCAATCAGAGCAGAAAAATAAATAAAAGGAATCCAAATTGGAAAAGAAGAAGTAAAACTCTCACTATTTGCAGATGACATGATCCTCTACATAGAAAACCCTAAAGACTCCACCAGAAAATTACTAGAACTAATCAATGACTATAGTAAAGTTGCAGGATATAAAATCAACACACAGAAATCCCTTGCATTCCTATACACTAATAATGAGAAAACAGAAAGAGAAATTAAGGAAACAATTCCATTCACCATTGCAACGGAAAGAATAAAATACTTAGGAATATATCTACCTAAAGAAACTAAAGACCTATATATAGAAAACTATAAAACACTGGTGAAAGAAATCAAAGAGGACACTAATAGATGGAGAAATATACCATGTTCATGGATTGGAAGAATCAACACAGTGAAAATGAGTATACTACCCAAAGCAATTTATAGATTCAATGCAATCCCTATCAAGCTACCAACAGTATTCTTCACAGAGCTAGAACAAATAATTTCACAATTTGTACGGAAATACAAAAAACCTCGAATAGCCAAAGCGATCTTGAGAAAGAAGAATGGAACTGGAGGAATCAACCTACCTGACTTCAGGCTCTACTACAAAGCCACAGTTATCAAGACAGTATGGTACTGGCACAAAGACAGAAATATAGATCAATGGAACAAAATAGAAAGCCCAGAGATAAATCCACGCACATATGGACACCTTATCTTTGACAAAGGAGGCAAGAATATACAATGGATTAAAGACAATCTCTTTAACAAGTGGTGCTGGGAAAACTGGTCAACCACTTATAAAAGAATGAAACTAGAACACTTTCTAACACCATACACAAAAATAAACTCAAAATGGATTAAAGATCTAAACATAAGACCAGAAACTATAAAACTCCTAGAGGAGAACATAGGCAAAACACTCTCTGACATACATCACAGCAGGATCCTCTATGACCCACCTCCCAGAATATCGGAAATAAAAGCAAAAATAAACAAATGGGACCTAATTAACCTTAAAAGCTTCTGCACATCAAAGGAAACTATTAGCAAGGTGAAAAGACAGCCTTCAGAATGGGAGAAAATAATAGCAAATGAAGCAACTGACAAACAACTAATCTCAAAAATATACAAGCAACTCCTACAGTTCAACTCCAGAAAAATAAATGAACCAATCAAAAAATGGGCCAAAGAAATAGATAGACATTTCTCCAAAGAAGACATACAGATGGCTAACAAACACATGAAAAGATGCTCAACATCACTCATTATCAGAGAAATGCAAATCAAGACCACTATGAGGTACCATTTCACACCAGTCAGAATGGCTGCAATCCAAAAGTCTACAAATAATAAATGTTGGAGAGGGTGTGGAGAAAAGGGAACCCTCTTACACTGTTGGTGGGAATGCAAACTAGTACAGCCACTATGGAGAACAGTATGGAGATTCCTTAAAAAACTGGAAATAGAACTGCCTTATGATCCAGCAATCCCACTGCTGGGCATACACACTGAGGAAACCAGAAGGGAAAGAGACACATGTACCCCAATGTTCATCGCAGCACTGTTTATAATAGCCAGGACATGGAAGCAACCTAGATGTCCATCAGCAGATGAATGGATAAGAAAGCTGTAGTACATATACACAATGGAGTATTACTCAGCCATTAAAAAGAATTCATTTGAATCAGTTCTAATGAGGTGGATGAAGCCTATTATACAGAGTGAAGTAAGCCAGAAAGAAAAACACCAATACAGTATACTAACGCATATATATGGAATTTAGAAAGATGATAACAATAACCCTGTGTTCGAGACAGCAAAAGAGACACTGATGTATGGAACAGTCTTATGGACTCTGTGGGAGAGGGAGAGGGTGGGAAGATTTGGGAGAATGGCATTGAAACATGTAAAATATCATGTATGAAATGAGATGCCAGTCCAGGTTCAATGCACGATACTGGATGCTTGGGGCTAGTGCACTGGGACGACCCAGAGGGATGGTATGGGGAGGGAGGAGGGAGGAGGGTTCAGGATGGGGAGCACATGTATACCTGTGATGGATTCATTTTGATATTTGGCAAAACTAATACAATTATGTAAAGTTTAAAAATAAAATTAAAAAAAATAAAATAAAATAAAAATAAAATAAAATCACACAGCCAGAAAGTTGTGAAATTGATTTTCAATCCATTTGTCTGACTGCAAAGCCCTAAGACCCTATAGCCATCTTTTCTAATCTTGTCTTCTTGTTTTCTGTTACTCTCATCCATTCATTCCTCAACCAACTACTCAACCAATATTAAAGCAATGCCTATTATGTTTCAGGCATTGGACTTGCAGGGATAAATTAATCATGGTTTCTGCCCTTAAGAATTTTCTGCTTATTTGGATGATTTTAGTAAAGAGAGAAGTGTAAAATAACAGCAGAATTGCATATATACATTCCCGCTGAGTGTACAGTGGGGACAGACAGGGTTATGTGAACCATGCTTTTGAGAAGATCAAGCTATCTTGCACAGGGATGGGTTTTCATGAGGTTATAAAGGCAGTCCAGAAATATTCTTCAGAATTTCCAGGGGGTAGAGTCTGTCTGTCCTTCCAGATAAGGATATGGTCCTTCTAACATGATATTAGTGGTTTACAAACCGGGAGAGTCTACTGTTAGTAAATCTTTCCTTAGATGAAAAGCTGTACATTTATGGTATAAGTATTAATATATGTACAATATTAATAATATGTAATAGTTATTAAATCCTAAGCATTATTATATTTATGTATGTTCAATTATACTTTAAAGTCCGTATTAGATAAAAAAAAATGATGTTTTCCTTATTCTATGTTTGAAGAAACTGAGGCATATACAGGTTGACTCAAACGGAGTCACGTAGCTGCTAAGGGCCAGCAGAGAGCCTGTTGTTATCGCTATTAGTCTCCAGAACAGTGGTATCATCCTTAGGTCTAAAAAACATCAGGGCCACACTAAACATCAAATAATCCAGGAGCGGAAAGTTCCCGCATTTCCTGAAAATAGCAGGTGCTTGTCTCCTTTTGAAATTTTGGGGAACAAGGGAAGACTTATCTGCTTCTGTCCTGCCTCTGTAATCTCTTTGCTTCTAACAGTTTGTATGCTTGGCCAGTTAAATTTAGAACTAAATCAAACCTTAAGGCTACTCGTGTGTGTGTTCAAGTGTAAACCCATACCTACCAGTGATACTGCATTCCTAGTCACTGCTCAAGCCGAGTTGCATGTTTGATCCTTCCTCTCTTAGCCTTGTAGAGTACTGTTCTCCTCCTCCACAAGTTGTCTTTCTCCCTTACAGAAAAACAGCCATCTGTTTTAGCCCTCTTATAAAAAGGAGGCTAATTGGATGGAGTCAGTTCAGATCTTGGTAAAATGGAAAAGTCACTATAAATCAAGCTGCTTCCCCCATCTTTGCCTCGCTTCTGTTCTCTGGATCCACCGCTGGGTCCTCTCATTTTCATTTGGAACATTCTTGGCTTATTTGCTGAACTAGCTCTCAGAGGAAGCCAGAGAGATATGCAAATCTCATGTGTATCATCCCAGTTTGGCAGACCTTTGGTGGGCAGGCCACTTCCTGGGTCCTAAATGCCTCCTGATGAGTCTTTGGAGCAGGGGTTCATTACTCATTGATTGGGTATCTCTGCAAGCTCTGGGTAGCCTCCGACAGCCCCGTGAGTGATGCAGCAATCAGTTTCCTAACATTATTTAAGGGGGTTACTCCAGGAACTATAGCAAATTCAGGAGAACCCTAACTTAAAATCAATCTTTACTTCCCAGCTTCTGATACTGGCTGTAACTTGTCACTTAATTCTTAACACTGTAGGCTCTAGTATCCAGCCAGCTCTAGTAAGCATCTTCCTATGAAGGTAAACACCATGATTGTTACAAGTATTGCAATCTGGACTGTCCTTCCCACATATGGAAATCTCATCTCTTCCTTATGGCTCCACTAAAATGTCACTCCTATGAAAATGCCAGATGAAAAAGGCAGTGTGTAATTTTTCTGTTCTACAGAAGAGGCCTGTACAAAATGAGAGGTAGCATGGTTTGTGTTCTTTGAGTCATGGGGCAGGAACCAGGGCAGCTTAGGTACTCAAAAAATCTTTGTTTATTGAAAACATGAGTGTAACTCCTTGATTTGGTTTGGTTAATTTATCTAAATATGTTTTGTTTTGTTAGGAATGAGCATTGTCTCATCTTGACTTCTATAACATTATGAGAGACTCTACCTTTGGTATTCATCTTATTTAAATGTTAAAAGGAAACCAACATTTTTGGGAGTTTTGTCCTGGTGAATGCATGTTGACCTTTAATGATCATTTCTCTGTTTTCCAATTGGGTGAAAACTATGGAATTAATAATTCATCCAGTTTTCAAGGACCAATATCAGACCCTCATTTATGGCCGGGGTATCCAACTGTTTTTCCCATCGCAGAGCACTGTAAGCAATAACACGCATAATGCGTGCTGGGGTAAACAGAAGAGTCTGGCAGTAACAGCCCCAGGGGATGAGGCAGACTGTATATCAGTGCCCTCATCACCCCCTGTAGCAGCAAGCTGGGCATCCAGGTGGGGGGATTTGATTATGCTATAGACAATTTCAGAGAAGGAAATGGCACCCCACTCCAGTACTCTTGCCTGGAAAATCCCATGGATGGAGGAGCCTGGTAGGCTACAGTCCATAGGGTCGCTAAGGGTCGGATAGAACTGAGCAACTTCACTTTCACTTTTCAATTTCATGCATTGGAGAAGGAAATGGCAACCCACTCCAGTGTTCTTGCCTGGAGAATCCCAGGAACGGGGGAGCCTGGTGGGCTGCCATCTATGGGGTCGCACAGAGTCGGACACAACTGAAGTGACTTAGCCGCATAGACAATTTAGAAATCCATCTTCTTAACTTTATTTAATCAGGAACTATTAATAGGTTGGCCAAGTGTTCCTTTGGTTTTTAAGTATAAATAAAAGACACATTTTTCATATTCACCAAGAACTTTATTGAAAAATGTATCGAACAGTTTGTTCTGCTGTTGTTCAGTCAGTAAGTCATGTTTGACTCTTCGCAACCCCATGGACTGCAGCACACCAGGCTTCTCTGTCCTTCACTATCTCCTAGAGTTTGTTCAAGTTTATGTCCATTGAGTCAGTGATGCCATCCAACATCTCATCCTCTGCTGCCCCCTTCTCCTTTGGCTTTCAATCTTTCCCAGAATCAGCATTTTTTCCAATAAGTCTGCTTGTTCTGCTACCTTCTGCCATTTTCCAGGCAACTTCATAATTCCATCTTCCCAAGACCTTTTGTCTTTTGGAGCAAATAGCTGTTCCAGGTGCCTTTTTAAATTATTCTTCCAGGGATTTTGAAATTTTTCCATTAAGAAAAGTTTTAAAAGACAGAAACAAATTGAAATACAGAGGTGCAATGTCTGGTGAATATAGTGGATGAATCAGAACTTCCCAGCTAAGCTCTAACAGGTTTTTCTTGGTCATCAAAGAAACGTAGGGTCTTGTAGTATTCTAATGGAAGAGGATGCATTTTCTGTCGACTAATTACAGATTATTCTCATTAAGTACTTTTAGTTGGTCTAATTGGGAGTGTACTTGTTGGAATCAATCGTTTTGTTTTCTGGAAGGAGCTGGAAGGAAATTAGAGGATTTCCTTCTAATCTCACTGTATACACAGTGTCACCTTCTTCGGATGAAGACTGGTCTTTGGTGCCCTTGGTGGTGCTTCGTCTTGCTTGCCCCACGATTCTTCCATTCCACATTATTGCACAGTATCCACTTTTCATCTCCTGTCACAATTTGTTTCTACAATGGAGCATTTTCATTATGTTTAAGTAGAGAAACACAAGTGGAATATGATCAAGAAGGTTTTCTTGCTTAATTTGTGTGGAACCCAAACATCAAAGTGATTAATGTAACCAAGCTGGTGCAAATGATTTTCAACACTTGATGTGGATGTTTTGAATATGTCAGCTCTTCCCCACATGGTATAACATTGATTGTTCTCATTGAATGTCTTGATTTGATAGCTATCAGCTTCAACTGGTCTACCTGACCGTGGAAAATCATCCAACAAGAAATCTCTAGCACGAAGCTTCAAAAACTGCTTTTGATACATCAATCAGTCACAGCACCTTCTCCATACACTGTGCAGATCTTTTTATTTTTTTGCTTTTCAGTTGCATTTTTACCTTTCTTAAAATAATAAGGCATACTATCCTAAAAATGTACTTTTTCCCTCCATCTTCAGCGCTAAAGTGGCTACACCAAAATTCACCAGTTTTGATGTTTGTTTGTTTTAATGCAGGCTGATATGACAGCTGTCATAATGCAGTCTAGGAAAAATGCTTCAAATGAAGTTAGACAACAGAGTACTACTAGAGCTATCTTATAGGTAAAAAAAATAAACCAACTGTTTGGCCAACCCAGTATTTAGCCACCTTTAAGTTATATGAAGTCACAAAATTCAGACACATCCTTTCCTATATATACTGAGTGAGTATGGAGAAACCAAGAGAAGCAGAGGAGCTAAAATACTAGAGGAAGACACATTTCTGAATGGTCTGCAGTTCTTGATAAAAGTCTTTACAGATACTAGATGCTCAATAAATATTAGCTTACTTACAGTACACCATCTGCTCTAGTGCTGTCCTGCCTCTTCTTTCCCCCTCCCTTTTTTATGGATGGACAGAGTTGAAAATTCGTCATCTTGGTTGTGGTGCATCGTAGCTGCTTTCCTGCGTGAAGCACCCACCTATTACTGTAAAGTGCTCCTCCCACCTATTACTGTAGAGAGCTCCTCCCACCTATTACTGTAGAGTGCTCCCTCCCTTACCACTTATACCTGCCACTTGCACATTGTTTATCAGATGTACAGCCCCATTTGTTTCTGTGCACAGCTTCTTTTCTAAAGATCCATGGCAGGTAACTCTATTTTATGTCCCCCCAAAATCTGCCTTCTGTCTTCTTCCTTAGAACAGTAACCTGATGTTTTTAGAGGTGTTCTAGGTTATTAATCTAGAGATAGACACTTAGCCATTCTAACCAATGAGACATGATAGCTGTCTAATGAAGGTGTCTCTTATGAGAGGCATTTGTTCAAAGGGTGAGAAGTGAATGCCTGTCTCTATATTTTGAAGCATCTTTGCTTCCTGTCTTTGGATACAGTGAGGATAAAACATATATATTTCACACACACACACACACACACACACTCTCTCTCTCTCTCTTTGATAAGAGTAAACTCTTCTATGCATCATATAAGTATATTTTCTAAGTCTTAGCAATTTTATATATTTGTCCCACAATATTTCACAAGTATTGTTTTTTTACATCTATCCTTTTAAATCAACATAAGGAAGTCTGAGAACATAATTTTATTTCTAACCTTCTTTCTCAGGTTTTTACATGAGCGCTTTTTTCATATTTTTTGTTCTTTTGCAAACCTGTTGCCCTTTACACCCGGTAAGGAGCGAGGCTAGACGTTGACATTTCTATGCTGGAGAATGACCAGAAGTGGTTTGCAATGACATTTGATTCCACTTGTCTCTGATAATAAAATGAAAAATAAGTTGTTCTTGCCAGAAGATGATTGTACCTGACAAGCAAAGCTTGTGGTTTATCAATAATTAAAAATATTTCTGTGTTCTGCTACCGATGGAATAGTTAATCAGTTGTTCAGTCAATACCAATGTACCATTTATTATTCATTAAAGTAAATGTAGTATAATGGCCTTGAATTGCAGTGTGTTACAATGAGATTACAAAGGGCATAAAAAGTTGATTCATTATTTAGGAATTGATTAAACTTCTCTACTGATCTCAATGACTAGGGTGACCCACTAGGTCACCACGGTGACACAATGTTTTAATTAAAAAGGATATTTAACAAGCTGGGGGCTAGTTTTAACAAGTATTTAAACTAAGGGTATGATGCTCAAGACAATGATGAAAGTGAAGGCTCTGCTTCAAGGGTTAATTAGAGTTTTTCAGAGGAGATATGACATCCAGGAATGATGCTGCCTACATTTCTAGTGTGACGCTATTTTAGGCTCTTATTTTTAGCGTATGTAGTGCTGGGTCATTACAGCTCAGCCAAGTTTCATTCAACTGCTTTATGTTCAATAGCATCCTCCCCTCCACCCGTAGAGCTGGTTGAGTTTTTGAAGGGCCTTATGAATGATTCATTCCCCCTTTTCTCTGACTCTTTTGAATCTTTATACTTAGATTTGGGCAAATATGAGGAAAAAGTGGAATTTTCTTCAATTTTGTTCTAAGTTTTTTCCTGCCCTCTGTGCTACCAGAGTGAAAACTCTCAGCTGAGAAACCACCTCTGCCCTCTTTTGGGGACTTGAACAGTCTTTTCATTACAGACTGTGCTACCTGCATACTTTAATGGCCTTTTATCTCTTTCTATTCAAGTGATGGCAGAAAATGTAGAAAGAGAGGGGAAGAAAAATTGTCTGTTTTAAGAAAGGACAGTCTCCAGGATTTCTCCAATGGATTCATGTCCTGTATAAGGCTCATCAAAGAAGAATGGGCTTTGATTTAGGTCAGATTGCTATTGTCTTTGAGAACAGATGGACTTGGGCCTCAGTATGTAATAAACGGGACTTCTCATTATCTCAGGGCGTTTAAATTTCATAGTAACAGCTGCAATCAAGAAGCTTATGTTCTGGTGCATAAATAGTCATATGCTTGTTCCTCGCTATAGGGAATCATTTGTGTGTCTTCAGAAAGGAGTTCAAGTAGTATCCTGCTACCTAGAGATGATATTATGGGAATAAAATTAGCATCCCAATCCCCAAAATGTCACTTGGTAGCAGTGATACATTAAATCCAGGCTAAGTAAGGAATTCCTGACTTTAGACATATTTATTGAGTGGTGACTGTGTAACAGATACAATATGAGGTGACATTAATTATGTGATCAAGATAATATATGTAATACATAAATTATTTTTATACATTTTCAGAACCATCTGCCCTAAATGAACACTTTTAAATAAATATATGGAAAGTTGAAAAAGATAATATGATGTGATGGCAATGAGAAAGTAAGGGAAATGAAAGAATAATCTCATTGAAGATGGGACAGACTTTCCTCTGACATTCTTCTGGTGTTAGAATATAAACCATTTTAAAATGAGACAATATTTAAAGATTTTTATATTTGCTGATTTTTATTTTGTTAGATGTAGGAAGTTGTAGGTAAGCTGTGCTATATCTCATTCTGTACTACTTTAGCCTTGGTTAAAGCATGACACTGCAGCAGGTTTGGGGGAAAGTTTCCTTATGCCATTCTGAGTTAAAACTAATTATCCTTATTTTTCTGAAACCTCATTTCTCAAAGCCATAACAAGTATGTGCTTGTGCGTAACTAGCATGTGCTTAGCTCTAATCAGAGTCAGAGAGAAAAGCATTTTGCAACATACTAAGTTCTTACAATGACTTCCTGAAAGTGATCAAAATGATTGTCTCACAAAGATTTATCTAATACTCCCAGGGGATCACATCATACATGATCATTTTAAGCTGCTTCTCCTGCCTCCTGAATTCATGTTTTCACCCCATTTCAAAACACAGTTGGTTAGCCTTCTCTTGTGAAAATTACAAGCTAGATAATGTGATTGGTGACTCAGATTCCTAAAGCCATCGTTAAACTTGGTGTGTCATTTAGGGTTTCAAATGTTCTCTGGGCATTTAGGGGGACTTGGTGTAGGTCTAGCTGTACCCATCTCAGAGACAGTGGATCTGCTTTGCAAAGATAAACTTCTTTTTCTATTGATTTTATGTTCTTGATGATGATTCCCACAATTTCTATTGAAGTAGCATTTCAAATAACAGCCCTCCATTGTTTGGATTTATACTTATGCATTAAACACTATGTACGATGTTCCTCTTGGTCTTCCCAGCTGGCTCAGTGGTAGAGAGTTCACCTGTCATCGCAGGCAGGATCTTCCCTGGGTTGGGAAGATCCCCTGGAGAAGGAAATGATAACGCACTCTAGTATTCTTGCCTGGGAAATGCCATGGGGAGGGGAGCCTGGCTGGCCACAGTCCATGGGGTCACAAGGAGTGGTACATGACTCAGCGACTAAATAACAGCAATGGTGTTCCTCTCAGGTGCCAGACACCATTCCATGTGCGGGGCGGCTTCAGTAAGCACGGAGGAAAGGGCTCCACTCTTACAGAGCTTACGATATACTGGGAGTTGACTAGAAGCGGTGGGGAAAGGGAAATAACAAAGCAATCAAGCACAGCAATTAGGATTTTTCATAGAGTTATACATGGTATGAACATAATTAAACTGGAATATGCAGTACAGAGGAGTATGAGTTGTTTAGACTTAGTGGTCAGGGAGGCTTTCCGAGGTGGAGACAATTGAGCTGAAGGCTGAATGACATGAAATAACCATTCAATCAAAGATCTGGAGGAAGAAGAAACAGCAAGGGCAAATACCCTAGGATAAGAGCAAGCTTAATCGTTCTGATTACAGACAGGGTGGTGGTGGCTAGAAAACCATGAGTGAGATGGACTGCCTCAGTTTTGTTTGTGTGTTTGTTTTAATTCCAAATATCAGGCTCTGAGCCAAAACACATGTGTACAGGTCTATTAGAAAGTGAAAGCCCAGGGAGCAGAAGTAAGACTCAAGGGGAATGGAACAGAGTAGGCAGGTGGGCCAATCTCAGGCTGTGGAATCGAGCTGACTGCTAAGAGTGCCTGCGTGCTTGACCTTAAAGAACCATCCTCTCCAAATCACGTGAAAACTGGAACTCAAGGAGAAAAATGATCTGTCGACCATCCTTGTCAATTGATCAAAGGAGTCTGCACCATAAAGTATTAATCCCTGGAACTTCTGGGAGGTACATGCTTTAGACCAAGAGGAAGTCTGGTTTTTTCATATTTCAGCATCAGTGCAGATGCCCTGGGGCAGGAGATGTGAGACACATTGTACAGCATGAAGGAAGGTGTTGTCAAGTTGCACCTGTGTGAATGCAGTCAGGGCCCAGCAAGAGCTGATGTCTGCAATGGTGCTGAGAACAAGAGACCCCAAGGCTCAGGAACGTCTAAGACATTTACCGTATAGTGACATTCACAGTGACTAAGGAAAAGCAGTCAAGGACCAGAAACATAGAGGTCATCGTACAAAGTCTCAAAGGTCTAAGATTTCATGGTACAGAGCATACATTTTATCCTAAGTGTGTGGGAAACACACTGAATATTACTAATCAGGATAGTGACATGATCTGTTTTATATTTGAAATAGATTATGTTGGCTTTCATGTGGAGAGTTGCTTGTCAAAGGCTAAGAATGAAAAAGTTCCACCAGAGGAGGAGTTAGCCAAGTATGACCCATAGGTCAAATCCTGCTTGTCTCTTGTTTTTGAAAATAAAATATTATAACAACACAGCCACACTTATTTATATCCATGTTGTCTGTGACTCTTGTCATGCAACTGTAGCAGAGTTCAGTAACTGTAACACGTACTAGTGTCCTATAGATTTGCTATTTGAACATTCACAGCAAAATTTTGCTGAACACCTCATGGGAGCAAACTTCCTTCAATAGAGTTGATGATGGTGCTTTCCTGCCCGTATCCTTCAGTGGTTAACTCCTCTTTGGGGATTGTTTTATTACAATAACATTGGATATTATATAATAAAACTTTATTTGGAAAGCAAACCTGCTTTTCAAAACACATATTGTATGCCATATTGCCTATTTTATCCAAAGGCAAACGATATGCTGCTGCTGCTAAGTCGCTCCAGTCGTGTCCGACTCTGTGCGACCCCACAGATGGCAGCCCACCAGGCTCCCCCGTCCCTGGGATTCTCCAGGCAAGAACACTGGAGTGGGTTGCCATTTCCTTCTCCAATGAATGAAAGTGAAAGTGAAGTCACTCAGGTGTGTCCGACTCTTAGCAACTCCATGAACTACAGCTGACCAGGCTCCTCCGTCCATGGGATTTTCCAGGCAAGAGTCCTGGAGTGGGGTGCCATCGCCTTCTCCAATATGCTAGGCAGTATAACTGGTGCGTTATATTCATTAAGTGTATTACTCAGCTGCATTGCAGTTAAAGACACATCTCAGTTGCTTTTAATATCAAACATGTCTGTTTCCTCGCATTGCTTGTCAGCAGTTGTACGTGAGATGCTGAAACTCTGCCCCAAGCATTTTCATGTTTGGGGATCCAAGCTGAAAAGTGGATGTATCATCTTTATGGCAGCGGAGAAGAATCAAGAGTTGTGGAAACTTACAAGGCTCCTTAAAGCTTTCACTTTGATGATGCATATGTTACATCTGCTCATGTTCCATTGGCCAATGCACATCATATGACCAGACTCAACATCAGTGGGGTGAGATGTATGCTATGCAACAGTGAGGTGAACCTGCAAATCACACTGTAACTGTCACAGATGTTCTACCCCTTTAACAGAAAACTTAGAAGAAAATTATCAAAATGCCTATTACCAATGTATTGACTCAGTTCCAAATCTGCATTTTATGGACTTACTTTGTATTACTGGAGCTGAACTCTGCAAACATCTGTTAGTCCAGTGGGCTTCCTAGGTGGCACTAGTGGTAAAGAATATCCCTGTCAATGCAGGAGATGTTAAGAGATGCAGGTTCAATCCCTGGACCGGGAACATCCCTTGGAGAAGGAAATGACAACCTACTCCAGTATTCTTGCCCAGAAAGTCCCATAAACTGAGGAGTCTGGCAGGCAATAGTCATGGAGTCACAAAGAGGAGTCTATGGGGTCAGTCCATGGGGTCACACACTCCATGGGGTCACACAACTGACCACAGCACACACACAGTGGGCTCAGTGTTAAACTTTGTCAATAGAGGATGCTGGAGAGATACTGCAAAGACACAGCCAGGCAAAAGGTTTTCCTCTGGCCAGAAGGTGGCCAGATTGAGCAAAGAAAATTAAGGATTCTTAGCAAATCTGAATTTCAGATAAGTAATAAATGATTTGCTTTGTCTTAAAAGCATATATCATAAGAAACGCTGGGCTGGAGGAACCACAAGCTGGAATCAAGATTGCCAGGAAAAATATCAAGAACCTCAGATATGCAGATGACACCACCCTTATGGCAGAAAGTGAAGAAGAATTAAAGAGGCTCTTAATGAAAGTGAAAGAGGAGAGTAAAAAAGTTGGCTTAAAGCTCAACATTCAGAAAAAAAAGATCATGGCATCCGGTCCCATCACTTCATGGCAAATAGATGGGGAAACAATGGAAACAGTGGCTGACTTTATTTTTCTGGGCTCCAAAATCACTGCAGATGGTGACTGCAGCCATGAAATTAAAAGACGCTTACTCCTTGGAAGGAAAGTTATGACCAACCTAGATAGCATATTCAAAAGGAGAGACAGAAATAAAAGGAATCCAAATTGGAAAAGAAGAAGTAAAACTCTCACTATTTGCAGATGACATGATCCTCTACATAGAAAACCCTAAAGACTCCACCAGAAAATTACTAGAACTAATCAATGACTATAGTAAAGTTGCAGGATATAAAATCAACACACAGAAATCCCTTGCATTCCTATACACTAATAATGAGAAAACAGAAAGAGAAATTAAGGAAACTATTCCATTCACCATTGCAACGGAAAGAATAAAATACTTAGGAATATATCTACCTAAAGAAACTAAAGACCTATATATAGAAAACTATAAAACACTGGTGAAAGAAATCAAAGAGGACACTAATAGATGGAGAAATATACCATGTTCATGGATTGGAAGAATCAACACAGTGAAAATGAGTATACTACCCAAAGCAATTTATAGATTCAATGCAATCCCTATCAAGCTACCAACAGTATTCTTCACAGAGCTAGAACAAATAATTTCACAATTTGTACGGAAATACAAAAAACCTCGAATAGCCAAAGCGATCTTGAGAAAGAAGAATGGAACTGGAGGAATCAACCTACCTGACTTCAGGCTCTACTACAAAGCCACAGTTATCAAGACAGTATGGTACTGGCACAAAGACAGAAATATAGATCAATGGAACAAAATAGAAAGCCCAGAGATAAATCCACGCACATATGGACACCTTATCTTTGACAAAGGAGGCAAGAATATACAATGGATTAAAGACAATCTCTTTAACAAGTGGTGCTGGGAAAACTGGTCAACCACTTATAAAAGAATGAAACTAGAACACTTTCTAACACCATACACAAAAATAAACTCAAAATGGATTAAAGATCTAAACATAAGACCAGAAACTATAAAACTCCTAGAGGAGAACATAGGCAAAACACTCTCTGACATACATCACAGCAGGATCCTCTATGACCCACCTCCCAGAATATCGGAAATAAAAGCAAAAATAAACAAATGGGACCTAATTAACCTTAAAAGCTTCTGCACATCAAAGGAAACTATCAGCAAGGTGAAAAGACAGCCTTCAGAATGGGAGAAAATAATAGCAAATGAAGCAACTGACAAACAACTAATCTCAAAAATATACAAGCAACTCCTACAGCTCAACTCCAGAAAAATAAATGACCCAATCAAAAAATGGGCCAAAGAACTAAATAGACATTGCTCCAAAGAAGACATACAGATGGCTAACAAACACATGAAAAGATGCTCAACATCACTCATTATCAGAGAAATGCAAATCAAGACCACTATGAGGTACCATTTCACACCAGTCAGAATGGCTGCGATCCAAAAGTCTACAAATAATAAATGTTGGAGAGGGTGTGGAGAAAAGGGAACCCTCTTACACTGTTGGTGGGAATGCAAACTAGTACAGCCACTATGGAGAACAGTGTGGAGATTCCTTAAAAAACTGGAACTAGAACTACCTTATGATCCAGCAATCCCACTGCTGGGCATACACACTGAGGAAACCAGAAGGGAAAGAGACACGTGTACCCCACTGTTCATCGCAGCACTGTTTATAATAGCCAGGACATGGAAGCAACCTAGATGTCCATCAGCAGATGAATGGATAAGAAAGCTGTGGTACATATACACAATGGAGTATTACTCAGCCATTAAAAAGAATTCATTTGAATCAGTTCTAATGAGGTGGATGAAACTGGAGCCTATTATACAGAGTGAAGTAAGCCAGAAGGAAAAGCACCAATACAGTATACTAACGCATATATATGGAATTTAGAAAGATGATAACAATAACCCTGTGTTCGAGACAGCAGAAGAGACACTGATGTATGGAACAGTCTTATGCACTCTGTGGGAGAGGGAGAGGGTGGGAAGATTTGGGAGAATGGCATTGAAACATGTAAAATATCATGTATGAAACGAGATGCCAGTCCAGGTTCAATGCACGATACTGGATGCTTGGGGCTAGTGCACTGGGATGACCCAGAGGGATGGTATGGGGAGGGAGGAGGGAGGAGGGTTCAGGATGGGGAGCACATGTATACCTGTGATGGATTCATTTTGATATTTGGCAAAACTAATACAATTATGTAAAGTTTAAAAATAAAATAAAATTTAAAAAAAATTAAAAAAAAAAAAAAGGAGAGACATTACTTTGCCAACAAAGGTCCTTCTAGTCAAGGCTATTGCTTTTCCAGTGGTCATGTATGGATGTGAGAGTTGGACTATAAAGAAAGCTGAGTGCAGAAGAATTGATGCTTTTGAACTGTGATTTTTTTTTTTTTCAATTTTATTTTATTTTATTATTTTTTAAATACTCCATTGTGTATATGTACCACAGCTTTCTTATGCATTCATCTGCTGATGGACATCTAGGTTGCTTCCATGTCCTGGCTATTATAAACAGTGCTGCGATGAACATTGGGGTACACGTGTCTCTTTCCCTTCTGGTTTCCTCAGTGTGTATGCCCAGCAGTGGGATTGCTGGATCATAAGGCACTGAACTGTGATGTTAGAGAAGACTCTTGAGAGTCCCTTGGACTGCGAGGCAATCCAACCAGCCCATCCTAAAGGAGATCAGTCCTGGGTGTTCATTGGAGGGACAGATGTTGAAGCTGAGAATCCAATACTTTGGCCACCTCATGTGAAGAGTTGACTCATTGGAAAAGACCCTGATGCTGGGAAAGATTGAGGGCAGGAGGAAAAGGAGACGACAGAGGATGAGATGGCTGGATGGCATCACCAACTCGATGGACATGGGTTTGGGTGGACTTCGGGAGTTGTTGATGGACAGGGAGGCCTGGCGTGCTGTTGTTCATGGGGTCGCAAAGAATCGGACATAACTGAGTGACTGAACTGAACTGAACTGGTGAGCATATAGCAAATATTGCAAGGGGTATAGTTATTCATAATTTATCTGAATTTTAAATTATACTGGATGTCCTGTATTTTCTCTGACAAACCCATTCAGGTTCCACTGAGCTGTTTGGAGTTTGTTTGTTTTTTATGTTGTAACAGACATGGGGTTAGTGTGTGACAGTCATATCAGAGGCCCATAGTTCAGCTTCAGCCTTCACCTTCCAGGATGTCACTCCTCACACAGCTCCTGATCAGATCCTGGCAGGCTCCTTCACCACCAGCAGGATTCTGTTTCTGTGGTCTGGTCGGGCAATCACACCCTCTCCAAGGCATTACAGTTTCAGCCTGGAGGGGAAGGATTCTTCTGCATAGCTTGTCCCTTTCCTGTTCATTCTCCCTCTGCTTTAAAGGTAGTAAATGTCTCCTGTATTTGGTTCTTGCATGCCCCTTAGAGTCTTTTTTAAATATTTTTGTTAGCTAACCACCTTTTCCTAATTTACAGTTGTTTATATTACAAATTCCCTGTTCAAATTACTGGTGCGGTTTCTTTGTCCTGACAAGACCCTGACTCCTATAACTAGGGACAATCTTCAGTCTACCACATGAGATAATTTAATGGTCAATTATCTCATGAGAAAATGTTTTACCCATTTCACAAGAATCTGAGCCTTAAGAAGTTTTAGTAATGAGTGAAAAGTCATAGATCTAGTGAGTCATAGAGGCTTGATATTTATACATCCATACATTTATTTTTCCCTGTCTTTCTAGCCATTAAATGGAAAGATATTTTAACATTTACTCCAGATTATATACATCTTTGAAATTATCAGCTGGTGGAGTGATGCCTCTTCTATCCATGGTTGCTAAATGTCATGGTTTCAATGGTATAATTTATCCATTTTAAAGTGGAAGATTGAAGGCAGAAGGAGAAGGGGGCGGCAGAGGATGAGATGTTAGACAGCATCACCAACTGGTCGTGAATTTGAGCAAACTGGGAGAAAGTGGAGGACAGGGAAGCCTGGTGTGCTGCAGTCCATGGGATGACAAAAACAACAAGATGAAAGATTAGAACAGGAAGAAGCAAATGAAAATTACTGTAACAGGTTGAACTGTGTCCACCCCAAATTTTACATATTAAAGTCCTAACCAACACCCCCACCTCCCAACCCCTCCACCAATATTGTAAAATGTAGCCTTGTTTGGCGGCAGGGCCTTTACAGAGGTAATCAAATTAAGGTGAGGCAATTAGAATGGGCCCTAATCCGATACTACCAATGTCCTTAATAAAAGGAGACATTTGATATACTGATGCATAGATGACACAAAGATGGGAGACAGCAGTGTGAGGAGACATAGAAAGAAGACAACCATCTGTAAGCCATGGAGAGAGGCCTGAAAAATTCTCCCCTCATAACTCTCAGAAGGAATCAAGCCTGGCAACACCTCAATTTTGGATTTCCAGCCTCTAGAACTAGCAAATAATAAATTTCCAGTGTTCAAGCATCCCATCTATGATACTTTGTTATGGAAGCCTTAGCAAACTAATGTAATTACTATCATGTGTTGTCCTTTTTATAGGAATATATTTTTGGATTTGCTGATGTTTTTCTAATGGGGAAAGACATCAAAGTTGTTTTATTTTTATGTGCTTTTTATGAAAATGGCAGAGATTATAGTTCATCTGGCTGGAAATACGTATGCAACAAGAGGTTATAACCCCACAGGAAACTCAGAGTCTGATTTAAGGATTGAAGTTGTATCAGTGTGGGTCATATTCCTCTTCTCCACATCTTTACTATTGTACATGTGTGCCATAAACCAGGGGTGTCAGCATCACCTGGGAGTTGGTAAAAAGGATAGAATCTCACGCCTCACTCTAGATTTACTGAATCAGAAACGCCATTAACGAAATGCTTAGGTGATTAATATGTGGCTCAAATGGTAAAGAATCTGCCTGCAGTGCGGGAGACCAGGTTTGATCCCTGGGTTGGGAAGATTCCCTGGAGAAGGGAATGGCTACCCACTCCATTATTTTTGCCTGGAGAATCCAGTGGACAGAGGATCCTGGTGGGCTACAACCGATGGGGTCACAAAAGAGGTAGACATGACGGAGCGACTAACTCTTTCACTTTAACATTTAGAATTCTGAACACCAGGTAACGTCATTGTCTACCAGACAAAAAAGCGAAAACAAACAGACAAACAAAAAAAAACTCTGAGAACTTACCTTTCCTTTTATTTTTGGAAACTCCTAAAGCAATGCTTTGTATTGCTGGAGCTAGCTTGTTGGAAGAGCTAGAGAGCACTAGAAATGTTTAGCTGGTCACAAGTACATCAGTTTGATTCACAGCTGGTTTGAAGTCAATTACCTAAAGCTGAAATGCCTCTCAAAACTCAGTAATGTGATAATTGCTCTTAATTGTTTGCCTGTGACTTTTTTCTGCCTTCTGTTCCTTGGATGTTAATAAATGGGCTCTCAAAACCAGGAAGAGCCTTTTGTTTTACCATCGCCAGATGCACGAAGACATGTGTGACATAAATTCAGCTTATTGCTGTGATATATGGATGTTTGAACTTAAAAATAAGTAAATGAAATCAATTAAAACGATACCCAAAAAAAGCCCTAAAGAACTCCAGCTAATTTGTCATCCAACTTTGAATCCACCTTCAATACAATTGGTTATCTGTATTTTCACTAAGTAACAAACATTTTTTTTTTTTTTCCTGGAAGTGGAATTTTGAATCCAATTTGTTGGTGCTTTTCTGTCAGATTTTTTTTTTCCTAATATAAGAGTATGCTTGCTTTTCTTGTCATTGAAGTTGTATGTTTTTATTTTTACTGGGAAGTGATTTGTCTTTTATCTTCTGGTTGAGAAACACATTCAGAAAAAGAACGAAAATCTCACCATTTTACCTGTTGGATTTGGAGACACAAAGTCACAAAGTGTTGAAAACAAGAATCTCTCACTCACTACTAGTTGGAGTGCAAATGTAAAAAAAAGAACAAAGGGGGAAAATGGAGTCAGTCTTGCTGTATTTACTAAATTTATAATTGTACATATCTTGAGACTACAATTAGACTTCCTTTTTAATTAAATCTTTATTTTGAGATAATTATAGATGTGTGTGAAGTTATAAGAAATGATACCAAGAGATTCCTTGCATCCTTTCTCCCATTTTCTTTCCCCTAGTGGAGAAGGCGACGGCACCCCACTCCAGTACTCTTGCCTGGAAAATCCCATGGGCTGAGGAGCCTGGTAGGCTGCAGTCCATGGGGTCGCGAAGAGTCGGACATGACTGAGTGACTTCCCTTTCACTTTTCACTTTCATGCATTGGAGAAGGAAATGGCAACCCACTCCAATGTTCTTGCCTGGAGAATCCCAGGGAGGGGGGAATCTGGTGAGCTTCCGTCTATGGGGTCACACAGAGTCGGACACGACCTGAGCAACTTAGCAGCAGCAGCAGCAGCAGCGGTTAACATCTTGCAGTATTACAACCAGGATTGATACTGACGCAGTCAAGATGCAGAACGTTCCTATCACCACACGGATCCCTCATATTGCTCTTTCATAGTCACAAACACTTCCTTCCCACCCCTACCACCTTTAACCCTTGGCAACTATGAATTATTCTCCATTTCTTTAATTATAACTTTTCTAGATTGCTATATAAATCAAATCATACAGTGTTTTGGGATTAGCTTTTTTTTGTTCATTCAGAATGATTGGAGATTTATCCATATTTTCACATATAACCATAATTCGCTCCTTTATATTGCTGAGTAGTAACAATTTATCAGCTGAAGGGCATTGGGTTGTTTGGGACCCTTATGCATAAAACTACCTTAACATACACACACGTGTACACACAAAACTACCTTACACAGTTTTGTACAGTGTTTGGTGAACATAAGTCTTCATTTCTTTACCGTAAATGCCATAAATGCCATAATAGATTCTAATCGGTGGGTATTATGGTAGTTCCATGTTTTTAAGGAACTGAACAACAGTTTTCCAGATTGTCTTCAGCATTTTACATTCTTACCAACATTGTATGAGTGACCCTTTTCTCCACACCCTCACCAACATACAGTGTTGCCACTCTTTTTTTTACTTTTTAGTTATTTTGATAGTGGTATCCTTTTGTGGTTTTGAATTGTTTTGAATTCCCTAGTTGCTAATGATGTTGAACATCTTTCCACGTGCTTATTTGTTATTGGTATATCCTCTTTGGTGAAAAATCTGTTCATGTCTTTGCCCATTTTCCGAACATAGTTAGCCTCCCTGAATTTATCCTAGAAATGTTCTGTACAGGTTCAAAATTACAGGTGAACAAAGTTATTCTGTGACATTCTTAAAGACATAATTTAGAAATATCCTAAATGATCATAAAGAACTAGTTACCTAAACTGTAGTACACTCAAATAATGTAATCCTATACAGCTGTATAAAATGATGAAGTTCATTATGTACAGACACTGTCTATATGTATTTTTTGAGTGAAAAATAAAAGTTTCATGAAATGTATTTGGTATGCCACTATTTTTATGAAAATAGAAAAAAGATACTACTCATATATGCATAAATCACATCTAGAAGGATATGTGAGAAGCAAAAGCATTGGAAAAGGATACGGAAAGGGATGAGGATCTTTACCTTGTACTCAAAAAAAAAAAACAATATGAATGACTGTGTAGTACAGTAATAGCAACAAAGTCAACTTTAATATTCTATGATATTGGATCAATATGGGGAGGAGCACATTGATGATCTGGTTGATAATATATATTCTGCTAAAGTCAATGCCAAACTTCCTCTAGCTTTAGGCTGAAAGTTGAAACTAACCCAGGTATTTGTTTTAATCTTGTGCATGGAGTAGGTACACATTGCAAAATATTCTAAGATGATTTTATACTTGTCCTGAATTGTAATGAACATAGCTGTCTTCATGTATTTTGCTTGCTTGCTTGTTTCGTTCACTGTTCAATGTTTGTATTACCAAGCTGTGCTGGGCAAATTCTGGTGGAATTAACTGCATAAGTGATGAGAGATTCCCACTGTTCCAAAGAATCCAAACATGATTCTGTCTATTTTATGCCTCAGGGCCTCTTGGCCACTCCCTACCCTCCAGTAATTAACTTCCCAACATGGTGCCTTTTCAGTATGGCAAGCTGCAGGTGTTAGGTACCTCAGTATATGCTCCTTCTGGAGATTAGCCATCATTAGTTTCCTGGAAGAATATTCACTATAAATAATGTAGGTTATTAATCCAGACAGAAATACTAAATTGCCACTGGAAAAAAAAATGCTTTCTAGTTATTTCTCAGTATTTGGAGAAGCAAATCTAAATACAGGACAGAGATAATATAATAAATAGGCTTTTGTGAAGATGCTATAGACTTGGATTCCTTTACTTATTGAACTATGTAAATTCCTCTCCTCTCCCCTCATATTTAGCAAAACATAAGATCAGACAGACCAACTGTTTCTTCTCATTCCAAGGTACCATGCTGTTTTAAGCTTCTAAGCCTTTGAGCATTTTGTTTCCTCCAACAGAAAAGCCTTTCTTTGCCACCCCCACCCCCACCTGCCTTCTGAACTTCTCCTTCACAATTGATAGATCGTGGGATTGGTTCTTCTTGTCTCCCATAGAATTGATTCATCCTTCATCTGTGCTACTGCTATTTAAATACACCACTGTTTCTGCAATGATAGCACAGTATTGACATTATTTGTTCATATACCCAAAGAAAACATTTCTTAACTGTATATATGTTCTAAGAGTTCAGTTCAGTTGCTCAGTCATGTCTGATGGAGAAGCTCTATACAGTCAGCAAAGACAAGATTGGGAGCTGACTGTGGCTCAGATCATGAACTCCTTATTGCAAAATTCAGACTTAAATTGAAGAAAGTAAGGAAAACCACTAGACCATTCAGGTATGATCTGAATCAAATCCCTTATGATTATGTTCTAATAAGAGGTATGTAATTTTCAAGATCTGCACATTTGATTATTTGAAAAAAGTAGAGGCTATAAGTATGAAATCACATTATTACACATCTCATGATTCACTGTTATTAAAAAGTTTCATTATATGATATGGAGATTGTCCCATAAACTGTATCTTCTTGTAACTTAAGAGAATCTAAGGAGTGGTGTTCACATATAAGAAATGGCATGTTTTCAAGACCTCCTGTATATGCTCCCATCTTCACTTCTCTCCAGGTGAAGGAAACTGTTTTAATTGGGGAGACCTCAGAACCTTGACTGGACTATGTTTATGAAAGGGAGGAGTCAGTGGGCTGCAGAGGATCAGCACATAGCCGTGGGTTTCTGTTCTGCCTGTTTCTCTGTTGGAGTTGGCATGTGGTATGCCTAGATTCTAATTTGGATTTATCTCCTAGGATCATTTGTTTAGTCTAGTCTGGCTCGGAGAAGGCAATGACAACCCACTCCAGTACTCTTGCCTGGAAAATCCCATGGATGGAGGAGCCTGGTGGGCTGCAGTCCATGGGGTCACTGAGGGTCAGACATGACTGAGCGACTTCACTTTCACTTTTCACTTTCCTGCATTGGAGAAGGAAATGGCAACCCACTCCAGTGTTCTTGCCTGGAGAATCCCAGGGACGGGGAACCCTGGTGGGCTGCCGTCTATGGGGTCGCACAGAGTCGGACACAACTGAAGTGACTTAGCAGTCTGGCTCACCATAAATTTTCACTGATTTGTGGGGCTCAAAATCAACTTGGGAGTTGATATTTTGTTGTTTAGTTGCTAAGTCATGACCTCAAGGACTGTAGCCCTGCAGGCCCCTCTGCAGGGGCCTGTATCCTGCAAGAATACTGGAGTGGGTTGCCATTTCCTTCTGCAGGGGATCTCCTCAACCCAGGGATCAAAACTGCTTCTCCTGCATAGCAGGCAGAGTCTTTACTGCTGAGCCACCAGAGAAGCCATGGGGTGTTGACATTAGTTTGCTCTAATTTCTTGTGTTTTACATTTATTGAGAATTTTTCCAGACTGTAGAACACAACTGAGGCCAGAATCTGAAACTTCTGGCCTCCTTCCCACAATATCCTCCAATAATATCCCGATCTTAACCTTCCTTCTGAAATATTTGATCCTTTAGTGCCTTAAACTAGTCATACAAAAAAGTATTGTTATATTTGTCAATTCTTTAAAATATTTTCATGACATTTGCTTGGATATATCCTTGGTAACCTCTGAAAAGTTTGAGTTTAAAATGGGCACCTTCAGGCTAACAGTTGTTCGTGGAGCTTAGCACTGGTTTGGTCTATGAGTAGAAATCCCAGGATTTCCAAGTACCTGAATTCTGAGTTAGAGTGTTGATGTGGTCAGCATGTTAATTTCTGTAATAGGAGTTAGAAAGGGTAGATTTGATGACTTGTGAGAGATATATTATGAATGAAGTTCTCATAATCTTACTCAAGGATTCAAGGCTTGAGAATTGGAAACATGAATAATATCTTAGATTCTAGCACAAACATGAGCACAGAGTAGTAATTCAGTAGAACCCTTATTTGGTGAAGGATTGCAGAGTTAAATTCTTTGTCTTTTTAACACTTGGCACAAGTATAAGAGGGTACCCTAATTTGTAAAGTTTGAAGAATTGTTTTCTTCAAAAAATTTAGAACAAAGTATGTTTCCAAGGAACCTACGGGATTTTATTCTAAGACCTTGGAGAAAAGTTATACCACCATAATTCAGGCCTGCTGCTGCTACTGCTAAGTCACTTCAGTCGTGTCCAACTCTGTGCGACCCCATAGACAGCAGCCCACCAGGCTCCCCCATCCCTGGGTTTCTCCAGGCAAGAACACTGGATTTCCTTCTCCAATGCATGAAAGTGAAAAGGGAAAGGGAAGTCGCTCAGTTGTTTCCAACTCTTAGCGACCCCATGGACTACAGCCTACCAGGCTCCTCCATCCATGAGATTTTCCAGGCAAGAGTACTGGAGTGGGGTGCCATTGCCTTCTCCATAATTCAGGCCTATTAACCTTTAAAGGGGGCTTCCCTGGTGGTTCAGCAGGAAAGAATCCACCTGCCAATGCAGGAGACATGAGTTCAATTCCTGGGTCAGGAAGATCCCCTGGAGAAGGAAATAGCAACCCACCCCAGTACTCTTGCCTGGAGAATCCCATGGACAAAGGTGCCTAGAAAGCTACATATAGTCTGTGGGGTTGCAAAGAGTCTGACATAGCGATTAAACAATAACAGCAAATCTTCAAAGAAAAATATGTATATCATCAGTGAGACCCTGAATAGAATATGGAACTTGGTAGGATGTGAAAGGAAGACTGGTTTAGACTTTGGCCTTATACTTCGTCCTGGAGGCTTTGACAATAGCCTCATTTTATCAACCAAATATATAAAGTATAAAATGACCCTCAAAATGACTTTAATGAAACCCAGTATTATCCATGTAACTCATTTTAATATCAAACCACAGATGTAAAAGAAAATTCTTAAGGAAACATCTAACAACAAGACACAGTTGTGAACAAATTGACCTGCAAGATAGGATAATAAAAATATTCCTTCAGCAAGAAACGACCTTCTTATGTAAAACTCAGAAATTATACACTTGCTCCTGCTTTCCTTAAAGGCAAGGATGTCATTGTCTCCTTGACATGCGTGTGCCTGGATTTATAATTTAGAATTGTGCTGTTTTTCCAGAAACATATATCTGTGTGCATTCACCTATAAATGAGTATGCAGAAATTTTAAATTGAATTTATCCCACCTTATTTTTACTTGATCTGTGCAGGATTAATCTGCTCAATGAGTATTAAAATAGGAAGTGTTTCTAATCATTCCTAATATTTTAGAATTGAAAATTATCATATTTTTATAAAGAGAAAGAATTTTTGGATACTTTTCAAAAAAATATTGAAAGGATGTGGTCCTTCAGGACCTCCATTCCTTTAGGATAACAATCAAGAGTAGCTTTGTTGTGCTCATCTCTCTTAGGATGGGCCCAGACTTCTCCACTTTGTCCTTCCCTTCATTCCCCATTGACTCCATGGCACTGACATTTAAGATCAGTTGCCATTTTCTTTCATGAACTAGGATATCACTTTTCTTAAATTTCAACTAAAAAATTTAAAACCATTCTTGAACTCATACTTCGATAAGAAATGAAAACAAAACCAAACTGGAGATGGTAATGGATTTTTCATACAAAGCTGACTTTACTGGCCCCTCCAAACAAATGTATTTGCAGACTCCTAGTACAGAAATTCCCCATGGGGCTTCCCTGGTGGTCTAGTAATTAAGATTCTGCCCTTTAAATGCTGGGGTTGTAGGTTGTGGTAGGACAACTAAGACCTAATGTGTTGTGTGGTTTAAAAAAAAAAAAGGAACAAGCCAATATCATCATGCTGCTGCTAAGTCACTTCAGTTGTGTCCGACTCTGTGCGACCCCATAGACGGCAGCCCACCAGGCTCCCCCGTCCCTGGGATTCTCCAAGCAAGAACACTGGAGTGGGTTGCCATTTCCTTCTCCAGTGCATCAAAGTGAAAAGTGAAAGTGAAGTCGCTCAGTCTTGTCTGACTCTTAGTGACCCCATGGACTGCACCCTACCGGGCTCCTCCATCCATGGGATTTTCCAGGCAAGAGTACTGGAGTGGGGTGCCATTGCCTTCTCCGAATATCGTCATAATAAATATTTAAAAGAACCCTGCCAAAAATGTGTTGGTTATAAAGAAAACAACCAAAATATTTCCTACATTTCCTTGCTATTGCCATGAATGCAGTTTTTAAAATCCAGTGATAATGGGAGGAGGCCATGCTGCACTGGAGTCAGTGCTGTTCTGAGAGAAGGGAAAACTAATCACGGACAAAAAGTCTGTTTATTGTTTCTGTTGGTCAAGAATAAGCTAAAAGCTAATTTCAGCATGGCGGATTGGACCTTTGTTTCTTTGGGGGATCAGATAAATATCCTCTTTCCCTGAAGGAGTTAAATGAATGGTGAAGCTGGCAGGTCGTGCTGATCAATGGACTCCTGCTACGGTTTCTCTTTGGCTCTTTCCCTTAACCATTCCAGTCTGAGCTATGAATATCTCGACACTCCATGCCTATGACCTTTCTAACACTTTCACTCTGTCCTTTGGTTGCATAGTGGGTTGAATAGTGGCCTCATAAAGATATATCCAAATACTAACTCTTGGTACCTGCAAATGTGACCTTTATATGGAAATATTTATTTTGAGATAATTGTAGATGCGTGTGGCTGTGCAGAAATAATTAAGGGTGTCTAGATGAGATCATCCTGTGCTTAGGGTGAACTCTAAATCCAACAAGGAGTGTCTTTATAAGAGGCAGGAAAGGAGAAGACACACAGAGACATGGAGGGGAAGGCCAGGTGACAACAGAGACAAGAGATTGAAGTGATTGTCAACAAACCACAAAATCCAAGAATTGCCAGCCACCACCAGACAGAAAATAAGCACAGAACGAATTCTCCTTTAGAGGCTCCAGGAGGAACCCTACTGACACCTTGCGTTTGGACTTTCAGCCTCTGAAAGTATGGCAGAATAAATTTCTGTTGCTTTAATCTACCCAGTTATAACTTTTAGGGATTTTATTATGATTGATGCATTTTAAATTAGTTTCATTTTATAAAAGTGCATAATCATATCATTGATAAACAAATTGGCTTTGCATTTTTAAGGCTACCTGCAAATTTGGAGTAATGTTCACACCACTGTCTTTAGGGAAGCATTTACCAGCAATCAGCATTGAAGCCAATTCCTTTAATCTTGGGTGGCAAGAACTGCTCATTGCCTATCCAATAACCATTCTTCATCACTTTACTCAAGAAACCTCACATGTTCACCATACAACAAAATTTTCATTAATGAAATGCAGCCATTGGTCTAGACTTCTCAGAAATCTTAAAAAGCAGGGCATGCTCCACTGTCACACCCTTTTGATTTTTTCCCCTTTTCTTCCTGTCTGGAATCTGAACTTGATGGGTGGAATCCTGGCAGCCACCTTGTGACCATAAGCTGACAAGCAGTGTCTTAAAGAGGTGTAGCAGGATCCTATATCAGCTCTAAAGTGCCTATCTCTGGTCCCCTTTTTATAGGACAGGGGGTGAAAAAGCACATCTCTCTGATGCCACATTTATTATAAGCCTCTGTTTCTAGCCACTAAACTCAAACTTTGATTGATAATCTCATTTAGCCTCACTTTTATAGTCTTTAAGAATTTCTATTGAGTTAACACTCTTACCTTCTTACCACATGTCACAAAATTGGGTTAAGTTTCACATTTAATCTTCACCTAAAAGTTGGACTATTATTATAACCAATTCACAGGCAGGGAAACAGGTTTTAAAAATGTAATGACTGGTTATAGAAAGGATCTCGGGGAAACTATTTTATCTCTTCATGACTCAGTTTCCTTTTCTTTGAAAGAAAGAGAAGCAATATCAAGCTACTCTAGGTTGCAGTGATGATTAAATGGGCGTATGTATCTATAGTGCTTAGAACTCTGTGATTTAATGAGGGCTGTATAAGTGTTATACATTGTTAAGTGTTCAAATATGTCTAACTAGAAAACATTCTGAATACCATACTATACACTGTTATCTTTTCAGAAGATAAGCTTGATTCATAATCTATCTTTGCCCTCATTTTCCAAGGGAATGTTTGAAAACTACCATTGCAATGGACTAGATACAGCAGGAAGTACTTTTATATCTTTCACCTCATTATGCTTCTCAGAACAACAAAGTAGGCATTACAATCTCCATTTGATATAAAACGAGGCCTATATACTTAACTGATTTTTCTAAGTGCTAATTACAAGGGGTAAAACTGGTGCTCAAACCAAGGTCTGCTAATTTTGAGTTCAGTGGTCTTTCCCGGTGCACCAGAGTTGCTTCAGCCTCTATGCATTAAACTTGGATGTCCATGAATGTGAATATACGTAGACATACAAGAACTCACACTACAGACTGATTAAAAAGCATCATATTTCAGAAGTAACTCTATTGTACCTAAATTACAATCAAATCAAAACTACATCAAAATCAAAATTACCTCAATCAAACTTCTACAACCATAAAATTGTTTCAGGTTTTGAATTCACATTGGTAATGTCCTCATGACTCTTCATGACTCTTAATGTCCTCATGACCAAATTCTTTTATGATGCTCAATGTCTTGTATCACCGTACATTTTAAATTTCTGTTCATCTTATTTTATGTTTACTATGTATGTAAGAAATCGCTCATTTTACCTACTGAACAGATGCATACACGTCTTCTTCTACATTTAGTTTATAGCCAAGCTGTATAGCTTACATGAGAAATACAAATTTTTAGTTCTAAAAACCAGGCTGTTACAATTTACCAAGAATCAACCAGGGATTGGCTGTTGTCTGGTCAGCATGTATGGGTGCTGATGTCACAGATGAGACACTGCGCAGAGAATACCTGCTCATAACCTCTGCTTTCCCCAGAGGACCAGCTGGGTTTTTCTTCTATGGGGAGGCCAACTGGCAACCTAAATCTCAGGGTCAGCATAACCTTGTGAGTCCTTTGAAATTTCACCAGCAACTAGATACCCATTTGTAACCAGAGTGAGATCTAGCGTCATTGTTCTGTAGGCAGGATCCATGGAGAATTGCTGTTCACATTGGAAAGAAGTTTCCTCTCATTAAAAGAAAAGAAGCCAATTGGAAATAGCACAGCTGTTAAGAGCAACCACATGGCATTGGCTCTGCTGTCCCAAGGGCTATTCTCCCATTCCAAGAGGGGCAGGGCAGGGGATGGAGCAGAAAGAACTTTCTCTTTCCTTTGGTTATTAATATCGAACTCATGTGCTGTGCTTAGTCACTCAGTCATGTCTGACTCTTTGTGACCCCATGGACTGTAACCCACCAGACTCCTCTGTTCATGGGGATTCTCTAGGCAAGAATACTAGAATTGGTTGCCATGGCCTCCTCCAGGGGATCTTCCCAACCCAGAAATCAACCCGAGGTCTCCTGCATTGCATGTGTATTCTTTATTGTCTGAGCCACCAGGGAAGCCCATCCAACACATAGAGGGCCCTAAAGATGCAGTGTTAAAAACAGAAGTCTTTTGATGACAAGAAAATACCCTGACACACACACACAATATTTAAATTAGATGACATGGGAAATAAACCAGTAGTTGCATTTCCTTCAAAACTCTTCAGTCTCTACATTTTCCTATTTGAATATTATTATCCTGATTCATATGCACAACTATGGATGGAAAACCTTTCGTGTTCTTGTTACTTTATATGCATTACTAAATTTTTTAAATTTATTTTTAAATGGAAGATAATTGCTTTACAATGTTGTGTTGGTTTCTGCCATATAGCAACGTGAATCTGCCATGTGTGTTAGTCGCTCAGCTGTCTAACTCTTTGTGACCCCATGCACTGTAGCCCACCAGGCTCCTCTGTTCATGGAATTCTCCAGACAGGAATACTAGAATGGGTGCCCATTCCCTTTTCCACGGGATCTTCTCAACCCAGGAATCGAAGCCATGTTTCCCACATTGCAGGCACTTTCTTTACCATCTGAGCCACCAGGGAAGCCCAAACCAGCCATAAGTTTACATATGTCCCCTCCCTCTGAAAGGTCTCTCCCACCCCAACCCCCATCCCACCCCTCCAGGTTATCTCAGAGCACTGGGCTGAGCATCCTGTGCTAACAGAAGCGTCCTTCCAGCTGTCTATCTACACATGGTAGTATATCTAATGCTACTCTCTCCACTTGCCCCCCCGCACCTCCTTCCCCTGCTGCGTCCACAAGTCTGTGCTTTACATCTGTATCTCCATTCCTGTCCTGCAAATAAGTTTATCAGTACCATTTTTCTGGATTCCATATATATGGGTTAATACAGTAGATGATGAATATGCTGGGGGGTGGGGGTGGGGGGCCGGCGGTGGTGGGGAAGATGGCGTACCAGAGCCTCCGGTTGGAGTACCTGCAGATCCCACCGGTCAGCCGCGCCTACACCACCGCCTGCGTCCTCAAGAAAAAAAAAAAAAAAAAAAGAATATGCTAAAATATTTAAGATCCTTGGCTTTAGAAACAAACTTCTGAGGCCTGAATACCTGTGGGATCTTGGTGACTACTTACCTATCCACAGTGATCTTCATTTTCCTCCTTAGCAAAGCTGGCATATGGAGCTAGTCCTTGATGGCTCTAATGGTAAAGAATCTGACAGCAGTGCAGGAGACTCACGAGGTGGGGTTTGATACCTGGGTTGCGAAGAACCCCTAGAGGAGGAAATGGCAACCCACTCCAGTATTTTCCCCTGGAAAATCCTACAGACAGAGGGACCTGGTGGGCTACAGTGCACAGAGTTGCAAAGAGTCAGGTATGACTGAGCACACATGCATTATTATAAAGTTAGCATAATGATGGTAGTGTTGTCTTACAAGGTTATGGTGAGTTTTAAATGAAATAATCCAAGTAAAATATATGGACTAACGCCTGCAATAGATTAATCATTTATTATGAAGTTTAATTTATTATGAAGATAATACTTGTTCATCATTTATTGTGATAATTATTACATATTTATTATAATAAATAGATTAATCATTTGTTATATTATGAGGATAATATAATCATTATCTTCATTTAAATAGATGAAGAAATTGTACAGATGACTCTCAGAGAAGCTCAACATTTTCCCAAGATTATACATCAATTTGTGCTAGATGGGGGTTGAAACACAGTCAATCTTACTCAGCTATTGTAAGTTCTATTTTAAAATTTCATAGGATTGTTGTCAGATTTAAGAGATGCAGTGTTTGCTCTAAGTGCTCCATCGAGTGTAGTTTCATTATTTGCCTAGATGAATCCAGATAGACTCTCTCCTCTAGCATTAAATAATTTTTCATTTCAAAACTTCACTTATTTTCACTTTTGTCTTCATTACATCGGCAGTAGCATGGTAAATATAATTTTTCCTGTGGTTTTCCAGGTATACCAAAGATCAATAAAACAAAAGTACCAAGTTTTCCTGCATAGCAGAGGATTGTGCTAGAACTTCTATTAAGAACTTGCAAAGATGGGCCAAGACTACATCTACCAGCATTAGGCACTTGTATGTTTCCAGTGTGTATGCCAAAGTTAAAGAACAATTTATTCATTAGCTGGCTACCAAAAGGATTTTGCATTCCAGTCCTCTATAATGAAAAGGACATCTTTTTTGGGTGTTAGTTCCAAAAGGTCTTGTAGGTCTTCATAGAACTGTTCAACTTCAGCTTCTTCAATGTTACTGGTCAGGGCATAGACTTGGATTACCATGATATTGAATGGTTTGCCTTGGAAATGGAGAAGGCAATGGTAACCCACTCCAGTACTCTTGCCTGGGAAATCCCATGGACGGAGGAGCCTGGTAGGCTACAGTCCATGGGGTTGTGAAGAGTCGGACTCGACTGAGTGACTTCACTTTCACTTTTCACTTTCATGCACTGGAGAAGAAAATGGCAACCCACTCCAGTATTGTTGCCTGGAGAATACCAGGGATGGGAGACTGGTGGGCTGCCGTCTATGGGGTCACACAGAGTCAGACACGACTGACGTGACTTAGCAGCAGCAGCCTTGGAAATGAACAGAGATCATTCTGTCATTTTTGAGATTGCATCCAAGTACTGTATTTCGGACTCTCTTGTTGACTATGAGGGCTACTCCATTTCTTCTAAGGGATTCCTGCCCACAGTAGTAGATATAATGGTCATCTGAGTTAAATTCACCCATCCCAGTCCATCTTAATTCACTGATTCCTAGAATGTCGATATTCACTCTTGTCATCTCCTGTTTGACCACTTCGAATTTGCCTTGATTCATGGACCTACCATTCCAGATTCCTATGCAATATTGTTCTTTACATCATTGAACCATGCTTCCATCACCAGTCCCATTCACAACACGGTGTTGTTTTTGCTTTGGATCCATCCCTTCATTCTTTCTGGACTTATTTTTCCACTGATCTCCAGTAGCATATTGGGCACCTACCGACCTGGGGAATTCCCCTTTCAGTAGCCTATCTTTTTGCCTTTTCAAGCTGTTCATGCGGTTCTCAAGGCAAGAATACTGAAGTGGTTTGCCATTCCCTTCTCCAATGGACCACATTCTGTCAGACCTCTCCACCATGACCTGTCCGTCTTGGGTGGCCCCACACAGCATGGCTTAGGTTCATTGAGTTAGACAAGGCTGTTGTCCGTGTGATCAGATTGGCTAGTTGTCTGTGATTGTAGTCTCAGTCCGTCTGCCCTCTGATCGCCTCTCTCAGCGCCTTCCATCTTATTTGGGTTTCTCTTACCCTGGACATGGGATCTCGCTTCACGGCTGCTCTAGCAAAGTGCAGCTGCTGCTCCTTACCTGGGATGCAGGGTAGCTCTTCTTGGGTGATGCCTTTGCCCTCTATACAGTCAGCAAAAACAAGACCAGGAGCTGACTGTGGCTCGGATCAGGAACTCCTTATTGCCAAATACAGACTGAAATTGAAGAAAGTGGAGAAAACCACTAAACCATTCAGGTATGACCTAAATCAAATCCCTTATGACTATAAAGTGGAAGTGAGAAATAGATTTAAGGGAGTAGATCTGATAGACAGAGTGCCTGATGAACTATGGATGGAAGTTCGTGATGTTGTACTGGAGACAGGAATCAAGACCATCCCCAAGAAAAAGAAATGCAAAAAAGCAAAATGGCTGTCTGAGGAGGCCTTACAAATAGCTGTGAAAAGAAGGGAAGCGAAAAGCAAAGGAGAAAAGGAAAGCTATAGCCATGTGAATGCAGAGTTCCAAAGAATAGCAAGAAGAGATGAGAAAGCCTTCCTCGGTGATCAATGCAAAGAAATAGAGGAAAGCAACAGAATGGGAAAGACTAGAGATCTCTTCAAGAAAATTAGAGATACCAAGGGAACATTTCATGCAAAGATGGGCTCAATAAAGGACAGAAATGGTATGGACCTAACAGAAGCAGAAGATATTAAGAGATGGCAAGAATACACAGAACTGTGCAAAAAAGATCTTCATGACCCAGATAATCATGATGGTGAGATCACTGACCTAGAGCCAGACATCCTGGAATGTGAAGTCAAGTGGGCCTTAGAAAGCATCACTATGAACAAAGCTAATGGAGGTGATGGAATTCCAGTTGAGCTATTTCAAATCCTGAAAGATGATGCTGTGAAAATGCTGCACTCAATATGCCAGCAAATTTGGAAAACTCATCAGTGGCCACAGGACTGGAAAAGATCAGTTTGCATTCCAATCCCAAAGAAAGGCAATGCCAAAGAATGCTCAAACTACTGCACAATTGCACTCGTCTCACTCGCTAGTAAAGTAATGCTCAAAATTCTCCAAGCCAGGCTTCAACTGTACGTGAACTATGAACTTCCAGATGTTCAAGCTGGTTTTAGAAAAGGCAGTGGAACCAGAGATCAAATTGCCAACATCTGCTGGATCATGGAAAAAGCAAGAGAGTTCCAGAAAAACATCTATTTCTGCTTTATTGACTATGCCAAAGCCTTTGACTGTGTGGATCACAATAAACTGTGGAAAATTCTGAAAGAGATGGGAATACCAGACCACCTGACCTGCCTCTTGAGAAACCTGTATTCAGATCAGGAAGAAACAGTTAGAACTGGACATGGAACAACAGACTGGTTCCAAATAGGAAAAGGAGTACGTCAAGGCTGTATATTGTCACCCTGTTTATTTAACTTCTATGCAGAGTACATCATGAGAAATGCTGGGCTGGAAGAAGTACAAGCTGGAATCAAGATTTCCAGGAGAAATATCAATAACGTCAGATAGGCAGATGACACCACCCTTATGGCAGAAAGTGAAGAGGAACTGAAGAGCCTTTTGATGAAAGTGAAAGAGGAGAGTGAAAAAGTTGGCTTGAAGCTCAGCATTCAGAAAACTAAAATCATGACATCCAGTCCCTTTGCTTCATGGCAAATAGATGGGGAAACAGTGGGAACAGTGGCTGACTTTATTTTTCTGGGCTCCAAAATCACTGCAGATATTGATTGCAGCCATGAAATTAAAAGACACTTACTCCTTGGAAGGAAAGTTCTGACTAACCGAGACACGTATAACCCATGCAAACACTGACTTGATTTCTACTGTTATTTCTCAAACTTTGTCTCTCCAGAATGTCATAGTAATGGGGTCACGCAGTATGCTATCTTTGGAGTCTGGTATCTTTCATTTAGCATAATGCATATGAGTCTCATCTGCATTGCTGTGTATATCAAAAGTTCACTCTCCTTTACTGCTGAATAATAGTCCATTGTATAGTTCTGGGCTCTAAAATCACTGCAGATGGTGATTGCACCCATGAAATTAAAAGACGCGTACTCCTTGGAAGAAAAGTTATGACCAACCCAGACAGCATATTGAAAAGCAGAGATATTACTTTGCCAAGAAAGGTCCATCTAGACAAGGCCATGGTTTTTCCAGTGGTCATGTATGGATATGAGGGTTGGACTGTGAAGAAAGCTGAGTGCCGAAGAATTGATGCTTTTGAACTGTGGTGTTGGAGAAGACTCTTGAGAGTCCCTTGGATTGCAAGGAGATCCAACCAGTCCATCCTAAAGGAGATCAGTCCTGGGTGTTCATTGGTAGGACTGATGTTGCCGCTGAAACTCCAATACTTTGGTCACCTGATGTGAAGAGCTGAGTCATTTGAAAAGACCCTGATGCTGGGAAAGGTTGAGGGCAGGAGGAGAAGGGGACAACCGAGGATGAGATGGTTGGATGCCATCACCGACTTGATGGACATGGGTTTGGGTGGACTCTGGGAGTTGGTGATGGACAGGGAGGCCTGGCGTGCTGCAGTTCATGTGGTCACAAAGAGTCAAACACGACTGAGTGACTGAACTGAACTGAACTGAAAAGGGTTTTGGGACTACTGAAATATTTCATCCACTAGAATAATAACAATTAGTCCACAGAATGAATTTGTAGGAACAATGAGAGAGAATGAAGCTGTTTTCTATCAAAATTCTTCTGAGGTCAGCTTATATGAAAAATCAGTAACTCACTTATAGTTGTTTGACTTTTATTCATTGTCTCCACTAAAATATAAGCTTTCTGAGGGCCAAAACATAGTATCTTTTCTTACTGATCCTCAAAGTTCATACTAGAGTTTGTACTTCATCATCATTGCTAACAAACTATAGAGATGCAATAAATTATTCAGAGCTGTCTAGATAATAATGAGTTCATTAAATTAGACTGGTTTGGTCATCACTGGAAAAAAAGTAAGACTTTGGTATAGATTATAAACTACCATGAACATATCATGATTTCTGCTTCAGCAGCTCTTTGGACAAACATTCATAAGCAGCTCCCACCAACAATGCAAGTATGTGCCCAAAACTGGTTGAGGGCCGAGTCTTGCCTTCAATATCGTCAACCGAATATTATGCGTTACATGCATTTCATCCTCAGATATTCAATCTACCTCTTAATTCGTAAGCCTGGAAACAAGTCTAGTTGATGGATAATTATACCATAGTTGCCTTTCAAATGGGTGGAAATGAAATGGCATTGGTAACTAATATTACATAATGGGTCAGACTGTGAACTCTCGAAAAAGCACATCCATAGCAGTGTGTGATTCAACAATAGTGCAGTGAATATGGTGAGGAAATTAATATAAGAGTTGTGCATAAAAATTAGTGTTTATAAAAGTGAAACGTATTACATAAAAATTGGGAAGTTCAGCTTCTGTTGAAACATGGTTAGATATGGAAGTACTGGACCAGCATCTTCCATAGACACTGTTTTCTTTAGCCCAGGAACTGCTGAGTCCTTTAGTCTGGGACAGTTTGCTGCACTCACAGTTCTTCATACAATTTTTGCATAAGCATTTACACATAGCTCGTGTCACCCATGTCCATTTGCTGACCACCAGCATTGAATCCTTCAGCCTACAGCGTTGATCTTGAGGACAGGAGCTGATACATGGAAACATTTCATTTGTTTTTTCTGATCTCACAAAGTATAAATGAGAGTAGAATGGAGCTGAAGCATTAAATATACTTCTCATAAATCTGTTCACTACAACCTCGCTAATACCTTATGGCAGTTTTCTTGGTGGGTGCAAGTATGTTTTCAAAATCCTTCTTAATCTTAGTAATCCAGGAAGTTTAACTAAAATGCTCAGAGTTGGGATATGCAATGTGTAAGTTGTCTATTAATACCACAAGCTTTGTGACTTAAGAAACATATATTATTTCACAGTTTTCTGTAAGTCCAAAGCCTGAGTACAATTTAGCTGGATCTTCTGATTTAGGATCTCATAGAGCTTCGATCAAGATGTTGGCGGAGCATGAGTTATCATCAGAGGCTTGAAGGAAGAATAAGGATTTGTTTCCATGCTCAAGTGGTTATTGGCAGCAGTCCATTCCTTCTGGATTTTTTAACTGAGGTCCTCAATTTCTTGCTAACAATTTTTTTTTCCTGAGGCTGCCATCAGTTCTTTGCCATACGGACATTATCAACATAGTAGCTTATTTCCTTAAAGTCAGCAAGAGGAAGGGACTTTCCTTACAACATAAGTGTTACAGTCTTATGTAATGTAATCATCTATACATAATCATATATATTCCATCACTTTTGCTATAGTCTGTTGGTTAGAAGCAAATCACAGGGTCCACCATGCTTAAAGGGAAGGAAGGAATACCAGGAAATAGGGATCATAGAAATCACCTTAGAATCTGTCCATCACATGAGTTGAAACTACTTACCAGCCCTAAGATTCATTAGTGATAGTTGTAAAGAGGCAGCTTTTTGACTTGGAATCAAGCAAACATCGTTAACAATTAAAGCCACATTTGAACTAAACGTGAACACAGGTACAACTCAAATAGAAGCTTGAAACAAGAGGATACAAGCACTTAATGGAGTATGGTTAGGCTGACATTTGGCAAATTGGAGTTCTCTTCATGTCTAAAATTCTTGTGCTAATTATGAGCGTTATAAAAGTCAGACACACTGTGTTTAGCATGGGGCAAGAAGAGAATGTTTCATAGACTTTTGATGTCCTAGATTGAATTTCATTCTTTCATGATGTTGACTATGACCATGAACTAAATATATGCATTTGATGAAATATCCATAATTACAGGATTCTAAGAATTGTCAAGTGGAAAATAGTACTTTCTAAAAGCATTTTTTGGGTATCTACTCTATGGCTGAGGCAGGTCTTATAGTGAGAAGTGGAGGGATAGCAAAAGAAGCAATTTTTTTTTTTTTTTTTTGCCTTCACAGAATTTACTATCAGAGCTAGAGAAACAGGGCTCACAAACAGCATTAGAATAGAGTGTCATATAAGAGAAAATTCAATAAAATGTCACATTGAGGTGTATTTACTCTGGTCTGTCCCAGTTTTTCCTTTCTGACTGGAAAAATCAAAGAATATTAATCTATGAATGTTTTCCACTACTGCTAACACCTTAAGTAGGGAGTCACTAAACTAGGTGGAGGAGATGCCTTTAAAGTTGAGCTTCAGGAAGGGAGCATTCCATCAAGTCTTAGTTGGAGATACCAGGAAGACAAACACTTTAGTCAGTTTATCTCAGTTATAACACATACAACTGTTGAAATTCTAAATTAAAAAAAAAATATGAAAGAAAATACAGAAGAAAGAAGAAAAGAAAGGTATTAGACTTTTCCAACACAAAACATTTTCATCCTTACACATTTTGATTCCAGTTAAAAATTCAGGGTTCCCCAATTTTTCAGTGGATAAAGAATCCACCTGCATTGCAGGAGATGCAGAAGATGCAGGTTCGATTCCTGGGTCAGGAAGATCCCCTGGAGAAGAAAATGGCAATCCACTCCAGTATTCCTGCTGGGATAATCCCATGGACGTAGGAGCCTGGCAGGCTACAGTCCATGGGGTTGCAAAGAGTCAGACACAACTGAGCAACTAACACTGACTCACTCAAAAATTTAGGGACTTCCCAGGTGGTCCAGTGGTTAAGACTTCGCCTTCCAATGCAGGGGGTGTGGGTTCAATCCCCAGTCAGGGAGATAAGATTCTATGCCTCTGGGCCAAAAACAAAAACCAGAACATAAAACAGAAGCAATATTGTAACAAATTCTGTAACAACTTTTGAAAATGGTCCACATCAAGAAAAAAAAAAAAACTTGAAAAATTCAACTACCCATAAATAGGTTTGTCATCCAAAATTAACAGCAGAAATCAGATCAGATCAGATCAGTCGCTCAGTCATGTCCAACTCTTTGCAACCCCATGAATCGCAGCATGCCAGGCCTCCCTGTCCATCACCAACTCCCAGAGTTCACTCAGACTCACGTCCATCGAGTCAGTGATGCCATCCAGCCATCTCATCCTCTGTCGTCCCCTTCTCCTCCTGCCCCCAATCCCTCCCAGCATCAGAGTCTTTTCCAATGAGTCAACTCTTCGCATGAGGTGGCCAAAGTACTGGAGTTTCAGCTTTAGCATCATTCCCTCCAAAGAAATCCCAGGGCTGATCTCCTTCAGAATGGACTGGTTGGATCTCCTTGCCGTCCAAGGGACTCTCAAGAGTCTTCTCCAACACCACAGTTCAAAAGCATCAATTCTTTGGCGCTCAGCCTTCTTCACAGTCCAACTCTCACATCCATACATGACCACAGGAAAAACCATAGCCTTAGATATATAAAATAATAGTCAGTGAAGATGTAAGTAGAATGTAAGCATCAGGACAGCAGGGGACTTCAGCTGCTTTTTGTTTTCTTGATGTATCTCAAGAAACTCCGAGTGGGGCCTGGCACATAGTTGCTGCTCAATAAATATGTGTTGATTCAAGAAAAATCTGATGCTCTCTGACTTTATCAGCTATAGGCACACTAAAACCTATGCAGGAAAGAAAGTTTAGTGAAATGGAGAATCTAGGGTCATTTTGCTGTAAAAGGACTAACTTAACTGATTTAGGATCTGTATTTATAATGAAAGATGTAGGGAAAGCGGGGTGCTCCATCACAGAATGTTCTGGAACCTTTGTTTCTGAGCCTGTAATTAAAAGTGCCACTTATCTTAATGGGCACATACCACTCTTCTTTCTGGATTGAGGCACGTAAGGACTGAAATAGCTCCACGATTGCAAAGAGCACTCTGCATAATCCCATCGCATCTCTGGATGCAATTAGTTCCTCTGACAATGTAGAGTTTTCTTTTAAGTGTGTGTTTATCTTTCTGATGCAGAAAGTGGATGGCAGGTGGCACCATTTATCTCTCTCTCTCACACACACACACGCACACACACACAAAGGATTTCAATCCAGGATGCCACTTGGAGAGGTCACACTGCAGGAAGCTAAAGAAGACCAGGTTAATTTTAGGTATTCCTCTGGACTTCTCTTCAGAACAGCCCCCAACCTAAGAACTACCTTTTTCCAGAATTCACTTAAGGCCTGTTAGAGGATAAATAGTGTTCCTTCCAAAATACACTCAACTCCAAACTCTTCGTATCTGTGAATGTGATCTTAATTGGAAATAGGGTCTTTGCAGGTGTAATCAAGTTAAAATGAGGTCATGCAAAATTGTGCGGGCCCTAAATCCAATGGCTGATGTCCTTGTAAGGACAGACATATTTGAAGACACAGAGGGAAGTAGGCTGTTTTGAATGAGGCAGAAACCAGAATAATGTAGCTATAGGCCACCAAGGATTGCTGACCAGCATCAGATGCTAGGAAGAGGCAAGGAGGATTCTCCCCTAGGGTCCTCAGAGGCAGCATGGTCCTCCCAGCACCTTGATTTTGGAGTTGTGTCCTCCAGACCTGTGAGACAATATGTGGTGCTTGTTTTTAGCCGCCTAGTTGATGGTAATCTTTTGTAACCCTGAGACACAAATACAGTGCCTCAGTGGGACAGTGAGCTGTATACTCATGGGCTCTTTCTCTCCTAATTTATCTCCTCTCAGTGATCCAAGTCCACTTTCTTTTAGTGAAATTAGACTCTGACTTTGGGGTGGGATATTCTAGGCCTGCTGCAGGACCAGTAGTTTTCTTCCACTTAAAACTAATTTAGGACAAAATGACTCCATCTTGAGACACAGTGTTCTGTGATGAATGTCAGCCAGACCTGAGTACATGGTATAAAGCTGGGAAGAGAATTCATCGGAGCAACTTTCATTTTTTTGAGTGCATACAATGTAGTATTATGTGCTAATATTCTTTAGTGTTTAAAATTCTTTCAATTTTTAGGAAATATCACTGAAGAAATTATCAACAATGAACACAAAACTTAGCTAACACATTTGCTTTGGCACCCTGTTGTGTGCAGTAGGAATGAGAAAAGTGTAAATGGTTGAAATGCCTAGGAAAGTCAGATTAGTAAAATAAATGTTGGCTTTCACCTACAATGGTTTAGCACACAGCTATTCAAAAATGAGGCTGTCCAATAACCATTTTTAAACTGTGCTTTGAGGAGGATGCAAGTGTCTGGGGAAAACTCCCCAATGCTGACGCTGGAAAAGTTCCTGATGCTGGGAAAGATTGAGAGCAGAAGGAGAAGAGGGCATCACAGGATGAGATGGCTGGATGGCTTCACTGATGCAATGGATATGAACTTGCGCAAACTTCGAGAGATGGTGAGGGACAGGGAGGCCTGTCATGCTGCATTCCATGGGGTCGCAAAGAGTTGGGCATGACTGGGTGACTGAACGATGAACAAGTGCCTGGGGGCGTTTCAGTGGCTGTTTGCGCAGGTAAGGTAGATTCAGGGTCAGCTATGCTTTGCCCCTACCCTCACCTGACCAGATCTGCTCAAATTTACCTGTTTTATAGGTTGAGTTTCTGAATCAGATGCCTTTGGGGAAAAAAAAAAAAAAAAAATCACTATGACAATACCTATTGCCTGCAGGGCCATAGCTACCAAAAGAGTCCTGGTATAAATAAAAAAATATCTCGGTCAATAGACTCTTCTTCATCCTGAAATTTTCAAATATTTTTTTAATCTACAAATCCATGATGTTTACAGATTTTAGATGATATAGATGGGTTGTTTTATTGAACTTTTATTCAGCCTTCTTCATCATGTTTTAGTGTAACTCAAAGCATGGGTTTATTCTTCTGTATGTAGTTTTTAATTCATTCCAGAATATTTTAAATGGATTGAATAGGACAAAACCATAGTGTAAGTCACATGAGACTTACCCTAGGTAGTAAATAGTTACATTTACTATCCTTCTAAGACAGCAAATTATCAAAATGTATTATTTAAAAGTTTCATACAAAATCTTGCTAATACTACAGATTCCCAGTTCAATATCAAGCTCTCTAATTTGAGCAAGACTTGAAAACATGTGTTTTGAAGCTTCCAAGTGATTCTGTGTAGGTGATCCTATGCATAACTTTGTAATTCAGTCCTGGAAGGGAAGTGCTTTAGACTTAATGTGTAAATCTAATGAAGCAGACATATTTTTCTCTCACACCTTCACACTCCACTGCCACATAATTCACTACCCAAATATTTTACAAAGATTGTGTATCTTCTCTGCCCCTTTGGGATCTTTCTGTTAATTTTCTTGTTTTTAACTTGCTTCCGCCCTTCCTTTCAAGTCTCTTAAGCTCACGCAGCTACTAGAATACATGGGGCGATTGAAAAAGCTCTCCTTTATGTCTGTATTAGTCTCTTGGGCTGCTATAACAAAATATCATAGACTGTGGCTAAACCAACATTTCTCGCCATTCTGAAGGCTATAAGTCCTAGCTCAAGTCACAGAGATGGCCAGCTTCTGGTACAGGCTCTCTTCTTGACTTGTAGGTGGTGACCGCCTTCCTGGTCTATCCTCACACGGTCCTTTCTTAGTATGTGTGAGTGGAGAGAGCAAGCTCCTGGTTTTTCTAATTATATGACACAAATCATATCTCATCTGGGCCCCACCTTTATGACCTCATTTAGCTTTAACTACCTCCACTGAGGCCCTGCCTACAAATACAGCCAAACAGAAGGTTAGAGTTTCAACACCTACATTTTAGGAGTTCATGAGCATGCAGTCCATAACCATGCTGTTCATTATTTCCTCTCTTATATCGTAGCAGAGTTCTCTTTGCATTCATGGAATCCGCAGTAAAGACAGGAAGCAAGCATGTCGTATGCCAAACAGCCTCTCAGCACCTGCCTGTAGAAACAGGGATCCCCAACCTCCGGGATCTAATGCCTGATGATCTGAGGTGGAGCTGATGTAATAATAATAGAAATAAAATGCACAGTAAATGTAATGACCTTGAATCATCCCAATAACATTCCCCCACCTTGTGGTCCATGAAAAAATTGTCTTCCATAAAACTGGTCACGAGCGCCAAAAACATTGGAGACCACTTTGTAAGAACATACCTTCCTGGCCTTGCAACCGTTTCAGACAGTCAATGGATATGCATAATGCATGGATCTCTCAAAAATTTTTCACGTCTTCCACTGTCCTAACAATTACTTTGATTCCTTTGCGATACTTTAAAACTATTTTAATTTGGAGAAACATATTTGACCTCTAATATTTCTATCACTTTTTAGTGGCCTTCAGACCCTTGGCAGATCCCCAGAAATTATATGTTTTCCACCAGGTATGAGTTTTAATAAGAGAGTTTCTAATTAACTAAATATTAAATTGACTGAATACATACCTCAGCTGCTTTACATTACTGAATGTGATATTCATTTGCATATAGGTATATGTGTTAGTCGCTCAGTTGTGTCCAACTCTTTGCAACCCCATGGAGTATAGCCCTCCAGGCTTCTCTGTCCATGGGATTCTCCAGGCAAGAATACTGGAGTGGGTTGCCTTGCCCTTCTCCTATATATATATATATATTTATAAACACCAGTATTTATTTCATTTTTCACAAGTGTTGTCATGCCAAATCCCCCAAAAAGTACGTGCCAACATAATTAATGTCACATAAAGGTGATGTAGTTATTCCCATCTATCTATCTGTAAGAGATAGGCTACATACAAAGAGATAGATAGATGATAGATAGGTAAGAAAGTCATATTTTAGATGTTTGTATATAAGGGTAGGAGTGAGTTTCCTGGCAGTCCAGTGATTAGGACTTAGTGCTCTCACTACTGTGGGCATGGGTTCAGTCTCTGGTCAGGGGTAGATAAGATACCACAAGGTTCAGTTCAGTTTAGTCACTCAGTCGTGTCCGACTCTTTGCAACCCCATGAATCGCAGCACGCCAGGCCTCCCTGTCCATCACCATCTCCCAGAGTTCACTCAAACTCATGGCCATCGAGTCGGTGATTCCATCCAGCCATCTCATCCCCTGTCATCCCCTTCTCTTCCTGCCCCCAATTCCTCCCAGCATCAGAGTCTTTCCCAATGAGTCGACTCTTCGCATGAGGTGGCCAAAGTACTGGAGTTTCAGCTTTAGCATCGTTCCTTCCAAAGAAATCCCAGGGCTGATCTCCTTTAGAATGGACTGGTTGGATCTCCTTGCAGTCCAAGGGACTCTCAAGAGTCTTCTCCAACACCACAGTTCAAAAGCATCAATTCTGTGGCGCTCAGCTTTCTTCATAGTCCAACTCTCACATCCATACATGACCACTGGAAAAACCATAGCTTTGACTAGACGGACCTTTGTAGGCACAGTAATGTCTCTGCTGAACTGAACTGAACTGAACTGATGCAGTATGTCAAAAAATAGGAGAACATTAAGTGTCTAGTAAAATTATTTTCAAAAACTCTTTTGATGCCAAAAAGATTCCAGAGATGTAGCTACATTCCCCTCTCTTGGTTGCCTGCCTTATACCATAAGGGAAGTAAAGAGAGAAAATTAACCTTTCCAGAAATGTTCATGCACTATAGAAAGAATATCCGTAACCTGCTAGAATAACTTGAAGCTGCATTTGGGGGGAGATAAGATATAATCTGTTTTCTACTTGGAAAAAAGATACTGTTTCAAATGGGCACTTCATAAATGGGATAAAACTGGGATTTTATTGCTGTGAGTCATCTGCACAGGCTTTTCTGACCCACAGTCCCAGTGGTAGGACATGCATTGCATGGTAGAGGGAACTCTACTCTGAGGAGTATAGTAGCAGAAACTGAAGAGGCTAAGACAATGTTAAGAAGGCATTTGTGGCTCCATATGGAGGCTCTGAGTCTGTCTGGTCATTACACAACACAGTGATGACTTCGGGTAAAGAGGGACTTTATTTCTTGTTTCTATTTTCTAATGAAGTATCAGTAGAATTTGTTCCTGTGAAGTGAAATTGGCCAAGTGATTGCATTGCATCATTTTAGGAGTGTTACCAAAAGAACTCCTTTTGAAATTACTTTTCATGGGCCAAGTTTAGGCTTTGATTATTCTTGCCTTGAAAATTTACAACTTTTCAAATGGGTATGACTTGTGACTCTGGTCTCTACTTCCTGACAGATGTAGCTTTCTGAAGCAAGGTTGTGATCAGTTTAAAAACTGCAGAGAAATCTCATTGTCTATTTGAGTAAGGAGAAAAATCCAAACTGGCCAAACATTTTTGACACTTATTTTGTACATGCTTTGGGTTAACCTATTTGTGAAACTATTTATTGCTCTGATATATTCGGCCTGGGCCTAACCCAAGCTGCTAGCTGCAGCAAAACATAGTGAGTGTATTCACTGTAATTTATATTTTGCAGTTTTTCTACCTTCCCTAACATTTCCCCTTTCTGAAATTTTTAAAAAATTCTATTATCTTCTCAATACCAGCTACATACCTTTTTATTTACAAACCTTAATATAAGTGCAGCCTATGTGTATTTTAATCAATATCTTTGGTTCACCCAGGAATAAATAAATCAGACCTTCTGATTAATTTTATTTTTAAATTATAAGTTACTAACAGTTTTTTGGCAACAAAAGGAGAGGTAACCGGTGAAAGAAAAATAGAACATCCTCCATTAATCTTCCCGCAGTATTTTTATTGTGTTTTGTTTATGAATAGCATACGTACATAAAAGACATAAATCATGAGTCTGAAACTCAATGAATTTTCACAAAATGAACACCCAGGAATCAGATCCCAGATCAAGAAATGGTGTATTAGCATCAAACAGATAGCCCCTTATTTCTACTAAGGTCACTTCTCCCCAAAAGTAATCACTCCCCTGATTTCTATGAACTTAGACTAGTTTGTCCTCTTCTGAGCTTTTTGGAATCATTAATTGTCTTAGGTATGGCTTGATTTTTTTCAACATTATGCTTATGAGATTCATCAGTGATCTTGCATACACAGGCATATACATTTCTTTAGAATCTAAACCAAGAAATAGAAATGCTCGACAAACAAATGGTACATTTTAGTAGATACTGCCACTCAATAGTGGTGGAATAACTTATATTCTCAACATGAGTTTTTAGTATCCTGTTGCTGAAGACTAGTTATATGTATTCTTCATCCTAATTGGATCAGTGGGCCACCTAGGACATTTTATCCTTATGGCAATGGAAGAGATGCAAGAGAAGTGGGTGGACACATATATCCTTCTTCCACCCTTGGTTGAAAACTAGCATAATGTCACTTCTGTCCATATTTTATTGGTGAAATCAAGTCATATGACCAAGTCCGACATGACTGCTGCAACATCACTTAAATGTCTGGATGCAGGGAATAGTGAAACGTTGGGAGTGACAATACAGCCTTTCACAGTTTGCTTTCTTGATGCCATTTATTTACATCCCTCTAATACACAAAATTTATCTAATACACAGAATTTCCCAAGACACTCTCAAAGTCTTATCTGATCGTGGTAGGAGGCTCAGAGACCAGAACTTTATGCTTTATGTCAGGAAAGTATTTTCCTCCTCCTGTTTGCAGTCTTCAGAGGGGAGAAAGAAAAAAAAAAAAAAGACAAGTGAATCCTACATGCCTAACTCAGGGGCCAAATAAATTAATAAACACTCATTTAGAAGAGCGATAAATACAGAGCACATAGCAATCACTGTTCCTTGGAAATTCTGAAATCTCAATGGACAAATTTTGCTTCATTTGGCTTTTCTGGGGACATGGAATCTTCCTTAATTGAGATCTTGATCTGTTTCATTGGCATGGTCCCAAGTCCATAGGACCCTATGACTCTTGGATACATTTTTTTCCCCAGTTTTTTTTTGTTGGTGATTTCTAAAGAGACAGTATATGTTGATGTTCAGTCGCCCAGTTGTATCCAACTCTTCGTGACCACGTGGACTGCAGCATGCCAGGTCGCCCTGTCCTGCGCGATCTCCCAAAGTTTGCCCAAGTTCATGTTTATTGCATCAGTGATGCTGTCCCACCATCTCTTCCTCTGACTCCCTCTTCTAATTCTGCCCTCAGTCTTTCCCAGCATCAGGGACTTTTTCAATGAGTCGTCTGTTCACCAGATGACCAAAATACTGGAGCTTCAGCTTCAGCATCAGTTCTTCCAGTGAATATCCAGGACTGATCTCCCTTAAGATTGACTGCTTTGATCTTCTTGCTGTCCAAAGGACTTTCAGCAGTTTTTTCCAGCACCATGGTCTAAGGCATCGATTCTTTGGCATTCTGCCTTCTTTACGGTCCAGCTCTCACAACCATAGGTGACCATTAGGAAGACCATAGCCATGACTATACTATGTATTGGCAGAGTAATATCTCTGCTTTTCAACACACTAGCTTTGTCATCACTTTCCTGCCAAGAAGTAGTTGTTTTCTGATTTCATGGCTGCAGTCAACATCCACAGTGATTTTTTGTCCGCAGGGCAGACTTTGCATCCATGGGGTTGCAGAGAGTCAAACAAGACTGAAGTGATTTAGCATGCATGCACGCACCTTAATATATGTTCTTGGGCTTCTCTAGTGGCTTAGGCAGTAAAGAGACATTATAGAATAATTTAAGTCTTAGAGATTAGGATGATTTCTTAGGCTGTTTCCTAGCTCTAGAAATTTTTAGGCCAGAGGTGTTGTTTGAATTTGGATGTTTTTAGTCTCTTTGATCCAATCTAGGGGTGCTTTTCCAAAACTTTTTAAATCGTTGTGGGTTTTACAATTAAGTCTACTCTGTATGAAAAAAAACCACATCTACAAATCTTAACAGAATATGCCTCTTTTTTAAGATTAATTTATTGTGCGTTTCTTTTTCTTTTTGTAGGGCCTCTATCATCTCTCTTGAGAAGTTAAGTGTCGATCTCATTCTTGTTCCTTTGATGGTAATTTTTTTTGACTCTTTGAAGATTTATTCTTAAATTTTTAGCAGACCTGTCATGATAAACCTATGATTTACTTTTTGTTTTACTTTGGTTTTTTTTTGTTGTTGTTATTTTTATATTTACTTATTTTGGGGTTTTCAAAGCTTCATGAATTTATACATTGATGTACATTATAATTTTTGAAAAATTATTGGCCATTATCTCTACAGACACTATTTCTGACCTATTCTTTTCTGTCCTCCAAGGACTCCAATTACATGTATATTAGACGTATTCTTTAAATTTCATTTGTCTCTAATTTTGTTTTGTTTTGTTTTCATTTTATATCCTGTTTGGATTATATACTCTAAACCTGTCTTTCAAGTCAATTATTCTGGAACTAATTAATCACAGTTCAGTTCAGTCGCTCAGTTGTGTCTGACTCTTTGCAACCCCATGAATCGCGGTACGCGAGGCCTCCCTGTCCATTACCAACTCCCAGAGTTCACTCAAACTCATGGCCATCGAGTCGGTGATGCCATCCAGCCATCTCATCCTCTGTCATCCCCTTTTCCTCTTGCCCCCAATCCCTCCCAGCATCAGAGTCTTTTCCAATGAGTCAACTCTTCACAGGAGGTGGCCAAAGAACTGGAGTTTCAGCTTTAGCATCATTCCTTCCAAAGAACACCCAGGGTTGGTCTCCTTCAGAATGGACTGCTTGGATCTCCTTGCAGTCCAAGGGACTCTCAAGAGTCTTCTCCAACACCACAGTTCAAAAGCATCAATTCTTCAGTGCTCAGCTTTCTTCACAGTTGAACTCTCACATCCATACATGACCACTGGAAAACCATAGCCTTGACTAGATGGACCTTTGTTGGCAAAGTAATGTCTCTGCTTTTGAATATGCTATCTAGGTTGGTCATAACTTTCCTTCCAAGGAGTAAGCGTCTTTTAATTTCATGGCTGCAGTCACCATCTGCAGTGATTTTGGAGCCCCCCAAAAATAAAGTCTGACACTGTTTCCACTGTTTCCCCATCTATTTCTCATGAAGTGATGGGACCAGATGCCATGATCTTAGTTTTCTGAATGCTGAGCTTTAAGCCAACTTTTTCACTCTCCTCTTTCACTTTCATCAAGAGGCTTTTTAGTTCCTCTTCACTTTTTGCCATAAGAGTGGTGTCATCTGCATATCTGAGGTGATTGATATTTTTCCCGGCAATCTTGATTCCAGCTCGTGCTTCTTCCAGCCCAGCATTTCTCATGACGTACTCTGCACATAAGTTAAATAAGCAGGGTGACAATATACAGCCTTGACGTACTCCTTTTCCTATTTGGAACCAGTCTGTTGTTCCATGTCCAGTTCTAACTGTTGCTTCCTGACCTGCATATAGGTTTCTCAAGAAGCAGGTCAAAATTTTCTATAGCATGCATCACTTCTAGATTTTCTGTTTCATTCTTAAGGATGACATCTCTCTGGTGGAATTCGTCATTCCATCTATTTCCTGTCTTTCCCTCAATTTCTTAAACATGATTTTAAAGTCCTTGTCAATTAACTTCAATAACTTAGTCACTTATGGGTCTACATTTATAGCTTTTTGTTTTCTGCTGTGGCTTCAGTTCTGAATTTCTGTCTGTTGGTGGGCCTAGTGATTTTTTTTTTAAGTTGAATGCCAGACAGTAGTTTAAAAACTGTCCATGGTTGCAGATTATCTTCTCTCTCTCAAGAGTGAGTTCACCCATTCCCACACTGGACATATACGGTGGTGATTGCTTATATCAATCAAATCTTGAGTGGGGCTGAGTCAAGGCTAGGTTGAAGTCCTCTTAAGACTGAGTCAACTTTGGGTTTGCCCCT